>NC_089838.1:342576190-343776190 GCF_035609145.1 Eleutherodactylus coqui
CGGTCCCCATGTAATATCATATATGTAATACAGACAGTCCACATCCAATACCACATGAGCCTGACTCCATGTGTACTCATGTAATACAGACGGTCCCCATGTAATATCATATATGTAATACAGACAGTCCACATCTAATACCACATGAGCCTGACTCCATGTGTACTCATGTAATACAAACACTCCCCATGTAATATCACACATGTAATACAGACGGTCCACATGTAATATCATATATGTAATACAGACAGTCCACCTGTAATACCACATGAGCCTGGCTGCATGTGTACTCATGTAATACCACGCATGTAATACAGACGGTCCCCATGTAATATCATATATGTAATAAAGACAGTCCACCTGTAATACCACACGAGCCTGACTCCATGTGTACTCATGTAATAACACGCATGTAATACAGACGGTCCCCATGTAATATCATATATGTAATACAGACAGTCCACATGTGATACCACACGAGCCTGACTCCATGTGTACTCTGTATTACATGCGTGGTATTACATGACGGTCCCCATGTTATATCATATATGTAACAAAGACACTCCCCGTGTAATACCACAGGAGCCAGACTCCATGTGTACTCATGAAATATCCCACTTGTAATACAGACGCTCCCCATTTAATATCACACATGTAATACAGACACTCCCCATGTAATACCACAGGAGCATAACTCCATGTGTACTCAAGCAATACAGACACTCCCCATGTACTATCACACATGTAATACAGACACTTCCCATGTAATACCACAGGAGCCTGACTCCATGTGTACTCATGTAATACCACGCATGTAATACAGACGGTCCCCATGTAATATCATATATGTAATAAAGACAGTCCACATGTAATATCATATATGTAATACAGACGGTCCCCATGTAATATCATATATGTAATACAGACAGTCCACCTGTAATACCACATGAGCCTGACTCCATGTGTACTCATGTAATACAAACAGTCCCCATGTAATATCACACATGTAATACAGACGCTCCCCATGTAATATCATATATGTAATACAGACAGTCCACATGTAATACCACATGAGCCTGACTCCATGTGTACTCATGTAATACCACGCATGTAATACAGACGGTCCCCATGTAATATCATATATGTAATTCAGACAGTCCACCTGTAATACCACATGAGCCTGACTCCATGTGTACTCATGTAATACCACGCATGTAATACAGACGGTCCCCATGTAATATCATATATGTAATACCACGCATGTAATACAGACGGTCCCCATGTAATATTATATATGTAATACAAACAGTCCACATGTAATACCACATGAGCCTGACTCCATGTGTACTCATGTAATACAAACACTCCCCATGTAATATCACACATGTAATACAGACGCTCCCCATGTAATACCACAGGAACATAACTCCATGTGTACTCATGCAATGCAGACACTCCCCATGTACTATCACACATGTGATACAAACACTTCCCATGTAATACCACAGGAGCCCGACTCCATGTGTACTCATGTAATACAGACAGTCCCCATGTAACACCACATGAGCCTGACTCCATGTGTACTCATGTAATACAAATACTCCCAATGTACTATCACACATGTAATACAGACATTTCCCATTTAATACCACAGCAGCCTGACTCCATGTTTACTCATGTAATACAGACAGTCCATATGTAATACCACATAAGCCTGACTCCATGTGTACTCATGTAATACAAATAATCCTCATGTAATATCACATATGTAATACAGACACTCCCCATGTAATACCACAGAACCCAGACTCCATTTGTACTCATGTAATATCACACTTGCAATATAGATGCTCCCCATGTAATATCACACATGTAATACAAACACTCCCTGTGTAATACCACAGGAGCATAACTCAAAGTGTACTCATGCAATACAGACACTCCCCATGTACTATCACACATGTAATACAGACACTTCCTTTGTAATACCAAAGGATCCTGACTCTATATGTTCTCATGTAATACAGACAGTCCCCATGTAATACTACATGAGCCTCTCTTATGTGTACTCATGCAATACAGACAGTCCCCATGTAATACCTCATGAGCCTTACTCCATGCGTATTCATGCAATACAGACACTCCCCATGTAATACCACAGCAGCCTGACTCCATGTGTACTGATGTAATACAGACAGTCCCCATGTAATACCACAGGAGCTTGACTCATGTAAGGGCTTTTACCCACTAGCGTTTTTTTTAACGCTGCGATATCGCTGCATTTTTTTCAATGGCACTTTCTGATGTTAACATCGCACAAAAATCACAAAGCACAAACATGCGATTTTAACATTAGAAAGTCCCGTTGAAAAAAACGCAGCAATATCGCAGCGTGAAAAAAAAACGCTAGTGGGTAAAATCCCTAATGCAGACACTCCCCATATAATACCACAGAAGCCTGACTCCATATGTACTTACGTAATATCACACATGCAATACAGACACTCCCCATGTAATATCACAGGAGCCTGACTCCACATGTACTGATTCAGAGGCAACCCCATTGGCCTGAAGGTCTGTCTGGTAGGTGGCCAATCTATCTTCGTGTGGGATGTTGGAATAAAAGGATTCCACATCTATGGTGGCCAGGATGGCGCCATTGGGGAGGGGACTTATGGTTGACAGTGGCCACCATGGATATGGAGTCCTTCTACTCCAACACCCCACACAAAGATGGATGGACCGCCACCTCTGCTTCAGTGTTACAGCTCACAAGGTTCATCCTCATACACAAAATGTTTTCTCCTTTGGCCAAGAGATATTCCTGCAACTCACCGGAACCACCAGGCAGTAAAATGGCACCGCAATATGCCAAGGTTTTCATGGTAGAACTGTAGAGTGACTTTCTGGCCTCCAGCAAACCATTGGCCAACTTTCCCTACATTGATGACATCATAATCATCTGAACCAACACCAAACAAGAACTAATAAACTTCCATGAGCGATTCAGTGCATTCCACCCACCATAAACCTGACATTAAGCTACTCATATACCAAAATCAACTTTTTAGACACCAACATAAAAATCCCAAACAACTCAATACCAAAAACTCGGCCCACATACCTCAGATGGGACAGTTTCCACCGTAAACACATCAGAAAGTCCATCGTCTACGGCCAGTCCACCCGATACAATCGGATCGGCTTCAACCCAACAGACAGAGAGGAACATCTATACATCTTAAAAGGACATTTCTAAATCAGGGCAACCATCCTACCTCAACTGATGACCAAATCACCAAAACGGCTAGGGTACCCAGGAATCACCAGAGCCACCAGGATACCCAGGAATCACCAGAGCCACCAGGATACCCAGGAATCAACAGAGCCACAACGATACCCAGGAATAAACAGAGCCACCACGATACCCAGGAATCACCAGAGCCACCACGATACCCAGGAATCACCAGAGCCACCACGATACCCAGGAATCACCAGAGCCACCACGATACCCAGGAATCACCAGAGCCACCACGATACCCAGAAATCACCAGAGCCACCACGATACCCAGAAATCACCAGAGCCACCACGATACCCAGAAATCACCAGAGCCACCACGATACCCAGAAATCACCAGAGCCACCACGATACCCAGAAATCACCAGAGCCGCCACGATACCCAGAAATCACCAGAGCCGCCACGATACCCAGAAATCACCAGAGCCGCCACGATACCCAGAAATCACCAGAGCCGCCACGATAGCCAGAAATCACCAGAGCCGCCACGATACCGAGGAATCACCAGAGCCGCCACGATACCCAGGAATCACCAGAGCCACCACGATACCCAGGAATCACCAGAGCCACCACGATACCCAGGAATCACCAGAGCCACCACGATACCCAGGAATCACCAGAGCCACCACGATACCCAGGAATCACCAGAGCCACCACGAAACCCAGGAATCACCAGAGCCGCCACGATACCCAGGAATCACCAGAGCCGCCACAATACCCAGAAATCACCAGAGCCGCCACGATACCCAGAAATCACCAGAGCCGCCACGATACCCAGAAATCACCAGAGCCGCCACGATACCCAGAAATCACCAGAGCCGCCACGATACCCAGAAATCACCAGAGCCGCCACGATACCCAGAAATCACCAGAGCCGCCACGGTACCCAGAAATCACCAGAGCCGCCACGGTACCCAGAAATCACCAGAGCCTCCACGGTACCCAGAAATCACCAGAGCCGCCAGGGTACCCAGAAATCACCAGAGCCGCCAGGGTACCCAGAAATCACCAGAGCTGCCACGGTACCCAGAAATCACCAGAGCCGCCACGGTACCCAGAAATCACCAGAGCCGCCAGGGTACCTAGAAATCACCAGAGCCGCCAGGGTACCCAGAAATCACCAGAGCCGCCAGGGTACCCAGAAATCACCAGAGCCGCCAGGGTACCCAGAAATCACCAGAGCCGCCAGGGTACCCAGAAATCACCAGAGCCGCCAGGGTACCCAGAAATCACAAGAGCCGCCAGGGTACCCAGGAATCACCAGAGCCACCACGGTACCCAGGAATCACCAGAGCCACCACGATACCAAGAAATCACCAGAGCGGCTAGGGTACCCAGAAATCACCAGAGCCGCCAGGGTACCCAGGAATTACCAGAGCCGCCAGGGTACCCAGGAATCACCAGAGCCACCAGGGTACCCAGGAATCACCAGAGCCACCAGGGTACCCAGGAATCACCAGAGCCACCACGATACCCAGAAATCAGGGGAGGGGCTAGGGTACCCAGAAATCACCAGAGCCGCCACGGTACCCAGAAATCACCAGAGCCGCCAGGGTACCTAGAAATCACCAGAGCCGCCAGGGTACCCAGAAATCACCAGAGCCGCCAGGGTACCCAGAAATCACCAGAGCCGCCAGGGTACCCAGAAATCACCAGAGCCGCCAGGGTACGCAGAAATCACCAGAGCCGCCAGGGTACCCAGAAATCACAAGAGCCGCCAGGGTACCCAGGAATCACCAGAGCCACCACGGTACCCAGGAATCACCAGAGCCACCACGATACCAAGAAATCACCAGAGCGGCTAGGGTACCCAGAAATCACCAGAGCCGCCAGGGTACCCAGGAATTACCAGAGCCGCCAGGGTACCCAGGAATCACCAGAGCCACCAGGGTACCCAGGAATCACCAGAGCCACCAGGGTACCCAGGAATCACCAGAGCCACCACGATACCCAGAAATCAGGGGAGGGGCTAGGGTACCCAGGAATCACCAGAGCGGCCAGGGTACCCAGGAATCACCAGAGCCGCCACGGTACCCAGAAATCACCAGAGACGCCACGGTACCCAGAAATCACCAGAGCCACCACGGTACCCAGGAATCACCAGAGCCACCACGATACCCAGAAATCACCAGAGCGGCTAGGGTACCCAGAAATCACCAGAGCCGCCAGGGTACCCAGGAATTACCAGAGCCGCCAGGGTACCCAGGAATCACCAGAGCCGCCAGGGTACCCAGGAATCAACAGAGCCACCAGGGTACCCAGGAATCACCAGAGCCACCACGATACCCAGAAATCAGTGGAGGGGCTAGGGTACCCAGGAATCACCAGAGCCACCAGGGTACCCAGGAATCACCAGAGCCGCCAGGGTACCCAGGAATCACCAGAGCCGCCAGGGTACCCAGGAATCACCAGAGCCACCAGGGTACCCAGGAATCACCAGAGCCACCTGGGTACCCAGGAATCACCAGAGCCACCTGGGTACCCAGGAATCACCAGAGCCAGCAGGATACCCAGGAATCACCAGAGCCAGCAGGATACCCAGGAATCACCAGAGCCAGCAGGATACCCAGGAATCACCAGAGCCAGCAGGTTACCCAGGAATCACCAGAGCCAGCAGGATAAACAGGAATCACCAGAGCCGCCAGGATACCCAGGAATCACCAGAGCCGCCACGGTACCCAGAAATCACCAGAGCCGCCACGGTACCCAGAAATCACCAGAGCCGCCAGGGTACCCAGAAATCACAAGAGCCGCCAGGGTACCCAGAAATCACAAGAGCCGCCAGGGTACCCAGAAATCACCAGAGCCGCCAGGGTACCCAGAAATCACCAGAGCCGCCAGGGTACCCAGAAATCACCAGAGCCGCCAGGGTACCCAGAAATCACAAGAGCCGCCAGGGTACCCAGAAATCACAAGAGCCGCCAGGGTACCCAGAAATCACCAGAGCCGCCAGGGTACCCAGAAATCACAAGAGCCGCCAGGGTACCCAGAAATCACCAGAGCCGCCAGGGTACCCAGAAATCACCAGAGCCGCCAGGGTACCCAGAAATCACCAGAGCCGCCAGGGTACTCAGAAATCACAAGAGCCGCCAGGGTACCCAGGAATCACCAGAGCCACCACGGTACCCAGGAATCACCAGAGCCACCACGATACCCAGAAATCACCAGAGCGGCTAGGGTACCCAGAAATCACCAGAGCCGCCAGGGTACCCAGGAATTACCAGAGCCAGCAGGATACCCAGGAATCACCAGAGCCAGCAGGATACCCAGGAATCACCAGAGCCAGCAGGATACCCAGGAATCACCAGAGCCAGCAGGATACCCAGGAATCACCAGAGCCAGCAGGATAAACAGGAATCACCAGAGCCAGCAGGATAAACAGGAATCACCAGAGCCAGCAGGATAAACAGGAATCACCAGAGCCAGCAGGATAAACAGGAATCACCAGAGCCAGCAGGATAAACAGGAATCACCAGAGCCAGCAGGATAAACAGGAATCACCAGAGCCAGCAGGATAAACAGGAATCACCAGAGCCAGCAGGATAAACAGGAATCACCAGAGCCAGCAGGATAAACAGGAATCACCAGAGCTAGCAGGATACCCAGGAATCACCAGAGCAAGCAGGATACCCAGGAATCACCAGAGCTAGCAGGATACCCAGGAATCACCAGAGCCAGCAGGATACCCAGGAATCACCAGAGCCAGCAGGATACCCAGCAATCACCAGAGCCACCCGAATACCCAGGAATCACCAGAGCCACCCGAATACCCAGGAATCACCAGAGCCACCACGATACCCAGAAATCACCAGAGCGGCCAGGGTACCCAGGAATCACCAGAGCCGCCAGGGTACCCAGGAATCACCAGAGCCGCCAGGGTACCCAGGAATCACCAGAGCCACCAGGTTACCCAGGAATCACCAGAGCCACCTGGGTACCCAGGAATCACCAGAGCCACCTGGGTACCCAGGAATCACCAGAGCCAGCAGGATACCCAGGAATCACCAGAGCCAGCAGGATACCCAGGAGTCACCAGAGCCAGCAGGATACCCAGGAATCACCAGAGCCAGCAGGATACCCAGGAATCACCAGAGCCAGCAGGATACCCAGGAATCACCAGAGCCAGCAGGATAAACAGGAATCACCAGAGCCAGCAGGATAAACAGGAATCACCAGAGCCAGCAGGATAAACAGGAATCACCAGAGCCAGCAGGATAAACAGGAATCACCAGAGCCAGCAGGATAAACAGGAATCACCAGAGCCAGCAGGATAAACAGGAATCACCAGAGCCAGCAGGATAAACAGGAATCACCAGAGCCAGCAGGATAAACAGGAATCACCAGAGCCAGCAGGATAAACAGGAATCACCAGAGCTAGCAGGATACCCAGGAATCACCAGAGCAAGCAGGATACCCAGGAATCACCAGAGCTAGCAGGATACCCAGGAATCACCAGAGCCAGCAGGATACCCAGGAATCACCAGAGCCAGCAGGATACCCAGCAATCACCAGAGCCACCCGAATACCCAGGAATCACCAGAGCCAGCAGGATACCCAGGAATCACCAGAGCCAGCAGGATACCCAGGAATCACCAGAGCCAGCAGGATACCCAGAAATCACCAGAGCCAGCAGGATACCCAGGAATCACCAGAGCCAGCAGGATACCCAGGAATCACCAGAGCCAGCAGGATACCCAGGAATCACCAGAGCCACCAGGAGACCCAGAAATTAACTACTCCAATACAAGGAGAAGGAAGGAAACAGTCGTCTACCTCTAGTAGTCACCTACAATTCAAAGAATGACCCTCTGATCACCATATTCCCAGACCCCCCCCCCCCCCCCCCCGGTCCTTTTGTGTTACAGGCAACCTCCAAGTCTGAGGACCTTTATAATCAGGAGTAAATTGTCCTCCCACACAACAATGAACTTATCCCTGTAATGAAAGGAGCTGGAAGACCTGCTGACATGTACGGACCGCGGACAGGATACATAACCCCAGCACACAGCAGGACTATAAGATCCCTGTAATGAAAGGAGCTGGAAGACCTGCTGACATGTACGGACCGCGGACAGGATACATAACCCTAACACACAGCAGGACTATAAGATTCCTGTAAGGTAAGGAGCTGTAAGACCTGCTGACATGTAGGGACCGCAGACAGGATACATAACCCCAACACACAGCAGGACTATAAGATCACTGTAATGTAAGGAGCTGTAAGACCTGCTGACATGTAGGGACCGCAGACAGCATACATAATCCCAACACACAGCAGGATTATAAGATCCCTGTAATGTAAGGAGCTTTAAGACCTGCTGACATGTACGGACCGCGGACAGGATACATAACCCCAACACACAGCAGGACTATAAGATCCCTGTAATGTAAGGAGCTGTAAGACCTGCTGACATGTACGGACCGCGGACAGGATACAGATCCCCAACACACAGCAGGACTATAAGATCCCTGTAATGTAAGGAGCTGTAAGACCTGCTGACATGTACGGACCGCGGACAGGATACAGATCCCCAACACACAGCAGGACTATAAGATCCCTGTAATGTAAGGAGCTGTAAGACCTGCTGACATGTACGGACCGCGGACAGGATACATAACCCCAACATACAGCAGGACTATAAGATCCCTGTAATGTAAGGAGCTGTAAGACCTGCTGACATGTACGGACCGCGGACAGGATAAATAACCCCAACACACAGCAGGACTATAAGATCCCTGTAATGTAAGGAGCTGTAAGACCTGCTGACATGTACGGGCCGCCGACAAGATACGGATCCCCAACACACAGCAGGACTATAAGATCCCTGTAATGTAAGGAGCTGTAAGACCTGCTGACATGTACGGACCGCAGACAGGATACATAACCCCAACATACAGCAGGACTATAAGATCCCTGTAATGTAAGGAGCTGTAAGACCTGCTGACATGTACGGACCGCAGACAGGATACATAACCCCAACACACAGCAGGACTATAAGATCCCTATAATGTAAGGAGCTGTAAGACCTGCTGACATGTACGGACCGCAGACAGGATACATAACCCCAACACACAGCAGGACTATAAGATCCCTATAATGTAAGGAGCTGTAAGACCTGCTGACATGTACGGACCGCAGACAGGATACATAACCCCAACACACAGCAGGACTATAAGATCCCTGTAAGGTAAGGAGCTATAAGACCTGCTGACATGTACGGACCGCAGACAGGATCCATAACCCCAACACACAGCAGAACTATAAGATCCCTGTAATGTAAGGAGCTGTAAGACCTGCTGACATGTACGGACCGCGGACAGGATATATAACCCCAACACACAGCAGGACTATAAGATCCCTGTAATGTAAGGAGCTGTAAGACCTGCTGACATGTACAGACCACGGACAGGATACATAACCCCAACACACAGCAGGACTATAAGATCCCTGTAATGTAAGGAGCTATAAGACCTGCTGACATGTACGGACCGCCGACAAGATACGGATCCCCAACACACAGCAGGACTATAAGATCCCTGTAATGTAAGTAGCTGTAAGACCTGCTGACATGTACGGACCGCGGACAGGATACGGATCCCCAACCCACAGCAGGACTATAAGATCCCTGTAATGTAAGGAGCTGTAAGACCTGCTGACATGTACGGACCGCAGACAGGATACAGATCCCCAGCACACAGCAGGACTATAAGATCCCTGTAATGTCAGCAGGTCTTACAGCTCCTTACATGTACGGACCTCAGACAGGATACATAACCCCAACACACAGCAGGACTATAAGATCCCTGTAATGTAAGGAGCTGTAAGACCTGCTGACATGTACGGACCGCGGACAGGATACATAACCCCAACACACAGCAGGACTATAAGATCCCTGTAATGTAAGGAGCTGTAAGACCTGCTGACATGTACAGACCGCAGACAGAATACATAACCCCAACACACAGCAGGACTATAAGATCCCTATAATGTGAGGAGCTGTAAGACCTGCTGACATGTACGGACCGCGGACAGGATACATAACCCCAACACACAGCAGGACTATAAGATCCCTGTAATGTAAGAAGCTGTAAGACCTGCTGACATGTACGGACCGCCGACAAGATACGGATCCCCAACACACAGCAGGACTATAAGATCCCTGTAATGTAAGGAGCTGTAAGACCTGCTGACATGTACGGACCGCAGACAGGATACATAACCCCAACACACAGCAGGACTATAAGATCCCTGTAATGTAAGGAGCTGTAAGACCTGCTGACATGTACGGACCGCAGACAGGATACATAACCCCAACACACAGCAGGACTATAAGACCCCTGTAATGTATGGAGCTGTAAGACTTGCTGACATGTACGGACAGCAGACAGGATACATAATCCCAACACACAGCAGGACTATAAGATCCCTGTAATGTAAGGAGCTGTAAGACCTGCTGACATGTACAGACCACGGACAGGATACATAACCCCAACACAGCAGGACTATAAGATCCCTGTAATGTAAGGAGCTATAAGACCTGCTGACATGTACGGACCGCCGACAAGATACGGATCCCCAACACACAGCAGGACTATAAGATCCCTGTAATGTAAGTAGCTGTAAGACCTGCTGACATGTACGGACCGCGGACAGGATACGGATCCCCAACCCACAGCAGGACTATAAGATCCCTATAATGTAAGGAGCTGTAAGACCTGCTGACATGTACGGACCGCAGACAGGATACAGATCCCCAGCACACAGCAGGACTATAAGATCCCTGTAATGTCAGCAGGTCTTACAGCTCCTTACATGTACGGACCTCAGACAGGATACATAACCCCAACACACAGCAGGACTATAAGATCCCTGTAATGTAAGGAGCTGTAAGACCTGCAGACATGTACGGACCGCGGACAGGATACATAACCCCAACACACAGCAGGACTATAAGATCCCTGTAATGTAAGGAGCTGTAAGACCTGCTGACATGTACGGACCGCAGACAGGATACAGATCCCCAACACACAGCAGGACTATAAGATCCCTGTAATGTAAGGAGCTGTAAGACCTGCTGACATGTACGGACCGCCGACAAGATACGGATCCCCAACCCACAGCAGGACTATAAGATCCCTGTAATGTAAGGAGCTGTAAGACTTGCTGACATGTATGGACCGCAGACAGGATACATAATCCCAAAACACAGCAGGACTATAAGACCCCTGTAATGTAAGGAGCTGTAAGACCTGCTGACATGTACGGTCCGCAGACAGGATACGGATCCCCACACAGCGGAACTATAAGATCCCTGTAATGTAAGGAGCTGTAAGACCTGCTGACATGTACGGACCGCCGACAGGATACGGATCCCCAACACACAGCAGGACTATAAGATCCCTGTAATGTAAGGAGCTGTAAGACCTGCTGACATGTACGGACCGCAGACAGGATACGGATCCCCACACAGCGTTATAAGTTCCCGGGGTACGGTCACATGTCCCACGTCTGATGTTGTGTACCTGATCCTGTGCAGTAAATGTCCTGTTGGGGGGGGGGTTTAAATCGGGGAAACAGGACAAAAACTGGGAGCGAGAATGAGATCTCAGAGTCACAGGATTACAGAAAGACAGAATTCCCTGCGGCCGAGCATTGCTCTAGTCACGGACACAACAGAGAACACATGACAGTTACTGTATTAAAAGGAAACTTCAAATCACAAAGCCAGAGAAGAATTTGGGAGTGCAAGTTTATAACCATCTTTGACGCGCTCAAGAAAAAAATGAACATCTCAGGAGGCTTCATGCGTCAGTGGAGAATATAAGAAATCTATAGCACAGATAACACTCTGGCCTGGTGACCCCCCTAACACAAATCTAGAGACCCCCCCAAAATTGTCACAACCCTTATCAGTGGACTAATTAATTTTTTGCTCCTCTACTCATCCTGTTCTAGTATTGTTTATAGTGCAAATTAATCACACCATGTCTGTGCCTTTTTATACAGTATGTATAGGTTTCTTCGGATCTATTCCATTTAAGCCTGAGGATGAAGCCTGAGTAGGTTTGAAAGCTCACTAGAACATCATGTTTTTTGTTAACCTTTGAAAGGTATCATATCTACAAGAACATTGGTTTCTCTTCCTGAGAACAATCACATTTTGCTCTACCGGCTAACATGGTGCCAAACGTTTTTCTCTTTACTCATGTAATAAGACACATGTAATACAGACATTCCCCTCCTATTACCACAGGAACATGAGTCAATGTGTACTCATGTAATACAGACAATCCCCATGTATTTCCACAAGAGCCTGAATCCATATGTACTCATAATATCACACATGTCGCATAGACACTCTCTTTGTCATACCACACATTTTATACAAAGACTCCCCATGTAATACCACAGGAACCTGACTCCATGTGTTCTCATGTAATATCACACATGTAATACAGACACTCCATGCAATACCACAGGAGCCTGACTCCATGTATATTCATTTAATATCACACATTTAATAGTCACTACCCATGTAATACCACAGAAGCCTGACTCCATGTGTACCCATATAATACCACAGGACCCGCACTCCATGTGTACTAATGTAATATCACATATGTAATACAGACATTCCCTGTGTAATATAACACATGTAATATAGACACTCTTCATGTAATACCACAGAAGCCTTACTCCATGTCTACTCATGGTATATAACAGATCTAACACAGATACTGCCCATGTAATACCACAAGAGCCTGACTTCATGTGTACTCATTTAGTATCACACATGTAATACCACAGGAGCCTGACTGCATGTGTACTAATGTAATACAGACACTACCCATGTAATACCACAGGACCCGCACTACATGTGTACTCATGTAATATCACATATGTAATACAGACATTCCCTGTGTAATATAACACATGTAATATAGACACTCTCCATGTAATAATAACAGGAGCCTGACTGCATGTGTACTCATGGTATATAACAGATCTAACACAGACACTCCCCATGTAATTCCACAGGAGACTGACTCCATGTGCACTCACGTAATAGAGACACTCCCCATGTAATATCACAAGAGCCTGACTTCATGTGTACTCAAGTAGTATCACACATGTAATACCACAGAAGCCTGACTGCATGTGTACTCATGTAGTATCACACATGTAATACCACAGGAGCCTGACTGCATGTGTACTCTTTTATTATCATACATGTAATACTGACTCTCGCCATCTAATAACACAGGAGCCTGACTCCATTTGTACTCATGTAATATCGCACATGTAATAAAGACACTCCCCATGTAATTCCATAGGAGCCTCACTCCATCTGTGCTCATGCAATATCACACATGCAATACAGACACATCCCATGTAATATCACACATGTAATATAGACACTCCCAATGTAAAAGAACAGAAGCCGGATTCCAAGTGTACTGATGTAATATAACACATCTAATGCAGACACTCCCCATGTAATACCAGAGGAGCCACACTCTGTGTACTCATGTAAAATCACATTCCACATGTAATACCACAGAAACCTGATTCCATGTATACTAATGGTTTATAACAGATCGAATACAGACACTCCCCATGTAATAGCACAGGAGCCTGACTGCATGTGCATTCATGTAAGATCACTCATGTAATACAGACACTCCCCATGTAATACCATAGAAGCCCGATTCGAAGTGTACTGATGTAATATAACTAGAGATGAACGAGCACCAAAATGCTCTGGTGCTCGTTACTCAAGACGAATTTTCCGCGATGCTCGAGGGTTCGTTTCGAGTAACGAACCCCATTGAAGTCAATGGGCGACCCAAGCATTTTTGCATATCACCGATGCTCGCTAAGGTTTTCATTTGTGAAAATCTGGGAAATTCAAGAAAGTGATGGGAACGACACAGAAACAGATAGGGCAGGCGAGGGGCTACATGTTGGGCTGCATCTCAAGTTCACAGGTCCCACTATTAAGCCACAATAGCGGCAAGAGTGCCCCCCCCCCTCCCAACAACTTTTACTTCTGAAAAGCCCTCATTAGCAATGCATACCTTAGCTAAGCACCACACTACCTCCAACAAAGCACAATCACTGCCTGCATGACACTCCGCTGCCACTTCTCCTGGGGTACATGCTGACCAACCACCCCCCCCACGACCCAGTGTCCACAGCGCACACCAAAGTGTCCCTGCGCAGCCTTCAGCTGCCCTCATGCCACACGCTGGCCTCATAGCCACACCACCCTCATGTCTATTTATAAGTGCGTCTGCCATGAGGAGGA
This sequence comes from Eleutherodactylus coqui, assembly GCF_035609145.1. Taxonomy (NCBI): domain Eukaryota; kingdom Metazoa; phylum Chordata; class Amphibia; order Anura; family Eleutherodactylidae; genus Eleutherodactylus; species Eleutherodactylus coqui. The sequence continues at coordinate 342,590,798 of NC_089838.1, forward strand.
ACCGCAGGCACACACTGCAGAGGGTTGGCAGGGCCAGGCAGCGACCCTCTTTAAAAGGGGCGGGGCGATAGCCCACAATGCTGTACAGAAGCAATGAGAAATCCAATCCTGTGCCACCTCCGTCAGGAGCTGCAAACGTGGGCATAGCAATGGGGAACCCATGTGCCACACAGTATTCATTCTGTCAAGGTGTCGCATAGCTCAAACCACACTGCAACGGGAAAGCCGTCAGCGCTCTGCCCCCTACCCAAGTCAGTCAGTGCCTTTGTGCCAGACAGGTCAAACACCGCGATGGGAACTAAGTTTGCACCAACAGCATAGGGGGGTCCGAGGAAGCCCAAGACATGAACAAAAAATTGATCTGAGCGGCCAAACATGGCAGACTTGCACCGCACCCACGGCATAGGCCTCGGCCCACAGCTTCAGCAATCCTAGGCTGGAAGCGGACTTTCACTGCACCCAGGACATAGGCCTCTGCACAAACCGTCAGCAATCGCGTGCCTACAGCGGACTCCAATGCTAGCGTAGCTGTGCACGTCTCATTAGCGCTGTATTGCTCCTGTAGTTTGTCCGAATGCAGTGCCCCGGATAGTAGAGCTAACGTCAGATGAAATACAGGTGGGCTTCGGCCCACACTGCATGCCCCAGTCTGACCGGGGTTTTTAATACATAGACACAGGCAGGTACAACTCCGCAATGGGAATTCCGTGTGCACCCACAGCATGGGTGGCTCCCTGGAACTCACCGGCGTTACATAAATGTATCCCATTGCATTGCCCTGCACAGCTGAGGTAACGTCAGATTAAATGCAGGTGGGCTTCGGTCCACACTGCATGCCCCAGTCTGACCGGGGTTTTTAATACATAGACACTGGCAGGTACAAATCCCTAATGTGAAGTCCCTGTGGACCCACAGCATGGGTGGCTCCCTGGAACCCACCGGCGTTACATAAATGTATCCCATTGCATTGCCCAGCACAGCTGAGGTAACGTCAGGTTTAATGCCGGTGGGCTTCGGCCCACACTGCATGCCCCAGTCTGACCGGGGTTTTTAATACATAGACACTGGCAGGTACAAATCCGTAATGTGAAGTCCCTGTGGACCCACAGCATGGGTGGCTCCCTGGGACCCATCGGCGGTACATAAATGTATCCCATTGCAGTGCCCTGCTCAGCAGAGCTAACGTCACATACAATACAGGTGTGCTTCGGCCCACAGTGCATGCCCCAGTCAGAGTGGTAATATGTACCTTAACAATAACCGCGTTGGTGGGAATGTGGTGGCGACTGCGGACCTAACAGCACGGTTTTATTTAGTTGGTTTTCGGAATGTGGCCAGGATTAAGTGGACCGTGGCGGGGGGATGGTGGGGGGGCTCTCTTGTTGTGTCGTTAAAGGTGAAATTCTTGGACTGCCACCAGACGGACCAATGCAAAGGTATTTGCCAAGAATGTTTTCATTGTTGGAGGAGGAGGGGGATGTTTTTGAGGCACTACGTGTCCTCTCCACGTGTCCGTGGTTATATGCACCTTAACAGTAACCGTGTTGGTGGGAAATGGCCTCGCCACCATCATGTCTTTGGGAAGCCTCCGTTTCCACACCCCAGTGACATAGCATTAGCAGCGGTATAGGCAGAGCCCAGAATTAGTAACATTTCAGTGGTAGCATTAGGGACAGGCCCCAGTAACATATCACTAGCAGCATTATAGGGGGAGCACAGTATTAGTTCCATTTCAGTAGTAGTAGCAGTCCAGACAGGCCCCAGTAACAATTCCGAAGCAGCAGTATAGGGGGAGCACAGTCGTAGTTCCATTTCAGAAATAGTAGCAGTCAAGACAGGCCCCAGTAACAATTCTGAAGCAGCAGTATAGGGGGAGCGCAGTCTTAGTTCCATTTCAGTAATGGTAGCACTCAAGACAGGCCCCAGTAACAATTCCGAAGCAGCAGTATAGGGGGAGCACAGTCTTAGTTCCATTTCAGTAATAGTAGCAGTCAAGACAGGCCACTGTAACAATTCCGAAGCAGCAGTATAGGGGGAGCACAGTCTTAGTTCCATTTCAGTAGTAGTAGCAGTCAAGACAGGCCCCAGTAACAATTCCGAAGCAGCAGTATAGGGGGAGCCCAGTCTTAGTTCCATTTCAGTAATAGTAGCAGTCAAGACAGGCCACTGTAACAATTCCGAAGCAGCAGTACAGGGGGAGCACAGTCTTAGTTCCATTTCAGTAGTAGTAGCAGTCAAGACAGGCCCCAGTAACAATTCCGAAGCAGCAGTATAGGGGGAGCACAGTCTTAGTTCCATTTCAGTAGTAGTAGCAGTCAAGACAGGCCCCAGTAACAATTCCGAAGCAGCAGTATAGGGGGAGCACAGTCTTAGTTCCATTTCAGTAGTAGTAGCAGTCAAGACAGGCCCCAGTAACAATTCCGATGCAGCAGTATAGGGGGAGCACAGTCTTAGTTCCATTTCAGTAATAGTAGCAGTCAAGACAGGCCACTGTAACAATTCCGAAGCAGCAGTATAGGGGGAGCACAGTCTTAGTTCCATTTCAGTAGTAGTAGCAGTCAAGACAGGCCCCAGTAACAATTCCGAAGCAGCAGTATAGGGGGAGCACAGTCTTAGTTCCATTTCAGTAGTAGTAGCAGTCAAGACAGGCCCCAGTAACAATTCCGAAGCAGCAGTATAGGGGGAGCACAGTCTTAGTTCCATTTCAGTAGTAGTAGCAGCCTACACAGGCCACAGTAACATTCCCGTTGCAGCAGTTTAGGGAGATAACAGTCTCTTTCACATTTCAGTAGTTGCAGTATAGACAAGGTGTAGCAAAAGTGTAGGCCAACCCCACACACCTTGCTGTACCATGAGTGCAGGCGAAGCCCATAAAGATTACTAGGATTACACTGTAGGCGAGGGCCCACAAAAATTGCTGTATCAACAGTACTAATGTACCTCAGAAAAATTGCCCATGCCCAACCAAGAAGGCAGGTGAAACCCATTAATCGCTTTGGTTAATGTGGCTTAATTGGTAACTAGGCCTGGAGGCAGCCCAGTTAAAATAAAAATTGGTTCAGGTGAAAGTTTAATGAGAATTGAAACGTAAAAACATTGTTTACAAAAGTAATATGACTGAGCCTTGTGGGCCTAAGAAAAATTGCCAGTTCGGCGTGATTACTTGAGGTTTCAGGAGGAGGAGCAGGAGGAGGAGGAGGAATATTATACACAGATTGATGAAGCTAGAAGGTCCCCGTTTTTGATGGTGATAGAGAACGATGCTTCCATCCGCGGGTGCAGCCTACGTATTGCTTAGGTATCGCTGCTGTCCGCTGGTGGAGAAGAGAAGTCTGGGGAAATCCAGGCTTTGTTCATCTTGATGAGTGTAAGCCTGTCGGCACTGTCGGTTGACAGGTGGGTACGCTTATCTGTGATGATTCCCCCAGCCGCACTAAACACCCTCTCTGACAAGACGCTAGCCGCAGGACAAGCAAGCACCTCCAGGGCATACAGCGCGAGTTCAGGCCACGTGTCCAGCTTCGACACCCAGTAGTTGTAGGGGGCAGAGGCGTCATGGAGGACGGTCGTGCGATCGGCTACGTACTCCCTCACCATCATTTTACAGTGCTCCCGCCGACTCAGCCTTGACTGGGGAGTGGTGACACAGTCTTGCTGGGGAGCCATAAAGCTGGCAAAGGCCTTGGAGAGTGTTCCCCTGCCTGTGCTGTACATGCTGCCTGATCTCTGCGCCTCCCCTGCTACCTGGCCCTCGGAACTGCGCCTTCTGCCACTAGCGCTGTCGGATGGGAATTTTACCATCAGTTTGTCCACCAGGGTCCTGTGGTATAGCATCACTCTCGAACCCCTTTCCTCTTCGGGTATGAGAGTGGAAAGGTTCTCCTTATACCGTGGGTCGAGCAGTGTGTACACCCAGTAATCCGTAGTGGCCAGAATGCGTGTAACGCGTGGGTCAGGAGAAAGTCATCCTAACATGAAGTCAGCCATGTGTGCCAGGGTACCTGTACGCAAAACATGGCTGTCCTCACTAGGAAGATCACTTTCAGGATCCTCCTCCTCAGGCCATACACGCTGAAATGATGACAGGCAAGCAGCATGGGTACCCTCAGCAGTGGGCCTGGCTGTCTCTTCCCCCTCCTCCTCATGCTCCTCCCCCTCCTCATCCTCCAAAACGCGCTGAGATATAGACATGAGGGTGCTCTGACTATCCAGCGACATACTGTCTTCCCCCGCCTCCCTTTCCGAGCGCAAAGCGTCTGCCTTTATGCTTTGCAGGGAACTTCTCAAGAGGCATAGCAGAGGAATGGTGACGCTAATGATTGCAGCATCGCCGCTCACCATCTGGGTAGACTCCTCAAAGTTTCCAAGGACCTGGCAGATGTCTTCCAACCAGGCCCACTCTTCTGTAAAGAATTAAGGAGGCTGACTCCCACTACGCCGCCCATGTTGGAGTTGGAATTCCACTATAGCTCTACGCTGCTCATAGAGCCTGGCCAACATGTGGAGCGTAGAGTTCCACCATGTGGGCACATCGCACAGCAGTCGGTGCACTGGCAGATTAAACCTATGTTGCAGGGTCCGCAGGGAGGCTGCGTCCGTGTTGGACTTGCGGAAATGTGCGCTGAGCCGGGGCACCTTTCTGAGCAGGTCGGACAAGCGTGGGTAGCTTTTCAGAAACCACTGAACCACCAAATTAAAGACTTGGGCCAGGCATGGCACGTGCGTGAGGCTGCCGAGCTGCAGAGCCGCCGCCAGGTTACGGCCGTTGTCACACACGACCATGCCCGGTTGGAGGCTCAGCGGCGAAAGCCAACGGTCGGTCTGCTCTGTCAGACCCTGCAGCAGTTCGTGGGCCATGTGCCTCTTCTCTCCTAAGCTGAGTAGTTTCAGCACGGCCTGCTGACGCTTGCCCACCACTGTGCTGCCATGCCGCGCGACACCGACTGCTGGCGACGTGCTGCTGCTGACACATCTTGATTGCGAGACAGAGGTTGCGTTGGAGGAGGAGGAGGAGGAGGGTGCTTTAGCGGAGGAAGCATACACCGCCGCAGATACCAGCACCGAGCTGGGGCCCGCAATTCTGGGGGTGGGTAGGACGTGAGCGGTCCCAGGCTCTGACTCGGTCCCAGCCTCCACTAAATTCACCCAATGTGCCGTCAGGGAGATGTAGTGGCCCTGCTCGCCTGTGCTTGTCCACGTGTCCGTTGTTAAGTGGACCTTGGCAGTAACCGCGTTGGTGAGGGCGCGTACAATGTTGCGGGAGATGTGGTCGTGCAGGACTGGGACGGCACATCGGGAAAAGTAGTGGCGACTGGGAACAGAGTAGCGCGGGGCCGCCGCCGCCATCATGTTTTTGAAAGCCTCCGTTTCCACAAGCCTATACGGCAGCATCTCCAGGCTGATCAATTTGGCTATGTGCATGTTTAACGCTTGAGCATGCGGGTGCGTGGCGGCGTACTTGCGCTCAAACAGTTGCGCTAGCGACGGCTGGACGGTGCGCTGAGTGACATTGCTGGATGGGGCCGAGGCCAGCGGAGGTGAGGGTGTGGGTGCAGGCCAGGAGACGGTAGTGCCTGTGTCCTGAGAGGGGGGTTGGATCTCAGTGGCAGGTTGGGGCACAGGGGGAGAGGCAGTGGTGCAAACCGGAGGCGGTGAACGGCCTTTGTCTCACCTTGTGGGGTGCTTGGCCATCGTATGCCTGTGCATGCTGGTGGTGGTGGCTCCCCGGCTGATCTTGGCGCGACAAACCCTGCACACCACAGTTCGTCGGTCGTCTGCACTCTCAGTTAAAAACTGCCACACCTTTGAGCACCTCGGCCTCTGCAGGGTGGCATGGCGTGAGGGGGCGCTTTGGGAAACAGTTGGTGGATTATTCAGTCTGGCCCTGCCTCTACCCCTGGCCACCGCACAGCCTCTTCCAACCTGCCCTACTGCTGCACTTGCCTCCCCCTCTGAAGACCTGTCCTCAGTAGGCTTAGCAAACCAGGTGGGGTCAGTCACCTCATCGTCCTGCTGCTCTTCCTCCAAATCCTCTGTGCGCTCCTCCCTCGGACTTACTGCCCTTACTACTACCTCACTGATAGACAACTGTGTCTCATCATCATCGTCCTCCTCACCCACTGAAAGCCCTTGAGACAGTTGCCAGAAGTCCCCAGCCTCATCCCCCGGACCCCGGGAACTTTCCAAAGGTTGGGCATCGGTCACGACAAACTCCTCCAGTGGGAGAGGAACCATTGTTGCCCATTCTGGGCAGGGGCCCGAGAACAGTTCCTGGGAGTCTGCCTGCTCCTCAGAATGTGTCATTTTCATGGAGTGAGGAGGCTGGGAGGAAGGAGGAGCAGCAGCCAGAGGATTCAGAGTTGCAGCAGTGGACGGTGCAGAACTCTGGGTGTTCGATAGATTGCTGGATGCACTTTCTGCCATCCACGACAGGACCTGCTCACACTGCTCATTTTCTAATAAAGGTCTACCGCGTGGACCCATTAATTGTGAGATGAATGTGGGGACGCCAGAAACGTGCCTCTCTCCTAATCCCGCAGGAGTCGGCTGCGATACACCTGGATCAGGAGCTCGGCCTGTGCCCACACCCTGACTTGGGCCTCCGCGTCCTCGCCCCCATCCACGTCCTCTAGGCCTACCCCTACCCCTCAGCATGGTGTATTACGAGTAGAGCAGAAACAGAACGCTGTAATTAAATGTGCCGCTTATTGGCCTGTGGTTGGAGGCTGACTTCGCTTACGGAACGCACAGCAGAGCCAGGAAACAATTATGCGCAAGGCTGGGTATTAATCAGCGACTACTCCCCCCAGCAGACACGGCGTAAACTGAACACGGTCACTGCCAGGCCAAATATAGTATATTTTTAAACTTTTTGGGAAAAAGCCTACTGCCTATATAGCCAGTATACCTCTTTCCCTGCCTCACCAGTACTGCCCCTATTCTCTGTAAAATGACTGCAGACTGAGGACGCAATGCTCTGCACGCCCGATATACAAAAAAAAAAAAAAATTGTGCAACACTGCTAAAAGCAGCCTCCACAGTACTGCACACGGTCAGATGTGGCCCTAAGAAGAACCGTTGGGGTTCTTGAAGCCTAAAATAACTCCTAACGCTCTCCCTGTAGCAGCTCCACCATCAGCAGCACTGTCCCTGATCTCTGTCAGAATGCATCTGTGGCGAGCCGCGGGAGGGGCCGATTTATATATTTGGGTGTCATCTGATCTCCCCAGCCACTCACTGCAGGGGGGTGGTATAGGGCTGGAACGTCACAGGAGGAAGTTGTAATGCCTTCCCTGTGTTTCTATTGGCCAAAAAAGCGCGCAAATTTCTCAGGGAACGAAATGTAATGGAGTCGAGTACCGTGTGGTACTCGTCTCGAGTAACGAGCATCTCGAGTACCCTAATACTCGAACAAGCATCAAGTTCGGACGAGTATGCTCGCTCATCTCTAAATATAACACATCTAATACAGACACTCCCCAAGTAATACTACAGGAGCCACATTCCATGTGTACTCATGTAAAATCGCACATGTAATACCACAGGAGCCTGACTGCACGTGTACTCTTATTATCATGCATGTAATACCGCCTCTCGCCATCCAATACCACAGGAGTCTGACTCCATGTGTATTTATGTAATATCACAAACTGAATACAGTCATTACCCATGTAATACCACAAGACCCTCACTCCATTTGTATTCATGTAATATCACACATGTAATACAGGAACTATCTGTGTAATATCACACATGTAATAAAGACACTTCCCATGTTATACGACAGGAGCCTGTCTCCATGTGTACGCATGTAATATCACACATGTAATACAGATCCACCCCATGTAATATCACATATGTAATATAGGCACTCCCCATATAATACCTCAGAAGCCCGATTCCATGTGTACTCATGGTATATAATCGATTGAACACAGACACTTCCCATGTAATTCCACAGGAGACTGACTCCATGTGCACTCACATAATGCAGACACTCCCCCTGTAATACCACAGGAGCCTCATTCCATGTGTACTCATGTAAAATCGCACATGTAATACCACAGGAGCCTGACTGCATGTGTACTAATGTTATATCACACATGTAATACAGATACTCCCCATGTAATGCCACAGGAGCCTGACTCCATATGTACTCATGCAATACAGAGAGTCCCAATGGAATACCACACACGTGTAGCACCATGTATACTCATATAATACAGACACTCCACATGTAACACCACAGGAGCCTAACTTCATGTGTACTCATTTAAAATCACACATGTAATACAGAAATTCCCTATGTATTACCACAGGAGCCTGACTGCATTTGTGCTCTTTTATTGTCACACATGTAATACCATAGACACCCGATTCCATGTGTACTCATGAAGTATAACACATCAAATACAGACACTCCTCATATAATACCACAGGACCCTTATCACATACGCACTCATGTAATACAGACACTCCCCATGTAATACCACAGGAGCCTGACTCCACTCATATAATACATAATGAAAACAAAGGTTTGGTACCGTGTTAGCCAGTAGAGCAAAATGTGATTGTTCCCAGCAAGAGAAACGACGTAGTCTTGTAGATATGAAACCTTTTAATGGCTAACCAATAAAAGGTATCATATCTACAAGATTACGTGGTTTCTCTTGCTGGGAACAATCACATTTTTCATATAATACAGACACTCCCCGTGTAATATCACATAAGTGAGACAGACACTCCCTATGTAATACCATAGGATCCTGACTCCATATGTTCTCACGTAATATCACACACGTAATACAGACACTTTCTGTCTAATATCATGCATGCAACATAGACACTCTCCATGTAATACCACAGGAGCCTGACTCAATATGTACTAATGCAATACAGACAGTCCCCATGCAATACCACACGAGCCTATCATGTATACTCATATAATACAGACACTCCCCATGTAATACCACAGGAGCCTAACTCCATGTATACTCATGTAATATCACACATGTAATGCAGACATTTCCTTTGTAATATCACACTTGTAATAGCGACACACACAATGTAGTTCCACAGGATCCTGACTCTGTGTACTCATGTTATATCACACATGTAATACAGACATTCCCCATGTAATAACATAGGAGCCTGACTCCATGTGTACTCTTGTTATATTACACATTTAATATAGACAATCCCTATCTAATACCATAGGAGTTTGACTCTGTGTTCTCACATAATACCACATATGTAATGCAGACACTCCTTTTGTAATATCAGAAGAGTCTGATTCCATGTGTGCTCATGAAGTACAGGCAGTCCTCATGTAATACCATATGAGCCTAACACTATGTGTACTCATATAATGCAGACACTGCCCATGTAATGCCACATGAGCCTGACTCCATGTGTATCCATGTGGTATCACACATGAAATACAGACACTGCTTATGTAAAATCACACATGTAATAAAGACACTTCCCATGTAATACCACAGGAGCCTGATAGGGATTTTTCCATGTTACGTTAATATGCTGTGGGGCTCCAAATCAAAGCTGGTTATGGCTGCCACCATGAGAAAGCAATAGACACAGGCATCACGGTCGTGTCTTAGAGCAATCTGTCTTTATTGTGTAAATTGACTTAGTCTTATACAAAAAAAATAGTAGGCGTATCAGTAGGTTAGTGTTACAGAGGTTGACCTGTTTTACTGGTACATAATTTTGTCTTCTCTATAAACAATGCTTTATTTGTTTGTTTGTAGACATCGTGTCTGGTACCCTGATTATCATCACACTCTACATTCTAATTGCATGCCCTACCTAGACAGCAGTACAAAGCATTCCATACAACCTTTTGATCAGTGTAACGAGATAATCAAGATCTTTGGAGACATGATGGACACTTAAGATTACACCTCCACATAATGTAATTAAGTACTAGCCTAAATGTACAAGCATTTAGCAGACCTTTTCATAGGACACAGAATAGAGTGTACAATTTAGGCCTACAGCCTCCGGAAACGTATATTACAGATGGATGAAATGTATACATATATAAGTTTTCATGTTCATAACCCTCACAGTCCCCCATTTTGAAACAGTCCATCTTGAAAAGAGCCTTTGTAGTGGTGCTATCAAGGGTGCTAAGCCACCCTTGCCGGTCTTTCTATCCTCTTCGCCGGATCCCCACTGTTGTTGCTCTTTTACGTATGACTGTTTTAACGATATCGTAGAGGGAGCGATTCCAGATAATTTGCTTGTCTCCGTATCCCACAGAATGTCCATAAATTGCAAACACTCAAAAGAATGAACAAAAGAAACAGTATTAGTAAAGGGTGAAACATAAAATCCATCATCTTTCCTGCAATAGGTGACCATTCAGTAAAAATATCATACCAGTTATACTCTGTGTCTACCTGGATCTTAGTACCTAGGCTGACTAGCTTATCTCCTACCCATACATTTTTCTAATTCCATAAGGGAGAGGTTAGTAACATCCAAATGCTTTTAAAGGTGTTCAGTATCTATCATTAGTCTTACAATTCTACCCAAGGATACTGTCAGAGTTGACATAGGGATAGCATCTGGGTACCAGTAGTACCTTAATGTTGCTTCAGCATCTGGCAAAAATGTGTAAGTTTCTGTAAACCAATGTATCACCGATATGTTCTGTATACATCCAGACAATGGAGTGATGAGATTATACATACTGGTGGTTCCAGTTCGGTTGGCAACAAAGAATATATATTGGGGGCCAACTTCTATCAGCATATAGATGAAGCAGGTAACACCGTCCAATCACATATGCTGACTGAAGGCTGCTGGAAACATGGCTCATATGCGGCTGTACTCCGTCCGCATGCTAGGCCATCCAGTGTTTCTTCACAGTTCTCTATACCATGGGTTTTATTTTCACTATAAATCATCATACCTGTGAACTTGGGCAACCAATATTGTAAAGCATATAGAGGCGGTCCGAACACCACAGGTAGTACTACAGACTTACACATCAGGCTTGTGTCCTTTACATCATAAAATCATTTCCCCAGTGCTATACTCAGAGCATTCTACACCATCAGCCCGGGGCCGTATCCAGGATGCTACTGGAATTACATTATTGAAAATATTTCTCCACAATTTTTCATTATTTGTCATCACATCTGACCGCTTTGTCCCTCTCGTGAATCATATATACATATTGCAGGCTACATTGTGTATAGTTCATGAATTTACTCATATTTACAAACAAATCCTTTTAAACCGCAAAACCAGATTAAAAAGCGTTAATACATCCTTATCATATCCTAATGCAAGACTTCGGGGGAGGAACAAGGAAGGCATGCATTGTGCCTGAACATTTATCAATCTAGAAACATCCTGTCCTACCCCAGCCATTTTATTCTTCATCACCTCTAAATCTATAGAGTTTAGAACCCCTACACCTGTACCAATTCCCCCTAATAGGGTATCATACCATTTTCGTTTTCCTCTGGTGCAGGGTTTCATTGCCTGAAGAGAAATATTATAATGCACAATGGTTTTCTGGCTCTTTGTGGATGATAAGGGGTGTCAAATGCCTGGGAGTTACCCAGGGCAGACATGAAGTGTTGCATTATTTCACCTGTGAAATGTGTACTTCTATCTGACTCGATTACCTCTGGTACCCCGTATCTGCAGATTACCTTATTCATGAGCTTCTTTTCGGTTACCTGCTCATTTACTTTTGTAACAGGGTACGCCTCCAACCTGAAAAACATCAACAACAAGCACATATTCATACTTCCCAACACGTGGGAGCTGAATGTTGTCAATTTGCAATCCCTGAAATGGGTAGAGTGGTCCTGGCAAGTGCCTTTGTGGTCAATTTACTTCTACCCTGTTGCTTACGGCATAGCTCATGCAAAACTGGACAAATGATGTAGCAGCTACAAAGAACCCAGGGGGCAACCCTTTCTCTCTCAAGCATCAGTAGCATAGCTGCCTCCGATAGGTGAGTCTTTCCATAGATCAGCTGGGCCATCATGGGGTACAGGGATCGTGGTAGGCAAGTTACTGACTGTTTGCCATACGCCACCCTGTTCTACTGCTCTCATATTAGTCCATTTATCTTTTTCTTCTTTGCTGGCTTGTGACTGTAATGTCTTTAGTACATCAATGTTCAAATTTTTATCAAAGTCCAAATCATAGTCTCTGACTTGTGCGGTCAGTATCTTCTTTTCTTCTTTCTTCCACGGCTTGAGGGCCGCTGTCTGCGCTGAAGTCTGCTAGGGCGTTGCCTTTTGCTTCTGCACTGTTGGCTTTAGTATGAGCTTTCACCTTCAGGATTGCTACTTTGTCTGGTAGGAGTAGGGCTTTCATAAGGTTCTGTACTGCTACACCATTCTCAATGGGTTGTCCTACAGAAGTTTAAAAGTGTCTGGCCTTCCATATTGGGCCGTAACCATGATCTATGCCGAATACATACCAGGAGTCAGTGTAAATGGTTACCTTCTGTCACTCTACACGCCTCAGTGAGGGCCTTCAGTTCCGCTTCTTGTACTGAGACATGCGGAGGCATTCTGCTTTTAGAGATCTTGTTGTGTGAACACTGCATATCTGGTGTGGAGTCGTCAATCACCCTGGTACCATCTATAAAATACAACTCAAAATATGTATTAACAAGGGGTTTCAATAACTCTTTAAAACTTAAACTTTTCTTGTTGCATCAATGCTAGACAATCATGCTGATATTCTATTCCAAATAGATCACGTTCTTATTTGCAAAAATTTTTTTTTTTAAAAATAGCTGATCTGTAATACATAGATCACCTATGCATCCCCCTCCCCCATTTGATCACCTATGCCTCCCCCTCCCCCATTTGAAACAGGATACTCGATTGGAAGAAGAGTAGCCGGGTTCACCATTGAAAAGAAATATTAAAGGGGGGGCATGAGCAAAGCACATTGCAACCTTATTTGACGAGCTAGAGACAGATGTTTAGGTTGTACTTAAGTAAGTATACTCTGGATGTCATGAGGGGTGAGAACCACTAGGGGGGGGTAGTTCAGGACCAACTCAGAAGACTTGTCAGCCCTTACTTGTACTGCTGCCACCGCACAGACACAGGAGGGGGCTCCTCGGGCTACCGGAGTAATACCCAAGTGACCGTGGACGTCCTCCATGTTTTTGCGTCAATACTGCTGTCGCATGAAAGGCCAGGGACGGCAGTATGAGACAAGTCCCAAAAAGGTGCGAAGCTTTGGCAGCAGAAGAAGATACAGAAATGGCTTGAACTGCAGCCCTGCGTCGTTCTGTGAGATGTCTGCCTTCTTGAGCTAGACAACAACCTTTTGTTTACAAAGCTGTAATTTTTCCTTTTTAAGCCTTGCAGCCATTTTCTGCTAAAAAAAATTTTAGAAGAGAAATAGATGCAGATTGACATGTTTCAGATCCTCAACACAAAGCTGGAAAGTCATTAACATATTGCAACAGCACAGTCCCCTCAGGCGGAGTCCAAGCCTGCAGGACAGTTACATAAATGCCCTTTTGTCTGAAAAGGGGCCGGAGATTCAGACTGTCTCCACTCTGGCTTATTATCTATGACCTTAGGGATTCCAATAGACCTTCTACAAAGGCCATACTAAGTACATGTTTGCCCATCTTTTCTATGCCCCTATACCCCAGATCTGACAAACGTTGTTGAAGGGGGGCATAGAATTGTTTTACACTTTCTTCCTTCTCTTTGTGTGATATTAGAAAGAGACAAGGAGGATTCTCTCAATTTTTTTTTTTTTTTTTTCTTTTTCCCCAATGTTTCAGACAAATTAAAAATATTTTACCACTTCTCAATTCTCTATGTTTAATTTTATCCCAATCTGTGCCACAATAGTCTTTCACATAATTTTAGATTATAGTTCCCGCTGCCTTCCCTGTTTTACATATACTCCTATTCCACCCTCCGCTCCCTGCATCTCTTTCTTGTCCTCATGCTTCCACTCACTAGCCTAGGATCTAGTGAGCATAGGCATAACCGGTTTGCACCGAGGAGCTCCGCAAGCAGGGCAGCTCTCTCTCCAATCCGGGTTCTGTTGTCCACAATGCCAGCAGGTCCATCCCTCCAGTCCAATGTTTGACCTTGGAGTGGATGACTTGGCATAGGGTGGGGAGGAGACGGTTGGAATTGAGATGAAGGAGGGGGTGAAGATGGAAGAGGGAACTAACCCGACAATGAGAGAACATCTTTGAATTCTTTTCTCATTTCATTTTCAGCTACTGAACAGTATATATATATATATATATATAATACAACATACTTCCTGTGTAGCCAAATATAACCAATTCTTAATTCAGATTTCTTTGCAAAGACAAGTAGGTCTTCTAAAGCCCAGTACTCCACCCTTTGAAATGTATCTTATCTTCTATAGAACACAGAAACTTGTCCAGACAGATAGCTGTATAACTGGTTCCACTGCCTGTGACTATCTTCCTGGGCTGTCTATTTAAGATTAACCCAGAATGTAATACACTTGCCCCCACCTTACAAAAACTGCGAATTCACACTCACTAAGGGGGGTTTTATTCATTCCTATACGGACTGATAATATGTGAAGTAGAAATTGGGATTGTATTTACTGTACACCAGACTTCCAATAATGAGCGAATTATGTATAGATAAGAAAAACTCTTAGTACCGCGGTTTTTACACAATTCGTTCAGAATAGGCTACCCAATGACAAACACAATACAACTTATGCCCATTTCTACCCACATACTGATATTCACCACACTGTGACCACTCAGCGGCCAATATATTATAGGGGGCTTTATTCCACCCTGACATTATTAACAATTCATCGGACACTTTGTTCTTAGCTACCGACTTTTTCGTACTATTGCGGATTTTCTTAAAAGGCGACATTTTCACACTAAGCCCGATTATCACAAGAAATTCTTCAACTATCAGTTTATCAAAATTTTCCTTTAAAACAAACTAGTGTATTACTCTCTGCGTAATCCTGTTCACAGCGCCATTAATATATATTGCTGCAAGGAGCAAGACTTAGTTCAAACTACGCTTTATAGAGAGTAAGACACTATAAAAGGCTCATACTGTAGTTGACTGGGACCCCAATAAGTGGGATGGGGACCAATATTCATTTGCCAATTTCTTTAGCTATCTTCCGCATCTTATCCTCTTTACCAGCAGTATGGACAATGGCTGGCGGTTTATGTACACCAAGAGGCTTATAATTTTTATTCTTTCACACACATAAAACAATTGTTTGTTTCACTATTTTCTTGTGCAGTCTTCCGCATCTTATCCTCTTTACCAGCACTATGGCCAATGGCTGGCGGTTTATATACACCAAGAGGCTTATTATTATTATTATTTTCTTTATACACTCTTCAAATAAAATACTGTTGTTCATTGAAGATGAATTACACTTTAAATAGAACTTTTGTTATTAATTTGACTAAAGTACTTATCAGGTGTTTCAAGTACACAATTATCTCATATTAATATCTTAATTCAATAATATTCAAATTAACACAACCCAATATTTTTGAATTCCACATATTCCACGAATCTGTATATACATATATACACTGTGGTAATCCTGGGCTATTATCTCACACAACTAGTCTCAGGAATAAAATTAGATGCCCCTCCTTTGGTCACTCCATTTGTTCAAGTGAGAGACTTAACATGGAGTCTAAGAGTGACCTTCACTCTATACATTACCACAATATACATATATATATACACCAACATCCACTTAAAATGGAGACACACTTCTCACCTAGGCTGGACTGTGTGTAGGGTGGAGCAAGACCTGTTCCTATTGTTCTTCCCTCCCATCTCCTTACATCACCTAGCTCCACCCCCTGTGGTCTGGCTCAGCATTTGGTCATTTTTGCTTCATTTCGTTTCTGGTTACCGGACAGTACACACCATATAACACAGTCTAACTCTCATACAGGTCCTTCCATTTATACACACACATAAAGACAAAAACATTTGCATGTCAGTTACTAAAGTGTCAGTACTTTTTTAAGTGTCAGTACTTCCTCACTTGTCTAAAAGTGTCGGTACTTCCCAACCCTGCTTATTTCCCCCCGTCTCAACTACTTCTCTTATACCTATAAGAGGATCCCATCAGGGATTTTATCCCCTGAAAATTTTAGGCTTCCCTGGTACAATTTATACCATGCCTTTCAGAGATCGGCAAGCGGGTTTCATATTCTGTACTTCCTCACCCTGCATATTCTGTACACTGACCATGCAAAGTAACAAATAAAGACAATAACAGTTAAACACCCGCACAGCATATTCAGCCCACCATATGAATTCTTAAAAAGCTTGAAGATTTATAAGAGGCATGCACTTCTTACCCCTCGGACAGGAAAGGAGCAGCCAGGAAGCACGGATAGATTGTGGCAAGATAAAACCTTACCTTACTGCGCAGTTTTTGTCAATCCGTGGTTCCGAGTGGCTCCTTATCCCATCTGGGTCCGGGGGGGTTCGAGGTGTAGGTGGTCCTCTTGTTCCATCAAGCCCCGCGATCGGGCGCCAATTACTGATAGGGATTTTTCCATGTTACGTTAATATGCTGTGGGGCTCCAAATCAAAGCTGGTTATGGCTGCCACCATGAGAAAGCAATAGACACAGGCATCACGGTCGTGTCTTAGAGCAATCTGTCTTTATTGTGTAAATTGACTTAGTCTTATACAAAAAAAATAGTAGGCGTATCAGTAGGTTAGTGTTACAGAGGTTGACCTGTTTTACTGGTACATAATTTTGTCTTCTCTATAAACAATGCTTTATTTGTTTGTTTGTAGACATCGTGTCTGGTACCCTGATTATCATCACACTCTACATTCTAATTGCATGCCCTACCTAGACAGCAGTACAAAGCATTCCATACAACCTTTTGATCAGTGTAACGAGATAATCAAGATCTTTGGAGACATGATGGACACTTAAGATTACACCTCCACATAATGTAATTAAGTACTAGCCTAAATGTACAAGCATTTAGCAGACCTTTTCATAGGACACAGAATAGAGTGTACAATTTAGGCCTACAGCCTCCGGAAACGTATATTACAGATGGATGAAATGTATACATATATAAGTTTTCATGTTCATAACCCTCACAAGCCTGACTCCATGTATACTCATGTAATATCACACATATAATACAGGCACTCCCCATGCAATACCACAGGAGCCTGACTCCATGTCTGCTCATGCAATAGACACAGTCCCCATGTAATACCACATGAACCATACTCAATGTGTACTCATGTTATATCACAAATGTAATACAGACACACCCCATGTAATATCATACATGTAATATATACACACTCTCTATGTAATACCAAAGAAGCCCGATTTCATGTGCACTCATAGTAAATAACAGTTTGAATACAGATACTCCCCATGTAATAGCACAGGAGCCTGACTCCATGTGCTTTTATGTAATATCCACACATGTAATACACACACTTCCTATGTAATATCACAGCTGTAATATAGACAACCCAATGTAAAACCACAGAAGCCCGATTCCATGTGTACGGATGCAATAAAACACATCTAATACAGACACTTCCCATGTAATACCACAGGAGCCTCACTTCATGTGTAGTCATGGAAAAAAAAAAAATTAAAAAAAAAATCACACAATGTAATACAGAAACTGCCTATGTATTACCACAGGAGCCTGACTGCATGTGTACTCTTTCATTATCGCACATGTAATACAAACACTCGCCATATAATCCCAGAGTCGCCTGACTCCATCTGTTCTTATGTAATATCACACATGTAATACAGACACTCCTTATGTAATATCTCACTTATAATACAGGCACTCCCAATGTAATACCACAAGAGCCTGACTCCATGTGTACTCATGTTATAGCACACATGTAATACAGATACTCCTTTTGTAATATCACACATGTAATATAGACACCCCAATGTAATACCACACAAGTAATACAGACACTTCCTGTGTAATATCACACATGTAATATAAACTCTCCCTGTGTAATACCATAGTGGCCTGACTCCATGTGTACTCATGTAATATAGACATTCCCCATGTAATACCACACGAGCCTGACTCCATGTGTACTCATGCAATACAGACAGTCCCCATGTAATACCACACGAGCCTAACACCATGTGTACTCATATAATACAGACACTGCCCATGTAATACCACAGGAGCCTCACTCCATGTGTACTCATGTAATATAGACATTCCCCATGTAATACCACACGAGCCTGACTCCATGTGTACTCATGCAATACAGACAGTCCCCATGTAATACCACACGAGCCTAACACCATGTGTACTCATATAATACAGACACTGCCCATGTAATACCACAGAAGCCTAACACCATGTGTACTCATATAATACAGACACTGCTCATGTAATACCACAGGAGCCTAACACCATGTGTACTCCTATAATACAGACACTGCCCATGTAATACCACAGGAGCCTAAGACCATGTGTACTCATATAATACAGACACTGCCCATGTAATACCACAGGAGCCTCACTCCATGTGTACTCATGTAATATCACACATGTAATACAGTCTCTCTCTATTTAATACCACAGTAGCCTGATTGCATGTGTCTTGATTTCAAATCATAATGTAATCCAGACACTCCTTCCGTAGTATCACACTTGTAATAGAGACACTCTCAATGTTATTTCACAGGAGCCTAACTCCATGTGTACTCATGTTATATCACACATGTAATACAGACACTCCCTTTGTAATATCTCACATGTAATACACCCCCCCCCCCCCCCATGAAATACCACACAAGTAATATAGACACTTCCTGTGTAATATTATACATGTAATACAGACATTCCGCATGTAATATCATAGGAGCCTGATTCCATGTGTTCTCACGTAATATCACACACGTAATAGAGACACTGCTTTTCTAATATAACACAGGAGCCTGACTCCATGTGTTCTCATTTAATACAGACAGACTTCATGTGTACTCATGAAATTTCACACATCGAATACAGATACTCCCTGTGTAATATCACACATGTAATACAGACTCTCCCTATGTAATACCATAGGAGCCTGACTCCATGTGTCCTGATTTCATATCACAAATGTAATACAGACACCCCTTGTGTAATATCACACTTATAATAGAGACACTCCCCATATAATACCACAGGAGCCTGACTCCATGTGTACTCATGTTATATCACACATGTAATACAGATACTTCCTTTGTGATACTTCCTTTGTAATACAGACACCCCCCATGAAATACCACACAAGTAATACAGATACTCCCTGCATATGCAGAGGGTCCTTGTACAGCATATCCTTTCTTTCTGTAGCTTCAGCTTTGGCCCTTTACCTCATAGCTCATGACATAGTAATTCACTACACAACGTGGACTGGCCCCAAAAACAGCTTTGCACAAATGGCAGGGTGGGTGAGGACTCCAGGGGCTCCTTCTCATGGCTTTTCACTGCGTTGACAGGCTGCACTCCTGCGCTCTCACTCTACATCCCAAAAACTGAACTCTGACTGTCTGGTTGCTGTCTGACTTCTCCCACATTCCTGGGGATTGCCCTGCAAAACCAACTCTGCAAAATGTGCTGAGGGTCTACTTGATAGCCAATAGTCTACATAGCCAAGTACTGAGCCGTGAACGGGCCTTTGGAGTTGGTATGAACTTACATGCAGATGCACATACTGTATGTACATTTAATAATTTAAGGTATTGTAGGGAATGGGTTATTAGCCCTTTACTTTCTATAGCCCGCTGGTAGCACTGCTTTGGTGACTCGTTCGGCTCTTTGCACTAATGGATCGTCTGCTGTAGCAGAGATCACGCCATCTCCGAAATCTGTTGGTATTGGATTTATATTCTGTACAGTAGGCATTACTGGTGAAGGTGCTGGAATCCTAGCAGGTACCAATTGGTATAGTCCCGGTACAAATAGTGGTGTAGCAAACAGTGGTTCTCCAGTAACACTTAGTCTCTCCACAGGATCTGGTGGGACTGGGTAGGAACTCGTAATTCTCTGTGGTGGTGTGTAAAGAGTTGGGATGTCTTCTGTAGCACATATCCGTGGCCGGCCGCCCCCCCCCCCCCCCCCCCATAGATGCGTCTCTCACCACCCTCGTGACTCCCCAGCTGACAGATGCTGCCCTCACTGCCGTCGGGACTACCCAGCTGACAGATGCTGCCCTGACCGCCATCGGGACGCCGCCGCTGACAGAAGCCACCCTCAGCGCTGCCGGGACAGTGATAGGTTTGCCGGCCGCTTACCCTCCTGACATCTGGCAGCGTCAGTGGTTGTGCTTCGCCGCCTGGAAAGCAGCACAGGGGGAGCCAAACATTACACTCTCTCTGCCCTGGCCCTGTCGCCTCACTGCATCGGCCGGCACCACGCAGTGCTGCATGTTTTTGCCAGGTTCTTTTAGTCACCTTGCAGGACCTAGTTTTCAGGCTGCTCTCCAGCCAATCAGGAACAGGGAGCGTCAACCCCCTGTCAATCTTCATGCCACCAGGACTTCCTGGTGGCGTCAAGATACACTAATACCGTAATCATCCTGTTGTCTCTGACGGTCTTCATCCATGCGCTGACCTACTATTTTTTGAGCTTCAATTATTCTTCTTTGGTGTGGAAAGTAGTTGATCGTGTCAGGTACTTGAATTCCTAACACTCGGTCTCTTGGAAGCTGTCCTTGTCTTCTGAACATGAGATTGTAGGGTGAACACCCAGTAGAACAATGCATTGTTGTAGATCTCAAGGAGTTCACAAAGTAGTTCAGGCCATTCCGCTGGTTTCTTCACTGAAGCGGTCCTGAGCATATTGATGATGACTTGATTCACTCTTTCACACAGGCTTATCACCTTGGGGATGATAAGCTGTGGTCCTCAGGTTTGCGATTCAAATCCTGGTCCATGATCAGTTAACACAGCATCTGGACAAACATAACGGCCTTACGAACTATGTTACTATGACATACTTGCCGTAGAATATAACAGCAGTAGTTCTCGCTGTAAGGTCTCTAACGGGTGCCACAACAACCCATTTGGAATAATCATCCACCATAGTTAAGGCATATCAGTAGCCTGAATGTGTTGGGGCAAGTTTTATGTGATCTACAAATTGGTTTGATCTGTGAGTCTGGATTGCGTGAAGTCGGGCTCTATTGTCTTGACATCCATTTGTGGCGATTTCGCACGCAGAACAATCCTTACACCATTTCTCAACGTCTCCTCTCATTCCAATCCAATAGAAGCGTTTATGTATGGTAGCTTCCATCTTGTATATGCCAAAATGTCTTGACTGGTCGTGGTAAGCATCTAAGACCATGTTAGCATCTTCTCAGGATCTAATGCAGCCTTGTACCAGAGAATGGATCAAGTGAGTTGCACATAATCACACTTTTTTGAAAGAACAGACGTTTTCTCTGTCTCCACAAGTGGATGAGTTCAGTATCTGGATGAGCACGACGTAGTCATGTTGGTACCCTACCAGCAGTAATGTCACTACTCTCCAAGAACATGACTTTCACTCTGGATTGTCTTCCACATAGAAGGCTCCGGTAACGGTTCAGATGCTTGGCCAGGCAGTTGGTCACTATCTGCAGCTGCAGTCATCATATTCTGTAGGACAAACCTGTTGAAGAAGGGAGGCATTTCCACTTCTTCCTAGTTATCTTGTGGGGGTTCTTCTCCAACTCGTAGGCGGGACAAAGTTTCTGCATTGACATTGGACTTGCCACTTCTATATTTAACAGCGAATGAGTAGTTTGTCAATCTGAAAGCCCGTCTTTGTTCATCTTTGCATAGGCGATGACCCTCTCCTTGTTATCTTGGACTTGAAACAACATGGCTCTAAGACCTTGATAGCTGGCACCTGTGTAGAGACAGAACGGTTGGCTATAGTCTTGATTTGCCAATACCGGAGGTTGGGTCAAGAGGGTTTTTAACATCTGAAGAGCGGTTTCTTGTCTTTCTGACCAATCAACAGGAAGCTTACGATTGTAATTTTCTTTTGGACATCCACGTAATAGTTTATTTAGTGGTCCAGCCACTTGGGCAAAGTGTGGAATAAAGTGGTGGTAATAACTAGCAAATCCCAAGAAACTTCGGACTTCCTGGACAGTTGTTGGTGTCATTGTATTCCTTCCGCACTGACTACATGTCCAAGGTAGCTAACTTTTGGTTTTAGCAGGTGACATTTGGAAGGTTTAATCTTTAACCCATGTAGGATAAGCACTCCGAAGACTTCTGCAAGTGACGCAAGCGTCTTGTGGACATTTTTGTTTATTTAGCATTGATTTGAGGGTCCGTGGAAGCCTTGTATAGGTCGGTGAAGTGTGGAAAAAAGGAAGAACAGTAACATTTAAGAATGTAACATTTGTTTTGTAATTATAAAAAATTACATTAGCATTTGCATAACTGTGTGGTTTCCGTAGCATTGTAATGTAAAAGAAGAAAAATCTTGAGCAGCAAACAATTTTAGAGTTAGTAATCTTGGTTGGGGTTGGGGTAGTAGACATGAAACACGTCGGTTCAGCCAAGTGCGTGAGCACGCTGAATAAGTAGGGGGACAGAAAAGTTCGCCTGTTGAGGAGCTTTCCAAAGGCGCAACCACCTTAATGGTTGTTATGGGTCAATGTCAGTTCCGCTTGAGAATTCAGGTCTGGATCCATTCTTGGGTTTGCTTTCCTTGTTCCCTCGGAAGAGGTTGGGAGTGCTGTGGAGATGGTATCTTTACTCCCCAGGACTTTGGTAGTTGATGGACGTCCTCTGGTTTTTGAAGGACATGAGTGAAGTTATCCTTACGTATTATTATTTTTGCTGGAAAACCCCAGCGGTATAGAACGTTGGCTTGACGTAGGGCTGCGGTGATTGGTAGGAATTTTTTTCTCTCACTCATGGTCACTTGTGATAGGTCTGCAAAGAGTCGGATGTTGGAGAAAGGAGCTGGAAGCTGATTCTTTTTGCGGGCCGAGGCCATCAGGGCTTCCTTTATATGATAAAAGTGAATTCTGGCTATAGTGTCTCTCGGGTTAGAGTCAGGTACAAATTTTGGCCTGGGGAGCCTGTGGGCTCTGTCAATGGTTAAATCATATGGAGTGGCCTCCGGGAGAAGAGTTGACATGAATTTTTTAAAGTAGTTGGACAGATCAGATGTTGCAATAGACTCAGGAATACCGCGAAATTTTATATTATTGCGTCTATTTCTGTCTTCTATATCAGCGAGCTTAGTTTTAAGCTGGGTTACTTCTTCTACCAATTCGTAGTGCGCGTCGATTAAAGCATTATGGGATTGTGTTATTTCTCCCATTTTATTTTCGGTGTGCGACACTCTCTCTCCAATAGAATCGATGGTGTTTTTTATGGATGAGTTGAGTGATCTGAAGCTGGCTTGGGAGCTACTACCATGTTTTTGATGAAAGCCTCTGAGGCTGGCTGGGATGACGATGGTAGGGAAGTTATAAAATTGCATAGAGATTCTGGTTGGTTGTCTGGGGTGCTCCCTTCATCTGTTCTGGGGCGCTGTTTCAATGGACTATCCGAGGGGGAGTTAGAGGACAGGGACCATGCTTTGTAGGCTCAGCTATGGCTGCAGCCATTTTGATGTGAGCCTGAGAGGGGGATTTCTGTCTTTTTCCTCTCGTCTGATTGTGAGGTGAGATGTTTGGGCATTCACTCACCAGATCTCCGGATTCCCAGTCCAGCAGGGAGGTCTTAACACGCTCTGCCTTGGAACATTTTTTGAGTGAGTTGTCTAGAGGGATTTCAGCCGGAGGAAGGGGACCATGCTTTGTGGAGGCTGAGATGGCATTAGGGAAAGTGCCGTCCTGCTGTAGCTGCTATAGGGAGAGTGTTAGGCTGTTATCTTCGTCTTCAAGAACCCCAACGGTCCTTCTTAGGGCCACATCTGACCGTGTGCAGTACTGTTGAGGCTGCTTTTAGCAGTTTTGCACATTTTTTTTTTTTGTATATCGGGCGTGCAGACCATAGTGTCCTCAGTCTGCAGTCATTTTACTGAGTATAGGGGCAGTACTGGTGAGGCAGGGACAGTGGTACAGGGAAAGAGATATACTGGCTATATAGGCAGTGGGCTTTTTCAAAAAAATTGAAAAAAAAAAATCTTTGGGCTGCCTGTGACCGTGTTCAGTTTACTGCGTGTCTGCTGGGGGTAGTAGTCACTCATTAATACCCTAGACTGCTACTACTACTGAAATGGAACTAATACTGTGCTCCCCCTATACTGCTGCTTTGGAATTGTTACCGGGGCCTGTCTTGACTGCTACTATTACTGAAATGGGCGGTTGGGCAGCATGTAACCCAGGAGAAGTGGCAGCGGAGTGTCATGCAGGCAGTGATTGTGCTTTGTTGGAGGTAGTGTGGTGCTTAGCTAAGGTATGCATTGCTAATGAGGGCTTTTCAGAAGTAAAAGTTGTTGGGAGGGGGGGGGGGGCCCACTCTTGCCGCTATTGTGGCTTAATAGTGGGACCTGTGAACTTGAGATGCAGCCCATCATGTAGCCCCTCGCCTGCCCTATCCGTTTCTGTGTCGTTCCCATCACTTTCTTGAATTTCCAAGATTTTCACAAATGAAAACGTTAGCGGAGCATAGGTCCCATACAAAAATGCTCGGGTCGCCCATTGACTTAAATGGGGTTCGTTACTCGAAACGAACCCTCGAGCATCGCGGGATGTTCGACTCGAGTAACGAGCACCCGAGCATTTTGGTGCTCGCTCATCTCTAGTCAGTACCTAAACTACGCAGAGACTCTTACCAACCGCCTGCTGCGTAACTCACCATATCTGTCAGAGTAGCTGACACTGTGACAAGTGGCCACTCCAGCGACCTCTGGCTCACTGCAGATGTCACCAGGTGTAGAGCTGACAATGGGGTCTGGTGGAGAGATGCCACCAAGTGTAGAGCTGACAATGAGGTCTGGTGGTGGAATGTCACGAGGTGTAGAACTGAAAACGGGTTCTAGTGTGAGAATGTCACCAGGTGCTGAACTAACAATGGGGTCTCACAGGAGGATGTCATGAAGTGTAGAGCTGACAACGAAATCTGGTGGTGAGATGTTACCAGGTATAGAGCTGATAACAAGGTCTGGTCATGCGATATCACCAGGAATGTCACCAGGTGTAGAGCTGACAATAGGGTCAGGTGGTGGGATGTCACCAGGTGTGGAGCTGAAAATGGGGTCTGGTGGTGGGATGTCACCAGGTGTAGAGCTGAAAATGGGGTCTGGTGGTGGGATGTCACCAGGTGTAGAGCTGCCAAAAGGGTCTGGCGGGGGGATATCACCAGGTGTAGAGCTAACAACAGGGTCTGGCCGTGAGATGTCACCAGGTGTAGAGCTGACAACGGGGTCTGGTGGGTGGATATCACCGGGTATAGAGCTGAAACCGGTGTCTGGTGGTGGGATGTCACTAGGTGTAGAGCTGACAATGGGGTCTAGTGGTGGGATGTCACCAGGTGTAGAGCTGACAACGGGATCTGGTGCTGGGATGTCACCAGGTGTAGAGCTGACAACGGGATCTGGGGGTGGGATGTCAATAGGTGTAGAGCTGACAACGGGGTCTGGGGGTGGGATGTCACCAGGTGTAGAGCTGACAATGGGGTATGCTGGTGGGATGTCACCAGGTGTAGAGCTGACAACGGTGCCTTGTGGTGGGATGTCACCTGTTGTAGAGCTGACAATGGGGTCTAGTAGTGGGATGTCACCAGGTGTAGAGCTGACAATGGGTCTGGTGGTAGTATGTCACCAGGTGGAGAGCTGAGAATGGGGTCTGGTGATGGGATCTCACCAGGTGTAGAGCTAACAACGGGGTGTGGTGGGTGGATGTCACCAGGTGTAGAGCTGACAACAGGTTCTGGTGGGGAATGCCCCTATGTTGTTAGAGCTGACAACGGGGTCTGGTGGGGGGATGTCACCAGGTGTAGAGCTGAGAATGGGGTACGGCGGTGGGATGTCACCAGGTGCAGAGCTGACAAAGGGGTCTAGTAGTGGGATGTCACCAGGTGTAGAGCTGACAATGGGTCTGGTGGTTGGATGTCTCTAGGTGTAGAGCTGACAACAGGGTCTGGTGGGGAATGCCCCAATGTTGTTAGAGCCAACAACGGGGTCTGGTGGGTGGATGTCACCAGGTGTCGAGCTGACAGCGGGGTCCGGCGGTGGGATGTCACCAGGTGTCGAGCTGACAACGGGATCTGGTGGTGGGATACCACCAGGTGTAGAGCTGACAACGGGATCTGGGGGTGGGATGTCAATAGGTGTAGAGCTGACAACGGGGTCTGGGGGTGGGATGTCACCAGGTGTAGAGCTGACAATGGGGTATGCTGGTGGGATGTCACCAGGTGTAGAGCTGACAATGGGTCTGGTGGTAGGATGTCACCAGGTGTAGAGCTGACAACGGGGTCCGGCGGTGGGATGTCACCAGGTGTCGCGCCGACAACGGGGTCCGGCGGTGGGATGTCACCAGGTGTCGCGCCGACAACGGGGTCCGGCGGTGGGATGTCACCAGGTGTCGCGCCGACCACGGGGTCCGGCGGTGGGATGTCACCAGGTGTCGAGCCGACAACGGGGTCCGGCGGTGGGATGTCACCAGGTGTAGAGCTGAAAATGGGGTCTGGTGGTGGGATGTCACCAGGTGTAGAGCTGCCAAAAGGGTCTGGCGGGGGGATATCACCCGGTGTAGAGCTAACAACAGGGTCTGGCCGTGGGATGTCACCAGGTGTAGAGCTGACAACGGGGTCTGGTGGTGGGATGTCACTAGGTGTAGAGCTGACAATGGGGTCTAGTGGTGGGATGTCACCAGGTGTAGAGCTGACAACGGGATCTGGTGCTGGGATGTCACCAGGTGTAGAGCTGACAACGGGATCTGGGGGTGGGATGTCAATAGGTGTAGAGCTGACAACGGGGTCTGGGGGTGGGATGTCACCAGGTGTAGAGCTGACAATGGGGTATGCTGGTGGGATGTCACCAGGTGTAGAGCTGACAACGGTGCCTTGTGGTGGGATGTCACCTGTTGTAGAGCTGACAATGGGGTCTAGTAGTGGGATGTCACCAGGTGTAGAGCTGACAATGGGTCTGGTGGTAGTATGTCACCAGGTGGAGAGCTGAGAATGGGGTCTGGTGATGGGATCTCACCAGGTGTAGAGCTAACAACGGGGTGTGGTGGGTGGATGTCACCAGGTGTAGAGCTGACAACAGGTTCTGGTGGGGAATGCCCCTATGTTGTTAGAGCTGACAACGGGGTCTGGTGGGGGGATGTCACCAGGTGTAGAGCTGAGAATGGGGTACGGCGGTGGGATGTCACCAGGTGCAGAGCTGACAAAGGGGTCTAGTAGTGGGATGTCACCAGGTGTAGAGCTGACAATGGGTCTGGTGGTTGGATGTCTCTAGGTGTAGAGCTGACAACAGGGTCTGGTGGGGAACGCCCCAATGTTGTTAGAGCCAACAACGGGGTCTGGTGGGTGGATGTCACCAGGTGTCGAGCTGACAGCGGGGTCCGGCGGTGGGATGTCACCAGGTGTCGAGCTGACAACGGGATCTGGTGGTGGGATACCACCAGGTGTAGAGCTGACAACGGGATCTGGGGGTGGGATGTCAATAGGTGTAGAGCTGACAACGGGGTCTGGGGGTGGGATGTCACCAGGTGTAGAGCTGACAATGGGGTATGCTGGTGGGATGTCACCAGGTGTAGAGCTGACAACGGGATCTGGTGGTGGGATACCACCAGGTGTAGAGCTGACAACGGGATCTGGGGGTGGGATGTCAATAGGTGTAGAGCTGACAACGGGGTCTGGGGGTGGGATGTCACCAGGTGTAGAGCTGACAATGGGGTATGCTGGTGGGATGTCACCAGGTGTAGAGCGGACAATGGGTCTGGTGGTAGGATGTCACCAGGTGTAGAGCTGACAACGGGGTCCGGCGGTGGGATGTCACCAGGTGTCGCGCCGACAACGGGGTCCGGCGGTGGGATGTCACCAGGTGTCGCACCGACAACGGGGTCCGTCGGTGGGATGTCACCAGGTGTCGCGCCGACCACGGGGTCCGGCGGTGGGATGTCACCAGGTGTCGAGCCGACAACGGGGTCCGGCGGTGGGATGTCACCAGGTGTCGAGCTGACAGCGGGGTCCGGCGGTGGGATGTCACCAGGTGTCGAGCCGACAACGGGGTCCGGCGGTGGGATGTCACCAGGTGTCGAGCTGACAACGGGGTCCGGCGGTGGGATGTCACCAGGTGTAGAGCCGACCACGGGGTCTGGTAGTGGGGTGTCACCAGCCAATCAGTACAGACATTGCAGTTTCTGGACATTCCACTGTTGGCCATGTTATTGGGACATAGAAGCCATCCGGTTTGGCGGGGCCGCCACGTTCAGGGAGACCTCGTAAACTGACAGAACTATTAGGAATAGGCTTGTTGAATCTTGTAACTAGTGTTGGAGAGAGAGAGAGAGGGGGGGGGGGGAGTTTTTAGGTTAATTGCTAGCAGCACACTAATTTTCTTGTTATTGATAGGATGGTTGTTCTTTTTTCTTTTTTTCACTGTGGCAAATATGGTCCAAATTGTATTAGAAAGGCCTTTTCACTGTTTGGACCCTAAAACATAACTTTTAATAGGGTTTATTTAAAATTAGAGACAAGACTTACAGACACACATATATAGTACATAAATTCAAAAAATAAAAAATAAGAAAAGCCATCGAGTTGATGAGTATTTGATAATATGGCTTAGGGGTTTCCTAGGCATACTTCAATATTATATCACTCCCAGAGGCGGAAGGAAGTCATATAAAAGAATGTTTGTAGTCAAACAGAAATATATATATTTTCTCTGTGGTGTTTATCACAGAGGATCTTATTGGTCATAAGAGATGATAATATCACGGCTTCAAACAAACAAACTCGTGATGTAGGTCTTATTTCGGTCCGACGCGCTTCGCTCAGCGTTGGAGCTCTTCAGGGACCTATACGCTTTTTAAATATGCCTCAATGTGAAGGACTTGGGGGTTTTATAACTGTAAGCTTAACTGGAGCACCCAGTGCAAGGCAGCTGCTGCCAAGGCAAATAGGGTCATGGGGGGCATCAGAAGAGGTCTAGGGGCGCATGACGAGAACATTGTTCTTCCTCTTTACAAGTCTCTGGTCAGACCACACATGGACTATTGGGGACAGTTTTGGGCACCGGTACTCAAGGAGGACATATCAGAGCTTGAGCGGGTACAAAGGGGGCAACTAAAGTAATAAATGCAATGGGCAGACTAGAATACACAGAGAGGTTATCAAAAATAGGATTATTGAGTTTAGAAAAAAGATGGCTGAAGGGCGAACTAATAATGTATAATATATCAGGGGTCAGTACAGAGATCTCTGCCATCATCTATTATACCAAGGACTGTAACAAGGGGGCGCTCTAATAACTATGTATAGATATATCAGGGGTCAGTACAGAGATCTCTGCCATCATCTATTATATCCAGGACTGTAACAAGGGGGCACTCTAATAACTATGTATAATATATGAGGGGTCAGTACAGAGATCTCTCCATCATCTATTATACCCAGGACTGTAACAAGGGGAGCTCTAATAACTATGTATAGATATATCAGGGGTCAGTACAGAGATCTCTCCTAGCATCTATTATACCCAGGACTGTAACAAGGGGGCGCTCTAATAACTATGTATAGATATATCAGGAGTCAGTACAGAGATCTCTCCCATCATCTATTATACCCAGGACTGTAACAAGGGGCGCTCTAATAACTATGTATAGATATATCAGGAGTCAGTACAGAGATCTCTCCCATCATCTATTATACCCAGGACTGTAACAAGGGGGTGCTCTAATAACTATGTATAGATATATCAGGGATCAGTACAGAGATCTCTCCCATCATCTATTATACCCAGGACTGTAACAAGGGGGCGCTCTAATAACTATGTATAGATATATCAGGAGTCAGTACAGAGATCTCTCCCATCATCTATTATACCCAGGACTGTAACAAGGGGGCGCTCTAATAACTATGTATAGATATATCCGGGGTCAGTACAGAGATCTCTCCTATCATCTATTATACCCAGGACTGTAACAAGGGGGCGCTCTAATAACTATGTATAATATATCCGGGGTCAGTACAGAGATCTCTCACCGGCTGATAGTCCTAGAAGATTTGTCTCTTTCATTACCATTTCGTGTGGCAGAACGCCATCCGTTGTATCTGCGGCGTATAGGATGGTGAGTGCTGCACTGCCCTCTGCTGGCCACCAGGCATACTGCAGCCACCGTGCTCCATCACCTTGCAGTGAGAATCAAGTTTAGTGGCTGATCACATAAAACTCAATTTTTGTACACGGACCAAATGCTGTAGTCTTCCCTCTGACGTTGGGTACATGCGGACGGGCGCTATGGCCTTCGCTGTGACGTTGGGTACATGCGGACGGGCGCTGTGGCCTTCGCTGTGACGTTGGGTACATGCGGACGGGCGCTGTGGCCTTCGCTGTGACGTTGGGTACATGCGGACGGGCGCTGTGGCCTTCGCTGTGACGTTGGGTACATGCGGACGGGCGCTGTGGCCTTCGCTGTGACGTCGGGTACATGCGGACGAGCGCTGTGGCCTTCGCTGTGACGTCGGGTACATGCGGACGAGCGCTGTGGCCTTCGCTGTGACGTTGGGTACATGCGGACGGGCGCTGTGGTCTTCGCTGTGATGTTGGGTACATGCGGACGAGCGCTGTGGCCTTCGCTGTGACGTCGGGTACATGCGGACGGGCGCTGTGGCCTTCGCTGTGACGTCGGGTACATGCGGACGAGCGCTGTGGTCTTCGCTGTGACGTCGGGTACATGCGGACGAGCGCTGTGGTCTTCGCTGTGACGTTGGGTACATGCGGACGAGCGCTGTGGTCTTCGCTGTGATGTTGGGTACATGCGGACGAGCGCTGTGGCCTTCGCTGTGACGTCGGGTACATGCGGACGAGCGCTGTGGTCTTCCCTCTTATGTTGGGTACATGCGGACGAGCGCTGTGGCCTTCCCTCTCACGTTGGGTACATGCGGACGAGCGCTGTGGTCTTCGCTGTGACGTTGGGTACATGCGGACGGGCGCTGTGGCCTTCGCTGTGACGTTGGGTACATGCGGACGGGCGCTGTGGCCTTCGCTGTGATGTTGGGTACATGCGGACGAGCGCTGTGGCCTTCGCTGTGACATCGGGTACATGCGGACGAGTGCTGTGGCCTTCGCTGTGACGTCGGGTACATGCGGACGGGCGCTGTGGCCTTCGCTGTGACGTTGGGTACATGCGGACGGGCGCTGTGGCCTTCGCTGTGACGTTGGGTACATGCGGACGAGCACTGTGGCCTTCGCTGTGACGTTGGGTACATGCGGACGGGCGCTGTGGCCTTCGCTGTGACGTTGGGTACATGCGGACGAGCACTGTGGCCTTCGCTGTGACGTTGGGTACATGCGGACGGGCGCTGTGGCCTTCGCTGTGATGTTGGGTACATGCGGACGGGCGCTGTGGCCTTCGCTGTGCTGTTCGGTACATGCGGACGAGCGCTGTGGTCTTCGCTGTCACGTTGGGTACATGCGGACGGGCGCTGTGGTCTTCGCTGTGACGTTGGGTACATGCGGACGAGCGCTGTGGTCTTCCCTCTTACGTTGGGTACATGCGGACGAGCGCTGTGGCCTTCGCTGTGCTGTTGGGTACATGCGGACGAGCGCTGTGGTCTTCCCTCTTACGTTGGGTACATGCGGACGGGTGCTGTGGCCTTCGCTGTGACGTCGGGTACATGCGGACGAGCGCTGTGGCCTTCGCTGTGCTGTTCGGTACATACGGACGAACGCTGTGGCCTTCTCTGTGACGTTGGGTACATGCAGACGAGAGCTGTGGTCTTCCCTCTGACGTTGGGTGCATGCGGACGAGCGCTGTGGCCTTCGCTGTGATGTTGGGTACATGCGGACGAGCGCTGTGGTCTTCCCTCTGACGTTGGGTACATGCGGACCGAGAGCTGTGGCCTTCGCTGTGACGTTGGATGCATGCGGACGAGCGCTGTGGCCTTCGCTGTGACGTTGGGTACATGCGGATGAGCGCTGTGGTCTTCCCCCTTACGTTGGGTACATGCGGACGAGCGCTGTGGCCTTCGCTGTGATGTTGGGTACATGCGGACGAGCGCTGTGGTCTTCGCTGTGATGTTGGGTACATGCGGACGAGCGCTGTGGTCTTCGCTGTGATGTTGGGTACATGCGGACGAGCGCTGTGGCCTTCGCTGTGACGTTGGGTACATGCGGACCGAGCGCTGTGGCCTTCGCTGTGATGTCGGGTACATGCGGACGGGCGCTGTGGCCTTCGCTGTGATGTTGGGTACATGCGGACGAGCGCTGTGGCCTTCGCTGTGACGTTGGGTACATGCGGACGAGCGCTGTGGCCTTCGCTGTGATGTTGGGTACATGCGGACGAGCGCTGTGGCCTTCGCTGTGACGTCGGGTACATGCGGACGAGCGCTGTGGCCTTCGCTGTGATGTTGGGTACATGCGGACGAGCGCTGTGGTCTTCCCTCTTACGTTGGGTACATGCGGACGAGCGCTGTGGTCTTCCCTCTTACGTTGGGTACATGCGGACGAGCGCTGTGGCCTTCTCTGTGACGTTGGGTACATGCGGATGAGCGCTGTGGCCTTCTCTGTGACGTTGGGTACATGCGGATGAGCGCTGTGGTCTTCCCTTTTACGTTGGGTACATGCGGACGAGCGCTGTGGTCTTCCCTTTTACGTTGGGTACATGCGGACGAGCGCTGTGGTCTTCCCTTTTACGTTGGGTACATGCGGACGAGCGCTGTGGTCTTCCCCCTTACGTTGGGTACATGCGGACGAGCGCTGTGGTCTTCCCTTTTACGTTGGGTACATGCGGACGAGCGCTGTGGTCTTCCCTTTTACGTTGGGTACATGCGGACGAGCGCTGTGGTCTTCCCCCTTACGTTGGGTACATGCGGACGAGCGCTGTGGTCTTCGCTGTCACGTTGGGTACATGCGGACGAGCGCTGTGGTCTTCCCTCTTACGTTGGGTACATGCGGACGAGCGCTGTGGTCTTCCCCCTTACGTTGGGTACATGCGGATGAGTGCTGTGGCCTTCGCTGTGACGTTGGGTACATGCGGACCGAGCGCTGTGGCCTTCGCTGTGACGTTGGGTACATGCGGACGAGCGCTGTGGCCTTCGCTGTGACGTTGGGTACATGCGGACGAGCGCTGTGGTCTTCCCTCTTACGTTGGGTACATGCGGACGAGCGCTGTGGCCTTCGCTGTGATGTTGGGTACATGCGGACGAGCGCTGTGGCCTTCGCTGTGACGTCGGGTACATGCGGACGAGCGCTGTGGCCTTCGCTGTGACATCGGGTACATGCGGACGAGCGCTGTGGCCTTCGCTGTGATGTTGGGTACATGCGGACCGAGCGCTACGGCATTCGCTGTGATGTTGGGTACATGCGGACGAGCGCTGTGGTCTTCCCTCTTACGTTGGGTACATGCGGACCGAGCGCTGTGGTCTTCGCTGTGACGTTGGGTACATGCGGACGAGCGCTGTGGTCTTCCCTCTTACGTTGGGTACATGCGGACCGAGCGCTGTGGCCTTCGCTGTCACATTGGGTACATGCGGACGAGCGCTGTGGCCTTCGCTGTGATGTTGGGTACATGCGGACGAGCGCTGTGGTCTTCCCTCTTACGTTGGGTACATGCGGACGAGCGCTGTGGTCTTCCCTCTTACGTTGGGTACATGCGGACGAGCGCTGTGGCCTTCGCTGTGATGTTGGGTACATGCGGACGGGCGCTGTGGCCTTCGCTGTCACGTTGGGTACATGCGGACGAGCGCTGTGGTCTTCGCTGTGATGTTGGGTAGATGCGGACGAGCGCTGTGGTCTTCCCTCTTACGTTGGGTACATGCGGACGAGCGCTGTGGTCTTCCCTCTTACGTTGGGTACATGCGGACGAGCGCTGTGGTCTTCCCTCTTACGTTGGGTACATGCGGACGAGCGCTGTGGTCTTCCCTCTTACGTTGGGTACATGCGGACGAGCGCTGTGGCCTTCGCTGTGATGTTGGGTACATGCGGACGAGCGCTGTGGCCTTCGCTGTCACATTGGGTACATGCGTACGAGCGCTGTGGCCTTCGCTGTGATGTTGGGTACATGTGGACCGAGCGCTGTGGCCTTCGCTGTGATGTTGGGTACATGTGGACCGAGCGCTGTGGTCTTCGCTGTGACGTTGGGTACATGCGGACGAGCGCTGTGGCCTTCGCTGTGACGTTGGGTACATGCGGACGAGCGCTGTGGCCTTCGCTGTGATGTTGTGTACATGCGGACGAGCGCTGTGGCCTTCCCTGTCACATTGGGTACATGTGGACGAGCGCTGTGGTCTTCCCTCTTACGTTGGGTACATGCGGACGAGCGCTGTGGTCTTCGCTGTGATGTTGGGTACATGCGGACTGAGCGCTGTGGTCTTTGCTGTGACGTTGGGTACATGCGGACGAGCGCTGTGGCCTTCGCTGTGATGTTGGGTACATGCGGACGAGCGCTGTGGCCTTCGCTGTGACGTTGGGTACATGCGGACGAGCGCTGTGGTCTTCGCTGTGATGTTGGGTAGATGCGGACGAGCGCTGTGGTCTTCCCTCTTACGTTGGGTACATGCGGACGAGCGCTGTGGCCTTCGCTGTGATGTTGGGTACATGCGGACCAAGCGCTGTGGCCTTCGCTGTGACGTTGGGTACATGCGGACGAGCGCTGTGGTCTTCCCTCTTACGTTGGGTACATGCGGACGAGCGCTGTGGTCTTCCCTCTTACGTTGGGTACATGCGGACGAGAGCTGTGGCCTTCGCTGTGACGTTGGGTACATGCGGACGAGCGCTGTGGTCTTCCCTCTTACGTTGGGTACATGCGGACGAGCGCTGTGGTCTTCCCTCTTACGTTGGGTACATGCGGACGAGAGCTGTGGCCTTCGCTGTGACGTTGGGTA
Organism: Eleutherodactylus coqui; assembly: GCF_035609145.1. Classification (NCBI taxonomy): domain Eukaryota; kingdom Metazoa; phylum Chordata; class Amphibia; order Anura; family Eleutherodactylidae; genus Eleutherodactylus; species Eleutherodactylus coqui. The sequence continues at coordinate 342,625,850 of NC_089838.1, forward strand.
CATGCGGACGAGCGCTGTGGCCTTCGCTGTGATGTTGGGTACATGCGGACGAGCGCTGTGGCCTTCGCTGTGATGTTGGGTACATGCGGACGAGCGCTGTGGCCTTTGCTGTGATGTTGGGTACATGCGGACGAGCGCTGTGGCCTTTGCTGTGATGTTGGGTACATGCGGACGAGCGCTGTGGTCTTCCCTCTCACGTTGGGTACATGCGGACGAGCGCTGTGGTCTTCCCTCTCACGTTGGGTACATGCGGACGAGCGCTGTGGTCTTCCCTTTTACGTTGGGTACATGCGGACGAGCGCTGTGGCCTTCGCTGTGACGTTGGGTACATGCGGACGAGCGCTGTGGTCTTCCCTCTTACGTTGGGTACATGCGGACCGAGCGCTGTGGCCTTCGCTGTGATGTTGGGTACATGCGGACGAGCGCTGTGGTCTTCCCTCTTACGTTGGGTACATGCGGACGAGCGCTGTGGTCTTCCCTCTTACGTTGGGTACATGCGGACGAGAGCTGTGGCCTTCGCTGTGACGTTGGGTACATGCGGACGAGCGCTGTGGCCTTCGCTGTGATGTTGGGTACATGCGGACGAGCGCTGTGGCCTTCGCTGTCACATTGGGTACATGCGGACGAGCGCTGTGGCCTTCGCTGTGATGTTGGGTACATGCGGACGAGAGCTGTGGCCTTCGCTGTGACGTTGGGTACATGCGGACGAGCGCTGTGGTCTTCCCTCTTACGTTGGGTACATGCGGACGAGCGCTGTGGTCTTCCCTCTTACGTTGGGTACATGCGGACGAGCGCTGTGGTCTTCCCTCTTACGTTGGGTACATGCGGACGAGAGCTGTGGCCTTCGCTGTGACGTTGGGTACATGCGGACGAGCGCTGTGGCCTTCGCTGTGACGTTGGGTACATGCGGACGAGCGCTGTGGTCTTCCCTCTTACGTTGGGTACATGCGGACGAGCGCTGTGGTCTTCCCTCTTACGTTGGGTACATGCGGACGAGAGCTGTGGCCTTCGCTGTGACGTTGGGTACATGCGGACGAGAGCTGTGGCCTTCGCTGTGACGTTGGGTACATGCGGACCGAGCGCTGTGGCCTTCGCTGTGACGTTGGGTACATGCGGATGAGCGCTGTGGTCTTCCCCCTTACGTTGGGTACATGCGGACGAGCGCTGTGGCCTTCGCTGTGATGTTGGGTACATGCGGACGAGCGCTGTGGTCTTCGCTGTGATGTTGGGTACATGCGGACGAGCGCTGTGGTCTTCGCTGTGATGTTGGGTACATGCGGACGAGCGCTGTGGTCTTCCCTGTGACGTTGGGTACATGCGGACGAGCGCTGTGGTCTTCGCTGTGATGTTGGGTACATGCGGACCGAGCGCTGTGGCCTTCGCTGTGATGTCGGGTACATGCGGACGGGCGCTGTGGCCTTCGCTGTGATGTTGGGTACATGCGGACGAGCGCTGTGGTCTTCCCTCTTACGTTGGGTACATGCGGACGAGCGCTGTGGTCTTCCCTCTTACGTTGGGTACATGCGGACGAGCGCTGTGGTCTTCGCTGTGACGTTGGGTACATGCGGACGAGCGCTGTGGCCTTCGCTGTGACGTTGGGTACATGCGGACGAGCGCTGTGGCCTTCGCTGTGATGTTGGGTACATGCGGACGAGCGCTGTGGCCTTCGCTGTGACGTCGGGTACATGCGGACGAGCGCTGTGGCCTTCGCTGTGATGTTGGGTACATGCGGACGAGCGCTGTGGTCTTCCCTCTTACGTTGGGTACATGCGGACGAGCGCTGTGGTCTTCCCTCTTACGTTGGGTACATGCGGACGAGCGCTGTGGCCTTCTCTGTGACGTTGGGTACATGCGGATGAGCGCTGTGGCCTTCTCTGTGACGTTGGGTACATGCGGATGAGCGCTGTGGTCTTCCCTTTTACGTTGGGTACATGCGGACGAGCGCTGTGGTCTTCCCTTTTACGTTGGGTACATGCGGACGAGCGCTGTGGTCTTCCCTTTTACGTTGGGTACATGCGGACGAGCGCTGTGGTCTTCCCCCTTACGTTGGGTACATGTGGACGAGCGCTGTGGTCTTCCCTTTTACGTTGGGTACATGCGGACGAGCGCTGTGGTCTTCCCCCTTACGTTGGGTACATGCGGACGAGCGCTGTGGTCTTCGCTGTGACGTTGGGTACATGCGGACGAGCGCTGTGGTCTTCGCTGTGGTCTTCGCTGTGACGTTGGGTACATGCGGACGAGCGCTGTGGCCTTCGCTGTGACGTTGGGTACATGCGGACGAGCGCTGTGGCCTTCGCTGTGCTGTTCGGTACATACGGACGAACGCTGTGGCCTTCTCTGTGACGTTGGGTGCATGCGGACCGAGAGCTGTGGCCTTCGCTGTGACGTTGGATGCATGCGGACGGGTGCTGTGGCCTTCGCTGTGACGTTGGGTACATGCGGATGAGCGCTGTGGTCTTCCCCCTTACGTTGGGTACATGCGGACGAGCGCTGTGGCCTTCGCTGTGATGTTGGGTACATGCGGACGAGCGCTGTGGTCTTCGCTGTGATGTTGGGTACATGCGGACGAGCGCTGTGGTCTTCGCTGTGATGTTGGGTACATGCGGACGAGCGCTGTGGCCTTCGCTGTGACGTTGGGTACATGCGGACCGAGCGCTGTGGCCTTCGCTGTGATGTCGGGTACATGCGGACGGGCGCTGTGGCCTTCGCTGTGATGTCGGGTACATGCGGACGAGCACTGTGGCCTTCGCTGTGACGTTGGGTACATGCGGACGAGCGCTGTGGTCTTCCCCCTTACGTTGGGTACATGCGGACGAGCGCTGTGGCCTTCGCTGTGATGTTGGGTACATGCGGACGAGCGCTGTGGCCTTCGCTGTGACGTTGGGTACATGCGGACCGAGCGCTGTGGCCTTCGCTGTGATGTCGGGTACATGCGGACGGGCGCTGTGGCCTTCGCTGTGATGTTGGGTACATGCGGACGAGCGCTGTGGCCTTCGCTGTGACGTTGGGTACATGCGGACGAGCGCTGTGGCCTTCGCTGTGATGTTGGGTACATGCGGACGAGCGCTGTGGCCTTCGCTGTGACGTCGGGTACATGCGGACGAGCGCTGTGGCCTTCGCTGTGATGTTGGGTACATGCGGACGAGCGCTGTGGTCTTCCCTCTTACGTTGGGTACATGCGGACGAGCGCTGTGGTCTTCCCTCTTACGTTGGGTACATGCGGACGAGCGCTGTGGCCTTCTCTGTGACGTTGGGTACATGCGGATGAGCGCTGTGGCCTTCTCTGTGACGTTGGGTACATGCGGATGAGCGCTGTGGTCTTCCCTTTTACGTTGGGTACATGCGGACGAGCGCTGTGGTCTTCCCTTTTACGTTGGGTACATGCGGACGAGCGCTGTGGTCTTCCCTTTTACGTTGGGTACATGCGGACGAGCGCTGTGGTCTTCCCCCTTACGTTGGGTACATGCGGACGAGCGCTGTGGTCTTCGCTGTGATGTTGGGTAGATGCGGACGAGCGCTGTGGTCTTCCCTCTTACGTTGGGTACATGCGGACGAGCGCTGTGGTCTTCCCTCTTACGTTGGGTACATGCGGACGAGAGCTGTGGCCTTCGCTGTGACGTTGGGTACATGCGGACGAGCGCTGTGGTCTTCCCTCTTACGTTGGGTACATGCGGACGAGCGCTGTGGTCTTCCCTCTTACGTTGGGTACATGCGGACGAGAGCTGTGGCCTTCGCTGTGACGTTGGGTACATGCGGACGAGCGCTGTGGTCTTCCCTCTTACGTTGGGTACATGCGGACGAGCGCTGTGGTCTTCCCTCTTACGTTGGGTACATGCGGACGAGAGCTGTGGCCTTCGCTGTGACGTTGGGTACATGCGGACGAGCGCTGTGGCCTTCGCTGTGACGTTGGGTACATGCGGACGAGCGCTGTGGTCTTCCCTCTTACGTTGGGTACATGCGGACGAGCGCTGTGGTCTTCCCTCTTACGTTGGGTACATGCGGACGAGAGCTGTGGCCTTCGCTGTGACGTTGGGTACATGCGGACGAGCGCTGTGGCCTTCGCTGTGATGTTGGGTACATGCGGACGAGCGCTGTGGCCTTCGCTGTGATGTTGGGTACATGCGGACGAGCGCTGTGGCCTTTGCTGTGATGTTGGGTACATGCGGACGAGCGCTGTGGTCTTCCCTCTCACGTTGGGTACATGCGGACGAGCGCTGTGGTCTTCCCTCTTACGTTGGGTACATGCGGACGAGAGCTGTGGTCTTCCCCCTTACGTTGGGTACATGTGGACGAGAGCTGTGGCCTTCGCTGTGATGTTGGGTACATGCGGACGAGAGCTGTGGCCTTCGCTGTGACGTCGGGTACATGCGGACGAGCGCTGTGGCCTTCGCTGTGATGTTGGGTACATGCGGACGAGAGCTGTGGCCTTCGCTGTGACGTTGGGTACATGCGGACAAGCGCTGTGGTCTTCCCTCTTACGTTGGGTACATGCGGACGAGCGCTGTGGTCTTCCCTCTTACGTTGGGTACATGCGGACGAGCGCTGTGGTCTTCCCTCTTACGTTGGGTACATGCGGACGAGAGCTGTGGCCTTCGCTGTGACGTTGGGTACATGCGGACGAGCGCTGTGGCCTTCGCTGTGACGTTGGGTACATGCGGACGGGCGCTGTGGTCTTCCCTCTTACGTTGGGTACATGCGGACGAGAGCTGTGGCCTTCGCTGTGACGTTGGGTACATGCGGACGGGCGCTGTGGCCTTCGCTGTGATGTTGGGTACATGCGGACCGAGCGCTGTGGTCTTCCCTCTGACGTTGGGTACATGCGGACGGGCGCTGTGGTATTCGCTGTGATGTCGGGTACATGCGGACGGGCGCTGTGGCCTTCGCTGTGATGTTGGGTACATGCGGACGAGCGCTGTGGTCTTCCCTCTTACGTTGGGTACATGCGGACGAGCGCTGTGGTCTTCCCTCTTACGTTGGGTACATGCGGACGAGAGCTGTGGCCTTCGCTGTGACGTTGGGTACATGCGGACGAGAGCTGTGGCCTTCGCTGTGACGTTGGGTACATGCGGACCGAGCGCTGTGGCCTTCGCTGTGATGTTGGGTACATGCGGACGAGCGCTGTGGCCTTTGCTGTGATGTTGGGTACATGCGGACGAGCGCTGTGGTCTTCCCTCTCACGTTGGGTACATGCCGACGAGCGCTGTGGTCTTCCCTCTTACGTTGGGCACATGCGGACCAGCGCTGTGGTCTTCCCTCTTACGTTGGGTACATGCGGACGGGCGCTGTGGCCTTCGCTGTGATGTTGGGTACATGCGGACCGAGCGCTGTGGTCTTCGCTGTGACGTTGGGTACATGCGGACGAGCGCTGTGGTCTTCCCTCTTACGTTGGGTACATGCGGACGAGCGCTGTGGCCTTCGCTGTGATGTTGGGTACATGCAGACGAGCGCTGTGGCCTGTGCTCTGTGCTCCCGTATTACAGCGCTGCTCGCCAGGGTCAGACCGTGAGGTGGCTCCTCTCCACCATCCTGCAGAGAACAGTCTGCTGGAGCCCGGCTGTCTGTATCCTGCTGCACGGATCGGAGAGGAGGTTGTTCTACCACTGCTTAACCCCGGAAGTGCTAGCAGTGCCCTGAGGACTTATTTGGGACCCTTCCACCGGCTTCTGCAGTTTAGAGTCAGGCATCTGTTGGGGGACTTGTGCCCCAATTTTCAGGACCAGAACCTTCCTCCGGTCCCTCTGTTGTCCCCGCCTTCCTTTTAATATAAGCTTTAAAATTCAGTCTTGCCATTACAGACGCCCTGTGAAGGCAGCCAGAATGCTGAAGCGGCCCTCGGTGACGAGTGTGACACCCCTAATCTAGACAATACACAGTTATTTAAATTCACCCTATTGTTGGGACACACCCCGCCCGCCTGGACACGCCCCCCGCTTGGACCCGCCCCGCCCGCTTTGATTCCTGTTGCGTCTGCATTACAAGGACACAAAGGCCTCCTTTCTGCTACATTGCACTTAACTTCCTTAAGATGAGGCCAAGAGGATGCACAGATGGCAGCTGGCGCTCTTCCTGGCACGGTCACAAGCACTGACTGTCCCGTGTGCAGGCTGACGGCTGACATCATTACACAGAGCAGGACTGGCTGTCAGCGGCGGTGGGACTGGCAGCTACTGCCCGGCCTGCACACAACACCTGGCATGGAAAGCCGCCCATACAGAGACACTCCGGCCATGTAACGGGGGGCATCAATCTGCTGCAGCCCAACCGTCCATAACTGGGACTCTACCAGAGACCACCGTTACCGCTGAAGCAAAAGTGGACGGCCAGTGTGGGCCCTTAATAAACACAGTGACCCCAAAGCAAGCATTGTACCCCCATAACAATCATAGCAACCAGTATCCCCGTAACAATGCCCAGAAAGCCACCACAATTATACAGCCTCACTACAATCACAGTGCCCCCATAACAAGAGCTGTGATGCCCCCCATAATAATGAGAATGGCCCTATGACAGTGCCCCTTGTGACGGCTCTGGGTATGACATGAGTACGGAGTGTAAGCCGGGATCAGGACTACATGTTTGAGGCGAGGAGCTCCCAGACGCCCCTTTCCAGCTGTTTCTTCAGCACTTCTCCCCTGACCCCTGCTAAACCTTCCTTCCAAGGGTTCACTTACTTATGTCTTGTAAGCGTCCTCCGCCCGGCAGCTGAAGCCAGCACTCAGCGCTTCCCTGGACCTCCGCTGACCTCTTCTTCAGGTGTATTAAATGGCCATTGTGTGTTTTACGGGTACCATCCCCGGGCAGCCGTCCAACCAGATCATGTCACAAGTAGAAGGTGGCCGCGGGTCACACACTCCAACAATAGGATGAGCGTGTATTCCTGCGGGGGGCGCCACACTGCGGACTGAGAAATCAAAAAGTTAGGACTATTTTGTTTCCATTTTTTCATTATTTGCAGATAGTCAGCAAAATAATAAAAACTGCGAACTCCGTAACATACAATGTGGGGGGCAGGATGTGTCAGTAGTGGGGGACACAGATACAATGTGGGGGACAGTATGTGTCAGTAGTGGGGGACACACAGGACACAGATACAATGTGGGGGACAGTATGTGTCAGTAGTGGGGGACACACAGGACACAGATACAATGTGGGGGACAGTATGTGTCAGTAGTGGGGGACACACAGGACACAGATACAATGTGGGGGACAGTATGTGTCAGTAGTGGGGGACACACAGGACACAGATACAATGTGGGGGACAGTATGTGTCAGTAGTGGGGGACACAGATACAATGTGGGGGACAGTATGTGTCAGTAGTGGGGGACACAGATACAATGTGGGGGACAGTATGTGTCAGTAGTGGGGGACAGTATGTGTCAGTAGTGGGGGACACACAGGACACAGATACAATGTGGGGGACAGTATGTGTCAGTAGTGGAGAACACACAGGACACAGATACAATGTGGGGGACAGTATGTGTCAGTAGTGGGGGACAGTATGTGTCAGTACTAGGGGACACAGATACAATGTGGGGGACAGTATGTGTCAGTAGTGGGGGACAGTATGTGTCAGTAGTGGGGGACAGTATGTGTCAGTACTAGGGGACACAGATACAATGTGGGGGACAGTATGTGTCAGTAGTGGGGGACAGTATGTGTCAGTAGTGGGGGACAGTATGTGTCAGTAGTGGGGTACACAGATACAATGTGGGGGACAGTATGTGTCAGTAGTGGGGGACACAGATACAATGTGGGGGACAGTATGTGTCAGTAGTGGGGTACACAGATACAATGTGGGGGACAGTATGTGTCAGTAGTGGAGAACACACAGGACACAGATACAATGTGGGGGACAGTATGTGTCAGTAGTGGGGGACACAGATACAATGTGGGGGACAGTATGTGTCAGTAGTGGAGAACACACAGGACACAGATACAATGTGGGGGACAGTATGTGTCAGTAGTGGAGAACACACAGGACACAGATACAATGTGGGGGACAGTATGTGTCAGTAGTGGGGGACACAGATACAATGTGGGGGACAGTATGTGTCAGTAGTGGGGGACACAGATACAATGTGGGGGACAGTATGTGTCAGTAGTGGGGGACACAGATACAATGTGGGGGACAGTATGTGTCAGTAGTGGGGGACAGTATGTGTCAGTACTAGGGGACACAGATACAATGTGGGGGACAGTATGTGTCAGTAGTGGGGGACAGTATGTGTCAGTAGTGGGGGACAGTATGTGTCAGTACTAGGGGACACAGATACAATGTGGGGGACAGTATGTGTCAGTAGTGGGGGACAGTATGTGTCAGTAGTGGGGGACAGTATGTGTCAGTAGTGGGGTACACAGATACAATGTGGGGGACAGTATGTGTCAGTAGTGGGGGACACAGATACAATGTGGGGGACAGTATGTGTCAGTAGTGGGGTACACAGATACAATGTGGGGGACAGTATGTGTCAGTAGTGGAGAACACACAGGACACAGATACAATGTGGGGGACAGTATGTGTCAGTAGTGGGGGACACAGATACAATGTGGGGGACAGTATGTGTCAGTAGTGGAGAACACACAGGACACAGATACAATGTGGGGGACAGTATGTGTCAGTAGTGGGGGACACAGATACAATGTGGGGGACAGTATGTGTCAGTAGTGGGGGACACAGATACAATGTGGGGGACAGTATGTGTCAGTAGTGGAGAACACACAGGACACAGATACAATGTGGGGGACAGTATGTGTCAGTAGTGGGGGACACAGATACAATGTGGGGGACAGTATGTGTCAGTAGTGGGGGACACAGATACAATGTGGGGGACAGTATGTGTCAGTAGTGGGGGACACACAGGACACAGATACAATGTGGGGGACAGTATGTGTCAGTAGTGGGGGACACAGATACAATGTGGGGGACAGTATGTGTCAGTACTAGGGGACACAGATACAATGTGGGGGACAGTATGCGTCAGTAGTGGGGGACAGTATGTGTCAGTAGTAGAGAACACAGGACACAGATACAATGTGGGGGACAGTATGTGTCAGTAGTGGGGGACACAGATACAATGTGGGGGACAGTATGTGTCAGTAGTGGGGGACAGTATGTGTCAGTAGTGGAGAACACACGGGACACAGATACAATGTGGGGGACAGTATGTGTCAGTAGTGGGGGACACACAGGACACAGATACAATGTGGGGGACAGTATGTGTCAGTAGTGGGGGACACACGGGACACAGATACAATGTGGGGGACAGTATGTGTCAGTAGTGGGGGACACAGATACAATGTGGGGGACAGTATGTGTCAGTAGTAGAGAACACACGGGACACAGATACAATGTGGGGGACAGTATGTGTCAGTAGTGGGGGACACACAGGACACAGATACAATGTGGGGGACAGTATGTGTCAGTAGTGGAGAACACACGGGACACAGATACAATGTGGGGGACAGTATGTGTCAGTAGTGGGGGACACACAGGACACAGATACAATGTGGGGGACAGTATGTGTCAGTAGTGGGGGACACACGGGACACAGATACAATGTGGGGGACAGTATGTGTCAGTAGTGGGGGACACACAGGACACAGATACAATGTGGGGGACAGTATGTGTTAGTAGTGGGGGACACAGATACAATGTGGGGGACAGTATGTGTCAGTAGTGGGGGACACAGATACAATGTGGGGGACAGTAGATGTCAGTAGTGGGGGACACACAGGACACAGATACAATGTGGGGGACAGTAGGTGTCAGTAGTGGGGGACACAGATACAATGTGGGGGACAGTAGGTGTCAGTAGTGGGGGACACACAGGACACAGATACAATGTGGGGGACAGTATGTGTCAGTAGTGGAGAACACACAGGACACAGATACAATGTGGGGGACAGTAGGTGTCAGTAGTGGGGGACACACAGGACACAGATACAATGTGGGGGACAGTATGTGTCAGTAGTGGGGGACACACAGGACACAGATACAATGTGGGGGACAGTATGTGTCAGTAGTGGAGAACACACAGGGCACAGATACAATGTGGGGGACAGTATGTGTTAGTAGTGGGGGACACAGATACAATGTGGGGGACAGTATGTGTCAGTAGTGGGGGACACAGATACAATGTGGGGGACAGTATGTGTCAGTAGTGGGGGACACAGATACAATGTGGGGGACAGTATGTGTCAGTAGTGGGGGACACACAGGACACAGATACAATGTGGGGGACAGTATGTGTCAGTAGTGGGGGACACACGGGACACAGATACAATGTGGGGGACAGTATGTGTCAGTAGTGGAGAACACACAGGACACAGATACAATGTGGGGGACAGTATGTGTCAGTAGTGGGGGACACAGATACAATGTGGGGGACAGTATGTGTCAGTAGTGGAGAACACACAGGACACAGATACAATGTGGGGGACAGTATGTGTCAGTAGTGGGGGACACAGATACAATGTGGGGGACAGTATGTGTCAGTAGTGGGGGACACAGATACAATGTGGGGGACAGTATGTGTCAGTAGTAGAGAACACACAGGACACAGATACAATGTGGGGGACAGTATGTGTCAGTAGTGGGGGACAGCATGTGTCAGTAGTGGGGGACACAGATACAATGTGGGGGACAGTATGTGTCAGTAGTGGGGGACACAGATACAATGTGGGGGACAGTATGTGTCAGTAGTGGGGGACACAGATACAATGTGGGGGACAGTATGTGTCAGTAGTAGAGAACACACAGGACACAGATACAATGTGGGGGACAGTATGTGTCAGTAGTGGGGGACAGCATGTGTCAGTAGTGGGGGACACAGATACAATGTGGGGGACAGTATGTGTCAGTAGTAGAGAACACACAGGACACAGATACAATGTGGGGGACAGTATGTGTCAGTAGTGGGGGACACACAGGACACAGATACAATGTGGGGGACAGTATGTGTCAGTAGTGGGGGACAGACAGGACACAGATACAATGTGGGGGACAGTATGTGTCAGTAGTGGGGGACACAGATACAATGTGGGGGACAGTATGTGTCAGTAGTGGGGGACACACAGGACACAGATACAATGTGGGGGACAGTATGTGTCAGTAGTAGAGAACACACAGGACACAGATACAATGTGGGGGACAGGATGTGTCAGTAGTAGAGAACACACAGGACACAGATACAATGTGGGGGACAGTATGTGTCAGTAGTGGGGGACACAGATACAATGTGGGGGACAGTATGTGTCAGTAGTGGGGGACAGTATGTGTCAGTAGTGGGGGACACAGATACAATGTGGGGGACAGTATGTGTCAGTAGTGGGGGACACACAGGACACAGATACAATGTGGGGGACAGTATGTTTCAGTAGTAGAGAACACACAGGACACAGATACAATGTGGGGGACAGTATGTGTCAGTAGTGGAGAACACACAGGACACAGATACAATGTGGGGGACAGGATGTGTCAGTAGTGGGGGACACACAGGACACAGATACAATGTGGGGGACAGTATGTGTTAGTAGTGGGGGACACAGATACAATGTGGGGGACAGTATGTGTCAGTAGTGGGGGACACACAGGACACAGATACAATGTGGGGGACAGTATGTGTCAGTAGTGGGGGACACAGATACAATGTGGGGGACAGTATGTGTCAGTAGTGGGGGACACACAGGACACAGATACAATGTGGGGGACAGTATGTGTCAGTAGTGGGGGACACACAGGACACAGATACAATGTGGGGGACAGTATGTGTCAGTAGTGGGGGACACACAGGACACAGATACAATGTGGGGGACAGTATGTGTCAGTAGTGGGGGACAGACAGGACACAGATACAATGTGGGGGACAGTATGTGTCAGTAGTGGAGAACACACAGGACACAGATACAATGTGGGGGACAGTATGTGTCAGTAGTGGGGGACACACAGGACACAGATACAATGTGGGGGACAGGATGTGTCAGTAGTAGAGAACACACAGGACACAGATACAATGTGGGGGACAGTATGTGTCAGTAGTGGGGGACACACAGGACACAGATACAATGTGGGGGACAGGATGTGTCAGTAGTGGGGGACAGTATGTGTCAGTAGTAGAGAACACAGGACACAGATACAATGTGGGGGACAGTATGTGTTAGTAGTGGGGGACACAGATACAATGTGGGGGACAGTATGTGTCAGTAGTGGGGGACAGTATGTGTCAGTAGTAGAGAACACAGGACACAGATACAATGTGGGGGACAGTATGTGTTAGTAGTGGGGGACACAGATACAATGTGGGGGACAGTATGTGTCAGTAGTGGGGGACAGTATGTGTCAGTAGTGGGGGACACAGATACAATGTGGGGGACAGTATGTGTTAGTAGTGGGGGACACAGATACAATGTGGGGGACAGTATGTGTCAGTAGTGGGGGACACACAGGACACAGATATAATGTGGGGGACAGTATGTGTCAGTAGTAGAGAACACACAGGACACAGATACAATGTGGGGGACAGTATGTGTCAGTAGTGGGGGACACACAGGACACAGATACAATGTGGGGGACAGGATGTGTCAGTAGTGGGGGACAGTATGTGTCAGTAGTAGAGAACACAGGACACAGATACAATGTGGGGGACAGTATGTGTTAGTAGTGGGGGACACAGATACAATGTGGGGGACAGTATGTGTCAGTAGTGGGGGACACAGATACAATGTGGGGGACAGTATGTGTCAGTAGTAGAGAACACACGGGACACAGATACAATGTGGGGGACAGTATGTGTTAGTAGTGGGGGACACACAGGACACAGATACAATGTGGGGGACAGTATGTGTCAGTAGTGGAGAACACACGGGACACAGATACAATGTGGGGGACAGTATGTGTCAGTAGTGGAGAACACACAGGGCACAGATACAATGTGGGGGACAGTATGTGTCAGTAGTGGGGGACACAGATACAATGTGGGGGACAGTAGATGTCAGTAGTGGGGGACACACAGGACACAGATACAATGTGGGGGACAGTAGGTGTCAGTAGTGGGGGACACAGATACAATGTGGGGGACAGTAGGTGTCAGTAGTGGGGGACACACAGGACACAGATACAATGTGGGGGACAGTAGGTGTCAGTAGTGGGGGACACACAGGACACAGATACAATGTGGGGGACAGTATGTGTCAGTAGTGGGGGACACAGATACAATGTGGGGGACAGTATGTGTCAGTAGTGGGGGACACACAGGACACAGATACAATGTGGGGGACAGTATGTGTCAGTAGTGGAGAACACACAGGACACAGATACAATGTGGGGGACAGTAGGTGTCAGTAGTGGGGGACACACAGGACACAGATACAATGTGGGGGACAGTATGTGTCAGTAGTGGGGGACACACAGGACACAGATACAATGTGGGGGACAGTATGTGTCAGTAGTGGAGAACACACAGGGCACAGATACAATGTGGGGGACAGTATGTGTTAGTAGTGGGGGACACAGATACAATGTGGGGGACAGTATGTGTCAGTAGTGGGGGACACAGATACAATGTGGGGGACAGTATGTGTCAGTAGTAGAGAACACAGGACACAGATACAATGTGGGGGACAGTATGTGTCAGTAGTGGGGGACAGACAGGACACAGATACAATGTGGGGGACAGTATGTGTCAGTAGTGGGGGACAGTATGTGTCAGTAGTGGGGGACACAGATACAATGTGGGGGACAGTATGTGTCAGTAGTGGGGGACACACAGGACACAGATACAATGTGGGGGACAGTATGTTTCAGTAGTAGAGAACACACAGGACACAGATACAATGTGGGGGACAGTATGTGTCAGTAGTGGGGGACACAGATACAATGTGGGGGACAGTATGTGTCAGTAGTGGGGGACACACAGGACACAGATACAATGTGGGGGACAGTATGTGTCAGTAGTGGGGGACACAGATACAATGTGGGGGACAGTATGTGTCAGTAGTGGGGGACACACAGGACACAGATACAATGTGGGGGACAGTATGTGTCAGTAGTGGGGGACACACAGGACACAGATACAATGTGGGGGACAGTATGTGTCAGTAGTGGGGGACACACAGGACACAGATACAATGTGGGGGACAGTATGTGTCAGTAGTGGGGGACAGACAGGACACAGATACAATGTGGGGGACAGTATGTGTCAGTAGTGGAGAACACACAGGACACAGATACAATGTGGGGGACAGTATGTGTCAGTAGTGGGGGACACACAGGACACAGATACAATGTGGGGGACAGGATGTGTCAGTAGTAGAGAACACACAGGACACAGATACAATGTGGGGGACAGTATGTGTCAGTAGTGGGGGACACACAGGACACAGATACAATGTGGGGGACAGGATGTGTCAGTAGTGGGGGACAGTATGTGTCAGTAGTAGAGAACACAGGACACAGATACAATGTGGGGGACAGTATGTGTTAGTAGTGGGGGACACAGATACAATGTGGGGGACAGTATGTGTCAGTAGTGGGGGACAGTATGTGTCAGTAGTAGAGAACACAGGACACAGATACAATGTGGGGGACAGTATGTGTTAGTAGTGGGGGACACAGATACAATGTGGGGGACAGTATGTGTCAGTAGTGGGGGACAGTATGTGTCAGTAGTGGGGGACACAGATACAATGTGGGGGACAGTATGTGTTAGTAGTGGGGGACACAGATACAATGTGGGGGACAGTATGTGTCAGTAGTGGGGGACACACAGGACACAGATATAATGTGGGGGACAGTATGTGTCAGTAGTAGAGAACACACAGGACACAGATACAATGTGGGGGACAGTATGTGTCAGTAGTGGGGGACACACAGGACACAGATACAATGTGGGGGACAGGATGTGTCAGTAGTGGGGGACAGTATGTGTCAGTAGTAGAGAACACAGGACACAGATACAATGTGGGGGACAGTATGTGTTAGTAGTGGGGGACACAGATACAATGTGGGGGACAGTATGTGTCAGTAGTGGGGGACACAGATACAATGTGGGGGACAGTATGTGTCAGTAGTAGAGAACACACGGGACACAGATACAATGTGGGGGACAGTATGTGTTAGTAGTGGGGGACACACAGGACACAGATACAATGTGGGGGACAGTATGTGTCAGTAGTGGAGAACACACGGGACACAGATACAATGTGGGGGACAGTATGTGTCAGTAGTGGAGAACACACAGGGCACAGATACAATGTGGGGGACAGTATGTGTCAGTAGTGGGGGACACAGATACAATGTGGGGGACAGTAGATGTCAGTAGTGGGGGACACACAGGACACAGATACAATGTGGGGGACAGTAGGTGTCAGTAGTGGGGGACACAGATACAATGTGGGGGACAGTAGGTGTCAGTAGTGGGGGACACACAGGACACAGATACAATGTGGGGGACAGTAGGTGTCAGTAGTGGGGGACACACAGGACACAGATACAATGTGGGGGACAGTATGTGTCAGTAGTGGAGAACACACAGGACACAGATACAATGTGGGGGACAGTAGGTGTCAGTAGTGGGGGACACACAGGACACAGATACAATGTGGGGGACAGTATGTGTCAGTAGTGGGGGACACACAGGACACAGATACAATGTGGGGGACAGTATGTGTCAGTAGTGGAGAACACACAGGGCACAGATACAATGTGGGGGACAGTATGTGTTAGTAGTGGGGGACACAGATACAATGTGGGGGACAGTATGTGTCAGTAGTGGGGGACACAGATACAATGTGGGGGACAGTATGTGTCAGTAGTAGAGAACACAGGACACAGATACAATGTGGGGGACAGTATGTGTCAGTAGTGGGGGACACACAGGACACAGATACAATGTGGGGGACAGTATGTGTCAGTAGTGGGGGACACACGGGACACAGATACAATGTGGGGGACAGTATGTGTCAGTAGTGGAGAACACACAGGACACAGATACAATGTGGGGGACAGTATGTGTCAGTAGTGGGGGACACAGATACAATGTGGGGGACAGTATGTGTCAGTAGTGGAGAACACACAGGACACAGATACAATGTGGGGGACAGTATGTGTCAGTAGTGGGGGACACAGATACAATGTGGGGGACAGTATGTGTCAGTAGTGGGGGACACAGATACAATGTGGGGGACAGTATGTGTCAGTAGTAGAGAACACACAGGACACAGATACAATGTGGGGGACAGTATGTGTCAGTAGTGGGGGACAGCATGTGTCAGTAGTGGGGGACACAGATACAATGTGGGGGACAGTATGTGTCAGTAGTAGAGAACACACAGGACACAGATACAATGTGGGGGACAGTATGTGTCAGTAGTGGGGGACAGACAGGACACAGATACAATGTGGGGGACAGTATGTGTCAGTAGTGGGGGACAGTATGTGTCAGTAGTGGGGGACACAGATACAATGTGGGGGACAGTATGTGTCAGTAGTGGGGGACACACAGGACACAGATACAATGTGGGGGACAGTATGTTTCAGTAGTAGAGAACACACAGGACACAGATACAATGTGGGGGACAGTATGTGTCAGTAGTGGAGAACACACAGGGCACAGATACAATGTGGGGGACAGTATGTGTTAGTAGTGGGGGACACAGATACAATGTGGGGGACAGTATGTGTCAGTAGTGGGGGACACACAGGACACAGATACAATGTGGGGGACAGTATGTGTCAGTAGTGGGGGACACAGATACAATGTGGGGGACAGTATGTGTCAGTAGTGGGGGACACACAGGACACAGATACAATGTGGGGGACAGTATGTGTCAGTAGTGGGGGACACACAGGACACAGATACAATGTGGGGGACAGTATGTGTCAGTAGTGGGGGACACACAGGACACAGATACAATGTGGGGGACAGTATGTGTCAGTAGTGGGGGACAGACAGGACACAGATACAATGTGGGGGACAGTATGTGTCAGTAGTGGAGAACACACAGGACACAGATACAATGTGGGGGACAGTATGTGTCAGTAGTGGGGGACACACAGGACACAGATACAATGTGGGGGACAGGATGTGTCAGTAGTAGAGAACACACAGGACACAGATACAATGTGGGGGACAGTATGTGTCAGTAGTGGGGGACACACAGGACACAGATACAATGTGGGGGACAGGATGTGTCAGTAGTGGGGGACAGTATGTGTCAGTAGTAGAGAACACAGGACACAGATACAATGTGGGGGACAGTATGTGTTAGTAGTGGGGGACACAGATACAATGTGGGGGACAGTATGTGTCAGTAGTGGGGGACAGTATGTGTCAGTAGTAGAGAACACAGGACACAGATACAATGTGGGGGACAGTATGTGTTAGTAGTGGGGGACACAGATACAATGTGGGGGACAGTATGTGTCAGTAGTGGGGGACAGTATGTGTCAGTAGTGGGGGACACAGATACAATGTGGGGGACAGTATGTGTTAGTAGTGGGGGACACAGATACAATGTGGGGGACAGTATGTGTCAGTAGTGGGGGACACACAGGACACAGATATAATGTGGGGGACAGTATGTGTCAGTAGTAGAGAACACACAGGACACAGATACAATGTGGGGGACAGTATGTGTCAGTAGTGGGGGACACACAGGACACAGATACAATGTGGGGGACAGGATGTGTCAGTAGTGGGGGACAGTATGTGTCAGTAGTAGAGAACACAGGACACAGATACAATGTGGGGGACAGTATGTGTTAGTAGTGGGGGACACAGATACAATGTGGGGGACAGTATGTGTCAGTAGTGGGGGACAGTATGTGTCAGTAGTAGAGAACACAGGACACAGATACAATGTGGGGGACAGTATGTGTTAGTAGTGGGGGACACAGATACAATGTGGGGGACAGTATGTGTCAGTAGTGGGGGACAGTATGTGTCAGTAGTGGGGGACACAGATACAATGTGGGGGACAGTATGTGTTAGTAGTGGGGGACACAGATACAATGTGGGGGACAGTATGTGTCAGTAGTGGGGGACAGTATGTGTCAGTAGTGGAGAACACACATGACGCCTGGAGACCAGAATGCCCCTCTTCGTATACCCCACCCAATAAACACAGACACCTTTTTTCATTTGGATATTTTATTGGCCACAGCAGCCTTACTTTAACAAAAAACATACATTATGAATTAACGAGGGGGGGGAATCCTTGGAGTGACACAATCTGGTGCTCCCACAATCAAACCAAAGTACACGCTGCCCCACAGCCGTAGACAGGCTCAGGTGCAACGCAATGTGCCCCTAGGGGGCTACCACACTTGGGGCTTACAGCCGGCGGAGGGTCTACTGCCCCCCACTACCAGCCAAGTCCCTGCACCAGATCCTACACCGATTACAGAGGAGGGAGTCTACAGGTAGGACCATGCCCAACCGACTCCCCCCTACACATTTTCCACCGCCTCCAAGGACCCCCCACCCGACACTGCTATGACAATTAAACTATCGACCTTCCTCACCCACCAACTAGCAAAACGGGCGGGCGGGCGGGACTCTCTGTAATCTCCTCTCAAGGTGACCACCCACGAAGCGCCCCCACTATATATAACCCCCCTCCCACTAAACTTTCCACCTATCCTGACCCTCACCTCAACCTTCTAGCACTTTCTATCTCCACCTATTCCCAACTTTAACCCTTTCCTGACTACCGGCTATCTGGTCCCCCTCGTCATGCCGGGCTTCCTCTTAAAGGGGCCACGGCCCCTCCCGCTCCAGCCCGTGACTGGACACAGATACAATGTGGGGGACAGTATGTGTCAGTAGTAGAGAACACACAGGACACAGATACAATGTGGGGGACAGTAGGTGTCAGTAGTGGAGAACACACAGGACACAGATACAATGTGGGGGACAGTATGTGTCAGTAGTGGGGGACACACAGGACACAGATACAATGTGGGGGACAGTATGTGTCAGTAGTGGGGGACACAGATACAATGTGGGGGACAGTATGTGTCAGTAGTGGGGGACACACAGGACACAGATACAATGTGGGGGACAGTATGTGTCAGTAGTGGAGAACACAGGACACAGATACAATGTGGGGGACAGTATGTGTCAGTAGTGGGGGACACACAGGACACAGATACAATGTGGGGGACAGTATGTGTCAGTAGTGGAGAACACAGGACACAGATACAATGTGGGGGACAGTATGTGTCAGTAGTGGGGGACACAGATACAATGTGGGGGACAGTATGTGTCAGTAGTAGAGAACACACAGGACACAGATACAATGTGGGGGACAGTATGTGTCAGTAGTGGAGAACACACAGGACACAGATACAATGTGGGGGACAGGATGTGTCAGTAGTGGGGGACACACAGGACACAGATACAATGTGGGGGACAGTATGTGTCAGTAGTGGAGAACACAGGACACAGATACAATGTGGGGGACAGGATGTGTCAGTAGTGGAGAACACAGGACACAGATACAATGTGGGGGACAGTATGTGTCAGTAGTGGGGGACAGTATGTGTCAGTAGTGGAGAACACAGGACACAGATACAATGTGGGGGACAGTATGTGTCAGTAGTGGGGGACAGACAGGACACAGATACAATGTGGGGGACAGGATGTGTCAGTAGTGGGGGACACAGATACAATGTGGGGGACAGTATGTGTCAGTAGTGGGGGACACACAGGACACAGATACAATGTGGGGGACAGTATGTGTCAGTAGTGGGGGACACACAGGACACAGATACAATGTGGGGGACAGTATGTGTCAGTAGTGGAGAACACACAGGACACAGATACAATGTGGGGGACAGTATGTGTCAGTAGTGGGGGACACACAGGACACAGATACAATGTGGGGGACAGTATGTGTCAGTAGTGGGGGACACAGATACAATGTGGGGGACAGTATGTGTCAGTAGTGGGGGACACAGATACAATGTGGGGGACAGTATGTGTCAGTAGTGGAGAACACACAGGACACAGATACAATGTGGGGGACAGTATGTGTCAGTAGTGGGGGACACAGATACAATGTGGGGGACAGTATGTGTCAGTAGTGGGGGACACAGATACAATGTGGGGGACAGTATGTGTCAGTAGTGGAGAACACACAGGACACAGATACAATGTGGGGGACAGTATGTGTCAGTAGTGGGGGACACAGATACAATGTGGGGGACAGTATGTGTCAGTAGTGGAGAACACACAGGACACAGATACAATGTGGGGGACAGGATGTGTCAGTAGTGGGGGACACACAGGACACAGATACAATGTGGGGGACAGTATGTGTCAGTAGTAGAGAACACACAGGACACAGATACAATGTGGGGGACAGTAGGTGTCAGTAGTGGGGGACACACAGGACACAGATACAATGTGGGGGACAGTATGTGTCAGTAGTGGGGGACACACAGGACACAGATACAATGTGGGGGACAGTATGTGTCAGTAGTGGAGAACACACAGGACACAGATACAATGTGGGGGACAGTATGTGTCAGTAGTGGGGGACAGTATGTGTCAGTAGTAGAGAACACAGGACACAGATACAATGTGGGGGACAGTATGTGTCAGTAGTGGGGGACACACAGGACACAGATACAATGTGGGGGACAGTATATGTCAGTAGTGGGGGACACAGATACAATGTGGGGGACAGTATGTGTCAGTAGTGGGGGACACACAGGACACAGATACAATGTGGGGGACAGGATGTGTCAGTAGTGGGGGACACACAGGACACAGATACAATGTGGGGGACAGGATGTGTCAGTAGTGGGGGACAGTATGTGTCAGTAGTAGAGAACACAGGACACAGATACAATGTGGGGGACAGTATGTGTCAGTAGTGGGGGACACAGATACAATGTGGGGGACAGTATGTGTCAGTAGTGGAGAACACACAGGACACAGATACAATGTGGGGGACAGTATGTGTCAGTAGTGGGGGACACACAGGACACAGATACAATGTGGGGGACAGTATGTGTCAGTAGTGGGGGACACACAGGACACAGATACAATGTGGGGGACAGTATGTGTCAGTAGTGGGGGACACACAGGACACAGATACAATGTGGGGGACAGTATGTGTCAGTAGTAGAGAACACAGGACACAGATACAATGTGGGGGACAGTATGTGTCAGTAGTGGGGGACACACAGGACACAGATACAATGTGGGGGACAGTATGTGTCAGTAGTGGGGGACACAGATACAATGTGGGGGACAGTATGTGTCAGTAGTGGGGGACACACAGGACACAGATACAATGTGGGGGACAGGATGTGTCAGTAGTGGGGGACACACAGGACACAGATACAATGTGGGGGACAGTATGTGTCAGTAGTGGGGGACACACAGGACACAGATACAATGTGGGGGACAGTATGTGTCAGTAGTGGGGGACACAGATACAATGTGGGGGACAGTATGTGTCAGTAGTGGGGGACAGTATGTGTCAGTAGTGGGGGACACAGATACAATGTGGGGGACAGTATGTGTCAGTAGTGGGGGACACACAGGACACAGATACAATGTGGGGGACAGTAGGTGTCAGTAGTGGAGAACACACAGGACACAGATACAATGTGGGGGACAGTAGGTGTCAGTAGTGGGGGACACAGATACAATGTGGGGGACAGTATGTGTCAGTAGTAGAGAACACAGGACACAGATACAATGTGGGGGACAGTAGGTGTCAGTAGTGGGGGACACACAGGACACAGATACAATGTGGGGGACAGTATGTGTCAGTAGTGGAGAACACACAGGACACAGATACAATGTGGGGGACAGTAGGTGTCAGTAGTGGGGGACACACAGGACACAGATACAATGTGGGGGACAGTATGTGTCAGTAGTGGGGGACACACAGGACACAGATACAATGTGGGGGACAGTATGTGTCAGTAGTGGGGGACACACAGGACACAGATACAATGTGGGGGACAGTATGTGTCAGTAGTGGGGGACACACAGGACACAGATACAATGTGGGGGACAGTATGTGTCAGTAGTGGGGGACACAGATACAATGTGGGGGACAGTATGTGTCAGTAGTGGGGGACACACAGGACACAGATACAATGTGGGGGACAGGATGTGTCAGTAGTGGGGGACACACAGGACACAGATACAATGTGGGGGACAGTATGTGTCAGTAGTGGGGGACAGACAGGACACAGATACAATGTGGGGGACAGTATGTGTCAGTAGTGGGGGACAGTATGTGTCAGTAGTAGAGAACACAGGACACAAATACAATGTGGGGGACAGTATGTGTCAGTAGTGGGGGACACAGATACAATGTGGGGGACAGTATGTGTCAGTAGTGGAGAACACACAGGACACAGATACAATGTGGGGGACAGTATGTGTCAGTAGTGGGGGACACACAGGACACAGATACAATGGGGGGGACAGTATGTGTCAGTAGTGGAGAACACACAGGACACAGATACAATGTGGGGGACAGTATGTGTCAGTAGTGGGGGACAGTATGTGTCAGTAGTAGAGAACACAGGACACAGATACAATGTGGGGGACAGTATGTGTCAGTAGTGGGGGACACAGATACAATGTGGGGGACAGTATGTGTCAGTAGTGGGGGACACAGATACAATGTGGGGGACAGTATGTGTCAGTAGTGGGGGACACACAGGACACAGATACAATGTGGGGGACAGTATATGTCAGTAGTGGGGGACACAGATACAATGTGGGGGACAGTATGTGTCAGTAGTGGGGGACACACAGGACACAGATACAATGTGGGGGACAGGATGTGTCAGTAGTGGGGGACACACAGGACACAGATACAATGTGGGGGACAGGATGTGTCAGTAGTGGGGGACAGTATGTGTCAGTAGTAGAGAACACAGGACACAGATACAATGTGGGGGACAGTATGTGTCAGTAGTGGGGGACACAGATACAATGTGGGGGACAGTATGTGTCAGTAGTGGAGAACACACAGGACACAGATACAATGTGGGGGACAGTATGTGTCAGTAGTGGGGGACACACAGGACACAGATACAATGTGGGGGACAGTATGTGTCAGTAGTGGGGGACACACAGGACACAGATACAATGTGGGGGACAGTATGTGTCAGTAGTGGGGGACACACAGGACACAGATACAATGTGGGGGACAGTATGTGTCAGTAGTAGAGAACACAGGACACAGATACAATGTGGGGGACAGTATGTGTCAGTAGTGGGGGACACACAGGACACAGATACAATGTGGGGGACAGTATGTGTCAGTAGTGGGGGACACAGATACAATGTGGGGGACAGTATGTGTCAGTAGTGGGGGACACACAGGACACAGATACAATGTGGGGGACAGGATGTGTCAGTAGTGGGGGACACACAGGACACAGATACAATGTGGGGGACAGTATGTGTCAGTAGTGGGGGACACACAGGACACAGATACAATGTGGGGGACAGTATGTGTCAGTAGTGGGGGACACAGATACAATGTGGGGGACAGTATGTGTCAGTAGTGGGGGACAGTATGTGTCAGTAGTGGGGGACACAGATACAATGTGGGGGACAGTATGTGTCAGTAGTGGGGGACACACAGGACACAGATACAATGTGGGGGACAGTAGGTGTCAGTAGTGGAGAACACACAGGACACAGATACAATGTGGGGGACAGTAGGTGTCAGTAGTGGGGGACACAGATACAATGTGGGGGACAGTATGTGTCAGTAGTAGAGAACACAGGACACAGATACAATGTGGGGGACAGTAGGTGTCAGTAGTGGGGGACACACAGGACACAGATACAATGTGGGGGACAGTATGTGTCAGTAGTGGAGAACACACAGGACACAGATACAATGTGGGGGACAGTAGGTGTCAGTAGTGGGGACACACAGGACACAGATACAATGTGGGGGACAGTATGTGTCAGTAGTGGGGGACACACAGGACACAGATACAATGTGGGGGACAGTAGGTGTCAGTAGTGGGGGACACACAGGACACAGATACAATGTGGGGGACAGTATGTGTCAGTAGTGGGGGACACACAGGACACAGATACAATGTGGGGGACAGTATGTGTCAGTAGTGGGGGACACACAGGACACAGATACAATGTGGGGGACAGTATGTGTCAGTAGTGGGGGACACACAGGACACAGATACAATGTGGGGGACAGTATGTGTCAGTAGTGGGGGACACAGATACAATGTGGGGGACAGTATGTGTCAGTAGTGGGGGACACACAGGACACAGATACAATGTGGGGGACAGGATGTGTCAGTAGTGGGGGACACACAGGACACAGATACAATGTGGGGGACAGTATGTGTCAGTAGTGGGGGACAGACAGGACACAGATACAATGTGGGGGACAGTATGTGTCAGTAGTGGGGGACAGTATGTGTCAGTAGTAGAGAACACAGGACACAAATACAATGTGGGGGACAGTATGTGTCAGTAGTGGGGGACACAGATACAATGTGGGGGACAGTATGTGTCAGTAGTGGAGAACACACAGGACACAGATACAATGTGGGGGACAGTATGTGTCAGTAGTAGAGAACACACAGGACACAGATACAATGTGGGGGACAGTATGTGTCAGTAGTGGGGGACACACAGGACACAGATACAATGGGGGGGACAGTATGTGTCAGTAGTGGAGAACACACAGGACACAGATACAATGTGGGGGACAGTATGTGTCAGTAGTGGGGGACACACAGGACACAGATACAATGTGGGGGACAGTATGTGTCAGTAGTGGGGGACAGTATGTGTCAGTAGTAGAGAACACAGGACACAGATACAATGTGGGGGACAGTATGTGTCAGTAGTGGGGGACACACAGGACACAGATACAATGTGGGGGACAGTATGTGTCAGTAGTGGGGGACACAGATACAATGTGGGGGACAGTATGTGTCAGTAGTGGGGGACACACAGGACACAGATACAATGTGGGGGACAGTATGTGTCAGTAGTGGGGGACAGTATGTGTCAGTAGTGGGGGACACACAGGACACAGATACAATGTGGGGGACAGTAGGTGTCAGTAGTGGGGGACAGACAGGACACAGATACAATGTGGGGGACAGGATGTGTCAGTAGTGGGGGACAGTATGTGTCAGTAGTAGAGAACACACAGGACACAGATACAATGTGGGGGACAGTATGTGTCAGTAGTGGAGAACACACAGGACACAGATACAATGTGGGGGACAGGATGTGTCAGTAGTGGGGGACAGTATGTGTCAGTAGTAGAGAACACACAGGACACAGATACAATGTGGGGGACAGGATGTGTCAGTAGTGGAGAACACACAGGGCACAGATACAATGTGGGGGACAGTATGTGTCAGTAGTGGGGGACAGTATGTGTCAGTAGTAGAGAACACACGGGACACAGATACAATGTGGGGGACAGTATGTGTCAGTAGTGGGGGACACAGATACAATGTGGGGGACAGTATGTGTCAGTAGTGGAGAACACACAGGACACAGATACAATGTGGGGGACAGTATGTGTCAGTAGTGGGGGACACAGATACAATGTGGGGGACAGTATGTGTCAGTAGTGGGGGACACACAGGACACAGATACAATGTGGGGGACAGTATGTGTCAGTAGTGGAGAACACACAGGACACAGATACAATGTGGGGGACAGTATGTGTCAGTAGTGGAGAACACACAGGACACAGATACAATGTGGGGGACAGTATGTGTCAGTAGTGGGGGACAGACAGGACACAGATACAATGTGGGGGACAGGATGTGTCAGTAGTGGGGGACACAGGACACAGATACAATGTGGGGGACAGGATGTGTCAGTAGTGGGGGACAGTATGTGTCAGTAGTAGAGAACACAGGACACAGATACAATGTGGGGGACAGTATGTGTCAGTAGTGGGGGACAGTATGTGTCAGTAGTGGGGGACACACAGGACACAGATATAATGTGGGGGACAGTATGTATCAGTAGTAGAGAACACACAGGACACAGATACAATGTGGGGGACAGTATTTGTCAGTAGTGGGGGACACAGATACAATGTGGGGGACAGTATGTGTCAGTAGTGGGGGACAGTATGTGTCAGTAGTGGGGGACACAGATACAATGTGGGGGACAGTATGTGTCAGTAGTGGGGGACACAGATACAATGTGGGGGACAGTATGTGTCAGTAGTGGGGGACAGTATGTGTCAGTAGTGGGGGACACATAGAACACAGATACAATGTGGGGGACAGTATGTGTCAGTAGTGGGGGACACACAGGACACAGATACAATGTGGGGGACAGTATGTGTCAGTAGTGGGGAACACACAGGACACAGATACAATGTGGGGGACAGTATGTGTCAGTAGTGGGGGACACAACGTGACAATGAGAAGCTATAACAGGAAGACGATAATGACGTCATAGATATACAATGTGTTATGGTGACCAGATTTTCACAGGGTCCAATCAGCACAAAGGGGTGTGGTCAGGGCGGGCAGAGGGGTGTAGTCAGGGGCGGAGCTAGTCATGATGTAGGATCTCACCTCCGTCATTATAAAAAGTACAGCGCCGGTTCAAAAGAGACGGGGAGCAAACTGCAGCATTTCTGCATCGAAAAACAGTCCAAATCTGCAGCATGGGTGAGGATAGTGACTGCAGGTCAGCCGTGTACCCGCACTTCCTATGCGGCGCTCCCCCTCACCTCCTCCGCAGGCCTCCCCCCGGCTTCCGGTACCCAGTGGCCTCACCTGACCAGCATCACCTGACCAGGCCGCTTGGAACTGTAAGCCAGGGAGCGCTGACAGCGGGAGCCCAACGGAGGAGGCGAGGGGAGTGCCGCATAGTAGCACATCAGCTGCGGGTACGCCCCGATGCTACAGATTTTGACTGTTTTTTGGATGCAGAAATTCTGCAGAATTTGCAGTGGAAATTTGTGCTGTGGATATTCTGCAGCGTTCCTGCACTGTGTAAACATCTCCTACATCAGCCTGAGGGACGCTGCCACGTGCAGAGTGGCCCCAGTAGTAATAGTGACCCCCACAGTGGCCCCAGTAGTAATAGTGACCCCCACAGTGGCCCCAATAGTAATAGTGACCCCCACAGTGGCCCCAGTAGTAATAGTGACCCCCACAGTGGCCCCAATAGTAATAGTGACCCCCACAGTGGCCCCAGTAGTAATAGTGACCCCCACAGTGGCCCCAATAGTAATAGTGACCCCCACAGTGGCCCCAGTAGTAATAGTGACCCCCACAGTGGCCCCAGTAGTAATAGTGACCCCCACAGTGGCCCCAGTAGTAATAGTGACCCCCACAATGGCCCCACTAGTAATAGTGACCCCCACAGTGGCCTCAGTAATAATAGTGACCCCCACAGTGGCCCCAGTAAAAATAGTGTCCCCCACAGTGGCCCCAGTAGTAATAGTGACCCCCCCAGTGGCCTCTGTAGTAATAGTGACCCCCACAGTGGCCCCAGTAGTAATAGTGACCCCCACAGTGGCCCCAGTAGTAATAGTGACCCCCACAGTGGCCCCAATAGTATTAGTGACCCCCACAGTGGCCCCAGTAGTAATAGTGACCCCCACAGTGGCCCCAGTAGTAATAGTGACCCCCACAATGGCCCCAGTAGTAATAGTGACCCCCACAGTGGCCTCAGTAATAATAGTGACCCCCACAGTGGCCCCAGTAGTAATAGTGTCCCCCACAGTGGCCCCAGTAGTAATAGTGACCCCCCCAGTGGCCCCAGTAGTAATAGTGACCCCCCCAGTGGCCTCTGTAGTAATAGTGACCCCCACAGTGGCCCCAGTAGTAATAGTGACCCCCACAGTGGCCCCAGTAGTAATAGTGACCCCCACAGTGGCCCCAGTAGTAATAGTGACCCCCACAATGGCCCCAGTAGTAATAGTGACCCCTACAGTGGCCTCAGTAGTAATAGTGACCCCCACAGTGGCCCCAGTAGTAATAGTGACCCCCACAGTGGCCCCAGTAGTAATAGTGACCCCCACAATGGCCCCAGTAGTAATAGTGACCCCCACAGTGGCCCCAGTAGTAATAGTGACCCCCACAATGGCCCCAGTAGTAATAGTGACCCCCACAATGGCCCCAGTAGTAATAGTGACCCCCACAGTGGCCTCAGTAGTAATAGTGACCCCCACAATGGCCCCAGTAGTAATAGTGACCCCCACAATGGCCCCAGTAGTAATAGTGACCCCCACAATGGCCCCAGTAGTAATAGTGACCCCCACAGTGGCCTCAGTAGTAATAGTGACCCCCACAATGGCCCCAGTAGTAATAGTGACCTCCACAATGGCCCCAGTAGTAATAGTGACCCCCACAATGGCCCCAGTAGTAATAGTGACCCCCACAATGGCCCCAGTAGTAATAGTGACCCCCACAATGGCCCCAGTAGTAATAGTGACCCCCACAGTGGCCCCAGTAGTAATAGTGACCCCCACAATGGCCCCAGTAGTAATAGTGACCCCCACAGTGGCCTCAGTAGTAATAGTGACCCCCACAGTGGCCCCAGTAGTAATAGTGACCCCCACAGTGGCCCCAGTAGTAATAGTGACCCCCACAGTGGCCCCAGTAGTAATAGTGACCCCCACAATGGCCCCAGTAGTAATAGTGACCCCCACAGTGGCCTCAGTAGTAATAGTGACCCCCACAATGGCCCAAGTAGTAATAGTGACCCCCACAGTGGCCTCAGTAGTAATAGTGACCCCCACAATGGCCCCAGTAGTAATAGTGACCCCCACAATGGCCCCAGTAGTAATAGTGACCCCCACAGTGGCCCCAGTAGTAATAGTGTCCCCCACAGTGGCCCCAGTAGTAATAGTGACCCCCACAATGGCCCCACTAGTAATAGTGACCCCCACAGTGGCCTCTGTAGTAATAGTGACCCCCACAGTGGCCCCAGTAGTAATAGTGACCCCCACAGTGGCCCCAGTAGTAATAGTGACCCCCACAATGGCCCCAGTAGTAATAGTGACCCCCACAGTGGCCCCAGTAGTAATAGTGACCCCCACAGTGGCCCCAGTAGTAATAGTGACCCCCACAGTGGCCTCTGTAGTAATAGTGACCCCCACAGTGGCCCCAGTAGTAATAGTGACCCCCACAGTGGCCTCAGTAGTAATAGTGACCCCCACAGTAGCCCTAGTAGTGGTAGAATTCTCCCTGAAACCCACATACTTACCCTCCTCCTAGTCTTCTGAGCTCCACTACAGCTGGTGGAAGTCTCTGTGGCCACAGCAGTACATCCTTTCCTGACCTCTTTTTCTGCAGGACTAAAAGAAGAGGTCAGTGGAAGACGATCCAGGATGTACAAATTGCGTGAGGAGCTGCAGCACCCCGGCTGGTAATCATTTTTTCGGTGACAAGACGTCCCAAGAGCAAGTCAAAATCAGGACAAATGGCTGTCCTGCTGGGGGACCGGTGGAAAGCGGGACTGTCCTGCCTAAATCAGGACGTCTGGTCACCTTAAATGTGTAATTCCTTCTCTGAGTGAACTCTCAGTCCCTGCTTGTTCAGTGTCTGTGGCGCACTAGATTATATCGCTGCCCACCATGCTGTACATAGCTATACCTCTTCTCTTAGTCTACTCTGACCTGTGCTCATTGAGCAGACAATGATCTATAATTGCCGTTGTCAGAGGCATAACCTGAAGCTCCTGGGCCCCATTGCAAACCTGTAACGGGGCCCCAACTATAATGCTTTATTCATAGTACTGGGCTCCCTCTATGGAGAGCAGAGGCCTTCTGGGCCCCTAAGGCTCTGGGCCCGGGTGCAGCCGCATCCCCTATAGTTACTCCAGTGTCTCCTGTTTCAGCCTCTTTCTGGGCCTCCACAGGTGATCCTCACTCTTCTCCCTCTTTGTGTCTATAGGGTTTTTCCTGGCCGTCGCCCATTTTTCCATCATCACTCACCCCGGACATGTTCTGGGCTCCATCTCTACTCTTGTTGCTCAACCTCTCGCTGCCAGAAACTCCTGTGTCTCCGGCAGCGGCTCTTCCCGCTGGTCATCCTGGACCGCTAACCGGGTTCCTAATGACCTCTCACCGCTGACTTCCTATTTGAGCCCGGCCTCACACTCGCTCCATACCAGATTATTCTGCCTCTAGTCTACCTTGTTGCCGTACGGTGCAGCCTACGGCTACTTACCTGTGGACTGACCCTGCACTGCTGACTATGTTGGCTTCATTCCATCCCGATTGTCGCACCCGCTGGACTCTGAACCCATTCCCAGACTGTGCCAGAATACGTTGGCCACAATATGGAGTCCATTGTGACAACTGTGTGGAAACAACTTGCCGAACTACAAGAATTTGGCGCCACCTAGGAAGAAGAATTTACTCAGCTGCAAAGCCAAGTACGAGACCTACGAAGAGCTCCTGGCACTGCGTGGCTCCAGGCTTTACCATTCATGGTCAGCATTGGGCGTTACCGAATCGTGATAAAGTGGAAGGTAAATTATATAACTTCTGGCAAGGAAAACAGTCAGTCATGGCCAGATTTAACTATGTGCGACCCATGGCGGCCACCAGCCGGTAGAGAGGGGGGCAATCACCCCCTTAGGTCTGCCCAGCCAGAGGAGCCTCTACTGCCAGGCGTCAGTGTCTTGTAGAGCTACATGAATCCTCCTGGCTTGGTCTCCTCGATGCTGCGGTCAGTCCATCAGCAAACTGCAACACTATCACTTAGGTCTGCTGGTCAGCGACTAGATCCAGGCAGGGGGCAGTCCGTAATCCCACCTGCAACCCCTGTCCCTACCTACTTGCCCCCCTGGGTGACAACTGGGTGACAGTCCCTATGCTCTCTAGTGATGCGGAGGCAGGAGTCAGACTAACAGACAATACAAGAGACAAACAAACACAATACAAGAGCAGGGCAGGCAATCTGGGTCGGAAACAGGAGAGAGTGCGGTACAAGGGGCGAGGGCGAGGGCGAGGGTGAGGGTGAGGGTGAGGGCGGGTCCAAAGCAAGTGCGTCGGGGAGGAGTAACAGGGATTGCGGGTGTAGCTGGAGACCAAACATACGCCGGCACTGTGAGAGGAGCACTGAAGGTTTAAGTGCCGACACAACTCCCACCCCAGCAGCTGATTGGGGCGGGGAGCCCGACAGCAACAGGAGCCAATCCCAGGGCGCTGGGAGAACAGCCTGTACAGGACAGGCAGAGGCCCAGACATCACCCAGAGAGTCCAGAGCAAGGATCCAGACGTAGCGCAGCGAGTGCAGAGCAAGCGCACCAGGGTGTCATGGTAACGGGAACGCGGCACAGAACCCAGCTAACTAGGCCCACACTCCTTGTGCACGGGAGTGCGCGCCCGGAGCTGGCGCACCAGATCATGGCGGCCAGGGGAGGTCACTAAAACCCGGGGCTCCCCTGCGCCGCACCTCGGGAACGAGGACCGGTGGTGCGGGCACGGAGACCCCAAGAGCCGCCGGACCTGATACTGCTACTGTGTTTATGTTGGGCTGTATCTATGTACTGAAGCTATATTTATGTTATAAGCATGGTTCCAGTATTGTATCTATGTGCTGAGCCTGCTCCTGGTACAGTATTTATTCACTAAGCTGTTCTGGTGTTGTATTTATGTTAGGAGCGTGGTTCTGGTATAGTGTCTATGCACTGAGCTTAATTCTGGTACTGTATTTATATAAGGAGCTGGGTTCTGATACAGAATTTATGCATCAAACTGTTCTGCTGCTATATTTATGTTACGAGCTTGGTTCTGGTGCTGTATTTATGTTATGAGCTTGGCTTTGGTGCTGTATTTATGTTATGAGCTTGGTTCTGGTGCTGTATTTATGTATTGAGCTTGGTTCTGGTGCTGTATTTATGTTATGAGCTTGGTTCTGGTGCTGTATTTATGTTATGAGCTTGGTTCTGGTGCTGTATTTATGTTATGAGCTTGGCTTTGGTGCTGTATTTATGTTATGAGCTTGGTTCTGGTGCTGTATTTATGTTATGAGCTTGGCTCTGGTGCTGTATTTATGTTATGAGCTTGGCTCTGGTGCTGTATTTATGTTATGAGCTTGGTTCTGGTGCTGTATTTATGTTATGAGCTTGGCTTTGGTGCTGTATTTATGTTATGAGCTTGGTTCTGGTGCTGTATTTATCTTATGAGCTTGGCTTTGGTGCTGTATTTATGTTATGAGCTTGGTTCTGGTGCTGTATTTATGTTATGAGCTTGGCTTTGGTGCTGTATTTATGTTATGAGCTTGGTTCTGGTGCTGTATTTATGTTATGAGCTTGGCTTTGGTGCTGTATTTATGTTATGAGCTTGGCTTTGGTTCTGTATTTATGTTATGAGCTTGGTTCTGGTGCTGTATTTATGTTATGAGCTTGGCTTTGGTGCTGTATTTATGTTATGAGCTTGGTTCTGGTGCTGTATTTATGTTATGAGCTTGGCTTTGGTGCTGTATTTATGTTATGAGATTGGCTTTGGTGCTGTATTTATGTTATGAGCTTGGTTCTGGCGCTGTATTTATGTTATGAGCTTGGTTCTGGCGCTGTATTTATGTTATGAGCTTGGTTCTGGTGCTGTATTTATGTTATGGGCTTGGTTCTGGTGCTGTATTTATGCAGTGAGGTTGGTTGTGTGCAGTTTTTCTTCACTGACCTCTGCTGGTGTGAGCGTGTGGTTAGTTTGCTGCTTTCTGCAGAGAATACAGGCATGATGCAATATATCTGGTCTTCTCCTCTTATAACCCAGAGGGGGTGCACAGCAAAAACAACCCTGCCCACAGGGTGCCATGTGACCTAATGCTGGCGTTGCGATCGGTCCGTGAATGCACTGAGCAGCTGACGCCTCGTGGATACGTGCAGCCCATAAGGGCCAATTTGGCGAGGGTCCCTGGGAGATGTGAAGGTCGGCCTTACAGGGTGGAGACCCCAGAGGAGATGAAGCTGAGCTGACCAGACGCAAGGGAAAGAGGGAAAAGCTGCGGGCATGATCCCGCCTGAACACCAAGCAGAATCCGGGGTCCTTACCGCACCGGGCCCTCACCGTTTGGAAGAAATAATGTGATATTTTAACCCCTTCCTGCCCCAGAGCATAAATGTATGTAAATAGAGCTATATTTACGGTACATGCTATGGATGGTGCGGAGTCAGGCGTTGTGACTGTGACTGACAGCCCGCCTCCTGCTGCAACAGCGGGAATCGTCGAGAACACTGATCCCTGCTGTTAACCCTTTACATGCCGTGATCAATGTTGTGGAATAAAAAGTGTTCAGGTGGAGGACACTCCCTCCGTAATGGCAGAGGGCTGACAGGATCCCTATGGTAAGTGATAATGCATTGCAGTACAGAAGTGATCAGAGGGATCAGAGCACCACAGGTTCAATTCCCTTACAGGGACATAAAAAATGTTTGAAAAAAACATAGTCCTCCTTTTTTCACACCTCCCCCCACCTCCTTTTTTTTTAAACAAAGTAAAAAAAAAAAAAAGTAAAAACCGTCATCCTTGGTATCATCGTATCCATGACGACCGGCGCACGGCAAACGCTATTAAAAAAATAAAACAAAAAAAATTGTTTCTTTTAGTTCCAGAAAAAAGCCGGATGTATCCAAAATGGTACCAATAAGAGCTACAATCCATCACGCCAAAAACATCCAGCGCTCGCAGGGCTCCGCCCACGGACAGGGACAGCATGTTGTGGGGCTTTAAATGCAGCCGGGCAAACCAAAAATAACATTTCCTAAAAAGGGTCTTATTGTGCAAAAGTGGGAAAGCCTCAGACAATATAGAGTTTTGGTATAGTCGTAATCGTACGACCCGCAATAAACACGGTCTGGTCCGTATGCTGCAGGATTTATTGACTGTGAAAAAAAGCGCGGCGGCAGAACGGATGGTTTTTTCTTGCATTACAAAAAACTTACCAAAAGTTCTTCAATCCATTCTATTCACTCAGAAAACGGTACCAATAAACTCCGGCTCGCCGCGCAAAACACGGGTCAGCTCGCACATACAAAGTGATGGCTTGTGGAAAGTGGGGATCGTCGCGTCCTCATAGGCAGACAAGGGCGCTCCTCTAAGGGGTTAATGACGTCATTCCTTCCATCTATAGCGCCCATCATGGCTCCCATAATAATCGCTAGTTCATGCGTTGCGCTGCAATAAAACGGAGGCTCCATAGGGAAACCTGCAAAACGCAGCAGGAGGAGGAGGAGGAGGAGGGCGCACGTCGCCTTCTTCTCCTTCACCCCCCATCGCACGTGGGATGGAAGCCATTGAAAACCTTCACTCCCTCTCGCATCGCGCCATTTCATTTCCTTCCGTGTGAAGGCGCCTTAACTTGTGCACCTCCGCTAAAGGAGCAGATCGTGCAGGAGGTCAGGAGGGCGCAGACATTCCTACTAATTACCCTGTGGACCCCAAATAGATCCACGCCAGAAGAAAAGGCTTCGCTCTCTGAGGCCCTTCTCCGCGGGGGGATTAGCGCTCTGGTCGCTCCCGCGGGGTAAAAGGCTTCGCACTCTGAGGCCCCTCTCCGCGGGGGGATTAGCGCTCTGGTCGCTCCTGCGGGGTAAAAGGCTTTGCACTCTGAGGCCCTTCTCCGCGGGGATTAGCGCTCTGGTCGCTCCCGTGGGGTAAAAGGCTTCGAACTCTGAGGCCCCTCTCCGCGGGGGGATTAGCGCTCTGGTCGCTCCCGTGGGGTAAAAGGCTTCGAACTCTGAGGCTCTTCTCCGCGGGGGGATTAGCGCTCTGGTCGCTCCTGCGGGGTAAAAGGCTTTGCACTCTGAGGCCCTTCTCCGCGGGGGGATTAGCGCTCTGGTCGCTCCCGTGGGGTAAAAGGCTTCGAACTCTGAGGCCCCTCTCCGCGGGGGGATTAGCGCTCTGGGCGCTCCCGTGGGGTAAAAGGCTTCGCACTCTGAGGTCCCTCTCCGCGGGGGGATTAGCGCTCTGGTCGCTCCCGTGGGGTAAAAGGCTTCGCACTCTGAGGCCCCTCTCCGTGGGGGGATTAGCGCTCTGGTCGCTCCTGCGGGGTAAAAGGCTTCGCACTCTGAGGCCCCTCTCCGCGGGGGGATTAGCGCTCTGGTCGCTCCTGCGGGGTAAAAGGCTTCGCACTCTGAGGCCCTTCTCCGCGGGGGGATTAGCGCTCTGGTCGCTCCCGTGGGGTAAAAGGCTTCGCACTCTGAGGCCCTTCTCCGCGGGGGGATTAGCACTCTGGTCGCTCCCGCGGGGTAAAAGGCTTCGCTCTCTGAGGCCCCTCTCCGCGGGGGGATTAGCGCTCTGGTCGCTCCCGCGGGGTAAAAGGCTTCGCACTCTGAGGCCCTTCTCCGCGGGGGGATTAGCGCTCTGGTCGCTCCCACGGGGTAAAAGGCTTCGCACTCTGAGGCCCCTCTCCGCGGGGGGATTAGCGCTCTGGGCGCTCCCGCGGGGTAAAAGGCTTCGCTCTCTGAGGCCCCTCTCCGCGGGGGGATTAGCGCTCTGGTCGCTCCCGCGGGGTAAAACGCTTCGCACTCTGAGGCCCTTCTCCGCGGGGGGATTAGCGCTCTGGGCGCTCCCGCGGGGTAAAAGGCTTCGCTCTCTGAGGCCCCTCTCCGCGGGGGGATTAGCGCTCTGGTCGCTCCCGCGGGGTAAAAGGCTTCGCACTCTGAGGCCCTTCTCCGCGGGGGGATTAGCGCTCTGGTCGCTCCCGCGGGGTAAAAGGCTTTGCACTCTGAGGCCTCTCTCCGCGGGGGGATTAGCGCTCTGGTAGCTCCCGCGGGGTAAAAGGCTTCGCTCTCTGAGGCCCTTCTCCGCGGGGGGATTAGCGCTCTGGTCGCTCCCGCGGGGTAAAAGGCTTTGCACTCTGAGGCCTCTCTCCGCGGGGGGATTAGCGCTCTGGTAGCTCCCGCGGGGTAAAAGGCTTCGCTCTCTGAGGCCCTTCTCCGCGGGGGGATTAGCGCTCTGGTCGCTCCCGCGGGGTAAAAGGCTTCGCACTCTGATGCCCCTCTCCGCAAGGGGATTAGCGCTCTGGTTGCTCCCGCGGGGTAAAAGGCTTTGCACTCTGAGGCCCCTCTCCGCGGGGGGATTAGCGCTCTGGTCGCTCCCGCGGGGTAAAAGGCTTCGCACTCTGAGGCCCCTCTCCGCGGGTGGATTAGCGCTCTGGTCGCTCCCGCGGGGTAAAAGGCTTTGCACTCTGATGCCCCTCTCCGCAAGGGGATTAGCGCTCTGGTTGCTCCCGCGGGGTAAAAGGCTTTGCACTCTGAGGCCCCTCTCCGCGGAGGGATTAGCGCTCTGGTCGCTCCCGCGGGGTAAAAAGCTTCGCACTCTGAGGCCCTTCTCCGCGGAGGGATTAGCGCTCTGGTCGCTCCTGCGGGGTAAAAGTCTTCGCACTCTGAGGCCCCTCTCCGCGGGGGGATTAGCGCTCTGGTCGCTCCCGCGGGGTAAAAGGCTTCGCACTCTGAGGCCCCTCTCCGCGGGGGGATTAGCGCTCTGGTCGCTCCCGCGGGGTAAAAAGCTTCGCACTCTGAGGCCCTTCTCCGCGGAGGGATTAGCGCTCTGGTCGCTCCTGCGGGGTAAAAGTCTTCGCACTCTGAGGCCCCTCTCCGCGGGGGGATTAGCGCTCTGGTCGCTCCCGCGGGGTAAAAGGCTTCGCACTCTGAGGCCCTTCTCCGCAGGGGGATTAGCGCTCTGGTCGCTCCCGCGGGGTAAAAGGCTTCGCACTCTGAGGCCCTTCTCCGCGGGGGGATTAGCGCTCTGGTAGCTCCCGCGGGGTAAAAGGCTTCGCACTCTGACGACCCTCTCCGCGGGGGGATTAGCGCTCTGGTCGCTCCCGCGGGGTAAAATGCTTCGCACTCTGAGGCCCTTCTCTGCGGGGGGATTAGCGCTCTGGTCGCTCCCGCGGGGTAAAATGCTTCGCACTCTGAGGCCCTTCTCTGCGGGGGGATTAGCGCTCTGGTCGCTCCCGTGGGGTAAAAGGCTTCGCTCTCTGAGGCCCCTCTCCGCGGGGGGATTAGCGCTCTGGTCGCTCCTGCGGGGTAAAAGGCTTCACACTCTGAGGCCCCTCTCCGCGGGGGGATTAGCGCTCTGGTCGCTCCTGCGGGGTAAAAGGCTTCGCACTCTGAGGCCCTTCTCCGCGGGGGGATTAGCGCTCTGGTCGCTCCCGTGGGGTAAAAGGCTTCGAACTCTGAGGCCCCTCTCCGCGGGGGGATTAGCGCTCTGGTCGCTCCTGCGGGGTAAAAGGCTTCGCACTCTGAGGCCCCTCTCCGCGGGGGGATTAGCGCTCTGGTCGCTCCCGTGGGGTAAAAGGCTTCGCACTCTGAGGCCCCTCTCCGCGGGGGGATTAGCGCTCTGGTCGCTCCCGTGGGGTAAAAGGCTTCGCACTCTGATGCCCCTCTCCGCGGGGGGATTAGCGCTCTGGTCGCTCCCGCGGGGTAAAAAGCTTCGCACTCTGAGGCCCTTCTCCGCGGGGGGATTAGCGCTCTGGTCGCTCCCGCGGGGTAAAAGGCTTCGCACTCTGAGGCCCCTCTCCGCGGGGGGATTAGCACTTTGGTCACTCCCGCGGGGTAAAAGGCTTTGCACTCTGATGCCCCTCTCCGCGGGACGATTAGCGCTCTGGTCGCTCCCGCGGGGTAAAAGGCTTTGCACTCTGAGGCCCTTCTCCGCGGGGGGATTAGCGCTCTGGTCGCTCCACGGGGTAAAAGGTTTCGCACTCTGAGGCCCCTCTCCGCGGGGGGATTAGCGCTCTGGGCGCTCCCGCGGGGTAAAAGGCTTCGCACTCGGAGGCCCTTCTCCGCGGGGGGATTAGCGCTCTGGTCGCTCCACGGGGTAAAAGGCTTCGCACTCTGAGGCCCTTCTCCGCGGGGGGATTAGCGCTCTGGTCGCTCCCGCGGGGTAAAAGGCTTCGCACTCTGAGGCCGCTCTCCGCGGGGGGATTAGTGCTCTGGTCGCTCCCGCGGGGTAAAAGGCTTCGCACTCTGAGGCCCCTCTCCGCGGGGGGATTAGCGCTCTGGTCGCTCCCGCGGGGTAAAAGGCTTCGCACTCTGAGGCCCCTCTCCGCGGGGGGATTAGCGCTCTGGTCGCTCCCGCGGGGTAAAAGGCTTTGCACTCTGAGGCCCCTCTCCGCGGGGGGATTAGTGCTCTGGTCGCTCCCGCGGGGTAAAAGGCTTCGCACTCTGAGGCCGCTCTCCGCGGGGGGATTAGTGCTCTGGTCACTCCCGCGGGGTAAAAGGCTTCGCACTCTGAGGCCCCTCTCCGCAGGACGATTAGCGCTCTGGTCGCTCCGCGGGGTAAAAGGCTTCCCACTCTGAGGCCCCTCTCCGCGGGGGGATTAGCGCTCTGGTCGCTCCCGCGGGGTAAAAGGCTTCGCACTCTGAGGCCCTTCTCCGCGGGGGGATTAGCGTTCTGGTCGCTCCCGCGGGGTAAAAGGCTTCGCACTCTGAGGCCCCTCTCCGCGAGGGGACTAGCGCTCTGGTCGCTCCCGCAGGGTGAAAGGCTTTGCTCTCTGAGGCCCCTCTCCGCGGGGGGATTAGCGCTCTGGTCGCTCCCGCGGGGTAAAAGGCTTCGCACTCTGAGGGCCCTCTCCGCGGGGGGATTAGCGCTCTGGTCGCTCCCGCGGGGTAAAAGGCTTTGCTCTCTGAGGCCCCTGTCCGCGGGGGGATTAGCGCTCTGGTCGCTCCCGCGGGGTAAAGGGCTTCGCACTCTGAGGCCCTTCTCCGTGGGGGGATTAGCGCTCTGGTCGCTCCCGCGGGGTAAAAGTCTTCGCACTCTGAGGCCCCTCTCCGCGGGGGGATTAGCGCTCTGGTCGCTCCCGCGGGGTAAAAGGCTTCGCACTCTGAGGACCCTCTCCGCGGGGGGATTAGCGCTCTGGTCGCTCCCGCGGGGTAAAAGGCTTCGCTCTCTGAGGCCCCTCTCCGCGGGGGGATTAGCGCTCTGGTCGCTCCCGCGGGGTAAAAGGCTTCGCACTCTGAGGCCCTTCTCCGCGGGGGGATTAGCGCTCTGGTCGCTCCCGCGGGGTAAAAGGCTTCGCACTCTGAGGCCCCTCTCCGCGGGGGGATTAGCGCTCTGGTCGCTCCACGGGGTAAAAGGCTTCGCTCTCTGAGGCCCTTCTCCGCGGGGGGATTGGCGCTCTGGTCGCTCCCGCGGGGTAAAAGGCTTCGCACTCTGAGGCCCCTCTCCGCGGGGGGATTAGCGCTCTGGTCGCTCCCGCGGGGTAAAAGGCTTCGCACTCTGAGGCCCCTCTCCGCGGGGGGATTAGCGCTCTGGTCGCTCCACGGGGTAAAAGGCTTCGCTCTCTGAGGCCCTTCTCCGCGGGGGGATTAGCGCTCTGGTCGCTCCCGCGGGGTAAAAGGCTTCGCACTCTGAGGCCCCTCTCCGCGGGGGGATTAACGCTCTGGTCGCTCCCGCGGGGTAAAAGGCTTCGCACTCTGAGGCCCCTCTCTGCGGGGGGATTAGCGCTCTGGTCGCTCCACGGGGTAAAAGGCTTCGCACTCTGAGGCCCCTCTCCGCGGGGGGATTAGCGCTCTGGTCGCTCCCGCGGGGTAAAAGGCTTCGCACTCTGAGGCCCCTCTCCGCGGGGGGATTAGCGCTCTGGTCGCTCCCGCGGGGTAAAAGGCTTCGCACTCTGAGGACCCTCTCCGTGGGGAGATTAGCGCTCTGGTCGCTCCCGCGGGGTAAAAGGCTTCGCACTCTGACGACCCTCTCCGCGGGGGGATTAGCGCTCTGGTCGCTCCCGCGGGGTAAAATGCTTCGCACTCTGAGGCCCTTCTCTGCGGGGGGATTAGCGCTCTGGTCGCTCCCGCGGGGTAAAATGCTTCGCACTCTGAGGCCCTTCTCTGCGGGGGGATTAGCGCTCTGGTCGCTCCCGCGGGGTAAAAGGCTTCGCACTCTGAGGCCCTTCTCCGCGGGGGGATTAGCGCTCTGGTCGCTCCCGCGGGGTAAAAGGCTTCGCTCTCTGAGGCCCCTCTCCGCGGAGGGATTAGCGCTCTGGTCGCTCCCGTGGGGTAAAAGGCTTCGCACTCTGAGGCCCTTCTCCGCGGGGGGATTAGCGCTCTGGTCGCTCCCGCGGGGTAAAAGGCTTCGCACTCTGAGGCCCCTCTCCGCGGGGGGATTAGCGCTCTGGTCGCTCCCGCGGGGTAAAAGGCTTCACACTCTGAGGCCCCTCTCCGCGGGGGGATTAGCGCTCTGGTCGCTCCTGCGGGGTAAAAGGCTTCGCACTCTGAGGCCCTTCTCCGCGGGGGGATTAGCGCTCTGGTCGCTCCCGTGGGGTAAAAGGCTTCGCACTCTGAGGCCCTTCTCCGCGGGGGGATTAGCGCTCTGGTCGCTCCCGTGGGGTAAAAGGCTTCGAACTCTGAGGCCCCTCTCCGCGGAGGGATTAGCGCTCTGGTCGCTCCTGCGGGGTAAAAGGCTTCGCACTCTGAGGCCCCTCTCCGCGGGGGTATTAGCGCTCTGGTCGCTCCCGTGGGGTAAAAGGCTTCGCACTCTGAGGCCCCTCTCCGCGGGGGGATTAGCGCTCTGGTCGCTCCCGCGGGGTAAAATGCTTCGCACTCTGAGGCCCCTCTCCGCGGGGGGATTAGCGCTCTGGTCGCTCCCGCGGGGTAAAAGGCTTCGGACTCTGAGGCCCTTCTCCGCGGGGGGATTAGCGCTCTGGTCGCTCCCGCGGGGTAAAAGGCTTCGCACTCTGAGGCCCCTCTCCGCGGGAGGATTAGCACTTTGGTCACTCCCGCGGGGTAAAAGGCTTTGCACTCTGATGCCCCTCTCCGCGGGACGATTAGCGCTCTGGTCGCTCCCGCGGGGTAAAAGGCTTTGCACTCTGAGGCCCTTCTCCGCGGGGGGATTAGCGCTCTGGTCGCTCCACGGGGTAAAAGGTTTCGCACTCTGAGGCCCCTCTCCGCGGGGGGATTAGCGCTCTGGGCGCTCCCGCGGGGTAAAAGGCTTCGCACTCGGAGGCCCCTCTCCGCGGGGGGATTAGCGCTCTGGTCGCTCCACGGGGTAAAAGGCTTCGCACTCTGAGGCCCTTCTCCGCGGGGGGATTAGTGCTCTGGTCGCTCCCGCGGGGTAAAAGGCTTCGCACTCTGAGGCCCCTCTCCGCGGGGGGATTAGCGCTCTGGTCGCTCCACGGGGTAAAAGGCTTCGCACTCGGAGGCCCTTCTCCGCGGGGGGATTAGCGCTCTGGTCGCTCCACGGGGTAAAAGGCTTCGCACTCTGAGGCCCCTCTCCGCGGGGGGATTAGCGCTCTGGGCGCTCCCGCGGGGTAAAAGGCTTCGCACTCGGAGGCCCTTCTCCGCGGGGGGATTAGCGCTCTGGTCGCTCCACGGGGTAAAAGGCTTCGCACTCTGAGGCCCTTCTCCGCGGGGGGATTAGCGCTCTGGTCGCTCCCGCGGGGTAAAAGGCTTCGCACTCTGAGGCCCTTCTCCGCGGGGGGATTAGCGCTCTGGTCGCTCCCGCGGGGTAAAAGGCTTCGCACTCTGAGGCCCCTCTCCACGGGGGGATTAGTGCTCTGGTCGCTCCCGCGGGGTAAAAGGCTTCGCACTCTGAGGCCCCTCTCCGCAGGACGATTAGCGCTCTGGTCGCTCCGCGGGGTAAAAGGCTTCCCACTCTGAGGCCCCACTCCGCGGGGGGATTAGCGCTCTGGTCGCTCCCGCGGGGTAAAAGGCTTCGCACTCTGAGGCCCTTCTCCGCGGGGGGATTAGCGTTCTGGTCGCTCCCGCGGGGTAAAAGGCTTCGCACTCTGAGGGCCCTCTCCGCGGGGGGATTAGCGCTCTGGTCGCTCCCGCGGGGTAAAAGGCTTTGCTCTCTGAGGCCCCTGTCCGCGGGGGGATTAGCGCTCTGGTCGCTCCCGCGGGGTAAAAGGCTTCGCACTCTGAGGCCCTTCTCCGTGGGGGGATTAGCGCTCTGGTCGCTCCCGCGGGGTAAAAGTCTTCGCACTCTGAGGCCCCTCTCCGCGGGGGGATTAGCGCTCTGGTAGCTCCCGCGGGGTAAAAGGCTTCGCACTCTGAGGCCCCTCTCCGCGGGGGGATTAGCGCTCTGGTCGCTCCCGCGGGGTAAAAGGCTTCGCACTCTGAGGCCCCTCTCCGCGGGGGGATTAGCGCTCTGTTCGCTCCGCGGGGTAAAAGGCTTCGCACTCTGAGGCCTCTCTCCGCGGGGGGATTAGCGCTCTGGTCGCTCCCGCGGGGTAAAAGGCTTCGCACTCTGAGGACCCTCTCCGCGGGGGGATTAGCGCTCTGGTCGCTCCCGCGGGGTAAAAGGCTTCGCTCTCTGAGGCCCCTCTCCGCGGGGGGATTAGCGCTCTGGTCGCTCCCGCGGGGTAAAAGGCTTCGCACTCTGAGGCCCTTCTCCGCGGGGGGATTAGCGCTCTGGTCGCTCCCGCGGGGTAAAAGGCTTCGCACTCTGAGGCCCCTCTCCGCGGGGGGATTAGCGCTCTGGTCGCTCCACGGGGTAAAAGGCTTCGCTCTCTGAGGCCCTTCTCCGCGGGGGGATTAGCGCTCTGGTCGCTCCCGCGGGGTAAAAGGCTTCGCACTCTGAGGCCCCTCTCCGCGGCGGGATTAGCGCTCTGGTCGCTCCCGCGGGGTAAAAGGCTTCGCACTCTGAGGCCTCTCTCCGCGGGGGGATTAGCGCTCTGGTCGCTCCACGGGGTAAAAGGCTTCGCACTCTGAGGCCCCTCTCCGCGGGGGGATTAGCGCTCTGGTCGCTCCCGCGGGGTAAAAGGCTTCGCACTCTGAGGCCCCTCTCCGCGGGGGGATTAGCGCTCTGGTCGCTCCACGGGGTAAAAGGCTTCGCACTCTGAGGCCCCTCTCCGCGGGGGGATTAGCTCTCTGGTCGCTCCCGTGGGGTAAAAGGCTTCGCACTCTGAGGCCCCTCTCCGCGGGACGATTAGCGCTCTGGTCGCTCCCGCGGGGTAAAAGGCTTCGCTCTCTGAGGCCCTTCTCCGCGGGGGGATTAGCGCTCTGGTCGCTCCTGCGGGGTAAAAGGCTTCGCACTCTGAGGCCCCTCTCCGCGGGGGGATTAGCGCTCTGGTCGCTCCCGCGGGGTAAAAGGCTTCGCACTCTGAGGACCCTCTCCGCGGGGG
Source organism: Eleutherodactylus coqui (assembly GCF_035609145.1). NCBI lineage: Eukaryota > Metazoa > Chordata > Amphibia > Anura > Eleutherodactylidae > Eleutherodactylus > Eleutherodactylus coqui. The sequence continues at coordinate 342,668,878 of NC_089838.1, forward strand.
GATTAGCGCTCTGGTCGCTCCCGCGGGGTAAAAGGCTTCGCACTCTGAGGCCCCTCTCCGCGGGGGGATTAGCGCTCTGGTCGCTCCCGCGGGGTAAATGGTTTCGCACTCTGAGGCCCTTCTCCGCGGGGGGATTAGCGCTCTGGTCGCTCCCGCAAGGTGAAAGGCTTTGCACTCTGAGGTCCCTCTCCGCGGGGGGATTAGCGCTCTGGTCGCTCCCGCGGGGTAAAAGGCTTCGCACTCTGAGGCCCTTCTCCGCGGGGGGATTAGCGCTCTGGTCGCTCCCGTGGGGTAAAAGTCTTCGCTCTCTGAGGCCCCTCTCCGCGGGGGGATTAGCGCTCTGGTCGCTCCCGTGGGGTAAAAGTCTTCGCTCTCTGAGGCCCCTCTCCGCGGGGGGATTAGCGCTCTGGTCGCTCCCGTGGGGTAAAAGGCTTCACACTCTGAGGCCCCTCTCCGCGTGGGGATTAGCGCTCTGGTCGCTCCCGCGGGGTAAAAGGCTTTGCTCTCTGAGGCCCTTCTCCGTGGGGGGATTAGCGCTCTGGTCGCTCCCACGGGGTAAAAGTCTTTGCACTCTGAGGCCCCTCTCCGTGGGGGGATTAGCGCTCTGGTCGCTCCCGCGGGGTAAAAGGCTTTGCTCTCTGAGGCCCTTCTCCGTGGGGGGATTAGCGCTCTGGTCGCTCCCGCGGGGTAAAAGTCTTCGCACTCTGAGGCCCCTCTCCGTGGGGGGATTAGCGCTCTGGTCGCTCCCGCAGGGTAAAAGGCTTCGCACTCTGAGGACCCTCTCCGCGGGGGGATTAGCGCTCTGGTCGCTCCCGCGGGGTAAAAGGCTTCGCTCTCTGAGGCCCCTCTCCGCGGGGGGATTAGCGCTCTGGTCGCTCCCGCGCGGTAAAAGGCTTCGCACTCTGAGGCCCTTCTCCGCGGGGGGATTAGCGCTCTGGTCGCTCCCGCGGGGTAAAAGGCTTCGCACTCTGAGGCCCTTCTCCGCGGGGGGATTAGCGCTCTGGTCGCTCCCGCGGGGTAAAAGGCTTCGCACTCTGAGGCCCCTCTCCGCGGGGGGATTAGTGCTCTGGTCGCTCCCACGGGGTAAAAGGCTTCGCACTCTGAGGCCCCTCTCCGCGGGGGGATTAGCGCTCTGGTCGCTCCCGCGGGGTAAAAGGCTTCGCACTCTGAGGCCCCTCTCCGCGGGGGGATTAGCGCTCTGGTCGCTCCCGCGGGGTAAAAGTCTTCGCACTCTGAGGCCCTTCTCCGCGTGGGGATTAGCGCTCTGGTCGCTCCCGTGGGGTAAAAGGCTTCACACTCTGAGGCCCCTCTCCGCGTGGGGATTAGCGCTCTGGTCGCTCCCGCGGGGTAAAAGGCTTTGCTCTCTGAGGCCCTTCTCCGTGGGGGGATTAGCGCTCTGGTCGCTCCCACGGGGTAAAAGTCTTTGCACTCTGAGGCCCCTCTCCGTGGGGGGATTAGCGCTCTGGTCGCTCCCGCGGGGTAAAAGGCTTTGCTCTCTGAGGCCCTTCTCCGTGGGGGGATTAGCGCTCTGGTCGCTCCCGCGGGGTAAAAGTCTTCGCACTCTGAGGCCCCTCTCCGTGGGGGGATTAGCGCTCTGGTCGCTCCCGCAGGGTAAAAGGCTTCGCACTCTGAGGACCCTCTCCGCGGGGGGATTAGCGCTCTGGTCGCTCCCGCGGGGTAAAAGGCTTCGCTCTCTGAGGCCCCTCTCCGCGGGGGGATTAGCGCTCTGGTCGCTCCCGCGCGGTAAAAGGCTTCGCACTCTGAGGCCCTTCTCCGCGGGGGGATTAGCGCTCTGGTCGCTCCCGCGGGGTAAAAGGCTTCGCACTCTGAGGCCCTTCTCCGCGGGGGGATTAGCGCTCTGGTCGCTCCCGCGGGGTAAAAGGCTTCGCACTCTGAGGCCCCTCTCCGCGGGGGGATTAGTGCTCTGGTCGCTCCCACGGGGTAAAAGGCTTCGCACTCTGAGGCCCCTCTCCGCGGGGGGATTAGCGCTCTGGTCGCTCCCGCGGGGTAAAAGGCTTCGCACTCTGAGGCCCCTCTCCGCGGGGGGATTAGCGCTCTGGTCGCTCCCGTGGGGTAAAAGGCTTCGCTCTCTGAGGCCCTTCTCCGCGGGGGGATTAGCGCTCTGGTCGCTCCCGCGGGGTAAAAGTCTTCGCACTCTGAGGCCCTTCTCCGCGTGGGGATTAGCGCTCTGGTCGCTCCCGCGGGGTAAAAGGCTTTGTTCTCTGAGGCCCTTCTCCGTGGGACGATTAGCGCTCTGGTCGCTCCCGCGGGGTAAAAGTCTTCGCACTCTGAGGCCCCTCTCCGCGTGGGGATTAGCGCTCTGGTCGCTCCCGCGGGGTAAAAGGCTTTGTTCTCTGAGGCCCTTCTCCGTGGGACGATTAGCGCTCTGGTCGCTCCCGCGGGGTAAAAGTCTTCGCACTCTGAGGCCCCTCTCCGCGGGGGGATTAGCGCTCTGGTCGCTCCCGCGGGGTAAAAGGCTTCGCACTCTGAGGCCCCTCTTCGCGGGGGGATTAGCGCTCTGGACGCTCCCGCGGGGTAAAAGGCTTCGCACTCTGAGGCCCTTCTCCGCGGGAGGATTAGCGCTCTGGTCGCTCCCGCGGGGTAAAAGGCTTCGCACTCTGAGGCCCCTCTCCGCGGGGGGGATTAGCGCTCTGGTCGCTCCCGCGGGGTAAAAGGCTTCGCACTCTGAGGCCCTTCTCCGCGGGGGGATTAGCGCTCTGGTCGCTCCACGGGGTAAAAGGTTTCGCACTCTGAGGCCCCTCTCCGCGGGGGGATTAGCGCTCTGGGCGCTCCCGCGGGGTAAAAGGCTTCGCACTCGGAGGCCCTTCTCCGCGAGGGGGATTAGCGCTCTGGTCGCTCCCGCGGGGTAAAAGGCTTCGCACTCTGAGGCCCCTCTCCGCGGGGGGACTAGCGCTCTGGTCGCTCCACGGGGTAAAAGGCTTCGCACTCTGAGGCCCCTCTCCGCGGGGGGATTAGCGCTCTTGTCGCTTCCGTGGGGTAAAAGGCTTCGCACTCTGAGGCCCCTCTCCGTGGGGGGATTAGCGCTCTGGTCGCTCCCGCAGGGTGAAAGGCTTTGCACTCTGAGGTCCCTCTCCGCGGGGGGATTAGCGCTCTGGTCGCTCCCGCGGGGTAAAAGGCTTCGCACTCTGAGGACCCTCTCCGTGGGGGGATTAGCGCTCTGGTCGCTCCCGCGGGGTAAAAGGCTTCGCACTCTGAGGCCCCTCTCCGCGGGGGGATTAGCGCTCTGGTCGCTCCCGCGGGGTAAAAGGCTTCGCTCTCTGAGGCCCCTCTCCGCGGGGGGATTAGCGCTCTGGTCGCTCCCGCGGGGTAAAAGGCTTCGCACTCTGAGGCCCTTCTCCGCGGGGGGATTAGCGCTCTGGTCGCTCCCGCGGGGTAAAAGGCTTCGCACTCTGAGGCTCTTCTCCGCGGGGGGATTAGCGCTCTGGTCGCTCCACGGGGTAAAAGGCTTCGCTCTCTGAGGCCCTTCTCCGCGGGAGGATTAGCGCTCTGGTCGCTCCCGCGGGGTAAAAGGCTTCGCACTCTGAGGCCCCTCTCCGCGGGGGGATTAGCGCTCTGGTCGCTCCACGGGGTAAAAGGATTCGCACTCTGAGGCCCCTCTCCGCGGGGGGATTAGCGCTCTGGTCGCTCCCGCGGGGTAAAAGGCTTCGCACTCTGAGGCTCTTCTCCGCGGGGGGATTAGCGCTCTGGTCGCTCCTGCGGGGTAAAAGGCTTCGCACTCTGAGGCCCCTCTCCGCGGGGGGATTAGCGCTCTGGTCGCTCCGGCGGGGTAAAAGGCTTCGCACTCTGAGGCCCCTCTCCGCGGGGGGATTAGCGCTCTGGTCGCTCCCGCGGGGTAAAAGGCTTCGCACTCTGAGGCCCCTCTCCGCGGGACGATTAGCGCTCTGGTCGCTCCTGCGGGGTAAAAGGCTTCGCACTCTGAGGCCCCTCTCCGCGGGGGGATTAGCGCTCTGGTCGCTCCGGCGGGGTAAAAGGCTTCGCACTCTGAGGCCCCTCTCCGCGGGGGGATTAGCGCTCTGGTCGCTCCCGCGGGGTAAAGGGCTTTGCTCTCTGAGGCCCCTCTTCGCGGGGGGATTAGCGCTCTGGTCTCTCCCGCGGGGTAAAAGGCTTCGCACTCTGAGGCCCCTCTCCGCGGGGGGATTAGCGCTCTGGTCGCTCCCGCGGGGTAAAAGGCTTCGCACTCTGAGGCCCCTCTCCGCGGGGGGATTAGCGCTCTGGTCGCTCCCGCGGGGTAAAAGGCTTCGCACTCTGAGGCCACTCTCCGCGGGGGGATTAGCGCTCTGGTCGCTCCTGCGGGGTAAAAGGCTTCGCACTCTGAGGACCCTCTCCGCGGGGGGATTAGCGCTCTGGTCGCTCCGGCGGGGTAAAAGGCTTCGCACTCTGAGGCTCTTCTCCGCGGGGGGATTAGCGCTCTGGTCGCTCCTGCGGGGTAAAAGGCTTCGCACTCTGAGGCCCCTCTCCGCGGGGGGATTAGCGCTCTGGTCGCTCCGGCGGGGTAAAAGGCTTCGCACTCTGAGGCCCCTCTCCGCGGGGGGATTAGCGCTCTGGTCGCTCCCGCGGGGTAAAAGGCTTCGCACTCTGAGGCCCCTCTCCGCGGGACGATTAGCGCTCTGGTCGCTCCTGCGGGGTAAAAGGCTTCGCACTCTGAGGCCCCTCTCCGCGGGGGGATTAGCGCTCTGGTCGCTCCGGCGGGGTAAAAGGCTTCGCACTCTGAGGCCCCTCTCCGCGGGGGGATTAGCGCTCTGGTCGCTCCCGCGGGGTAAAGGGCTTTGCTCTCTGAGGCCCCTCTTCGCGGGGGGATTAGCGCTCTGGTCTCTCCCGCGGGGTAAAAGGCTTCGCACTCTGAGGCCCCTCTCCGCGGGGGGATTAGCGCTCTGGTCGCTCCCGCGGGGTAAAAGGCTTCGCACTCTGAGGCCCCTCTCCGCGGGGGGATTAGCGCTCTGGTCGCTCCCGCGGGGTAAAAGGCTTCGCACTCTGAGGCCACTCTCCGCGGGGGGATTAGCGCTCTGGTCGCTCCTGCGGGGTAAAAGGCTTCGCACTCTGAGGACCCTCTCCGCGGGGGATTAGCGCTCTGGTCGCTCCGGCGGGGTAAAAGGCTTCGCACTCTGAGGCCCCTCTCCGCGGGGGATTAGCGCTCTGGTCGCTCCCGCGGGGTAAAAGGCTTCGCACTCTGAGGCCCCTCTCCGCGGGACGATTAGCGCTCTGGTCGCTCCTGCGGGGTAAATGGCTTCGCTCTCTGAGGCCCCTCTTCGCGGGGGGATTAGCGCTCTGGTCGCTCCCGCGGGGTAAAAGGCTTCGCTCTCTGAGGCCCCTCTCCGCGGGGGGATTAGCGCTCTGGTCTCTCCCGCGGGGTAAAAGGCTTCGCACTCTGAGGCCCCTCTCCGCGGGGGGATTAGCGCTCTGGTCGCTCCTGCGGGGTAAAAGGCTTCGCACTCTGAGGCCCTTCTCCGCGGGGGGATTAGCGCTCTGGTCGCTCCCGCTGGGTAAAAGGCTTCGCACTCTGAGGCCCCTCTCCGCGGGACGATTAGCGCTCTGGTCGCTCCACGGGGTAAAAGGCTTCGCACTCTGAGGCCCCTCTCCGCGGGGGGATTAGCGCTCTGGTCGCTCCCGCGGGGTAAAAGGCTTCGCACTCTGAGGCCCTTCTCCGCGGGGGGATTAGCGCTCTGGTCGCTCCACGGGGTAAAAGGCTTCGCTCTCTGAGGCCCTTCTCCGCGGGAGGATTAGCGCTCTGGTCGCTCCCGCGGGGTAAAAGGCTTCGCACTCTGAGGCCCCTCTCCGCGGGGGGATTAGCGCTCTGGTCGCTCCCGCGGGGTAAAAGGCTTCGCTCTCTGAGGCCCCTCTCCGCGGGGGGATTAGCGCTCTGGTCGCTCCCGCGGGGTAAAAGGCTTCGCACTCTGAGGCCCCTCTCCGCGGGGGGATTAGCGCTCTGGTCGCTCCACGGGGTAAAAGGCTTCGCTCTCTGAGGCCCTTCTCCGCGGGAGGATTAGCGCTCTGGTCGCTCCCGCGGGGTAAAAGGCTTCGCACTCTGAGGCCCCTCTCCGCGGGGGGATTAGCGCTCTGGTCGCTCCCGCGGGGTAAAAGGCTTCGCACTCTGAGGCCCCTCTCCGCGGGAGGATTAGCGCTCTGGTCGCTCCCGCGGGGTAAAAGGCTTCGCACTCTGAGGCCCCTCTCCGCGGGGGGATTAGCGCTCTGGTCGCTCCCGCGGGGTAAAAGGCTTCACACTCTGAGGCCCTTCTCCGCGGGGGGATTAGCGCTCTGGTCGCTCCCGCGGGGTAAAAGGCTTCGCACTCTGAGGCCCCTCTCCGCGGGGGGATTAGCGCTCTGGTCGCTCCCGCGGGGTAAAAGGCTTCGCACTCTGAGGCCCCTCTCCGCGGGGGGATTAGCGCTCTGGTCGCTCCACGGGGTAAAAGGCTTCGCACTCTGAGGCCCCTCTCCGCGGGGGGATTAGCGCTCTGGTCGCTCCCGCGGGGTAAAAGGCTTCGCACTCTGAGGCCCCTCTCCGCGGGGGGATTAGCACTCTGGTCGCTCCCGCGGGGTAAAAGGCTTCGCACTCTGAGGCCCCTCTCCGCGGGGGGATTAGCACTCTGGTCGCTCCCGCGGGATATCGAGCGATAATCCTCCCCTGTAAAAGCACGCAGAGGTTGAGCGAGCGGACGAGAATCCACCATAAAGCAGCCTACAATCTGAAGGACACAGCGCACCGTGAAGCAGCAGCAGTCGGTCAGGACGCAGCGGCCGCCGCTTACAGTGGGTGGAGCAGCACGGAGCAGGCAGGCTAGGTTGCCACCCGGCCGGTATTTTTTCTGTCAGGCCGGTGCCGGTATTTTCCGAGCCTGCACTGCCCCCTAACGCCGGTTAACTCTCCTCCGGCAGGGGAAACCCAGACCTGCAGAGCCAACAGCTTTCAGGGCCTCCAATGATGTCATGTGATGTGATACCCTGTGTGGGAGGAGTCAGGGATCACATGACCACGGAGGCTAAGTGTGTGCGTGTGTGTGTGTGTGTGTGTGTGTGTGTGTGTGTGTTTTTGTTTTTTCAGGATGGATGTAGCAGAGCTGTGAGGGTGATGTGTGTGGGGTCAGGATGGATGTAGCAGAGCTGTGTGTGTGTGATGTGCGCGAATGTCAGAATGGATGCAGCAGAGCTGTGTGTGTGATGTGTGTGAGGGTCAGGATGGATTTAGCATAGATGTGTGTGAGAGTCAGGATGGATGTAGCAGAGCTATGTGTGTGATGTGTGTGGGGGTCAGAATGGATGCAATAGAGCTGTGTGTGTGTGTGATGTGTGTGGGGGTCAGGATGGATGTAGCAGAGCTGTGTGTGATGTGCATGGGTGTCAGAATGGATGCAGCAGAGCTATGTGTGTGATGTGTGTGGGGGTCAGGATAGATGTAGCAGAGCTATGTGTGTGATGTGTGTGGGGGTCAGGATGGATATAGTAGAGCTATGTGTGTGATGTGTGTGGGGGTCAGGATGGATGTAGCACAGCTATGTGTGTGATGTGTGTGAGGGTCAGGATGGATGTAGCAGAGCTATTTGTGTGAGGGTCAGAATGGATGTAGCAAAGCTGTGTGTGATGTGTGTGGGGGTCAGAATGGATGTAGCAAAGCTGTGTGTGTGATGTGTGTGGGGGTCAGAATGGATGTAGCAGAGCTGTGTGTGTGATGTGTGTGGGGGTCAGAATGGATGTAGCAGAGCTGTGTGTGTGATGTGTGTGGGGGTCAGAATGGATGTAGCAGAGCTGTGTGTGTGTGATGTGTGTGGGGTCAGGATGGATGTAGCAGAGCTGTGAGGGTGACGTGTGTGGGGTCAGGATGGATGTAGCAGAGCTATGAGGGTGATGTGTGTGGGGGTCAGGATGGATGTAGCAGAGCTGTGTGTGGGGGTCAGAATGGATGTAGCAGGGCTGTGAGTGTGATGTGTGTGGGGTCAGGATGGATGTAGCAGAGCTATGGGTGTGATGTGTGTGGGGGTCAGAATGGATGCAGCAGAGCTATGTTTGTGAGGGTCAGAATGGATGTAGCAGAGATGTGTGTGTGGGAGTCAGGATGGATGTAGCAGAGATGTGTGTGTGGGAGTCAGGATGGATGTAGCAGAGATGTGTGTGTGTGGGGGTCAGGTTGGATGTAGCAGAGCTATGTGTGTGATGTGTGGGGGTCAGGATGGATGTAGCAGAGCTATGTGTGTGATGTGTGTGGGGGTAAGGATGGATATAGCAGAGCTATGTGTGTGATGTGTGTGGGGGTCAGGATGGATGTAGCAGATCTGTGTGTGTGATGTGTGTGGGGGCAGGATGGATGTAGCAGAGCTGTGTGTGTGATGTGTGTGTGTGGGGGGGCAGGATGGATGTAGCAGAGCTGTGTGTGTGATGTGTGTGGGGTCAGAATGGATGTAGCAGAGCTATGAGGGTGATGCGTGTGGAGGTCAGGATGGATGTAGCAGAGCTATTTGTGGGGGTCAGAATGGATGTAGCGGTGATGTGTGTGGGGTCAGTATGGATGTAGCAGGGCTGTAAGGGTATGTGTGTGGGGTCAGGATGGATGTAGCAGGGCTGTGAGGGTGATGTGTGTGGGGTCAGGATGGATGTAGCAGGGCTGTGAGGGTGATGTGTGTGGGGTCAGGATGGATGTAGCAGAGCTGTGTGTGTGATGTGTGTGGGGTCAGGATGGATGTAGCAGAGCTGTGAGGGTGACGTGTGTGGGGTCAGGATGGATGTAGCAGAGCTGTGAGGGTGACGTGTGTGGGGTCAGGATGGATGTAGCAGAGCTATGAGGGTGATGTGTGTGGGGGTCAGGATGGATGTAGCAGAGCTATGTGTGTGGGGGTCAGAATGGATGTAGCAGGGCTGTGAGGGTGATGTGTGTGGGGTCAGGATGGATGTAGCAGAGCTATGGGTGTGATGTGTGTGGGGGTCAGAATGGATGCAGCAGAGCTATGTGTGTGAGGGTCAGGATGGATGTAGCAGAGATGTGTGTGTGTGGGAGTCAGGATGGATGTAGCAGAGCTATGTGTGTGATGTGTGGGGGTTAGGATGGATGTAGCAGAGCTATGTGTGTGATGTGTGGGGGTCAGGATGGATGTAGCAGAGATATGTTTGTGGGGGTCAGGATGGATATAGCAGAGCTACGTGTGTGGGGGGTCAGGATAGATGTAGCAGAGCTATGTGTGTGATGTGTGTGGGGGTCAGAATGGATGTAGCAAAGCTGTGTGTGTGATGTGTGTGGGGGTCAGAATGGATGTAGCAGAGCTGTGTGTGTTATGTGTGTGGGGGTCAGAATGGATGTAGCAGAGCTGTGTGTGTGATGTGTGTGTGGGGTCAGGATGGATGTAGCAGAGCTGTGAGGGTGACGTGTGTGGGGTCAGGATGGATGTAGCAGAGCTTTGAGGGTGATGTGTGTGGGGGTCAGGATGGATGTAGCAGAGCTATGTGTGTGAGGGTCAGGATGGATGTAGCAGAGATGTGTGTGTGTGGGAGTCAGGATGGATGTAGCAGAGCTATGTGTGTGATGTGTGGGGGTTAGGATGGATGTAGCAGAGCTATGTGTGTGATGTGTGGGGGTCAGGATGGATGTAGCAGAGATATGTGTGTGATGTGTGTGGGGGTCAGAATGGATGTAGCAGAGCTGTGTGTGTGATGTGTGTGGGGGTCAGAATGGATGTAGCAGAGCTGTGTGTGTGATGTGTGTGGGGTCAGGATGGATGTAGCAGAGCTGTGTGTGTGATGTGTGTGGGGTCAGGATGGATGTAGCAGAGCTGTGAGGGTGACGTGTGTGGGGTCAGGATAGATGTAGCAGAGCTTTGAGGGTGATGTGTGTGGGGGTCAGGATGGATGTAGCAGAGCTATGTGTGGGGGTCAGAATGGATGTAGCAGGGCTGTGAGGGTGATGTGTGTGGGGTCAGGATGGATGTAGCAGAGCTATGGGTGTGATGTGTGTGGGGTCAGGATGGATGTAGCAGAGCTGTGAGGGTGATGTGTGTGGGGTCAGGATGGATGTAGCAGAGCTATGAGGGTGATGTGTGTGGAGGTCAGGATTGATGTAGCAGAGCTATTTGTGGGGGTCAGAATGGATGTAGCTGTGATGCGTGTGGGGTCAGGATGGATATAGCAGGGCTGTGAGGGTATGTGTGTGGGGTCAGGATGGATGTAGCAGGGCTGTGAGGGTATGTGTTTGGGGTCAGGATGGATGTAGCAGGGCTGTGAGGGTGATGTGTGTGAGGTCAGGATGGATGTAGCAGAGCTGTGTGTGTGATGTGTGTGGGGGTCAGAATGGATGTAGCAGAGCTGTGTGTGTGATGTGTGTGGGGTCAGGATGGATGTAGCAGAGCTGTGAGGGTGACGTGTGTGGGGTCAGGATGGATGTAGCAGAGCTTTGAGGGTGATGTGTGTTGGGGTCAGGATGGATGTAGCAGAGCTACGTGTGTGGGGGGTCAGGATAGATGTAGCAGAGCTATGTGTGTGATGTGTGTGGGGGTCAGAATGGATGTAGCAAAGCTGTGTGTGTGATGTGTGTGGGGGTCAGAATGGATGTAGCAGAGCTGTGTGTGTGATGTGTGTGGGGTTCAGAATGGATGTAGCAGAGCTGTGTGTGTGATGTGTGTGGGGTCAGGATGGATGTAGCAGAGCTGTGAGGGTGACGTGTGTGGGGTCAGGATGGATGTAGCAGAGCTTTGAGGGTGATGTGTGTGGGGGTCAGGATGGATGTAGCAGAGCTATGTGTGTGGGGGGTCAGGATAGATGTAGCAGAGCTATGTGTGTGATGTGTGTGGGGGTCAGAATGGATGTAGCAAAGCTGTGTGTGTGATGTGTGTGGGGGTCAGAATGGATGTAGCAGAGCTGTGTGTGTGATGTGTGTGGGGGTCAGAATGGATGTAGCAGAGCTGTGTGTGTGTGATGTGTGTGGGGTCAGGTTGGATGTAGCAGAGCTGTGAGGGTGACGTGTGTGGGGTCAGGATGGATGTAGCAGAGCTATGAGGGTGATGTGTGTGGGGGTCAGGATGGATGTAGCAGAGCTGTGTGTGGGGGTCAGAATGGATGTAGCAGGGCTGTGAGTGTGATGTGTGTGGGGTCAGGATGGATGTAGCAGAGCTATGGGTGTGATGTGTGTGGGGGTCAGAATGGATGCAGCAGAGCTATGTTTGTGAGGGTCAGAATGGATGTAGCAGAGATGTGTGTGTGGGAGTCAGGATGGATGTAGCAGAGATGTGTGTGGGAGTCAGGATGGATGTAGCAGAGATGTGTGTGTGTGGGGGTCAGGTTGGATGTAGCAGAGCTATGTGTGTGATGTGTGGGGGTCAGGATGGATGTAGCAGAGCTATGTGTGTGATGTGTGTGGGGGTAAGGATGGATATAGCAGAGCTATGTGTGTGATGTGTGTGGGGGTCAGGATGGATGTAGCAGATCTGTGTGTGTGATGTGTGTGGGGGCAGGATGGATGTAGCAGAGCTGTGTGTGTGATGTGTGTGTGGGGGGGGGGCAGGATGGATGTAGCAGAGCTGTGTGTGTGATGTGTGTGGGGTCAGAATGGATGTAGCAGAGCTATGAGGGTGATGCGTGTGGAGGTCAGGATGGATGTAGCAGAGCTATTTGTGGGGGTCAGAATGGATGTAGCGGTGATGTGTGTGGGGTCAGTATGGATGTAGCAGGGCTGTAAGGGTATGTGTGTGGGGTCAGGATGGATGTAGCAGGGCTGTGAGGGTGATGTGTGTGGGGTCAGGATGGATGTAGCAGGGCTGTGAGGGTGATGTGTGTGGGGTCAGGATGGATGTAGCAGAGCTGTGTGTGTGATGTGTGTGGGGTCAGGATGGATGTAGCAGAGCTGTGAGGGTGACGTGTGTGGGGTCAGGATGGATGTAGCAGAGCTGTGAGGGTGACGTGTGTGGGGTCAGGATGGATGTAGCAGAGCTATGAGGGTGATGTGTGTGGGGGTCAGGATGGATGTAGCAGAGCTATGTGTGTGGGGGTCAGAATGGATGTAGCAGGGCTGTGAGGGTGATGTGTGTGGGGTCAGGATGGATGTAGCAGAGCTATGGGTGTGATGTGTGTGGGGGTCAGAATGGATGCAGCAGAGCTATGTGTGTGAGGGTCAGGATGGATGTAGCAGAGATGTGTGTGTGTGGGAGTCAGGATGGATGTAGCAGAGCTATGTGTGTGATGTGTGGGGGTTAGGATGGATGTAGCAGAGCTATGTGTGTGATGTGTGGGGGTCAGGATGGATGTAGCAGAGATATGTTTGTGGGGGTCAGGATGGATATAGCAGAGCTACGTGTGTGGGGGGTCAGGATAGATGTAGCAGAGCTATGTGTGTGATGTGTGTGGGGGTCAGAATGGATGTAGCAAAGCTGTGTGTGTGATGTGTGTGGGGGTCAGAATGGATGTAGCAGAGCTGTGTGTGTGATGTGTGTGGGGGTCAGAATGGATGTAGCAGAGCTGTGTGTGTGATGTGTGTGTGGGGTCAGGATGGATGTAGCAGAGCTGTGAGGGTGACGTGTGTGGGGTCAGGATGGATGTAGCAGAGCTTTGAGGGTGATGTGTGTGGGGGTCAGGATGGATGTAGCAGAGCTATGTGTGTGAGGGTCAGGATGGATGTAGCAGAGATGTGTGTGTGTGGGAGTCAGGATGGATGTAGCAGAGCTATGTGTGTGATGTGTGGGGGTTAGGATGGATGTAGCAGAGCTATGTGTGTGATGTGTGGGGGTCAGGATGGATGTAGCAGAGATATGTGTGTGATGTGTGTGGGGGTCAGAATGGATGTCGCAGAGCTGTGTGTGTGATGTGTGTGGGGGTCAGAATGGATGTAGCAGAGCTGTGTGTGTGATGTGTGTGGGGTCAGGATGGATGTAGCAGAGCTGTGTGTGTGATGTGTGTGGGGTCAGGATGGATGTAGCAGAGCTGTGAGGGTGACGTGTGTGGGGTCAGGATAGATGTAGCAGAGCTTTGAGGGTGATGTGTGTGGGGGTCAGGATGGATGTAGCAGAGCTTTGAGGGTGATGTGTGTGGGGGTCAGGATGGATGTAGCAGAGCTATGTGTGTGGGGGTCAGAATGGATGTTGCAGGGCTGTGAGGGTGATGTGTGTGGGGTCAGGATGGATGTAGCAGAGCTATGGGTGTGATGTGTGTGGGGTCAGGATGGATGTAGCAGAGCTGTGAGGGTGATGTGTGTGGGGTCAGGATGGATGTAGCAGAGCTATGAGGGTGATGTGTGTGGAGGTCAGGATGGATGTAGCAGAGCTATTTGTGGGGGTCAGAATGGATGTAGCTGTGATGCGTGTGGGGTCAGGATGGATGTAGCAGGGCTGTGAGGGTATGTGTGTGGGGTCAGGATGGATGTAGCAGGGCTGTGAGGGTATGTGTTTGGGGTCAGGATGGATGTAGCAGGGCTGTGAGGGTGATGTGTGTGAGGTCAGGATGGATGTAGCAGGGCTGTGAGGGTGATGTGTGTGGGGTCAGGATGGATGTAGCAGAGCTGTGAGGTGATGAGTGTGGGGTCAGGATGGATGTAGCAGAGCTGTGAGGTGATGTGTGTGGGGTCAGGATGGATGTAGCAGAGCTGTGAGGTGATGTGTGTGGGGTCAGGATGGATGTAGCAGAGCTGTGAGGTGATGTGTGTGGGGTCAGGATGGATGTAGCAGAGCTGTGAGGTGATGTGTGTGGGGTCAGGATGGATGTAGCAGAGCTGTGAGGGTGATGTGTGTGGGGTCAGGATGGATGTAGCAGAGCTGTGAGGGTGATGTGTGTGGGGTCAGGATGGATGTAGCAGAGCTGTGAGGGTGATGTGTGTGGGGTCAGGATGGATGTAGCAGAGCTGTGAGGGTGATGTGTGTGGGGTCAGGATGGATGTAGCAGAGCTGTGAGGGTGATGTGTGTGGGGTCAGGATGGATGTAGCAGAGCTGTGTGTGTGTGATGTGTGTGGGGTCAGGATGGATGTAGCAGAGCTGTGTGTGTGTGATGTGTGTGGGGTCAGGATGGATGTAGCAGAGCTGTGTGTGTGTGATGTGTGTGGGGTCAGGATGGATGTAGCAGAGCTGTGTGTGTGAGAGATGTGTGTGGGGGTCAGAATGGATGTAACAGAGCTGTGTGTGATGTGTGTGGGGGTCAGAATGGATGTAACAAAGTTGTGTGTGTGATGTCTGGGGGTCAGGATGGATGTCCGGCTGCCCATGCAGTGACAGGGTCGGGACCTGAGGAGGAGAGCAGAGGAGCAGTACATGCGGTACGAGGTATATACCATGTACTGCATGTAATCTTGTATATTTAGGTGGTATATGTTATACCAGCTATACATATAATTACATATAGGACGTATCCAGGTTACATCAGCACCACTGTATACAGGGGAGGTATATCTCCTGTATATAGTGATATGGAGCATGCTGGGGATCTCCTGTATATAATTATATATGTGTAGATTGTATGGGATGCGAGAGTCTGCAGCGTGTTCTCGCGAGTAGATGGCGTGTGAATCACACTAAACGTCATCTACTTGCCAGAACACGCTGGACGGGATCCAGGAGATAAAGGAGGGAAAAAATGCCGTGATACGCCACGCCCCTCCTTTTTTTCCATGGCCGGTATTTTTTCATGACAAAGGTGGCAACCCTAAGGGAGGCGTGGGGGGGGGGGGGGGGGGGGGGCGTAGGCCGCACGCAGACCAGAGCGAATCTCGCTCAGGTTTTGTGTGCTGGAATCTCAACTCCATTCTTTCCAATGGGGTTGTTCAAATGAACGCTTTTTTCCCTCCCAGGAACGCTGCGCCCGTTCTTGTCAAAGGGACCTTTAAAGACATCACACGCCGTGCGATTGGAAGCAATGGGCAACACTTGCGATCCTCCGAAGCGCCTGAAACACGAATCTGAGGAGCGATATTTCGGAGGAGTTTTTAAAAATAAAAAAACGCCTTGCATCCGCGGATAAAATGCATCTTGGTTAGCGTGATATCACGCTCACACGTGTAATGGAAGCCGAAAAAAGACCAGAGGTCACCCCGGAAGAAGTAAAGCTCGGACAGGATTATGTGTCTCCGGCAGCGGCTCTTCTCACTGGTCATCCCAGATGCTTCTTACAACAAACTGCTGAGCTACTTCTTTGCCTCGATTGCCCAATGTGCCCGTCTCGGACCCCCGTATGAGTTCGGCATAAACCCCTCTCAGACCCCCGTATGAGTTCGGCATGAACCCCTCTCGGACCCCCGTATGAGTCCGGCCAGAACCCCTCTCAGACCTTCGTATGACTCTGGCCTGAGCCCCTCTTGGACCCCCAGATGAGTCTGACTTGAACACCTCTCGGACCCCCGTATGAGTGGGGCCTGAGCCACTCTCGGACCCCCGTATGAGTCCGGCCTGAACCCCTCTCGGACCCCCGTATGAGTCCGGCCTGAACCCCTCTCAGACCCCCGTATGAGTCCGGCCTGAACCCCTCTCGGACCCCCATTTGAGTCCGCCCTGAGCCCCTCTCGGACCCGCTTATGAGTCCAACTTAAGACCCTCTCGGACCCCCGTATGAGTCCGGCCTGATCCTCTCTTGGAACTCTGATATAAATCTGGCCTGAGCCCTGCTCGGATCACCGCATGAGTCCGGCCTGAGTCCCTCTCCGACCACCGCATGAGTCTCTCCTGAGCCCCTCTCGGACTGCTTTATCAGTCCGGGCTGAGTTCCTCTCGTACCTCCATAAGAGTCTGACTTGAACCCCTCTTGTGCCCCCGTATGAGTCTGACTTGAACCCCTCTCGTGCCCCCGTATGAGTCCAGACTGAACCCCTCTCGGACCCCCATATGAGTCCGAACTGAGTCCCTCTCAGACCCCCGTATGGGTCCGCCATGAACCACTCTCGGTCCCCCGTATGAGTCCAGCCAGAACCCCTCTCAGACCCCCATATGAGTCCTCCCTGAGCCCCTCTCGGACCCCCTTATGAGTCCGTCCAGAACCCCTCTCGGACCCACATGTGAGTCCGGCCTAAGCCCCTCTTGGATCCCCGTATGAGTCCGATTTGAACCCCTCTTGGACCCCCGTATAAGTCCAACTTGAACACCCCTCGGACCCCCGTATAAGTCTGGCCTGAGCCCCTCTCGGCCTCCTGTATGAGCCTAAACTGAGCCCCTCTCGGACCCCCGTATGAGCCTAGACTGAGCCCCTCTCAGACCCCCATGTGAGTCCGGGCTGATTCTCTCTCGGAACCCTGTATGAGTCCGGCCTGAGCCCCTCTTAGACCCCTGTATCAGTCCAGCTGAACCCCTATCGGACCCCCGTATATATCCGCCCTGAGCCCATCTCGGACCCCCGTATGAGTCCGGCCAGAACCTCACTCTGACCCACATATGTGCCCGGCCTGAGCCCATCTCGGACCCACGTATGAGTCCGACTTGAATCCCTCTCGGAACCCGTATGAGTCCGGCCTGAGCCCCTCTCAGACCCCTGTATCAGTCCGGGCTGAGCTCCTGTCGGACCCCCGTATGAGCCTAGACTGAGCCCCTCTCAGACCCCCATATGAGAGCGACTTGAACCCCTCTCGGAACTTGTATCCTGGCAAGTTTGATATCATGCTCACCCGTGTTAAGGAAGCCGGAGAAAGACTAGAGGTCACCCCGGAAGAAGCAAAGCACAGACAGGATTATGTGTCCCCGGCAGCTGCTCTTCTCACTGGTCATCCCGCATGCTTCTTACAACAAACTGCTGAGCTACTTCTTTGCTTTGATTGCCCAACGTGCTCGTCTTGGACCCCCGTATGAGTCTGGCCCGAACCCCTCTCGGACCCCCGTATGAGTCCGGCCTGAACCCCTCTCGGACCCCCATTTGAGTCCGCCCTGAGCCCCTCTCGGACCCGCTTATGAGTCCAACTTAAGACCCTCTCGGACCCCCGTATGAGTCCGGCCTGATCCTCTCTTGGAACTCTGATATAAATCTGGCCTGAGCCCTGCTCGGATCACCGCATGAGTCCGGCCTGAGTCCCTCTCCGACCACCGCATGAGTCTGTCCTGAGCCCCTCTCGGACTGCTTTATCAGTCCGGGCTGAGTTCCTCTCGGACCCGTATGACTACGGCCCGAACCCCTCTCGGACCCCCGTATGAGTCTGGCCCGAGCCCCTCTCGGACCCCCGAATGAGTCTGGCCCGAGCCCCTCTCGGACCCCCGAATGAGTCTGGCCCGAGCCCCTCTCGGACCCCCGTAGGAGTCTGGCCCGAGCCCCTCTCGGACCACCGTAGGAGTCTGGCCCGTGCCCCTCTCAGACCCCCGTAGGAGTCTGGCCCGAGCCCCTCTCGGACCGCCGTAGGAGTCTGGCCCGAGCCCCTCTCGGACCGCCGTAGGAGTCTGGCCCGAGCCCCTCTCGGACCCCCGTAGGAGTCTGGCCCGAGCCCCTCTCGGACCCCCGTAGGAGTCTGGCCTAAGTTCCCCTCAGACCCCTGCATAAGCCTGGACTGAGTACCTCTCAGACCGCTGTTTCAGTGCGGGCTGAGCCCCTCTCGGGCCCCCTTATGATTCCGACCCGGAGCCCCTCTCGGGCCCCCTTATGAGTCTGACGTGAACCCCTCTAGGGCCCCCTTATGAGTCTGACGTGAACCCCTCTCGGACCCCCGTATGAGTCTGACGTGAACCCCTCTCGGACCCCCGTATGAGTCTGACGTGAATCCCTCTCGGACCCCCGTATGAGTCTGACGTGAACCCCTCTCGGATCCCCGTATGAGTCTGACGTGAACCCCTCTCGGATCCCCGTATGAGTCTGACGTGAACCCCTCTCGGATCCCCGTATGAGTCTGACGTGAACCCCTCTCGGATCCCCGTATGAGTCTGACGTGAACCCCTCTCGGATCCCCGTATGAGTCTGACGTGAACCCCTCTCGGATCCCCGTATGAGTCTGACGTGAACCCCTCTCGTATCCCCGTATGAGTCTGACGTGAACCCCTCTCGGATCCCCGTATGAGTCTGACGTGAACCCCTCTCGGATCCCCGTATGAGTCTAACGTGAACCCCTCTCGGATCCCCGTATGAGTCTGATGTGAACCCCTCTCGGATCCCCGTATGAGTCTGACGTGAACCCCTCTCGGATCCCCGTATGAGTCTGACATGAACCCCTCTCGGACCCCCTTAAGAGTCTGACGTGAATCCCTCTCGGATCGCCGTATGAGTCTGACTTAAACCCCTCTCGGACCCCCGTATGAGTGGGGCCTGAGCCACTCTCGGAAGCTCGTATGAGTCTAGCCTGAGCTCCTCTCGGACCCCCGTATGAGTCGGGCCTAAGTTCCCCTCAGAGCCTTGCATGATCCTGGACTGAGCCCCTCTCGGACCGCTGTTTCAGTCCGGGCTGAGCTCCTCTCGGACCCCCGTATAAGTCCAGCCAGAACCCTTCTCGGACCCCCCTTATGATTCCAGCCCGGAGTCCCTCTCAGGCCCCCTTATGAGTCTGGCCAGAACCCCTCTCGGACCCCTGCATGAGTCCGGCTTGAACCCCTCTCGTGCTCCCGTATGAATCCGACTTGAACCCCTCTCGTGCCCCCGTATGAGTCTGGCCTGAGTCCCTCTTGGACCCCCGTATGAGTCCGACTTGAACCCCTCTTGGACCCCCGCATGGGTCCGGCCTGAAACCCCTCTTGGACCCCCGCATGAGTCCGGCCAGAAACCCCTCTTGGACCCCCGCATGAGTCCGGCCAGAAACCCCTCTTGGACCCCCGCATGAGTCCGGCCAGAAACCCCTCTTGGACCCCCGCATGAGTCCGGCCTGAAACCCCTCTTGGACCCCCGCATGAGTCCGGCCTGAAACCCCTCTTGGACCCCTGCATGAGTCTGGCCTGAAACCCCTCTTGGACCCCCGCATGAGTCTGGCCTGAAACCCCTCTTGGACCCCCGCATGAGTCTGGCCTGAAACCCCTCTTGGACCCCCGCATGAGTCTGGCCTGAAACCCCTCTTGGACCCCCGCATGAGTCCGGCCTGAAACCCCTCTTGGACCCCCGCATGAGTCCGGCCTGAAACCCCTCTTGGACCCCCGCATGAGTCCGGCCTGAAACCCCTCTTGGACCTCCGCATGAGTCCGGCCTGAAACCCCTCTTGGACCCCCGCATGAGTCCGGCCTGAAACCCCTCTTGGACCCCCGCATGAGTCCGGCCTGAAACCTCTCTTTGACCCCCGTATGAGCCTAGACTGAGCCACTCTCAGACCCCCGTATGAGTCCAGCCTGATTCTCTCTCGGAACCTTGTATGAGTCCGACTTGAACTCCTCTTGGACCCTCGTCTAAGTCTGGCCTGAGCCCCTCCCGGAACCCTGTATGAGTCTGGCCTGAGCCCCTCTCGGAACCCCCTATCTTGGTAAGCGTGATATCACGCTCACCCATGTGGAGGAAGCCAGAGGAAGACCAGAGATCACCCCGGAAGAAGTGAAGCACGGTCAGCATTATGTGACCCCGGCAGCGGCTCTTCTCACTGGTCATCCTGGATGCTTCTTACTACAAACTGCTGAGCTACTTCTTTGCCTTGATTGCCCAATGTGCCCGTCTTGGACCCTTGTATGAGTCCGACCTGACCTACTCTCGGACTCCTGTATGAGTCCGGCCTGATCCCTTCTCAGACCCCTGCATGAGTCTGGCCTAAGCCCCCCTCAGAACCCAGTATGAGCCTGGACTGAGCCTCTCTTGGACCCCTGTATGAGTCCGGCCTGAGCCCCTCTCAGAACCCTGAATGAGTCCGGCCTGAGCCCCTCTCGGACCGCTGTTTTAGTCCGCGCTGAGCTCCTCTCGCACCCCCGTATGAGTCCGACTTGAACCTCTCTCTGACCCCCGTATGAGTCCGGCCAGAACCTCTCTCGGACCCCCCTTATGATTCCGGCCTGAGACTCTCTCGGACCCCCGTATGAGTCCAACTTAAACCGCTCTCGTTCCCCTGTATGAGTCTGGCCTGAGGCCCTCTCATACCCCCATATGATTCTGGCCTGAACCCCTCTTGGACCCTGTATGAGTCCGCCCGGAGCCCCTCTCAGACCCCCTTATGAGTCCATCAAGAACCCCTCTCACACCCCTGTATGAGTCTGGCCTAAGCCCCTCTCGGACCCCCCAATAAGTTCTCTCGGTCCCCCGTATGAGTCTGACTTGAACCCCTCTTGGACCCCCATATGAGTCCGGACTAAGCCCCTCTTGGACCCCCGTATGAGTCCATCATGAACCACTCTTGGTCCCCCGTATAATTCCGGCCAGAACCCCTCTCGGACCCCCGTATGAGTCCGCCCTGAGCCCCTCTCGGACCCCCGTATGAGTCCGGCCAGAACCCCTTTCGGACCCCCGTATGAGTTCGGCATAAACCCCTCTCGGACCCCCGTATGAGTTCGGCATGAACCCCTTTCGGACCCCCGTATGAGTTCGGCATAAACCCCTCTCGGACCCCCGTATGAGTTCGGCATGAACCCCTGTCGGACCCCCATATGAGTCCGGCCAGAACCCCTCTCAGACCTTCGTATGAGTCTGGCCTGAGCCCCTCTTGGACCCCCATATGAGTCTGACTTGAACACCTCTCGGACCCCCGTATGAGTGGGGCCTGAACCCCTCTCGGACCCCCGTATGAGTCCGGCCTGAACCCCTGTCGGACCCCCGTATGAGTCCGGCCAGAACCCCTCTCAGACCTTCGTATGAGTCTGGCCTGAGCCCCTCTTGGACCCCCATATGAGTCTGACTTGAACACCTCTCGGACCCCCGTATGAGTGGGGCCTGAACCCCTCTCGGACCCCCGTATGAGTCCGGCCTGAACCCCTCTCGGACCCCCGTATGAGTCTGGCCTGAACCCCTCACGGACCCCCGTATGAGTCCGGCCTGAACCCCTCACGGACCCCCGTATGAGTCCGGCCTGAACCCCTCAAGGACCCCCGTATTAGTCTGGCCTGAACCCCTCAAGGACCCCCGTATGAGTCCGGCCTGAACCCCTCACGGACCCCCGTATGAGTCCGGCCTGAACCCCTCACGGACCCCCGTATGAGTCCGGCCTGAACCCCTCACGGACCCCCGTATGAGTCCGGCCTGAACCCCTCACGGACCCCCGTATGAGTCCAGCCTGAACCCCTCTCGGACCCCCGTATGAGTCCGGCCTGAACCCCTCTCGGACCCCTGTATGAGTCCGGCCTGAACCCCTCTCGGACCCCCATATGAGTCCGCCCTGAGCCCCTCTCGGACCCGCTTATGAGTCCAACTTAAGACACTCTCGGATCCCCGTATGAGTCCGGCCTGATCCTCTCTTGGAACCCTCATATAAATCTGGCCTGAGCCCCGCTCGGATCACCGCATGAGTCCGGCCTGAGTCCCTCTACGACCCCTGCATGAGTGTGGCCTGAGCCCCTCTCAGACCCCTGTATCAGTCCAGGCTGGGTTCCTCTCGGACCTCCATATGAGTCTGCCCTGAGCCCCTCTTGGACCCCCGTATGAGTCTGGCCAGAATTCCCCCCTATGAGTCCGACTTGAACCCCTCTCGGACCCCCGTATGAGTCGGCCTGAGCCCCTCTCGGAACCCGTATGAGTCCGACCAGAACCCCTCTCAGACCCCTGTATGAGTCTGGCCTGAGCCCCTCACTTACCCCCGTATGAGTCTGGCCTGATCCGACCTGAGCCCCTCTCGGACCCCTGTATCAATCAGGGCTGAGCCCCTCTCGGACCCCCGTATGAGTCCGCCTTGAGTCCCTCTCGGCCCCTCGTATGAGTCCGCCGTGCGCCCCTCTCGGACCCCCGTATGAGTTAGACTTGAACCCCTCTCGGACCTCTGTATGAGTCTGGCCTGGGCCCCTCTCAAATCCGAATATAAGTCTGGCCTAAGCCCCTGTCGGACCCCCGTATGAGTCCGACTTGAACCCCTCTCGGACCCCCGTATGAGTCTGGCCTGAGCCCCTCTTGTACCGCAGTATGAGTCTGGCCTGAGCCCCTCTCGGACCCCCGTATGAGTCCGTCCAGAATCCCCCTCTCAGGACCCCCATATGAGTCTGGCCTGAGCCCCTTTCGGACCCCCGTATGAGTCCGGACTGAGCTCCTCTTGGAACCCTGTATGAGTCCGTCGTGAGCCACTCTTGGACCCCCGTATGAGTCCGGCATGAACCACTCTCGGACCCCCGTATGAGTCTGGCCAGAACCCCTCTCAGACCCCCTATTAGTCCGGCTTGAGCCCCTCTCGGACCCCCGTATTAGTCCAACTTGAACCCCTCTCAGACCCCGCATGAGTCCGGCCTGAGCCTCTCTCTGACCCCCCCATGAGTCCGGCCTGAGCCTCTCTCTGACCCCCACATGTATCAGTCCGGGCTGAGCTCCTTTTGGACCTTCGTATGAGTCCGCCCTGGACCTCTCTTGGACCCCTGTATGAGTCCGTCCAGAATCCCCCTCTCAGGACCCCCATGTGAGTCCGGCCTGAGCCCCTCTTGGATGCCCTGTATGAGTCCGAACTGAGCCCCTCTTGGAACCCTGTATGAGTCCGGCATGAACCACTGTCGACCCACATGAGTCCGGCATGAACCACTCTCGGACCCACGTATGAGTCCGGCATGAACCACTCTCGGACCCACGTATGAGTCCGGCATGAACCACTCTCGGACCCATGTATGAGTCTGGCATGAACCCCTCTCAGACCCCCTATAAGTCCGGCTTGAGCTCTTCTCGGACTCCCATATAAGTCCGACTTGAACCACTCTTGTGCCCCCGTATGAGTCTGGCCTGAGCCCCTCTCGGAACCCTGTATGAGTCCGGCCTGAGCCCCTATCGGACTCCTGTTTCAGTCCGGGCTGAGCTCTTCACAGACCCCGTATGAGTCTGGCCTGATCCTCTCTCGGACCCCTGTATCAGTCCGGCCTGAGCCCCTCTCATACTCTCTTATGAGTCCAAACTGAGCCCTTCTGAGATCCCCATATGAGTCCGGCCTGAACCCCTCTCGGACCCCCGTATGAGTCCGGCTCCAGCACCTTCTCCTTTGCTCTAGCTTCTACGATGCAATCCACTGACCCGGGACTGCTGACCACACCTGCTTTATTAAGATTGTGTGCGCTGATGTCCTCTATGCCTCTTCCATTTCCTGGACGTTTTTTGAGCTTGACCCATAATCTCATCCACAGAGCGTTTTCTGGAGCTTCATATACTTCCAGTTCCTCCCTTTTTCCTACCAGTCAGCCATTGAACTATCATCCTCACTCCTGGATGCAACGCTTCTCCTATGCTCGGTGTCACGGCCTAGGACCCGAGACACACAGCGTCAGTCGTCCCCTTTCCAGGGTGTCATGACGAATGCGGAAATAAATCTGCAACGGTGCATACAGTGACCATATAACAGTACGTAGCAGCTGCTTACAGGCCATGTTAGTGATTAATGCACTGTTACATCCAGTGATCACAGCTAATGTCCTCTCTGACTGCAGTTTCCTTTTTCTTCTGTATACAGTCCTGACCACCATGACTTCTTCTCCCGGCCACAACTTGTCTCTGTGGAGTTGGACACACAGACATCATTGGCTCCCTAGTCCCTACTTTTCCATCGTCCTCCCTACGTTATCTCCACCTTTACACAATCTCCCCTTCTAGTACCCAAGGTAGTAATAATGCCGCCTGTGGTACCCCACACAGTAGTACAGTCCTCATTTTTGCGCCCCCTGTAGATCCCACACAGTAAGTGCTACTTATGGTGAGTCAGCAATAATGCCTTCTTTATACCCCCACTCAGTAATCATGTCCCTTTTCAGACATAACACCCCCTTGTTTGTAAGTAAAAACAACCCTCCTGTCCTCGCCTCCTCCGTCGCTCACAGGAAGCTGTAATGGGCGCGCTGCTCCCCCTGACGTCCATGTTTTTTGGTCATGTGACAAGCACATGATCACTGCAGACATTCCGCAGTTACTAACATTGAGAACTGACTACAACATTCATGAGTCGGGCACATGACCGCACAACGCGAAGTCAGCGCACAGCAGCGCCCATCACAGCTGCCAGGGAGCGACGGGGGAGGCGAGGACGGACGTTTTTTAAAGTTTTTTGATTAAACACATTTCTGGGCGGCATCGGCTGTGCCCGACCCAGCAGCCCCCCGTGACCCATCTCTGTCAGTAAATGGAGTGGGCCCCCGGTCAGTGGGCCGTGGCATCTGTCCTGGTTTGCCGGGTGTGGGCGCTGGCCCTGCTTGGTGTCCTTGACCATTCCAGTGAGCGCATATGAGGGTTGCTATTTTACGAGGGTCCGCACCCCTTCAGAATCCGGGGACCTCTTTGTCTCTGGCTTTTCTTTATGGCCCTCCATACTTCAAAGCATTTTTGGTATGTCTGGGGCAGGGGCTGGGGGTCAGCGATGGTCGGCTGTAGACCTCACCAGATTCAGAGGCCCGTTACCCCTGGATGCATGTATTATCCACATGTTATATGTCAGGTACTCAGGAACACGCTACACGCGTGACCTGCCAGCAGCTGCTTCACGTTACGTGCGCTCTATGGTGTGAATATGAAGGTTGGTGTCTGAGATCTGAACCCTTGGTCTGCGGGCGTAGAGAGGGGTGGAGGGGGTCCCTGTGCTCGCCCGTATTACCGCTCGCCCGTATGTTATGGCACAGAGGATGCACTGTGCCACCGCCATTGTCTTCATACATTAGGTGACACTGAACCCATTGCCCACTCCGAACAACAGACCGAGCCAGCCGTCCACCAGCAGCAGTCAGGGGGCCGCAGGCTCGGCCTTATGGGGGCGCCCGCTGGGCTGGCAGCGTATGGAGAGGAGAGGAGATTGGAAGGGAAAAGGTTAACAGTCAGACAGCCGGGGTGCTGCGAACCTGCCAATATATACAGTGAGAAAGAAGTGTGACACACGGAAAGAGACAGCCGAGAGGGAAGAGACAGCCAGAGGGAAGAGACTGCCGAGAGGGAAGAGACAGCCGAGAGGGAAGAGACAGCCAGAGGGAAGAGAGCGTGAGAGGGAAGAGAGCGTGAGAGGGAAGAGACAGCCGAGAGGGAAGAGACAGCCAGAGGGAAGAGACAGCCAGAGGGAAGAGAGCGTGAGAGGGAAGAGACAGCCGAGAGGGAAAAGACAGCCAGAGGGGAGAGACAGCCGAGAGGGAAGAGACAGCCGAGAGGGAAGAGAGCGTGAGAGGGAAGAGACAGCCAGCGGGAAGAAACAGTCGAGAGGGAAGAGACAGCCGAGAGGGAAGAGAGCGTGAGAGGGAAGAAACAGCCGAGAGGGAAGAGACAGCCAAGAGGGAAGAGACAGCCAAGAGGGAAGAGAGCGTGAGAGGGAAGGGACAGCCAAGAGGGAAGGGACAGCGAGGTGCAAGAGACAGCCGAGAAGGAAGAGACAGCCGAGAGGGAAGAGACAGCCGAGAGGGAAGAGACAGCCAGAGTGAAGAGACAGCCGAGAGGGAAGAGACAGCCAGAGGGAAGAGACAGCCAGAGGGAAGAGAGCGTGAAAGGGAAGAGACAGCCGAGAGGGAAGAGACAGCCAGAGGGAAGGGACAGCCAAGAGGGAAGGGACAGCCGAGAGGGAAGAGACAGCCGAGAGGGAAGAGACAGCCGAGAGGGAAGAGGCAGCCGAGAGGGAAGAGACAGCCAGAGGGAAGAGACAGTCGAGAGGGAAGAGAGCGTGAGAGGGAAGAGACAGCCGAGAGGGAAGAGAGCGTGAGAGGGAAGAGACAGCCGAGAGGGAAGAGACAGCCAGAGGGAAGGGACAGCCAAGAGGGAAGGGACAGCGAGGTGCAAGAGACAGCTAGAGGGAAGAGACAGCAGAGCGCGCAAGAGGGAAGAGACAGCCGAAAGGGAAGAGGCAGTCGAGAGAGAAGAGACAGCTAGAGGGAAGAGAGCGCAAGAGAGAGGGAAGAGAAAGTCAAGAGGGAAGAGAGCGCAAAAGAGAGGGAAAAGACAGCGAGAGGGAAGAGACAGCCGAGAGGGAAAGAGAGCGCAAAAGAGAGGGAAGAGAGCGCAAGAGAGCGGGAAAAGACAGCAAGAGGGAAGAGACAGCCGAGAGGGAAAGAGAGCGCAAGAGAGAGGGAAGAGACAGTTAGAGGGAAGATGGCGCAAGAGGAAAGAGACAGCCTAGAGGTAAGAGAGCGCAAGAGAGAGGGAAGAGAAAGTCAAGAGGGGAGAGAGCGCAAGAGAGAGGGAAAAGACCGCGAGAGGGAAGAGACAGCCAAGAGGGAAGAGAGCACGATAGGGAAGAGACAGCAGAGGAAAGAGAGCGCGAGAGGGAAGAGACAGCCGAGATGTAAAAGAGCGCAAGAAGGAAGAGATAGCCGAGAGGAAAGAGACAACCAGAGGGCAGAGAGCGCAAGAGAGAAGAGACAGCCGAGAGAGAAGAGAGTGCAAGAGAGGGAAGAGAGCACAAAAGAGAAGGAAGATAGTGCAAGAGAGAGGAAAGAGACAGCTAGGGGAAAGAAACAGCCGAGAGGGAAGAGAGTGCAAGAAGGAAGAGATAACCGAGAGGAAAGAGACAGCCGGGAGGGAAGAGAAAGCTGAGAGGGAAGGCAGCGCGAGAGAGAGGGAAGAGAGCAGAAAAGAGAGTGAAGAGAGAGTGAAGAGAGTTTAAGAGAGAGGGGTGAGACAGCGCCATAAAAATGCGGGCATAAAAGAGTTCCAAGCGGAAGTAGAGAAATATAGAGTCACTAAAAGAATGGAGTTAGAAAGTGGCAAAGACCAAGGAGTAAGAGAGAGTCAGAGAGGAGTAAGAGAGAGTCAGAGAGGAGTAAGAGAGTGTCAGAGAGAACAGAAGTTAGATTGTCAGAGAGGAAGATTAAGAGAATAGGAGTAAGACAGCATTAGAGAAGACAGAGTGTCAGAGAAGAGTAAGAGTGTGCCAGAGAGAAAAGGAGTAAGAGAGTGTCAGAGAAAAGAGGAGAGAGTGTCAGAGATAAGTAGAGAAAAGGAGTAAGAGTGTTGGAAAGAAAAGAGGGTGCCAAGGTAAAGTGGAGTGAGCGAGTGTTAGAGAACAGAAGAGAAAGAGTGTCAGAGAGAAGTAAGAGAAGAGGAGTAACAGGGTGCCAGGGAGGAGTCAGAGAGCACCAGAGAGGAGCAAGAGAGTGTCAGAGAATGTTAGAGTGTGTGGACTTAGACCCTTCTCTAGCCCTTCCTGAAGTTATTCCAGGATCTTCGGAACGTCTAGTTCTCGTAGATCCGGATAATCCGCTTTGCACCAAGAACAAAACCTCTTTCAAATCCTGAAAGAAGCAGAAGAGGTGACGCTCCTACGGCTACTTGAGAGAGCAGTAATTGCCTCTTCTAGTAGACCCTGGTCTCAGAGTCTTGGCCTCTTGAGATCCAGGCTGCCTGTCTTAACATGCTTATGTTCTCATGCTGAACTGGACCCAGAAACAGAAGATCCTCTCAGAAGAAGAAGGGGATTCTGTATCGACAAGGCTGTCACCATGCTGGTTGGGTCCATGATGGGGCTACCAGGATCACCGTGACTCTACTCTCATGCATCTTCTGCAGAACCAGCAGCATATGGAGCCGTGGAGGGAAGGCATATTTTGCATTTTCTCTAGGTTCAAATAAATGTATCTCACAACGTCCCCGCTACCTTATGATCACATTGAAGACTTCAATACTGAGGGCTCATTCCCAGGGATCCACTTTTCTTCTGCTTAGATAGCCCAGCACTATATTGTGAGAGCCCTGTAAAAGGATTGCTTCTTCTGCCCAGCTGCCCACCCCCGGGTTCTAAGGGAATTAAGTAATGTGATAGACAGACCCTTGTTTCTTATATTTAAGTACTTTATAGTGACGGGCCTGTTCCACTGGATCAGTGCATAGCCAATGTGGTGACAATATTCAAAAAGGGGTCAAAAAGTGAACCTGGAGACTACAGACCAGTAAGTCTGACTTCTATAGTGGGTAAGATGTTTGAAGGATTTTTAAGAGATGCCATCCTTGAGGAACTTAAGGAAAATAGCTGTATAACTCTGTATCGGCACGGGTTTATGAGAGATGGCTCCTGTCAAACCAACCTGATTAGCGTCTATGAGGAGGTAAGTTCTAGACTGGACCGGGCAGAGTCACTGGATCTTGTGTATCTGGACTTTTCCAAAGTGTTTAATACTGCGCCGCATAAAAGGTTGGTATAGAAGATGAGAATGCTTGGTCTGGGGAGAATGTGTGTAAGGGGGTAAGTAACTGGTCAGTGATAGAAAGCAGAGGATGAGTACAGATATCTCCCTTATCATCTATTATACCCAGGACTGTAACAAGGGGGCGCTCTAATAACTATGTATAGATATATCAGGGGTCAGTACAGAGATCTCTCCCAGCATCTATTATACCCAGGACTGTAACAAGGGGGCGCTCTAATAACTATGTATAGATATATCAGGGGTCAGTACAGAGATCTCTCCCAGCATCTATTATACCCAGGACTGTAACAAGGGGGCGCTCTAATAACTATGTATAATATATCAGGGTCAGTACAGAGATCTCTCCAATCATCTATTATACCCAGGACTGTAACAAGGGGGCGCTCTAATAACTATGTATACATATATCAGGGGTTAGTAGAGAAATCTCTTATCACCTTTTATACCCAGGACTGTAACAAGGGGGCACTCTAATAACTACATGTAGATATATCAGGCGTCAGTGCAGAGATCTCTCCCATCATCTATTATACCCAGGACTGTAACAAGGGGGCGCTCTAATAACTATGTATAGATATATCAGTGGTCAGTACAGAGATCTCTCCCATCATCTATTATACCCAGGACTGTAACAAGGGGGCGCTCTAATAACTATGTATATCAGGGGTCAGTACAGAGTTCTCTCCCAGCATCTATTATACCCAGGACTGTAACAAGGGGGCGCTCTAATAACTATGTATAGCTATATCAGGGGTCAGTACAGAGATCTCTCCCATCATCTATTATACCCAGGACTGTAACAAGGGGGCGCTCTAGTAACTATGTATAGATATATCAGGGATCAGTACAGAGATCTCTCCCATCATCTATTATACCCAGGACTGTAATAAGGGGGCGCTCTAATAACTATGTATAATATATCAGGGGTCAGTACAGAGATCTCTCCCATCATCTATTATACCCAGGACTGTAACAAGGGGGCGCTCTCTACATCTAGAGTAAAGAAGGTTTCTACACAACATAGAAGGGGGTCTTTACTGTAAGAGCAGTGGGACTGTGGAACTCTCTCCTGAGAATGTGGTGATGGTGATATGATATAGGAGTATACAGTGACCCCTCGCTATATCGCGGTTTAATGGTTGCGTCTTCAGTGCATTGTGGACTTCAGACCATACATAATTCTGTTTTGGTTGATGGAATGTTCTGTATCGGGCGCTAATTGGCTGTTCGTTTGTTCGTTGCGTGTAAACTGCCGTCCCTAAAAGGACTGTTTACTTTTGCGATTGTTCGGCAGTTCACCCGACAGATTGATTTGCGTAAATATAGTGCCGCTACTTTGTGGACTTTCACGTATCACGGGGGTCTCCGCAGGGTCGGCGATCCGGGGATTATTCCCATTACCAGATTGGAGTCCGGAAGGAACTTTTTTCCTTAAATGGGGACAAGTGGCCTCTACCTCCTTGGGGTCTGCGCCGTTCTAGGCAACCGGTTTACAACCTGTCATTATTTAGCTCTCGTCTGTCAGACTGGCCAGGGGTCATGTGACGGATTAATCTGGGCTGAAGTTGTCTCAGTTTTGCGCTCTCTTTAGCAGTGAAGTTAGGGCGCAGGTCCACAGAGTGCTCTGTCCACCGTGGTGTGGGATCAGATGGTGAATGGTTAATCCCGTCTTCGCGGAGGAGCTGCAGGCGACATTTCTTCACAGAGCTGGAGGATTTGTTGTTCCAGGTGAAGCATATTGTGTAATACTCAGCAGATACAAGGGACTGCAGATACTAGTAGAGGTCTGGGAGGAAGCCGCCAAGGCTGAGGGACTTTACGCCTTTGGACTTTTGTCTCTGGGGTATTTCGGGTCCCTTGTGTGTGCAATAGAATACAGAGTATGGATTATCCGGAACGGCTACTGCTGTGCTGCGGGGAAACCGCGGACTCGTCTCACAGCTCGTGGAAAGAACTTGGGAGACTTTGCCCTCACTTAACTCCTAAACAAGTAGAGATAGGGCAAACCTGACACTTCAGGGGGCTTCTGGGTAAATGCGGCCAAGACTGATCCATCAGCGACTCGTCTCCAATTTGAAAACCCTGAGTGGAATTCAATATGTCAGAAAAAATGCAATTCCACAGATGCGCTTATTTTGTTCACTCTGTCCCCAAGGAAAAAGTCAAAGAAACGGCAGTGAAAAGTCTTCCTTACCTCCAGATCACCCCACTTAGAAAGAGAGGAAGAGAAGAGTAAGAGAGTGCCAGACAGAAACAAGGAGGAGTAAGAGAGTGCCAGACAGAAACAAGGAGGAGTAAGAGAGTGCCAGACAGAAACAGGGAGGAGAAGGAGAGTGCCAGACAGAAACAGGGAGGAGAAGGAAAGTGCCATACAGAAACAGGGAGGAGAAGGAAAGTGCCAGACAGAAACAGGGAGGAGAAGGAAAGTGCCATACAGAAACAGGGAGGAGAAGGAAAGTGCCATACAGAAACAGGGAGGAGAAGGATAGTGCCAGACAGAAACAGGGAGGAGAAGGAAAATGCTAGACAGAAACAGGGAGGAGAAGGAAAGTGCCAGACAGAAACAGGGAGGAGAAGGAGAGTGCCAGACAGAAACAGGGAGGAGAAGGAAAATGCCAGACAGAAACAGGCAGGAGAAGGAAAGTGCCAGACAGAAACAGGGAGGAGAAGGAAAGTGCCATACAGAAAGAGGGAGCAGAAGGAGAGTGCCATACAGAAACAGGGAGCAGAAGGAGAGTGCCATACAGAAACAGGGAGCAGAAGGAGAGTGCCATACAGAAACAGGGAGGAGAAGGAAAGTGTCATACAGAAACAGGGAGCAGAAGGAGAGTGCCAGACAAAAACAGGGAGGAGAAGGAAAGTGCCAGACAGAAACAGGGAGGAGAAGGAAAGTGCCATACAGAAAGAGGGAGCAGAAGGAGAGTGCCATACAGAAACAGGGAGCAGAAGGAGAGTGCCATACAGAAACAGGGAGCAGAAGGAGAGTGCCATACAGAAACAGGGAGGAGAAGGAAAGTGTCATACAGAAACAGGGAGCAGAAGGAGAGTGCCAGACAGAAACAGGGAGGAGAAGGAGAGTGCCAGACAGAAACAGGCAGGAGAAGGAAAGTGCCAGACAGAAACAGGCAGGAGAAGGAAACTGCCATACAGAAACAGGGAGGAGAAGGAAACTGCCATACAGAAACAGGGAGGAGAAGGAAAGTGCCATACAGAAACGGCAGGAGAAGGAAACTGCCATACAGAAACAGGGAGGAGAAGGAAACTGCCATACAGAAACAGGGAGGAGAAGGATAGTGCCAGACAGAAACGGGGAGGAGAAGGAAACTGCCATACAGAAACAGGGAGGAGAAGGAAAGTGCCATACAGAAACAGGGAGGAGAAGGATAGTGCCAGACAGAAACAAGGAGGAGTAAGAGAGTGACATACAGAAACAGGGAGGAGAAGGAAACTGCCTTACAGAAACAGGGAGGAGAAGGAGAGTGCCATACAGAAACAGGGAGGAGAAGGATAGTGCCAGACAGAAACAAGGAGGAGTAAGAGAGTGACATACAGAAACAGGGAGGAGAAGGAAACTGCCATACAGAAACAGGGAGGAGAAGAAGAGTGCCATACGGAAACAGGGAGGAGAAGGAAAGTGCCATACAGAAACAGGGAGGGGAAGGAAAGTGCCATACAGAAACAGGGAGGAGAAGGATAGTGCCAGACAGAAACAGGGAGGAGAAGGATAGTGCCAGACAGAAACAGGGAGGAGAAGGATAGTGCCAGACAGAAACAGGGAGGAGAAGGATAGTGCCAGACAGAAACAGGGAGGAGAAGGATAGTGCCAGACAGAAACAAGGAGGAGTAAGAGAGTGCCAGACAGAAACAGGGAGGAGAAAGAAAGTGCCATACAGAAACAGGAAGAAGAAGGATAGTGCCAGACAGAAACAAGGAGGAGTAAGAGAGTGCTAGACAGAAACAAGGAGGAGTAAGAGAGTGCCAGACAGAAACAGGGAGGAGAAGGAGAGTGCCAGACAGAAAGAGGGAGGAGAAGGAGAGTGCCATACAGAAACAGGGAGGAGAAGGAAAGTGCCATACAGAAACAGGGAGGAGAAGGAGAGTGCCAGACAGAAACAAGGAGGAGTAAGAGAGTGCCAGACAGAAAGAGGGAGGAGAAGGATAGTGCCAGACAGAAACAGGGAGGAGAAGGAAAGTGCCATACAGAAACAGGGAGCAGAAGGAGAGTGCCAGACAGAAACAGGGAGGAGAAGGAAACTGCCATACAGAAACAGGGAGGAGTAAGAGAGTGCTAGACAGAAACAAGGAGGAGTAAGAGAATGCCAGACAGAAACAGGGAGGAGTAAGATAGTGCCAGACAGAAACAGGGAGGAGTAAGATAGTGCCAGACAGAAACAGGGAGGAGTAAGAGAGTGCCAGACAGAAATAGGGAGGAGTAAGAGAGTGCCAGACAGAAACAGGGAGGAGTAAGAGAGTGCCAGACAGAAACAGGGAGGAGTAAGAGAGTGCCAGACAGAAACAGGGAGGAGTAAGAGAGTGCCAGACAGAAACAGGGAGGAGTAAGAGAGTGCCAGACAGAAACAGGGAGGAGTAAGAGAGTGCCAGACAGAAACAGGGAGAAGTAAGAGTGCCAGACAGAAACAGGGAGGAGTAAGAGAGTGCCAGGCAGAAGCCGGGAGGGGAAGGAGAGTGCCAGACAGAAGCAGGGAAGAGTAAAAGAGTGCCAGACAGAAACAAGGAGGAGTAAGAGAGTGCCAGACAGAAACAGGGAGGAGTAAGAGAGTGCAAGATAGAAACAGGGAGGAGAAGGAAAGTGCCAGACAGAAGCAGGGAGGAGTAAAAGAGTGCCAGACAGAAACAAGCAGGAGTAAGAGAGTGCCAGACAGAAACAGGGAGGAGTAAGAGAGTGCCAAACAGAAACAGGGAGGAGTAAGAGGGTGCCAGAGAAATAAGGAGGAGTAAAAGAGTGCCAGACAGAAACAAGGAGGAGTAAGAGAGTGCCAGACAGAAACAAGGAGGAGTAAAAGAGTGCCAGACAAAAACAAGGAGGAGTAAGAGAGTGCCAGAAAAACAAGAAGGAGTAAGAGAGTGCCAGACAGAAACAGGGAGGAGAAGGAAGGTGCCATACAGAACCAAGGAGGAGTAAGAGAGTTCCATATAGAAACAGGGAGGAGAAGGAAAGTGCCAGACAGAAACAGGGAGGAGAAGGATAGTGCCAGACAGAAACTGGGAGAAGGAGAGTGCCAGACAGAAACAGGGAGCAGAAGGAAAGTGCCATACAGAAACAAGGAGGAGTAAGAGAGTGCCATACAGAAACAGAAAGGAGAAGGAAAGTGCCAGACAGAAACAGGGAGGAGTAAGAGAGTGCCAGACAGAAACAGGGAGGAGTAAGAGAGTGCCAGACAGAAACAGGGAGGAGAAGCAAACTGCCATAGAGAAACAGGGAGGAGAAAGAAACTGCCATACAGAAACAGGGAGGAGTAAGAGAGTGCCAGACAGAAACAGGGAGGAGTAAGAGAGTGCCAGACAGAAACAGGGAGGAGTAAAATAGTGCCATACAGAAACAGGGAGGAGAAAGAAACTGCCATACAGAAACAGGGAGGAGAAAGAGAATGCCAGACAGAAACAGGGAGGAGTAAGAGAATGTCAGACAGAAACAAGGAGGAGAAGGAGAGTGCCAGACAGAAACAGGGAGGAGTAAGATAGTGCCAGACAGAAACAGGGAGGAGTAAGAGAATGCCAGACAGAAACAAGGAGGAGTAAGAGAGTGCCAGACAGAAACAGGGAGGAGTAAGAGAGTGCCAGACAGAAACAGGGAGGAGTAAGAGAGTGCCAGACAGAAACAGGGAGGAGTAAGATAGTGCCAGACAGAAACAGGGAGGAGTAAGAGAGTGCCAGACAGAAACAGGGAGGAGTAAGATAGTGCCAGACAGAAACAGGGAGGAGTAAGATAGTGCCAGACAGAAACAGGGAGGAGTAAGAGAGTGCCAGACAGAAACAGGGAGGAGTAAGATAGTGCCAGACAGAAACAGGGAGGAGTAAGAGAGTGCCAGACAGAAACAGGGAGGAGTAAGAGAGTGCCAGACAGAAACAGGGAGGAGTAAGAGAGTGCCAGACAGAGACAAGGAGGAGTAAGAGAGTGCCAGAAAGAAAGAGGGAGGAGTAAGAGAGTGCCAGACAGAAACAGGGAGGAGTAAGAGTGTGCCAGAGAAACAGGGAGGAGTAAGAGAGCGCCAGACAGAAACAGGGAGGAGTAAGAGAGTGCCAGACAGAAACAGGGAGGAGTAAGAGAGTGCCAGACAGAAACAAGGAGGAGTAAGAGAGTGCCAGAAAAACAAGGAGGAGTAAGAGAGTGCCAGACAGAAACAGGGAGGAGTCAGAGAGAAATAGCTAGGAGTAAGACAGTGCTAGACAGAAAAAAAGAGGAGTAAGAGAGTGCCAGATACGAACAAGGAGATGTAAGAGAGTGCCAGACTGCAACATGGAGGAGGAAGAAGAGAGTGCCAGAGCAAAACAGGGAGGAGTAATAGAGTACCAGGCAGAAGCAGTAGTTTGCGATCAAATAGAGAGGTAAAAGAGGAGATAGAGAGACAAACAAGCTGCAGTGACAGCAGAGACTGGGAGAAGGAGAAAAGCCCAGAGAAGTTCTAGAGCGTTTCAAGAAGTCTCTGGAAGATATTGAAGGGAAGAGAAGACTAGAAGGAAGACAGAGCAGACTGTGAGAGACACCCTAAGAGGAGGGGGAGACAGCAGAAAGGGGAGGAGAGACAGAGTGAAGGAGAAAGAGGGAAGGAAGCACTTGGGGGACAGACAGAGAGAAGAGGCAGGACTTCCTGACAGGCGAGATGTCAACAGAGAAGGGAAGGAGAAGATGAGGGGGGCAGCAGAGACAGGCTCTCTCCTAGCAACTCCCCGAACTTCACTGAGAGTGCTCCCTGCCAAGAAGAACTAGCTGAGGGGCAGCCAGACCTCCAAGACCCAGCAGGTGAGTCCACAGTGCTCCCCCATATAGGGTCCCCTAGACTGCTGCAGGGTATAGGCACTGCTTTATGTGCCGCCAGCTGCTAGCAGAACCCATGCAGATACCGGCGCTCATACAGGTCATGTATAGGGGCAGATATAGGCACCCTGCACCGGGCATACACAGCGCTGCACAGGACACACACAGCTCTGCACGGGACACACACAGCTCTGCACAGGACACACACAGCTCTGCACGGGACACACACAGCTCTGCACGGGACACACACAGCTCTGCACAGGACACACACAGCTCTGCACCGGGCATACACAGCGCTGCACAGGACACACACAGCTCTGCACAAGACACACACAGCTCTGCACAGGACACACACAGCTCTGCACAGGACACACACAGCGCTGCACAGGACACACACAGCGCTGCACGGGACACACACAGCTCTGCACGGGACACACACAGCTCTGCACAGGACACACACAGCTCTGCACGGGACACACACAGCTCTGCACGGGACACACACAGCTCTGCACAGGACACACACAGCTCTGCACGGGACACACACAGCTCTGCACAGGACACACACAGCTCTGCACAGGACACACACAGCTCTGCACAGGACGCACACAGCGCTGCACAGGACGCACACAGCGCTGCACAGGACGCACACAGCGCTGCACAGGACGCACACAGCTCTGCACAGGACGCACACAGCTCTGCACAGGACACACACAGCTCTGCACAGGACACACACAGCTCTGCACGGGACACACACAGCTCTGCACGGGACACACACAGCTCTGCACAGGACACACACAGCTCTGCACAGGACACACACAGCTCTGCACAGGACACACACAGCTCTGCACGGGACACACAGCTCTGCACAGGACACAGACAGCTCTGCACAGGACACACACAGCTCTGCACAGGACACACACAGCTCTGCACAGGACACACACAGCTCTGCACAGGACACACACAGCTCTGCACGGGACACACACAGCTCTGCACGGGACACACACAGCTCTGCACAGGACACACACAGCTCTGCACAGAAACACACAGCTCTGCACAGGACACACACAGCTCTGCGCAGGACACACACAGGTCTGCACAGGACACACACAGCTCTGCACAGGACACACACAGCTCTGCACAAGACACACACAGCTCTGCACAGGACACACACAGCTCTGCACAGGACACACACAGCTCTGCACGGGACACACACAGCTCTGCACAGGACGCACACAGCTCTGCACGGGACACACACAGCTCTGCACAGGACACACACAGCTCTGCACAGGGCACACACAGCTCTGCACGGGACACACACAGCTCTGCACCGGACACACACAGCTCTGCACCGGACACACACAGCTCTGCACAGGACACACACAGCTCTGCACAGGACAGACACAGCTCTGTACAGGACAGACACAGCTCTGTACAGGACAGACACAGCTCTGCACAGGACACACACAGCTCTGCACAGGACACACACAGCTCTGCACAAGACACACACAGCTCTGCACAGGACACACACAGCTCTGCGCTGCACCCTGCACAAAACACACACAGCGCTGCACAGGACGCAAACAGCTCTTCACGGGACACACACAGCTCTGCACAGGACACACACAGTTCTGCACGGGACACACACAGCTCTGCACGGGACACACACAGCTCTGTACGGGACACACACAGCTCTGCACAAGACACACACAGCTCTGCACAGGACACACACAGCTCTGCACAAAACACACACAACTCTGCACAAAACACACACAGCTCTGCACAGGACACACACAGCTCTGCACAAGACACACACAGCTCTGCACAGGACACACACAACTCTGCACAAAACACACACAGCTCTGCACAGGACACACACAGCTCTGCACAAGACACACACAGCTCTGCACAGGACACACACAGCTCTGCACAGGACACACACAGCTCTGCACGGGACACACACAGCTCTGCACGGGACGCACACAGCTCTGCACGGGACACACACAGCTCTGCACGGGACACACACGGCTCTGCACGGGACACACACGGCTCTGCACGGGACGCACACAGCTCTGCACGGGACACACACAGCTCTGCACAGGACACACACAGCTCTGCACGGGACACACACAGCTCTGCACAAAACACACACAACTCTGCACAAAACACACACAGCTCTGCACAGGACACACACAGCTCTGCACAAGACACACACAGCTCTGCACAGGACACACACAACTCTGCACAAAACACACACAGCTCTGCACAGGACACACACAGCTCTGCACAGGACACACACAGCTCTGCACAGGACACACACAGCTCTGCACGGGACACACACAGCTCTGCACGGGACACACACAGCTCTGCACGGGACACACACAGCTCTGCACGGGACACACACGGCTCTGCACGGGACACACACGGCTCTGCACGGGACGCACACGGCTCTGCACGGGACGCACACAGCTCTGCACGGGACACACACAGCTCTGCACGGGACACACACGGCTCTGCACGGGACGCACACAGCTCTGCACGGGACACACACAGCTCTGCACAGGACACACACAGCTCTGCACGGGACACACACAGCTCTGCACGGGACACACACAGCTCTGCACAGGACACACACAGCTCTGCACAGAAACACACAGCTCTGCACAGTACACACACAGCTCTGCGCAGGACACACACAGGTCTGCACAGGACACACACAGGTCTGCACAGGACACACACAGGTCTGCACAGGGCACACACAGGTCTGCACGGGACACACACAGCTCTGCACCGGACACACACAGCTCTGCACAGGACACACACAGCTCTGTACAGGACAGACACAGCTCTGCACGGGACACGCACAGCTCTGCACAGGACACACACAGCTCTGCACAGGACACACACAGCTCTGCACAAGACACACACAGCTCTGCACAAAACACACACAACTCTGCACAAAACACACACAGCGCTGCACAGGACGCAAACAGCTCTTCACGGGACACACACAGCTCTGCACAGGACACACACAGCTCTGCACGGGACACACACAGCTCTGCACGGGACACACACAGCTCTGCACGGGACACACACAGCTCTGCACAGGACACACACAGCTCTGTACGGGACACACACAGCTCTGCACAAGACACACACAGCTCTGCACAGGACACACACAGCTCTGCACAAAACACACACAACTCTGCACAAAACACACACAGCTCTGCACAGGACGCACACAGCTCTGCACAAGACACACACAGCTCTGCACAGGAC
The DNA here is from genome assembly GCF_035609145.1 of Eleutherodactylus coqui. Taxonomy (NCBI): domain Eukaryota; kingdom Metazoa; phylum Chordata; class Amphibia; order Anura; family Eleutherodactylidae; genus Eleutherodactylus; species Eleutherodactylus coqui. Next base: position 342,707,198 of record NC_089838.1, read on the forward strand.
ACACACAGCTCTGCACAGGACACACACAGCTCTGCACGGGACACACACAGCTCTGCACGGGACACACACAGCTCTGCACGGGACACACACAGCTCTGCACGGGACACACACGGCTCTGCACGGGACACACACGGCTCTGCACGGGACACACACGGCTCTGCACGGGACGCACACAGCTCTGCACGGGACACACACAGCTCTGCACAAGACACACACAGCTCTGCACAAGACACACACAGCTCTGCACGGGACACACGCAGCTCTGCAGGGGACACACGCAGCTCTGCACGGGACACACACAGCTCTGCACATGACACACACAGCTCTGCACAGGACACACACGGCTCTGCACAGGACACACACAGCTCTGCACGGGACACACACGGCTCTGAACGGGACACACACAGCTCTGCACATGACACAGACAGCTCTGCACGGGACACACACAGCTCTGCACGGGACACACACAGCTCTGCACATGACACACACAGCTCTGCACAGGACGCACACAGCGCTGCACAGGACGCACACAGCTCTGTACAGGACACACACAGCTCTGTACAGGACACACACAGCTCTGCACAGGACACACACAGCTCTGCACAGGACACACACAGCGCTGCACAGGACGCACACAGCTCTGCACAGGACACGCACAGCACACACACAGCTCTGCACAGCACACACACAGGTCTGCACAGCACACACACAGGTCTGCACAGGACACACACGGCTCTGCACAGGACACACACAGCTCTGCACAGGACACACACAGCTCTATACAGCACACACAGCACACACACAGCTCTGCACAGGACACACACAGCTCTGCACAGGACACACACAGCTCTATACAGCACACACAGCACACACACAGCTCTGCACAGGACACACACAGCTCTGCACGGGACACACACAGCTCTGCACGGGACACACACAGCTCTGCACGGGGCACACACAGCTCTGCACGGGACACACACAGCTCTGCACGGGACACACACAGCTCTGCACGGGGCATACACAGCTCTGCACAGGACACACACGGCTCTGCACAGGACACACACAGCACACACACAGCTCTGCACAGCACACACACAGCTCTGCACAGGACACACACGGCTCTGCACAGGACACACACAGCTCTGCACAGGACACACACAGCTCTATACAGCACACACAGCACACACACAGCTCTGCACAGGACACACACAGCTCTGCACAGGACACACACAGCTCTATACAGCACACACAGCACACACACAGCTCTGCACAGGACACACACAGCTCTGCACGGGACACACACAGCTCTGCACGGGACACACACAGCTCTGCACGGGGCACACACGGCTCTGCACAGGACACACACGGCTCTGCACAGGACACACACGGCTCTGCGCAGGACACACACGGCTCTGCGCAGGACACACACGGCTCTGTGCAGGACACACACGGCTCTGTGCAGGACACACACGGCTCTGCGCAGGACACACACAGCTCTGCACAGGACACACACGGCTCTGCACAAGACACACACGGCTCTGCACAGGACACACACAGCTCTGTACAGGACACACACAGCTCTGCACATGACACACACAGCTCTGCACGGGACACGCACAGCTCTGCACAAAACACACACAGCTCTGCACAAAACACACACAGCTCTGCACAAAACACACACAGCGCTGCACAGGACACACACAGCGCTGCACAGGACACACACAGCTCTGCACAGGACACACACAGCTCTGCACGGGACACACACAGCGCTGCACAGGACACACACAGCTCTGCACAGGACACACACAGCTCTGCACAGGACACACACAGCTCTGCACGGGACACACACAGCTCTGCACGGGACACACACAGCTCTGCACGGGACACACACAGCTCTGTACGGGACACACACAGCTCTGCACGGGACACACACAGCTCTGCACAGGACACACACAGCTCTGCACATGACACACAGCTCTGTACAGGACACACACAGCTCTGCACAGGACACACAAAGCTCTGCACAGGACACACAAAGCTCTGCACAGGACACACACAGCTCTGCACAGGACACACACAGCTCTGCACAGGACACACACAGCTCTGTACAGGACACACACAGCTCTGCACAGGACACACACAGCTCTGCACAGGACACACACAGCTCTGCACAGGACACACACAGCTCTGCACAGGACACACACAGCTCTGCACAGGACACACACAGCTCTGCACAGGGCACACACAGCTCTGCACAGGACACACACAGCTCTGTACGGGACACACACAGCTCTGCACGGGACACACACAGCTCTGCACGGGACACACACAGCTCTGCACGGGACACACACAGCTCTGCACAGGACACACACAGCTCTGCACATGACACACAGCTCTGTACAGGACACACACAGCTCTGCACAGGACACACAAAGCTCTGCACAGGACACACAAAGCTCTGCACAGGACACACAAAGCTCTGCACAGGACACACAAAGCTCTGCACAGGACACACAAAGCTCTGCACAGGACACACACAGCTCTGCACAGGACACACACAGCTCTGCACAGGACACACACAGCTCTGCACAGGACACACACAGCTCTGCACGGGACACACACAGCTCTGTACAGGACACACACAGCTCTGCACAAAACACACACAGCTCTGCACAAGACACACACAGCTCTGCACAGGACACACAAAGCTCTGCACAGGACACACAAAGCTCTGCACAGGACACACAAAGCTCTGCACAGGACACACACAGCTCTGCACAGGACACACACAGCTCTGTACAGGACACACACAGCTCTGCACAGGACACACACAGCTCTGTACAGGACACACAGCTCTGCACGGGACACACAGCTCTGCACGGGACACACACAGCTCTGCACAGGACACACACAGCTCTGCACAGGACACACACAGCTCTGCACAGGACACACACAGCTCTGCACAGGACACACACAGCTCTGTACAGGACACACACAGCTCTGCACAGGACACACACAGCTCTGTACAGGACACACACAGCTCTGCACGGGACACACACAGCTCTGCAGTTTTATCTACAGGTCAAACATCTTGCACAACCCTCAGAGAGCAGCGCTCCCAGTGGCAGTATGGAGGACTGCGGCCTGTTCCTTCACAATTATCTGTGAATATAAGTGAGTCCGCCATCCCCCAGGAGTGGAGAGAACGCTGACCATGTGGCACCAACATATTCCACAGCGCTGTACAGATCAGAGGCAGATGTTACATACAGTAATAAGGGAGGGCTGGGCACAAGAGCTTACAATCTATAAGAGGGGACGCCAGGTGTAGCAGTGCTGTCCTGGAGACTGATGTTCTACCCTAGTAGTGTCCAACCAGTGTGTCGTGGAGTAGCAGAGCTGTGAGATGTCACACTGGTGTAGCAGAGTCTGACGGTGACATAGTGACAGTCTTTCTCGTTGGCAGGAAGGCCCCACCATGAGCGGGGGGAAGAAGCGGAGCGGCTTCCAGATCACCAGTGTGACCACCGACTACCAGCCGACATCCCCTGTTTCCCCGGTCCTTGCAGAGCCCCCACTGTCCCCGTCACCACCCAACGGCCCTCGCTCCCCTCCCACCTCCCGCTTTCGGCTGGTACGGATAGACCAGGGTCCGCTGGGCGGTGGGCGAAGGTATCAGAAGGGGCGCTGGACATGTGTGGACTTCTACAACCTGGAAGTGGGGGTCCAGCACAGAGCGGGCGCCGGACACTCCCTGGACTCTGGCCTCCCTCGGTCTGCTCCGTCCAGCCCCCTGCAGCTCTCACCGGGAGCCGGGGCCAAGGGCCAGCAGGCTCCCCGCTCACAAGGGGCCCCTGTATTCGCTGCAGTCACAGACAAGGAGCCGATAGCTCAGGTGAGACCCCCTGCCATGGCATTATCATGTGACTAGCCAGTAATAAGTCTTTATCTGTATAGCGCCAAGGTATTCTGCAGCCTGATGATGTCCCTCCGGCAGAAGTCCACGGGACTGACTACACGGACTAACATACAACCTATCATGTTACTCATGTCCTGTTGTTACTCCTCCTCCCCCGTACAGCTCTCTCCTCCTCTGCGTCCAGCGCCACCGCCCAACACAGAGCAGCATGAGGTGCGCCGCAGCCGACCGGTCTCCGACGTCTTCAATGAACGTCTGCTCTTGGCTCGGTCTGTGTTCAGCATTGGAGATGAAGATGAGAGCGACACGTAAGTAGCCAAAACCGAACCTACCTAGACATCTGCTGCCATACGCCTGTGCGCCCCACCCCCCAAAATAGGGGGGCCGCGGTGCCTCCCTACGGGTCAGACCACCGCATCCTTACCCCGTGTCACCACCGCACTGCGTTCGTGGAACGATGATTTCGGTAGCAGAACGCATTCTCTGCCGCGGGGGAATATGACTTGTATCAAGAAACGACTGAGATATAACGCAAGACGATGGCAGAACGGGAGACGCCCCCGAGAACGGGTGGCCACATGGAGATGTACGAAGAGATGACGGAACGGGCAGGAGCAGTAAAGGCTGATCGACACGCAACAATTATTGCTCAAAATTCATCCAAACAACGGTTTTTGAGCGCTAGGCGGTGCGTGTAAATGTGCGCCCACCGTGCACTTAAGGTCCATTTACACGGCAAGATGGTTGCTCAAAATCTGCTCAAACGGCAGTTGCAGTGACACTTCTGAGCGATCACTTTACACAAGCTGTTAAGAGCTTATTAGTGCGTAAATGAAGGCTTCTGCTGTATGCACATGACAGCAGGAGCGCTGTACTCTGTATACAGCTGCTCTGTTCTCAGGGCTGCATGCGGGATACCAGCTGAAAGTATGCAATCACCTGGTATCCCGCTGAGAATTCAGCTATAAATCAGCGATGAACGAACAGAGCACGATGGCCGCGTGATTAGACACGATTAGCGCTCAGAAAATGGCTTTTGAGTGAATTTTCAGCTCTAATCGTTGTGTCTAAGCGGGCCCTTACCGTGCTGTTCGTCCATCGCTGACTTCAGCTCAGCATGAAAGCTCTCGTTCCTGATCAGAGGGACGGCATGCTGAGGTCTCTGGGGGCAGCGCTGATAACATTGTATGCATCCCGCAGTCCTCCGAAGAACAATAGTCATGTATTTAGAGAACAGACCACCTGCTGTTCTCTAAATACGTTCAAATGAAGCTCGTTAGTTACTAATGGACTGATTAGCCTATTAGCTCCTATGCAAAACGATCGCCCACAACTGTCAGTTTCTGACTAATTTTGATCAATCATGTGAACGCAACGATCGCTCCAAATCCATGTAGAAAGTGAGTGACAGTCGTTCCGTGTAAACGCGCGCCCATCGCGCACTTTCGTTAGTAATTCGTTCATCGTTGTCTTTCAGTCCCTCTACAATCCCTCGTTTGGCCGTTCGCTTCTCGTTTGGTTCACTGTCGCTCCATTCCCGTTTATCGTCTGTTTTCCAACGATAAGTTTAACAGCCGAACCGTCGCTCAGGTTTCATCGCTGAAATGAATTTTGAGATAATCGTTGCGTCTAGATGGACCTGAGGGCCCGTTTACACACAACGATTATCACACAAACTTTTGAGCGATGATCGTTGTGTGTAGCTGCGCTGACATCCCGCAGTTTTCGTTCTCCCGGCGCTCATCGTTGTCTTTCAGCCTGCTGACCATGAGCCTCATCAGGGAGTCACAGCGGGATACAGCGGATACTATGGTTTCATCCCGCTCCCTGATAACAAGCATGAAGAACAGAGCGGTCCAGCTGCGTCCTCCATACCCCGCACGGAGCGCTCAGCTGTATAACAGTCGGGCGCTCGGAGCGGGGACAGCTGTATGCAGAAGAAGTGGGGCCACCCCTGTATAGCAGCCGGGCGCTCCGTGCAGAAAACAGCTGGATGCAGAAGACAAGTGGGGCCACCCCTGTATACCAGCCGGGCGCTCCGTGAAGAAAACAGCTGGATGCAGAAGACAAGTGGGGCCACCCCTGTATACCAGCCGGGCGCTCCGTGCAGAAAACAGCTGGATGCAGAAGACAAGTGGGGCCACCCCTGTATAACAGCTGGGCGCTCCGTGCAGAAAACAGCTGGATGCAGAAGACAAGCGGGGCCACCCCTGTATACCAGCCGGGCGCTCCGTGAAGAAAACAGCTGGATGCAGAAGACAAGTGGGGCCACCCCTGTATACCAGCCGGGCGCTCCGTGCAGAAAACAGCTGGATGCAGAAGACAAGTGGGGCCACCCCTGTATACCAGCCGGGCGCTCCGTGCAGAAAACAGCTGGATGCAGAAGACAAGTGGGGCCACCCCTGTATAACAGCTGGGCGCTCCGTGCAGAAAACAGCTGGATGCAGAAGACAAGCGGGGCCACCCCTGTATACCAGCCGGGCGCTCCGTGAAGAAAACAGCTGGATGCAGAAGACAAGTGGGGCCACCCCTGTATACCAGCCGGGCGCTCCGTGCAGAAAACAGCTGGATGCAGAAGACAAGTGGGGCCACCCCTGTATACCAGCCGGGCGCTCCGTGAAGAAAACAGCTGGATGCAGAAGACAAGCGGGGCCACCCCTGTATAACAGTCGGGCGCTCCGTGCAGAAAACAGCTGGATGCAGAAGACAAGTGGGGCCACCCCTGTATACCAGCCGGGCGCTCCGTGCAGAAAACAGCTGGATGCAGAAGACAAGCGGGGCTACCCCTGTATACCAGCCGGGCGCTCTGTGAAGAAAACAGCTGGATGCAGAAGACAAGCGGGGCCACCCCTGTATACCAGCCGGGCGCTCCGTGCAGAAAACAGCTGGATGCAGAAGACAAGTGGGGCCACCCCTGTATACCAGCCGGGCGCTCCGTGCAGAAAACAGCTGGATGCAGAAGACAAGTGGGGCCACCCCTGTATACCAGCCGGGCGCTCCGAGCAGAGAACAGCTTGGTGCAGAAGACAAGTGGGGCCACCCCTGTATAACAGCCAAGCGCTCCGAGCAGAAAACAGCTGGATGCAGAAGACAAGCGGGGCCACCCCTGTATACCAGCCGGGCGCTCCGTGAAGAAAACAGCTGGATGCAGAAGACAAGCGGGGCCACCCCTGTATATAACTCGCAGATAACCCGCAGATAACTCGCAGATAACTCGCAGATGACCCGCAGATGACCCGCAGATGACCCGCAGATGACCCGCAGATAACTCGCAGATAACCCGCAGATAACCCGCAGATAACTCGCAGATAACCCGCAGATAATCCGCAGATAACCCGCAAATATCCAGCAGATAACTCGCAGATAACCCGCCGATAACTCGCAGATAACCCGCCGATAACTCGCAGATAACCCGCCGATAACCCGCCAATAACTCGCAGATGACCCGCAGATAAGCCGCAGATAACCCGCAGATAACCCGCAGATGACTCGCAGATGACCCGCAGATGACCCGCAGATGACCCGCAGATGACCCGCAGATAACTCGCAGATGACTCGCAGATGACCCGCAGATGACCCGCAGATGACCCGCAGATAACTCGCAGATAACCTGCAGATGACTCGCAGATGACCCGCAGATGACCCGCAGATGACCCGCAGATGACCCGCAGATAACTCGCAGATGACTCGCAGATGACCCGCAGATGACCCGCAGATGACCCGCAGATAACTCGCAGATAACCTGCAGATGACTCGCAGATGACCCGCAGATGACCCGCAGATAACTCGCAGATAACCCGCAGATGACCCGCAGATAATCGGCAGATAACCCGCAAATAACCCACAGATAACCCAGCAGATAACCCGCAGATAACCCGCAGATAACCCGCAGATAACCCACAGATAACCCGCAGATAACCCGCAGATAACCCGCAGATAACCCGCAGATGACCCGCAGATGACCCGCAGATAATCGGCAGATAACCCGCAGATAACCCACAGATAACCCAGCAGATAACCCAGCAGATAACCCAGCAGATAACCCGCAGATAACCCGCAGATATAGCCCCATTTACACGAAAAGATGATGGCTCAAAATTTGTTTACAAGATAATAACAGGAGATGACAGCTTCGAGCGATCATTTTGCATAAGGGTCCATTTAGACGGAACGGACCTGGGGCAGATGACGGCCGACACTCGTCCCTGCACACACTCACTGCGGTGCTAGTAGTGCTGGCTCACTCACAGAGCGGCCAGCAGGGGGCGGGGCGGTTGCAGGAGCTTTCACTCCTCAAGCTCCCCCACCCTTCTCCATTAACATAGCAGTTCAGTACTGATGAGCGATCAGCTCATCACCCATCGTTTATGCAGCATATGGCCGTGGCCGATGAGCTGGTCGCTCCTTTTCTGCTACCCGCACGTTCCTTCAGCTCTTCGTACATCTCCAGTGGGGATCCTTGCTGGCAACAAGTTATCTGGGGTATCTCCTGCTTGCAACGTTTTCTGCCATCTATTAGCGGTTCTTGGCTGTCTGGAGGTTTCAGTCGTTTCTTAAATTTATAGGGATCTGTAGGGATCTGTTCAGGCATTGTGTGCTATCCCCCCAAGATATGCATGATCGTCCCAGCGCACAGGGGTTGTACGCAGTGGGATTAGAAGGACCGGGTTCCTGCTGTCTTTGATCAAAACAGCCATGATCAGCTGTAAAACGTAAAGCCCATTTAAAAGCTACCAGGCGGTGGGGTGATACAGGAGGTACCGGGGCAGGTGGTGGAGCACGGGGGTGGGGTGATACAGGAGGTACCGGGGCAGGCGGTGGATCACAGGGGTGGGGTGATACAGGAGGTACCGGGGCAGGTGGTGGAGCACGGGGGTGGGGTGATACAGGAGGTACCGGGGCAGGCGGTGGAGCACGGGGGTGGGGTGATACAGGAGGTACCGGGGCAGGCGGTGGAGCACGGGGGTGGTGTGATACAGGAGGTACCGGGGCAGGTGGTGGAGCACGGGGGTGGGGTGATACAGGATGTACCGGGGCAGGCGGTGGAGCACGGGGGTGGGGTGATACAGGAAGTACAGGGGCAGGTGGTGGAGCACGGGGGTGGGGTGATACAAGAAGTACAAGGGCAGGTGGTGGAGCACGGGGGTGGGGTGATACAGGAAGTACAGGGGCAGGCAGTGGAGCACGGGGGTGGGGTGATACAGGAGGTACTGGGGCAGGTGGTGGAGCACGAGGGTGGGGTGATACAGGAGGTACCGGGGCAGGCAGTGGAGCACGGGGGTGGGGTAATACAGGAGGTACTGGGGCAGGTGGTGGAGCACGGGGGTGGGGTGATACAGGAGGTACCAGGGCAGGTGGTGGAGCACGGGGGTGGGGTGATACAGGAGGTACCGGGGCAGGCAGTGGAGCACGGGGGTGGGGTAATACAGGAGGTACTGGGGCAGGTGGTGGAGCACGGGGGTGGGGTGATACAGGAGGTACCGGGGCAGGCGGTGGAGCACAGGGTTAGGATGATGCAGGTAATACCGGTGCAGGTGGTGGAGCACGGGGGTGGGGTGATACAGGAGGTACTGGGGCAGGTGGTGGAGCACGGGGGTGGGGGGATACAGGAGGTACCGGGGCAGGCAGTGGAGCACGGGGGTGGGGTAATACAGGAGGTACTGGGGCAGGTGGTGGAGCACGGGGGTGGGGTGATACAGGAGGTAGCGGGGCAGGCGGTGGAGCACAGGGTTAGGATGATGCAGGTAATACCGGTGCAGGTGGTGGAGCACGCGGGTGGGGTGATACAGGAGGTACCGGGGCAGGCTGTGGAGCACGGGGGTGGGGTGATACAGGAGGTAGCGGGGCAGGTGGTGGAGCACGGGGGTGGGGTGATACAGGAGGTACCGGGGCAGGCAGTGGAGCACGGGGGTGGGGTGATACAGGAGGTACCGGGGCAGGTGGTGGAGCACGGGGGTGGGGTGATACAGGAGGTACCGGGGCAAGCGGTGGAGCACGGGGGTGGGGTGATACAGGAGGTACCGGGGCAGGTGGTGGAGCACGGGGGTGGGGTGATACAGGAGGTACCGGGGCAGGCAGTGGAGCACGGGGGTGGGGTGATACAGGAGGTACCGGGGCAGGCAGTGGAGCACGGGGGTGGGGTGATACAGGAGGTACTGGGGCAGGCAGTGGAGCACGGGGGTGGGGTGATACAGGAGGTACCGGGGCAGGTGGTGGAGCACGGGGGTGGGGTGATACAGGAGGTACCGGGGCAGGCAGTGGAGCACGGGGGTGGGGTGATACAGGAGGTACCGGGGCAGGTGGTGGAGCACGGGGGTGGGGTGATACAGGAGGTACCGGGGCAGGTGGTGGAGCACGGGGGTGGGGTGATACAGGAGGTACCGGGGCAGGCGGTGGAGCACGGGGGTGGGGTGATACAGGAGGCACGGGGGTGGGGTGATACGGGAGGTACAGGGGCAGGCGGTGGAGCACAGGGGTGGGGTGATACAGGAGGTGCCAGGGCAGGCGGTGGGTTGATACAGGAGGTACCGGGGCAGGTGGTGGAGCACGGGGGTGGGGTAATACAGGAGGTACTGGGGCAGGTGGTGGAGCACGGGGGTGGGGTAATACAGGAGGTACCGGGGCAGGCAGTGGAGCACGGGGGTGGGGTGATACAGGAGGTACCGGGGCAGGTGGTGGAGCACGGGGGTGGGGTGATACAGGAGGTAACGGGGCAGGAGGTGGAGCTCGGCGGTGGGGTGATACAGGAGGCACGGGGGTGGGGTGATACGGGAGGTACAGGGGCAGGCGGTGGAGCACAGGGGTGGGGTGATACAGGAGGTGCCAGTGCAGGTGGTGGAGCACAGGGGTGGGGTGATACAGGAGGTACCGAGGCAGGTGGTGGAGCACGGGGGTGGGGTAATACAGGAGGTACCGAGGCAGGCGGTGGAGCACGGGGGTGGGGTGATACAGGAGGTACCGGGGCTGGTGGTGGAGCACGGGGGGGGGGGGATGATACAGGAGGTACCAGGGCAGGTGGTGGAGCACAGGGGTGGGGTGATACAGGAGGTACCTGGGCAGGCGGTGGAGCACGGGGGGGATGATACAGGAGGTACCAGGGCAGGTGGTGGAGCACGGGGGTGGGGTGATACAGGAGGTACTGGGGCAGGCGGCGGAGCACGGGGGTGGGCCGATACAGGAGGTACAGGGGCAGGTGGTGGAGAACAGGGGTGGGCCGATACAGGAGGTAGCGGGGCAGATAGTGGAGCACGGGGGTGGGGGTGACACAGGAGGTACCGAGGCAGGCGGTGGAGCATGGGGGTGATATAGGAGGTACTGGGGCAGGCGGTGGAGCACGAGGGTGGTGTGATACAGGAGGTACCGGGGCAGGCAGTGGAGCACGGGGGTGGGGTGATACAGGAGGTACCGGGGCAGGTGGTGGAGCACGGGGGTGGGGTGATACAGGAGGTACCGGGGCAAGCGGTGGAGCACGGGGGTGGGGTGATACAGGAGGTACCGGGGCAGGTGGTGGAGCACGGGGGTGGGGTGATACAGGAGGTACCGGGGCAGGCAGTGGAGCACGGGGGTGGGGTGATACAGGAGGTACCGGGGCAGGCAGTGGAGCACGGGGGTGGGGTGATACAGGAGGTACTGGGGCAGGCAGTGGAGCACGGGGGTGGGGTGATACAGGAGGTACCGGGGCAGGTGGTGGAGCACGGGGGTGGGGTGATACAGGAGGTACCGGGGCAGGCAGTGGAGCACGGGGGTGGGGTGATACAGGAGGTACCGGGGCAGGTGGTGGAGCACGGGGGTGGGGTGATACAGGAGGTACCGGGGCAGGTGGTGGAGCACGGGGGTGGGGTGATACAGGAGGTACCGGGGCAGGCGGTGGAGCACGGGGGTGGGGTGATACAGGAGGCACGGGGGTGGGGTCATACGGGAGGTACAGGGGCAGGCGGTGGAGCACAGGGGTGGGGTGATACAGGAGGTGCCAGGGCAGGCGGTGGGTTGATACAGGAGGTACCGGGGCAGGTGGTGGAGCACGGGGGTGGGGTAATACAGGAGGTACTGGGGCAGGTGGTGGAGCACGGGGGTGGGGTAATACAGGAGGTACCGGGGCAGGCAGTGGAGCACGGGGGTGGGGTGATACAGGAGGTACCGGGGCAGGTGGTGGAGCACGGGGGTGGGGTGATACAGGAGGTAACGGGGCAGGAGGTGGAGCTCGGCGGTGGGGTGATACAGGAGGCACGGGGGTGGGGTGATACGGGAGGTACAGGGGCAGGCGGTGGAGCACAGGGGTGGGGTGATACAGGAGGTGCCAGTGCAGGTGGTGGAGCACAGGGGTGGGGTGATACAGGAGGTACCGAGGCAGGTGGTGGAGCACGGGGGTGGGGTAATACAGGAGGTACCGAGGCAGGCGGTGGAGCACGGGGGTGGGGTGATACAGGAGGTACCGGGGCTGGTGGTGGAGCACGGGGGGGGGGGATGATACAGGAGGTACCAGGGCAGGTGGTGGAGCACAGGGGTGGGGTGATACAGGAGGTACCTGGGCAGGCGGTGGAGCACGGGGGGGATGATACAGGAGGTACCAGGGCAGGTGGTGGAGCACGGGGGTGGGGTGATACAGGAGGTACTGGGGCAGGCGGCGGAGCACGGGGGTGGGCCGATACAGGAGGTACAGGGGCAGGTGGTGGAGAACAGGGGTGGGCCGATACAGGAGGTAGCGGGGCAGATAGTGGAGCACGGGGGTGGGGGTGACACAGGAGGTACCGAGGCAGGCGGTGGAGCATGGGGGTGATATAGGAGGTACTGGGGCAGGCGGTGGAGCACGAGGGTGGTGTGATACAGGAGGTACCGGGGCAGGTGGTGGAGCACGGGGTTAGGATGATACAGGTAGTATTGCGGCAGGCGGTGGAGCACGGAGATGGGATGATACAGGAGGTACCGGGGCAGGCAGTGGAGCACAGTGGTGGGGTGATACAGGAGCAGGCGATGGAGCACATTGGTGGGGTGATACAGGAGGTACAGTGACAGGCGGTGGAGCACGGGGTTGGGTCCTTTCCAGATGATGATGGCCCACATCTCTGCACCTCCATATCTCACTGCTGCTCCTCTCAGCTTGTTCCTCTGGACCAATCACCAGCCACTGTCAGGCCACCAGATTCTGCCTGACAACCACAGGCATTTCCCGCCATTTTTCTTCAGCCAATCATCTGCTGCTGCCAACCAGTCCATCACTGGGCAGAACTCACTCTCTGCCATCTCATCTGACCCAGTAATGACCTTTGTAAGATATCATGGTTAACCAGAAAACCTCCTCCATAGAAGGTGACATATCATCCATCCATCATGTACATAAAGCTCCCAGATCCCATGAGGCTCCACAGAAGGTGACATATCATCCATCCATCATGTACATAAAGCCCCCAGATCCCATGAGGCTCCATAGAAGGTGACATATCATCCATCATGTACATAAAGCTCCCAGATCCCATGAGGCTCCATAGAAGGTGACATATCATCCATCCATCATGTACATAAAGCTCCCAGATCCCATGAGGCTCCATAGAAGGTGACATATCATCCATCCATCATGTACATAAAGCTCCCAGATCCCATGAGGCTCCATAGAGAGTGACATATCATCCATCCATCATGTACATAAAGCTCCCAGATCCCATGAGGCTCCATAGAGGGTGACATATCATCCATCCATCATGTACATAAAGCTCCCAGATCCCATGAGGCTCCATAGAGGATGACATATCATCCATCCATCATGTACATAAAGCTCCCAGATCCCATGAGGCTCCATAGAGGATGACATATCATCCATCCATCATGTACATAAAGCTCCCAGATCCCATGAGGCTCCATAGAGGGTGACATATCATCCATCCATCATGTACATAAAGCTCCCAGATCCCATGAGGCTCCATAGAGGATGACATATCATCCATCCATCATATACATAAAGCTCCCAGATCCCATGAGGCTCCATAGAGAGTGACATATCCATCCATCCATCATGTACATAAAGCTCCCAGATCCCATGAGGCTTTCCCTCCTAACTGTCCCTCAAGCCTCACAGGAGGTACAGTGTCAGGCGGTGGAGCATGGCGGTGGGATGATTCAGGAGCTACCGGGGCAGGTAGTGAAGCACGGGGGTGGGGCAATACAGGAGGTACCGGAGCAGGTGGTGGAGCATGGGGGAGGGGTGATACAGGAGGTACCGGGGCAGTTGGTGGAGCACGGGGGTGGGGTGATACCGTAGTTACCGGGGCAGGTGGTGGAGCACGGGGGTGGGGTGATACAGGAGGTACCGGGGCAGGCGGTGGAGCACGGGGGTGGGGTGATACAGGAGGTACCTGGGCAGGCGGTGGAGCACGGGGGGGGATGATACAGGATGTACCGGGGCAGGCGGTGGAGCACGGGGGTGGGGTGATACAGGAGGTACCGGTGCAGGCGGCGGAGCACGGGGGTGGGCCGATACAGGAGGTACAGGGGCAGGTGGTGGAGCACGGGGGTGGGGCGATACAGGAGGTACCGGGGCAGGCGGTGGAGCACGGGGGTGGGGTGATACAGGAGGTACCGGGGCAGGCGGCGGAGCACGGGGGTGGGCCGATACAGGAGGTACAGGGGCAGGTGGTGGAGCACAGGGGTGGGCCGATACAGGAGGTAGCGGGGCAGATAGGATGATACAGGTTGTATTGCGGCAGGCGGTGGAGCACGGGGGGGATGATACAGGATGTACCGGGACAGGCGGTGGAGCACGGGGGTGGGGCGATACAGGAGGTACCGGGGCAGGCGGTGGAGCACAGGGGTGGGGTGATACAGGAGGTACCTGGGCAGGCGGTGGAGCACGGGGGGGGGATGATACAGGATGTACCGGGGCAGGCGGTGGAGCACGGGGGTGGGGTGATACAGGAGGTACCGGGGCAGGCGGCGGAGCACGGGGGTGGGCCGATACAGGAGGTACAGGGGCAGGTGGTGGAGCACAGGGGTGGGCCGATACAGGAGGTACTGGGGCAGATAGTGGAGCACGGGGGTGGGGGTGACACAGGAGGTACCGAGGCAGGCGGTGGAGCATGGGGGTGACATAGGAGGTACCGAGGCAGGCGGTGGAGCACAGGGGTGGTGTGATACAGGAGGTACCGGGGCAGATGGTGGAGCACGGGGGTGGGGCGATACAGGAGGTACCGGGGCAGGCGGTGGAGCACGGGGGTGGGGTGATACAGGAGGTACCTGGGCAGGCGGTGGAGCACGGGGGGGGATGATACAGGATGTACCGGGGCAGGCGGTGGAGCACGGGGGTGGGGTGATACAGGAGGTACCGGGGCAGGCGGCGGAGCACGGGGGTGGGCCGATACAGGAGGTACAGGGGCAGGTGGTGGAGCACAGGGGTGGGCCGATACAGGAGGTACTGGGGCAGATAGTGGAGCACGGGGGTGGGGGTGACACAGGAGGTACCGAGGCAGGCGGTGGAGCATGGGGGTGACATAGGAGGTACCGAGGCAGGCGGTGGAGCACAGGGGTGGTGTGATACAGGAGGTACCGGGGCAGATGGTGGAGCACGGGGGTGGGGCGATACAGGAGGTAGTGGGGCAGGCGGTGGAGCACGGGGGTGGGGCAATACAGGAGGTACAAGGGCAGGCGGTGAAGTACGGGGGTGGGATGATACAGGAGGTCTCGGGACAGGCGGTGGAGCACGGGGTTGGGATGATACAGGAGGTTTCGGGACAGGCGGTGGAGCACGGGGGTGGGGTGATGCAGGAGGTAGCGGGGCAGCCGGTGGAGCACGGGGAACACAGCAATGCGACGATAACATGTGATATATAGTTTTTAGGACACAGACAGGGTGGGGTTAGTGCAGGAGGTGCGGGGCAGGAAGGGTTCATGATAGGCAAAAGTGGAAATCTATAGGGAGGGGCACAATCCATATTGTGGGATGGGGGACTAGATCAGGAGGTTTGGTTTGTTTCTATTAAGAGGTGCGTCTTTAAGGCGCGCCTGAAGTTCTGTGCTTCGGGGATTCTCCGGATGGAGTGGAGCGTTCCAGAGGATGGGTGCTGCTCTGGGGAAGTCCTGGGGGCGAGCATGTGAGGTTCATATTAGATGTGTTAGCGGATCGGTGTGTGAGAGCTTGGTGGTTTATGGACAGGGGGGAAGTGAAATACGACTGGAAGGAGGCGATATACAGTGGCGTGGGCTGGGGACCGAGCCCTGGGGTACCCCAAGAGCGAGGGGGAGTGGGGAAGAAGGGTCTGAGGACCGAGCCCTGGGGTCCCTAACAGCGAGGGGGAGTGGAGAGGAGGGGGCTGAGGACAGAGCAGTGGGCGCCCCCAACAGCAAGGTGGAATGGAGAGGAGGTAGAGCCAGTGAAGGAGACGCTGAAAGAGAGGTAGGAGTAGAACCAGGTGAGAGCAGTGCCCTTAAGGCTGCTTGTCCACGGGCGTTGGGGTATCTTGCGGTGGATCTCCGTCGTGGTATACTGCCGCCCGGGAGAAGGAGCCGGCAGACGGATCTCCGCTGTCAGCCAGCAATGCTATAGAGAGCTTTCACTGCGTTTCCCGCGGCCGGATTGTCACCACGGGGAATGCAATTAAGACCCGCCCGTGGACAGGCAGCCGAAGGCCAATGGAGAAAAGTAAGGAGCAGGTCGGCAGTGTCAGCACTCTTCAGAATACTCAGGGTAGTAACCAGCGCTCAGAGCCCGACCTGTGTGAGGAATGTGAGGTGCGACATTCACACCCAGACACCAAAGCCAGAGCTACTGCGCCACCATGACATCACTGAACCAACACAACTGCATCCTACTGACCCCACTCTGTCCTACTAGATCTGCCAACAGCATGGGGGCCATCGATAACAAGATTGAACAGGCAATGGTGAGTATCCACTGTCTACTATTCCCGTATCCCCCTACCCTCCAGCCGTATCTCTACTATTCCCGTATCCATCTTCCCTCCAGCTGTATCTCTACTATTCCCGTATCCATCTACCCTCCAGCCGTATCTCTACTATTCCCGTATCCCCCTACCCTCCAGCCGTGTCTCTACTATTCCCGTATCCCCCTACCCTCCGGCCGTATCTCTACTATTGCTGTGTCCCCCTACCCTCCGGCCGTATCTCTACTATTCCCGTATCCCCCTACCCTCCAGCAGTATCTGTACTATTCCCGTATCCCCCTACCCTCCAGCAGTATCTCTACTATTCCTGTATCCCCCACCCTCCAGCCGTATCTCTACTATTCCCGTATCCATCTACCCTCCAGCCGTATCTCTACTATTCCCGTATCCTCCTACCCTCCAGCCGTGTCTCTACTATTCCTGTATCCATCTACCCTCCAGCCGTATCTCTACTATTCCCGTATCCATCTACCCTCCGGCCGTATCTCTACTATTCCCGTATCCATCTACCCTCCGGCCGTATCTCTACTATTCTCGTATCCATCTACCCTCCAGCAGTATCTCTACTATTCCCGTATTCCCCTACCCTCCAGCCGTATCTCTACTATTCCTGTATCCATCTACCCTCCAGCAGTATCTCTACTATTCCCGTATCCATCTACCCTCCAGCCGTATCTCTACTATTCCCGTATCCATCTACCCTCCGGCCGTATCTCTACTATTCCCGTATCCATCTACCCTCCGGCCGTATCTCTACTATTCCCGTATCCTCCTACCCTCCGGCCGTATCTCTACTATTCCTGTATCCGTCTACCCTCCAGCCGTATCTCTACTATTCCCGTATCCCCCTACCCTCCAGCCTTATCTCTACTATTCCCGTATCCATCTACCCTCCAGCCGTATCTCTACTATTCCTGTATCCATCTACCCTACAGCCGTATCTCTACTATTCCTGTATCCGTCTACCCTCCGGCCGTATCTCTACTATTCCCGTATCCATCTACCCTCCGTCTGTATCTTTACTATTCCCGTATCCATCTACCCTCCAGCCGTATCTCTACTATTCCCGTATCCCTCCGGCCATATTTCTACTATTCCCGTATCCATCTACCCTCCGGCCGTATCTCTACTATTCCCGTATCCATCTACCCTCCAGCCGTATCTCTACTATTTCCGTATCCATCTACCCTTCGGCTGTATCTCTACTATTCCCGTATCCCCCTACCCTCCAGCCGTATCTCTACTATTCCCGTATCCCTCCGGCCATATCTCTACTATTCCCGTATCCCTCCGGCCATATCTCTACTATTCCCGTATCCATCTACCCTCTGGCCGTATCTCTACTATTTCCATATCCATCTACCCTTTGGCTGTATCTCTACTATTCCCGTATCCCTCTGGCCATATCTCTACTATTCCCGTATCCATCTACCCTCCAGCCGTATCTCTACTATTCCCGTATCCATCTACCCTCCGTCTGTATCTTTACTATTCCCGTATCCATCTACCCTCCAGCCGTATCTCTACTATTCCCGTATCTATCTACCCTCCGGCCGTATCTCTACTATTCCCGTATCCCCCTACCCTCCGGCCGTATCTCTACTATTGCTGTGTCCCCCTACCCCCCAGCCGTATCTCTCCTATTGCTGTATCCATTTACCATCCAGCCGTATCTCTACTATTCCCGTATCTATCTACCCTCCGGCCGTATCTCTACTATTCCCGTATCCCCCTACCCTCCGGCCGTATCTCTACTATTGCTGTGTCCCCCTACCCTGCAGCCGTATCTCTCCTATTGCTGTATCCATTTACCATCCAGCCGTATCTCTCCTATTGCTGTATCCCCCCACCCCCCAGCCGTATCTCTCCTATTGCTGTATCCATTTACCATCCAGCCGTATCTCTCCTATTGCTGTGTCCCCCTACCCTCCAGCCGTATCTCTCCTATTGCTGTATACATGTATACTCTGTCCCGTTTCTCTCTAGTTTCTCATCGCTCCACCCTTGGTCTTCCTTAGGACTTGGTGAAGACTCACCTCCTCTTTGCTGTCCGTGAAGAGGTGGAGGCATTGCGGGAACAGATTAAGGACCTAACGGAAAGGAACGGCGTCCTGGAGCACGAGAACAGCCTTTTGCGCACACTTGCCACTCCGCAGCAGCTCTCCGAACTGAGTGTACGCATCCAGACATCTCGGGGTGCGCTGTGAGCCTCGCGGTCGGCGCCAGGCGGATGGTGATTGCTTTGTCAAGGCGGACGGCTCTGTACCGGGAACAGGCCAAGAAAAGGAAAAGGAGGCGGGGCAAGTGAGGCCGTGACCGTGCTGCGTTTCTGTGGCGGTCTCCGTATTTGGACCAGACATGAGGACTCCATCCAGGAACACGCTCGCTCCCACAATGTTACAACTGTTGACATTGCCACAAAAATGCTGCCATTGAAATGCCCCGCCCCCTCGCAGAGCGCCGATTATCTGCAATATCTCTGTTTACTACCAATGTGTATCGCCAGTACTTGCCAGCAGCGTCCCTGCGCAGTGGGCGGGGCCACCATAACTGTCTTAATGGGCGTGATTAATGAACTAATGCTACCTGCAAGCCAGTCAGTAATGCTCTGCGCATGGCGACCGCTGTTCTGCGGCAGCCGCACGGTTGTTGTAGTCGCTGCTGTCTTGGTGAATTAAAGGGAGATTTAACAGGGTATGATAACGGTACGATACACTTACTAATGGCGGACCGCGGGGTCCTGGCTTACACTCCTGCGCGTTTCACGGCCGCTCCTGAGACGCCATTTAACTGTACTGATAAATAAACTATTTTTATAGCAGGCCGCGCTCTTCTCATTCCGCCCGCCGGATCGCCGTCTCCCATACGTTTCTTGGTCTGCACCTTTTGTGCTCAGATTCAGTTTCCTGTCGGCCATATTGGCTCCTTCAGGGTCATGTATGTTGTCCCTCCTGCAGTTGTTCCTGGCAGCCAATCAGAGTATGACCGTCCCCCTAATCAGTAGTCTTCACCACGGTGCCTGTTGAGAGTTGAAGATCCATCACTGGTGCTAATAATGACGTCATGGCTGCGCAGTGATGACATCACGGGGGGCGGAGTCGCTGCACGCTGCAGATTCGGACTCTTCTCAGAATGCTGCAACCAGGTAAATTATAACAGCAAAAGGGAACAAACAGGGGTGTTACTTAACCCCTTCAGGACCAGAGATAATTTTCTTCACTTTCCCTTTTTCACCCCGGCCTTCCGCGAGCCTTAACGGTTTTCGTTTCCCCACCGCCACGGCCGGACGAGAGGAGTTGTGTTTGTTAAGGGTACCATGTAATGTACCTTATGATGTAAGAAAAAATGCGGTGGGCCATGATTGGTGGGCTTAGCTTTCACTACATTCACCGCGCAGTGGGGATGACATTTGCGCATTGTTCGGAGGGTCGCTGCCATTACCGCGATGCCACATTTATAGTTGTCTTTTAAAGTAAATATTTTTTCTTAAACACAAGCCGCATTCCGTCGCGGCTCCGGAGACCCCCGAGTGTTTCCGCCGACCGGGTGCTGTGAGGCCTCCGTTTTGCAGGGGGCGCTGCAGTATTTATTAATACCCTTCTGGGAAATAAATCATTTTGTTCACTTTTTATTAAAGGGGTTGTCCCGTGCCGAAACGTTTTTTTTTTTTTTTTTTTACCCCCCCCCCGTTCGGCGCGAGACAACCCCGGTCCGGCGTCTTCATACTTACCTGCTGAAGATGGCCGCCGGGGTCTGCTCCCTCCGTGGACCGCAGCTCTTCTGTGCGGTCCATTGCCGATTCCAGCCTCCTGATTGGCTGGAATCGGCACGTGACGGGGCGGAGCTACACGGAGCCGACATTCTGCACGAGCGGCTCCATTGAAGAGAGCAGAAGACCCGGACTGCGCAAGCGCGGCTAATTTGGCCATCGGAGGGCGAAAATTAGTCGGCTCCATGGGAACGAGGACGCTAGCAACGGAGCAGGTAAGTAAAAAACTTTTGATAACTTCTGTATGGCTCATAATTAATGCACAATGTACATTACAAAGTGCATTAATATGGCCATGCAGAAGTGTATAGACCCACTTGCTGCCGCGGGACAACCCCTTTAACTTTTTTTGAGCCAGAAACAAACAAGAAGCGTATATATGTAATGGCGGGTCCTCCCAGCCTCAGCGCGTGGGATGCACACTTCAATACTTCGGACTTTTACGTAGATGGGGAGGTTTTGATTTTATTTGCTTTTTTTAATGTTTCCTTTTTTTTATAGGAGAAATACAAAAAAGTTTTTTTTGTTTTTTTTTAACTTTTATCCTGAACCTGACCTTGTGATCATCTGTTGGCTCCTTGTGATCATCGGTTGGCTCCTTGTGATCATCGGTTGGCTCCTTGTGATCATCGGTTGGCTCCTTGTGATCATCGGTTGGCTTGTGCTCAGGATGTAGTGACTTCTGATGACTCCATGGGCATGGATGCATGGAGGCCTTCAGTAGGCTCCGTGTGGCCCTGCTAGCCCATCGGCACCCTTGGATGGCCCTGCAGGGGGTGCCGATGGGGCGAGGGAGGTGCGGCCCTCCTCCCGCTCCAGGCATGCAGTCATCGTTGACTAAGGCCGCCTCCCACCAGTGTGGTTTC
This sequence comes from Eleutherodactylus coqui, assembly GCF_035609145.1. Taxonomy (NCBI): domain Eukaryota; kingdom Metazoa; phylum Chordata; class Amphibia; order Anura; family Eleutherodactylidae; genus Eleutherodactylus; species Eleutherodactylus coqui. Next base: position 342,728,639 of record NC_089838.1, read on the forward strand.
CCGCGGTCTGATCCGGCTATCGCAGTGTATGGCAGTGACTTTTCACGGCACATGACAGTGTATCTCACGCACGCCGTCGGGCGCGGTCTGACTTGTTTTTTTTTCTCCCTCTCTGTCACTTACCAACGTTGCGTATAAAGGTGTACGGCGTTTATTACCTGCCCGTAGGAAACAGTAGCGCTCTATTGCACGTAATCCGCAGTTATACAGAACATGCAGCCTTCTTTTATATCTGCGTGTTACATTCAGTCGCGGCAGGTGTTTACGCCAGATAGGTATCGTTCATGGGGACCTGCCCAATTCATCGTCCGTGTACAAGGGCGCTCAGTCTGCCAGGCGCCCGCACAGCGTTTCTTTTATCGTGGGTACGATTAGAACGTTTTCAGCCTCTACGTGTGAACAAGTAATGTTTCCATTAATTACCAGCAAGCAGAGATCTTGAGAGGAACCCGATGCCGCGTGCTACATGTGATTTTGGCACATTTGCAGTTCTGCTTTCTCTGAATGTCCCAGAATCGTTGGCCAACGATGGGTGTAAGTCTCTGAAGTGAAGGCAGATTATCCGGAGAGAAGCGGCAATGTATAGGCTCCTCCCCCTGCTCTAAACGTAGCGTCGGGGGATGTCACTGTTACTGACACCACAGAAGGCAAAACGCCCGCCCTTCATGGCTTCGTATAATTTACAGAGCATTATCACCCCCGTTATCAGCAGTCGTGATATAACACTCATCCCGCATCGCCATAGAGAATTAACGAGCAAAAAAACTAGCATACAATCTCTTTCTTGTCTCGTTCACGGGGGAGAGACGCAGCTGAGGACCGCGGGTATAGCTACAGCCACTAGGAGGAGCACAGGAAGCAGAAAGTCTTAGCTCCTCCCACTGCGCCATGTTCCCCTGCAGGCACCAAGCTGATCAGTTTGTATGTGAACAGTTGTAACAGCCAAGCATGACAACAGCCACTGTATGTGCAACCCAACATGAACGCTCCACGTAGGAGGAACATCGGGGAAGTTATGATCAGACTGGGCGGGCGCGCTGGCGAGACGGGGAAGAGGGGTCACGCCAAGCACAGAAAGACTAGAATTATTTCTTACCCATCATTCCTTTCCCACGAGTCCATCCTGCCGGCACACATGGAGGTCGCCCCGCCTGACCTCGCGGGGACAGGAAGGAGGAGAGTTCTGAAGGCCGCCCCCACATCCAGCTGCAGTGACGTCATCACAACGGGTTCGCGGCCTAGACCATTATTATTGCTGAGCAGTATCAATAACTTATGTTCACAGTATAGATCATCCCAGGGTGGTAAGTGTGCGCCGCCATGATGGACTCACGGAAAGGGAAATAGCCGTAAGAAATAATTCGAGTCTTTCCATAGCGTCCATACTGACAGCACACATGGAGGTATACCAAATCACCACAAGGGGGGGCTACTGCCTGGAGGACCTTCCACCCGAAGGCCGGCTCTATATTAGAGTGGAGGTCTACTCTATAATGTTTTACAATGGTATGGACATTTGACCATGTGGCAGCCTTACAGATCTGTTCTGCTGACGCTCCGCCACGGTCGGCCCACGAGGAAGCAAGAGCCCTTGTGGAGCGGGCCCTCATTCCCTCTGGGACCGAGAGGCCCCTGGCTCTATAGGCCTCTTGTCCTATACCTTGCTGTAGTATCTTTAGGTGCCGCTTTGCCTTTGTTGTGTCCCTGAAACTGAAGAAAAAAAACCATTCACTCTGTCGAAAAGTCTGCGAGACTTGTAGATGGAATACCGCCGCCCGGCGCACATCCAGATTATGCAGGCGCGATGCTTTCTCACCGCCGCCCGGCGCACATCCAGGTTAGGCAGGCGCGGTGCTTTCTCACCGCCGCCCGGCGCACATCCAGGTTCTGCAGGCGCGATGCTTTCTCACCGCCGCCCGGCGCACATCCAGGTTATGCAGGCGCGGTGCTTTCTCACCGCCGCCCGGCGCACATCCAGGTTATGCAGGCGCGGTGCTTTCTCACCGCCGCCCGGCGCACATCCAGGTTATGCAGGCGCGGTGCTTTCTCACCGCCGCCCGGCGCACATCCAGGTTATGCAGGCGCGGTGCTTTCTCACCGCCGCCCGGCGCACATCCAGGTTATGCAGGCGCGGCGCTTTCTCACCGCCGCCCGGCGCACATCCAGGTTATGCAGGCGCGGCGCTTTCTCACCGCCGCCCGGTGCACATCCAGGTTATGCAGGCACGGTGCTTTCTCACCGCCGCCTGGCGCACATCCAGGTTATGCAGGCGCGGTGCTTTCTCACCGCCGCCCGGCGCACATCCAGGTTATGCAGGCGCGGTGCTTTCTCCCCGGCGCACATCCAGGTTATGCAGGCGCGGTGCTTTCTCACCGCCGCCCGGCGCACATCCAGGTTATGCAGGCGCGGTGCTTTCTCCCCGGTGCACATCCAGGTCATGCAGGCGCGGTGCTTTCTCCCCGGCGCACATCCAGGTTATGCAGGCGCGGTGCTTTCTCACCGCCGCCCGGCGCACATCCAGGTTATGCAGGCGCGGTGCTTTCTCATTTTTAAAATTTTGGCAAAGGGAAGGTAGAACCATGGCCTGCTGCGTGTGGAGAGAGGAAACAACCTTTGGAGAGAATTCAGGACTGGTTCTAAGGATTACTCGGTCCTCTAATACTCTTAGAAAAGGTTCCTTACGGGATACAGCTGGTAACCTGCCGACCCTTCTAGCGGAGGTGATGGCTATTAAGAATGCAACTTTAATAGACAAGTTTAGGGACATTTCCTGAATAGATTCAAAGGGATCACATGATCCTTCAAGTACCACGTTAAGGTCCCATGCGGGAACCGAACGCCTTAGAAACAGTTTAAGAATCTTCTGCTCCACCTATTTTCTATAAGACGGATGCCAAGCAGAGAGCGGAGGGCTGCCGCCTGAACCCGTAAGGTCCCGGGACTGAGGCCTTTATCTAACCCTGCTTGGAAAAAATTCTGATTTTCCAATAATCCGGATTGCTTGTATCTGGCCTACGGGGCTCATACCAGGCATGACAACTCTCCCACACTCTGGAGTAGAACTTTGTGGTAGCGGTCTCATGCCTATTAATAGTGTATCGACTACCTTGTGAGATGGCCCCGGACTTCTTAGTCTTTGCCTCTCAGTAACCAGGTTGTCAATCTTAGCCAGCGGATTTTCTGGAAGAACACTGGACCCTGGGATAAGCGGCCCTCCCCGAGAGGCAGCGCTATGGGGGATTGTACTGCCAGACAGCTCCGCATTGGAAACCATGGCCTTTTTGTCCAGGCTGGTGCAATAAAAATGACTGTGGTCCGACTTTCTTGTATTTTTTGCATACACCGGGATATTAATGGGAGAGGGGTAAAAGTGTACGCCAGAGTCATATCCCAGTCTTGAGATAGCGCAGATAGTGCCATGGGATGATCCATGAAGAGTTCTCGGCATTTGCAGTTTTCCCTCCATCTGCGGTTGGCCCCACCGGGTCGTAAGGTGATGAAATACTTCTATATTGAGGGCCCAATTTCCTGGATCCAGCTTTCTCCTGCTGAGGATATCTGCTACGTAGTTTAAGGACCCTTTTAAACGGACTGCTGATGAAGACAAGGCATTGTTTTCTGCCCAGGATAGAGTTCTTTGTGCCATCCGTTGTAAGTGCGGACATGGAATGATGAATAAAAGACATAGCGGTTACATTATCTGACAACACCTTCACGTGTTTCCCTTGTAGTTTTCAGACCGGACTAACACTTCCCAGATTGCAGCGTTCTCTATAATTAGACGATCGGGCGCTGGCGTAGTGTGACCAGACGCCTTGTAACGCTCTGCCTGCTACTTGGGCTCCCCAACCGGTTCCACTGGCATCTGTAGTAATGGAAATACAGGGAGATAAGGACCGTTGTACTCTTGAGCCTGGGGGGCGATAACCACCAATTTAAGGATTCTTTCACCCAGTTTAGTAATTACCCTTTTTTGTCCAGGGAGGACTGATTTGTATCCCAAGCTGACCAGATTTTTTGTTGGCGGGCTCTACAATGAAATTGCGCCCATGGCACCGTGGTAGGCATGCTGTCATGTGCCCTAGGATTCTCATTGCCTCTCGAATGGAAAGATCATTTTTCTTTTTAAAACTGCAGAATGAAATTATAATCTCTGAGACCTTCGGGTACGGAAGAAACGAATAACCTTTCACTAAATCTAAAGAGGACCCACAAAAAACCTTTCTAGTCTCGGGGTGCAGACTGGATTTTTCAAAGTTAACAATCCAGCCTAGATAAGAGAATAATATTAAGCGTTTGCTCTACGTGGCACTGCATAGACACCGCATCGTTAGCAATTAGAAGGAAATCATCCAAGTATGGGACAATATTGATGCCTCCTTCTCGAAAATAACTGATTGGTTCAATCATGACCTTTGAAAATATCCGGGGGGCGGAAGAAATGCCAAATGGCAAACAAACAAACTGAAGATGCAAAATAACCCCTTTATCTGGGCTCGGACTTCGGGCTTTTACCTTTGCCTCCTTTCGGGTAAGACCACCTGCCCGATTTCCTGTTGTTCCTCCCTCTGGGTTGTTCCGGCTCCTTCTAAGATCTTGTCTACAATCAGGCCGTATAAGTATTCACCCTGTAAAGGGATTGTGCGCAGTTTATTCTTTGATACTGTATTGCCCGACCAGGCTCTAAGCCATAGAGATCTTCTGGCGGAGTTCCCCAGCCCTACGTTTCTTGCCGAGAGCCTTACGGATTCGGCTGAGGCATCCGCTGGAAATGGCGTTGTGTTTTTAATTAATGGAATGCAATCCAGAATTTCCTCCCTGGATGTTTTCTGCTGGAGATGACATTCTAGCTGATCCAACCAGAGACACATCGATCTTGCCACGGACCTAGCCGCTATATTAGCTTTAATTACGGTGGATGCTGATTCCCAAGCGCCTTTAAGGAAACCTTCTATTTTAATTGAGAACCATCTTTGAAAGGTAGTGAAGTCTTTTTGACTAATTTGCCCACTTTTGGGATCGCATGCCATAATGCAGTGTCCTCGGGAGCGAACAACAGTCTTTCCCTAAATTATTTTGGCACGGATAAACCCCTTTTTGTCTTAAGCCATTCATCCGTAACAATCTTGTTTAGATTTTCATTGATTGGGAAATTTTTCCTACGTCTCGTTCTGAGCCCCCCAAGCATTTCGTCTTGGACGGATCTTGTTTAAGGAATGTCAACGACCTCCATGGTATTGCGCACCGCCGTGACCAGCTCATCCAGGTTTTGATTAGAGAAGTAGTATTTTCTTCCATCGTCATCTACCCGGATGGGTGTAGAAATTTCTGAGGACTCATCATCTGACTCGTTTATTTTAGACACCTCAGGGAGTGAAAATGCTTATTAGCCTGTGCGGGCTCTTTTGGCCTGCCTAGACGGTCCCAGCTGAGGGTCAGAAAATTGTTCTGACCGTAACGCCTGAACCTCTTCGCGGACCATAGTGCGGATCCCTTGTAGTAAATTTTGCTGTTCGTCTTTTACTATTTTTCCAACCTTTTGGTACACAAGGCGCACCTCTTTATCAGTTTTTGGTTTTTAATGCTTCCTCTTATAATAGGAGAAGCCATTTTACCAACATATTACAGACAGGCCTTTTTTTAGTTTTGTCCAAGTGGACTACTCACATTTGGCACAATCCCCTTGTCAGCCTCTGCACTATCCATGGTGCTCTGGAGGCGGTACAGTGTCCAGATCGCTCAGAAAGTCATTTGGATTTTGAATTTGCCGCCTTTTGAATGGGGAAGCGCCGTGTTTGACGTCAACTCGTACGACACGGCGCCGCATCATCACTGGGAGCTGGCCGCCGCTAGACATTGGGACCTAGGCGCGAGAGTCAGCTGCACCTGCCACGGGTCCCACGGTCTCCTGACCGCTCCAGATGATGCTGTGCACTCCCCCTGCTGAGATCTTCCACCAGCCCGGTATTAGGAGCTGCACCTGGGGAGCATGCCTCTAGCTTCTTTCCTGGCATCCTTCCTCCAGCACAGAGAACTCCCTCTGCGTTGGGACAGGAAAGAAAAAAAACCCCACTAGAGATGGATGGTAGGCGGCAGCCTTAAAAACTCTCCTTCTTCCTGTCCCAACGAAGTCAGGCGAGGCAACCTCCATGTGTACTGTCAGGATGGACACTATGGAAGTCTTGTTTTCTTGTCCGTATCATGCGGGAACACAGCTGACACCATAGGACGTTCTAGAACAGTTCCTTGGGAGTGGAGTCAGTTTATGGCTGTTTGTAAAACTCTTTGACCGAGGGACGTGTCTGCGGATACAAAAGTATGCACCCGGTAACATTTTGAAAAGATATGTAACAAGGTCCATGTAGAGGCCTTACATACTTAAATAGCAGAAGCGTCGTTGCACACTGCCCACAAGGCATCCACTGCCCGGTAGGAATGCAGTAACTCAGAAGGGAGGCACTCTGCCCTTGGCACAGTAGGCCTCTTCTACCACTTAACCAGTCCATCAGGGATCACAAAAAGAGTCAGAGTGCCTGAAAGAGGCCATTTGAGAGAGGTAGGTCCAAAAGGCTCGCACTACATCTAGTTCGTGGAGAGCGTGCTCTGTGGCATGAGCTGCAAAAGGACAGAATGAATGCAAGACAATGACCTTATTGATGAAAGGAGTGGACATGATGTAGGACCACATTGTCCTGTTGAAAGACTGAATTGAGGTTTGGCCGATAAGGCTGCGAGTTCGGGAACCCGGCATACGGTGGTGATCGCCACCACGAATGCCATCTTTCATGTCAAAAGGCAAGCTGGCACATCATTCAACTGCTCAAAGGGATGAGACTGTAGTGTGTCCAGTACCAAATTAAGGTCCCATGGTGGAAAAGGAAAATGGTATGGAGGAGCGTTGTGAGCGACTCCTCGTGGCTGGTGGGCATTGAAAAGGTATGGATAATGCAGATACCTGACCTTTTAGAGAACTAAGACCCGAGCCCATATCCAGGCCCTCCTGTAGGAAGGACAGGAAGCAAGAAAAAGAAATTTGCATGGGATGGTAGTTGCGTTGTCTTCCAAATGCAATGATAAACCTGAGACAAGGAGGGCCTTCATCATGGTTTGAATGACAGGTTCCACAAATCCATGGGCTCTTTAGACCACAGCTTTAAAGTTAAACAAGTTAAACAAAACGTGGACAAACTCAGGTGCAAGAGGGGTCCCTGTAAGAGAAGATCTTTTCGAAGAGGGAGGCGTCAGAGATTTGACGAGAAGATTGACGAGATCCAAGTACCACACACAGTGAGGCCAATCTTGAGTGATGAGAATAACTGGGAGTCCTTCCATCTTTATCTTCTTGAGAAGCTGTGGATAGGTTGAAAATATGTATGGAAACTGGAAGCTATTCTGTGGAATTGTGAGTGCGTCTGCTGCTCGAGCTTGGGGATCTGGAGACCTGGACACAAAGATTGGCCGCTTGGGATTTATTCTGGATGCCATCAGATCGACGTTCGATTGACCCCACTTTCAACAAAGTAATATGTGAGAGGAGAGCGCCAGAAAACAAATATCAGGTGTTATCAGACGTGAAGGAGTAAAGCTATTACTCACCGGGGGGCTCAGATGAGACCTAGCTGGAAACATAAGTCTCACCGGCACCGAAGTCCTGGAAGGCGTATATAGATATGAAGCTTGTATCCCCTATCCGTAGAGAGCCGCACAGCATTTATTACGAGCACACCAAAAGAATTATTGGGGCTCGTCATATAACATGCTTTTTCCTTTTTTATTGTTCACTTTCAACAAAGTGTTCAAAATACTTTGGGATGTAGCTCCCATTCTTTTGGGGCGACTGTCTGCCTGTTGAAGAATGAGAGGAAGAGAATGGACAAAAAACGGATAGGATGGCGCAACCTTTTCTCATTTATCTAATTTTAATCTTCATTTATACCTCCCTTCTACACACTTTTCCCCACATTCTCCTCCTCACTTTCCATACCATCTCTTCTAATATTAATATCAGACTCTCAGAATTCTATTCCTGATGATTAATGTACACGACAGAAGTCACGTTGTCTGTTTGGAGCCCATCTGGAAGGCTTGTGAGCTGGGGTGTGAAGCGATGAAGCAACAGGAGAATGGCTAGATGTTCATAGATTCCTAGAATGGTAGGGCTGGAAGGGACCTCCAGGATTATTGGGTCCGACCCCCTGCTCAGTGCAGGATCACTAAATCATCCCAGACAGATATTTGTCCAGCCTTTGTTTGAACACTTCCATTGTAGGAGAACTCCCCACCTCCCGTGGTAACCTGTTCCACTCATTGATCCCCCTCACTGTCTAATATCTAATCTGTGTCTCCTCTTTATCAGTTTCATCCCATTGCTTCTAGTCTTTCCTTGTGCAGATGAGAATAGGGCTGATCCCTCTGCACTGTGACAGCCCTTCAGATATTTGTAGACCGCTATTAAGTCTCCTCTCAGCCTTCTCTTCTGCTAAACATTCCCAGATCCTTTACCCGTTCCTCATAGGACATGATTTGCAGACCGCTCACCATCTTGGTAACTCTTCTCTGAACTTGTTCCAGTTTGTCCTTGTCTTTTTTAAAGTGTGATGCCCAGAACTGGACCCAGTATTCCAGATGGGGTCTGACTAAGGAAGAGTAGAGGGGGATAATGACCTCACGTGATCTAGACTCTATGCTTCTCTTAATACATCCCAGAATTGTGTTTGCCTTTTTGGCTGCTGCATCACATTGTTGACTCATGTTCAGTCTATGATCTATTAGTATGCCCAAGTCTTTTTCAGATGTGCTGCTCCTTAGCCCAATTTCTCCCATTCTGTATGTGCTTTCTTCATTTTTCTTGCCAGATGTAGGACTTTGCATTTCTCCTTGTTAAATACCATTCTGTTAGTCACCACCCACTGTTCAAGCTTTTCTAGATCTTTTTGAATTCTCTATCTTCCCTAGTCTTAGCTATCCCTCCTAGCTTTGTGTCATCAGCAAATTTGATCAGGTTCCCATGACCACTCTTTGAGTATGATCACTCAGCCAGTTGTGAATCCACCTAACAGTTGTCTTGTCAATCCCAGATTTGGTCATTTTTTCAATAAGTATAGTATGAGATACTTTGTCAAATACTTTATTAAAGTCAAGATATACTATATCCACCGCATTTCCCTGATCAACCCAGTCGGTGATTCTCTAATAGAAGAAAATTAGATCCGTCTGGCATGACTTGTTTGTTACAAACCCATGCTGGCTCTGGTTAATTACTCCATTTTCATCCAAGTACTGGCATACATGTTTAATAATTTGTTCAAAGATCTTTCCTGGTATAGAAGTCAGGCTCACAGGCCTGTAGTTTCCTGGATCCACCTTCTTCCCTTTTTGAAGATAGGGACATTTGCCCTTTTGCAATCTTCTAGAACTTCTCCTGTTCTCCAGGAATTTTCAAAGATTATGGTGAGTAGTTCAGCAATTACCTCTGCTGACTCCTTTAGTATCCTAGGATGTCATTCATCTGGACCTTGAGACTTCAATTCAGGTAAGTAGCTAAGTGTTCCCTCACCATCGCTCTGCTTACAGATAGCCTGCATTCATTTATCCCCCAATACTTTCTAAGAGAAAACAGATATAAAATAGTGACTTAAAAGTCCGTCCTTCTCAACATCATTCTTAACCAATTCACCATTTTCATCTTCTTTGACTTTTCTTTTGCTTTTAACCCCCAAATAATTTTATATTGCTTTTGGCCTCTGTTGCAAGCATCAATTCATTATCAGCTTTAGCCTTTCTGACACTTGTCCTACAGTTTCTACAGACCGCATTATATTCTTCTTTAGGTATTCTCCCCTCTTTCCATTTCATAAACATATTTTTCATATGTTTCAGAACATTTACTTTGTGGTCCAAGTGCCTTATACCGTGAGATTCAGTAGAGTACCCCCCCAGCCAAGGAGACTGGCATCAATGGTTAGTACTTGCCATTGGAGGGGTGCCCCAGGTGGATTTGCAGGGAATTCAGCTACCAAAGGCGTGAGCGCTGCAGCTGCAGAGATAGGCGGATCTTTTGATTGAGAAAGTCCACGGATTTGTCCCATCTTCGGAAAATGGGCCACTGCAGAAGTCGAGAGTGAAATTGCCCAAATGCAATCGTCTCAAGAAAGGAAACCCATCAAGCTTAGAACTCTCATACAGTGACAAATAATCACAGGGTTCTAAGTCCACAGGGAACGTTACTGCTTCTGAAGGAGACGTTTTGGTGGCAGTAGTACGATGCAGGCCTTCGCCATGTCAAAGGACAAACCCAGAAAATCCAAGCATTGCAACGCTGAGACAGAGGACTTAGAGTGATTGATGATTCTTCCAAATCTGGACAGAGTGTCCAGAATGATGCGAAGACTTCCGGGTTGGCTGACCATTTGGTGCTTTTACCACAATGTTGTCGAGATAGGGATGGGCACTATCCCTTTGAAGTGGATGGTAGCCACCACTGAGGCCAGAATCTTTGTGAAGACTCAGGGGGCCATGGACAGCCCTAATCGAAGGGCTATGAATTGAGAGTCAATGAATGACAGAAACTCGTCCCGTTCCATGTAAGCAATGACATATCTCAGAGACTCTATGCAGAAATGTCGGACTTTGACATACTGATATTAGCTTTTTGCGGTCCAGAGCAGGCCTGTGTCGTCCATTTTGGGTATCATGAGACTGGAATAGAAACGGGTTGTGTTGAGATGGAGGAACTGCAACAATAAAAACCTTAAGAGAATAGGTTGTCTATCGCCCGAGCCAAATCTTTGGCCTTTGAAGGCGATTTGGGAATGCTGGAGCTGAAGAAACTATGTAGAGGGAGGGCAAAGAATTCTATGGCATAGCTCGAATACATGGCCTCCCAAACCCAGGTATCTGAGACATGGGTGAGCCAAATTTCCCTGAATATGGAAAGACGTCCCCTTACCCTGGATGGACTGAGTGGGGGCCACTCTTAATGCAGAAGATTTAGTGGACGAGGACTGAGGATGGAAATGACAGAAAGGTCTTGGTGTAAACGAGTTCCTTCTCTTCTGTTCCTGTGAGGTTTTCTTACTATCTGAGCTCTTGGACTGGAGCGGTGAAAGGAAGTTTTAGTTAACGATTCCCTTTTAGTTTGGAGGCCTGTTCTTCATCCATATTGGAATTGGAGGGGGCCTCAGAAAGTTTGCCTTCAGAGCAACATTTTTCTCCGGAGAAAGGTTCAGGGCACGTTTCAGGAAGGGTTGGGCGAGATGACAATGTAGGAGATCTAGATGATTGCCTTGAGTGAGAAGGTCTAGTCCTCCAAGAAGAGTCCCATATAAAGGAGTTATCTCCGTTGGATATGTTTTGAAATGGTTGACTGGTAGAATGGTCCAGCTTTGCGTTGAAGTCCTGGTAAGGAGACAGGGAGTGTGCTCATTCCAGTTTGGTGGTCTGTGGGGACTGGGCGAGAGGGCTGCCAGCAGTTGGATGTACGGCTGCCTTCTGCATTGCAATTTAATTAAGACAAAGCGGCTCGATCTGCTCACACGTAAATTTAATGTTGCACCGAGAGCACACATAGTATATGGCTCTGGCCAGCCCGGTCCGCTCTGGAGTCGGACATGGTGTTAAAAGCTGTGGACAGTATTTAATAGAACACTGCTGTATAAGCCTACTGCAAGGGGTACTGCAAGAGTAACAATACGCAGGGTACAGCTTACCTGATCCGCAGCAGGTCTGAGAAGCAGTGAGCCCAAGGATCCCTGCTGGATGGTATGAAGCCCTTTGTTTAAAAAAAAAAAAAAAACTCTTGTGGAATCTGATACAAAACGCACAAGGGGTTCAAGGAAGTCCAAAAAAAGGATGGCTGAGGGACAACCTAATAACTATCCCAGGGCTCAGTACAGAGATCTCTCCTATCATCTATTATACCCAGGACTGTAACAAGGGGGCACTGTAATAACTATGTGTATTATATCAGGGGTCAGTATAGAGATCTCTTCCATCATCTATTATACCCAGGACTGTAACAAGGGGGTGCTCTAATAACTATGCATAAATATCCCAGGGGTCAGTACAAAGATCTCTTCCATCATCCATTATACCCAGCACTGTAACAAGGGGGCGCTCTAATAACTATGCATAAATATCCCAGGGGTCAGTACAAAGATCTCTTTCATCGTCTATTATACCCAGGAATGTAACAAGGGGGCGCTCTAATAACTTTGTATAATATATCAGGGGTCAGTACAGAGATCTCTCCCATCATCTATTATACCCAGGAATGTAACAAGGGGGGGTGCTCTAATAACTATGTATATCAGGGGTCAGTACAAAGATCTCTTCCATCATCCATTATACCCAGGACTGTAACAAGGAGGCGCTCTAATAGCTATGCATAAGTATCCATGGGGTCAGTACAGAGATCTCTTCCATCATCCATTATACCCAGGACTGTAACAAGAGGGCACTCTAATAACTATGCATAAATATCCCAGGGGTCAGTGCAAAGATCTCTCCCATCATCTATTATACCCAGGACTGTAACAAGGGGGCACTGTAATAACTATGTGTATTATATCAGGGGTCAGTATAGAGATCTCTTCCATTATCTATTATACCCAGGAATGTAACAAGGGGGTGCTCTAATAACTATGTATAATATATCAGGGGTCAGTACAGAGATCTCTCCCATCATCTATTATACCCAGGAATGTAACAAGGGGGGGGTGCTCTAATAACTATGTATAATATATCAGGGGTCAGTATAGAGATCTCTCCCATCATCTATTATACCCAGGAATGTAACAAGGGGGCGCTCTAATAACTATGTATAATATATCAGGGGTCAGTACAGAGATCTCTCTCATCATCTATTATACCCAGGACTGTAACAAGGGGGCGCTCTAATAACTATGCATAGATCTATCAGGGGTCAGTACAGAGATCTCTCCCATCATCTATTATACCTAGGACTGTAACAAGGGGGCGCTCTAATAACTATGTATAATATATCAGGGGTCAGTACAGAGATCTCTCTCATCATCTATTATACCCAGGACTGTAACAAGGGGGCGCTCTAATAACTATGCATAGATCTATCAGGGGTCAGTACAGAGATCTCTCCCATCATCTATTATACCTAGGACTGTAACAAGGGGGCGCTCTAATAACTATGTATAATATATCAGGGGTCAGTACAGAGATCTCGCCCATCATCTATTATACCCAGGAGTGTAACAAGGGGACGCTCTAATAACTATGCATAGATCTATCAGGGGTCAGTACAGAGATCTCTACCATCATCTATTATACCTAGGACTGTAACAAGGGGGCGCTCTAATAACTATGTATAGATATATTAGAGGTCAGTACAGAGATCTCTCCCATCATCTGTTATACACAGGACTGTAACAAGGGGACACTCTAATAACTATGTATAGATATATCAGGGGTCAGTACAGAGATCTCTGCCATCATCTATTATACCGAGGACTGTACAAAGGAGGCGCTTTAATAACTATCTATAGATATATCAGGGGTCAGTACAGAGATCTCTCTCATCATCCATTATACCCAGGACTGTAACAAGAGGGCACTCTAATAACTATGTGTATTATATCAGGGGTCAGTATGGAGATCTCTTCTATCATATATTATACCCAGGAATGTAACAAGGGGGCGCTCTAATAACTATGTATAATATATCAGGGGTCAGTACAGAGATCTCTCCCATCATCTATTATACCCAGGAATGTAACAAGGGGGCACTCTAATAACTATGTATAATATATCAGGGGTCAGTACAGAGATCTCTCTCATCATCTATTATACCTAGGACTGTAACAAGGGGGCGCTCTAATAACTATGCATAGATCTATCAGGGGTCAGTACAGAGATCTCTCCCATCATCTATTATACCTAGGACTGTAACAAGGGGGCGCTCTAATAACTATGTATAGATATATTAGAGGTCAGTACAGCGATCTTTTCCATCATCTACTACACCCAGGACTGTAACAAGGGGGCGCTCTAATAAATATGTGTAATATATGAGGGGTCAGTATAGAGATCTCTTCCATCATCTATTATACCCAGGACTGTAACAAGGGGGCGCTCTAATAACTATGTATAATATATCAGGGGTCAGTACAGAGATCTCTCCCATCATCTATTATACCCAGGAATGTAACAAGGGGGCGCTCTAATAACTGTGTGTGTGTATATATATATATATATATATATATATATATATCTCCCAGGGCTCAGTACAGAGATCTCCTCCATCAACTATTATACCCAGGACTGTAACAAGGGGGCGCTCTAATAACTATGTATAATATATCGGGGATCAGTACAGAGATCTCTCCCATCATCTATTATACCCAGGACTGTAACAAGGGGGCACTCTAATAACTATGTATAGATATATCAGGGGTCAGCACAGAGATCTTTCCCATCATCTATTATACCCAGGAGTGTAACAAGGGGGCGCTCTAATAACTATGCATAGACCTATCAGGGGTCAGTACAGAGATCTCTCCCATCATCTATTATACCCAGGACTGTAAAAGGGTGTCTCTCTAATAACTATGTATAGATATATCAGGGGTCAGTACAGAGTTCTCTCCCATCATCTATTACACCCAGGACTGTAACAAGGGGGCGCTCTAACAACTATGTATAGATATGAGAGGTCAGTGCAGAGATCTTTCCCATCATCTACTACACCCAGGACTGTAACAAGGGGGCGCTCTAATAACTATTTATAATATATCAGAGGTCAGTACAGAGATCTTTTCCATCATCTATTATACTCAGGACTGTAACAAGGGGGCGCTCTAATAACTATGTATAGATATTAGGGGTTAGTACAGAGATCTCTCCCATCATCTATTAAACCCAGGACTGTAACAAGGGGACGCTTTAATAACTATGTATAGATATATCAGGGGTCAGTACAGAGATCTCTCCCATCATCTATTAAACCCAGGACTGTAAGAAGGGGGCGCTCTAATAGCTATAACATACATAGTAACATAGTATGTAAGGCTGAATGAAGACAATGTCCATCTAGTTCAGCCTATTTATCCTTCTGTGTTGTTGATCCTGAGGAAGGCAAAAAACCCCAGGAGGCAGGAGCCAATTAACCCTTTTGGGGAAAAAATTCCTTCCCGACTCCCTAATGACAATCAGACTAATCACTGGATCACCTCTAATAGTTCCTACCTGCCTGTATACCCGGATTAACAATTAACCTAATGTCTATATCCTGTAATATCATAGATAGACATCTAGTCCCTCTTAAACTCCCCTATAGATTTTGCCATCACCACGTCCTCAGGCAGAGAGTTCCACAGTCTCACTGCTCTTACAGTAAAGAACCCCCTTCTGTGTTGCTGATGAAACCTGCTTTCTTCTAGACGTAGCGGATGCCCTCTCGTTACCGTCGCAGTCCTGGGTATAAACAGATCATGGGAGAGATCCTTGTATCGTCCCCTCATGGATTTATACATAGTTATTTCGTCGCCCCTTAGCCGTCTGTTTTCCGGGGTGAATAATCCCAGTTTTGGTGCCTCTCTGGGTATTCCAGTCCCTTCATTCCATGTATTAGTTTAGTTGCCCTTCTTTGAACCCCCTCCAGCACTGTAACATCTTTCCTGAGCGCCGGAGACCAGAACTGTACGCAGTATTCCATGTGAGGCCTGACAAGTGCCTTATATAGTGGGAGGATAATGTTCTCGTCCCTCGCCCCTATACCTCTTTTAATGCACCCCAAGACTTTATTAGCTTTTGCAGCAGCTGACTGGCATTGGTTACTCCAGTTTAGTCTGCAGCCCACTAGTACCCCCAGGTCTTTTTCCATATCACTTTTCCCTAGCAGTACCCCATTTAGTGTATATTGGTGACATCCGTTCCTCCTACCCATGTGCAGAACCTTACATTTATCCACAATGACCTCCATTCACCATTTTTCTGCCCCCCCCCGGCTTATCTCAGTCCGTTTGTAGCCGCACATTGTCCGCCGTTGTATTGATTATATTGTATAATTTTGTGTCATCTGCAAATATTGATATCTTACTGTGCAGCCCCTCTATCAGGTCATTGATAAATATATTGACCAGAATGGGGCCCAATACTGAACCCTGTGGCCCCCCACTAGTAACGGGGGCCCAATCAGAGTACGAACCATTTATTACCACCCTCTGCTTTCTATCTCTGAGCCAGTTCTTTACCCAATTACACACGTTTTCACCCAATCAGAGCTTCTCATTTTGTATATCAGCCTATTATGCGGCACGGTGTCAAATGCTTTAGAGAAGTCCAGATATACGAGATCAATAGACTCTCCCCGGTCCAGCCTAGAGCTTACTTCATCGTAGAAGCTGATCAGATTGGTCTGACATGATCGACCCTTCATGAATCCATGCTGGTGAGGAGTTATTCCGTTATTCTCCTTGAGGTATTCTTGGATGCCGTCTTTCATAAACCCCTTGAATATTTTTCCCGTTACTGAAGTGAGACTTACCGGCCTGTAGTTACCAGGCTCTCTTTTGGACCCCTTTTTGAAAATTGGAACCACGTTGGCAATGCGCCTATCCAATGATACAACCCCGGCCTTGATAGTATCCAGAAATATTAGATATAGCGGCCTAGCTATCTCATCACTTAGTTCCCTTAGCCCTTTTTGAAGCACTGTTGCGAGATTATTGTGCTTCACAACCCATAGTCAAGCTCCACCACCTGCCGCTCTGCAACCAAACTTTTGAGCGATAGCCCTTGCGTCTAAAAGCGTGGCCATCGTGCACTATTCGTTCTTTGGTGATTTGACTTACCAGCGCTGCACGCAGATTTTCTCAGAAGGTGGCGTTGATAGTATTCTTTCAGCTGGTATCCCGCTGGCACTTCTCAGCAGGACATCAGTTTAAAGCTCAGGGACAAAGCAGCTGTTTGCATATACAAAACAGCTGCTTTGTTCTCTGAGCCAATGTGAGGGTGTGTATACACATACACACATATATATATATATACATACACACACACACACACCCAACGCACACGTATATCTCCTAGTACAGTGGTGGCGAACCTATGGCACGAGTGCCAGAGGCAGCGCACAGAGTCTTCCCTTCTGGCACGCGCCGCTGTCAGCTGTTCATCACGATAATGATTACCGGCTGGGGTGCTGAGCTCCCCGGCCAGTAATCACGCAGCGGCACTGCTGGCAGCGCTGATTCTGTCGCACACTGTGACGTCAGTGTGCAGCCGGGATCCTCTTACCCTGAGTCCTCTCCTCCTTAGTTCCACAAGAGAGGATAAGGAAGGAAGCGTTCTGGGCTCACACACTGACGTCACTGTGCACCCGCGATCAGCGCCAAGAAGAAGAGGAGTGCCACGGACTGCAAAGAGGAGGTAAGTATATGGGTTGGGGGGCTGTTACTTCTAGGGCTACTGTGGGGTTACTATTATTACTAGGGTTGCTGGGGGGGTTAATATTACTACTGGGACTACTGTAGGAAATATTACTGGGGCTACTAAATTGGTTAATATTACTGGGGCTGCTGAGGGGGTTACTATTATTACTGGGGCTACTGAGAGGGGTTAATATTACTGGGCCTACTGTAGGAAATATTATTACTGGGGCTACTGAAATGGTTAATATTACTGGGGCTGCTGAGGGGGTTACTATTATTACTGGGGCTACTGAAATGGTTAATATTACTGGGGCTGCTGAGGGGGTTACTATTATTACTGGGGCTACTGAGAGGGGTTAATATTATTACTGGGCCTACTGTAGGAAATATTATTACTGGGGCTACTGAAATGGTTAATATTACTGGGGCTGCTGCGGGGGTTACTATTATTACTGGGGCTACTGTAGGAATTATTATTACTGGGGCTACTGAAATGGTTAATATTACTGGGGCTGCTGAGGGGGTTACTATTATTACTGGGGCTACTGAGAGGGGTTAATATTATTACTGGGCCTACTGTAGGAAATATTATTACTGGGGCTACTGAAATGGTTAATATTACTGGGGCTGCTGAGGGGGTTACTATTATTACTGGGGCTACTGTAGGAAATATTATTACTGGGGCTACTGAAATGGTTAATATTACTGGGGCTGCTGAGGGGGTTACTATTTTTACTGGGGCTACTGTAGGAAATATTATTACTGGGGCTACTGAAATGGTTAATATTACTGGGGCTGCTGAGGGGGTTACTATTATTACTGGGGCTACTGTAGGAAATATTATTACTGGGGCTACTGAAATGGTTAATATTACTGGGGCTGCTGAGGGGGTTACTATTATTACTGGGGCTACTGTAGGAAATATTATTACTGGGGCTACTGAAATGGTTAATATTACTGGGGCTGCTGAGGGGGGTTATTACTACTGGGGCTATTGAGAGGGGTTAATATTACTACTGGGCCTACTGTAGGAAATATTATTACTGGGGCTACTGAAATGGTTAATATTACTGGGGCTGCTGAGGGGGTTACTATTATTACTGGGGCTACTGTAGGAAATATTATTACTGGGGCTACTGAAATGGTTAATATTACTGGGGCTGCTGAGGGGGTTACTATTATTACTGGGGCTACTGAGAGGGGTTAATATTATTACTGGGCCTACTGTAGGAAATATTATTACTGGGGCTACTGAAATGGTTAATATTACTGGGGCTGCTGAGGGGGTTACTATTATTACTGGGGCTACTGTAGGAAATATTATTACTGGGGCTACTGAAATGGTTAATATTACTGGGGCTGCTGAGGGGGTTACTATTTTTACTGGGGCTACTGTAGGAAATATTATTACTGGGGCTACTGAAATGGTTAATATTACTGGGGCTGCTGAGGGGGTTACTATTATTACTGGGGCTACTGTAGGAAATATTATTACTGGGGCTACTGAAATGGTTAATATTACTGGGGCTGCTGAGGGGGTTACTATTATTACTGGGGCTACTGTAGGAAATATTATTACTGGGGCTACTGAAATGGTTAATATTACTGGGGCTGCTGAGGGGGTTACTATTATTACTGGGGCTACTGTAGGAAATATTATTACTGGGGCTACTGAAATGGTTAATATTACTGGGGCTGCTGAGGGGGTTACTATTTTTACTGGGGCTACTGTAGGAAATATTATTACTGGGGCTACTGAAATGGTTAATATTACTGGGGCTGCTGAGGGGGTTACTATTATTACTGGGGCTACTGTAGGAAATATTATTACTGGGGCTACTGAAATGGTTAATATTACTGGGGCTGCTGAGGGGGTTACTATTATTACTGGGGCTACTGTAGGAAATATTATTACTGGGGCTACTGAAATGGTTACTATTACTGGGGCTGCTGAGGGGGGTTATTACTACTGGGGCTATTGAGAGGGGTTAATATTACTACTGGGCCTACTGTAAAAAATATTATTACTGGGGCTACTGAAATGGTTAATATTACTGGGGCTGCTGCGGGGGTTACTATTATTACTGGGGCTACTGTGGGGTTATTATTATTACTGGGACTACTGAGGGTGTTAATATTACTACTAAGGGGGTTATTATTACTGTGGGGGACCACTATTGCTACTGGGGCCACTCTGGGGAACCACTATTGCTACTGGGGCCACTGTGGGGGACACTATTACTACTGGGACCACTCTGCATGTGGCAGCGTACCTCAAGATGACTCAGGATATATTTACAACTGGTAAATTTCCATGACAATTTCTGCATTAAAAATACAGTCAAAATGCGCACTATTGCTATGGATTTTGACAAGAAATCAGTTGTGTACCCGCCGCTGATGTCACACTATGCGGCGCTCCCCCTCACCTCCGTAGGCTTCCCGCTGGTCATGGACTGGTAGAGTTGGAAGGGACCTCCGGGGTCATCAGGTCCTCCGGGGTCATCTGGTCCGACCCCCTGCTCAGTGCAGGATCACTAAATCATCCCAGACATATGTCCGTCCAGCCTCTGTTTGGTCAGGCGCTGCTGGTCAGGTGAGGCCACTGGGAACCGGTAGCCGGGGAGCGCAGACAGAGGGCAGCCTGCGGAGGAGGTGAGGGGAGCGCCGCTTAGTGTGACATCAGCAGATACGTTACTGATTCCCAGTAATAATCTGCACCAATGGCACTGCAGGGCTCCAGCGGGGAGTAAAACACACGGCGTTCCTAAGGGCTCAGCCAGACGGGCGTTTTTTGCTGCGCTTGTTACTTGCGTTTGCGATCCGCATCTATTAGAACCAATGCCTTTCAATGGCGGCGGTCACATGTCTGATTTTTACCTGCGCACAAAAATGCGAAGCTGTAAATATAGGGCAGCGGATATTAAAACGCAAATAACTGCGGCATCCATCTTTTTTGGATGTGAAACCCCTGGATGCTGTTTCACCTTGTGGTCAGCGGGGCCGGTGGCAGCAGCGGCAGCCCCATTGGGAACATACAGTGAAGATCGCGATCCTGTGGCAAAGGACTTCTTCATCTCCTTGAGAGTCCCCTTGTCACAACGGTGACAGCGCGGTGACAGCACGGTCACAGGACAGTCACAGCACGGTCACAGGACAGTCACAGGACAGTCACAGGACAGTCACAGGACAGTCACAGGACAGTCACAGGACAGTCACAGCGCGCTCACAGGACAGTCACAGGACAGTCACAGGACAGTCACAGGACAGTCACAGGACAGTCACAGGACGCTCACAGGACGCTCACAGGACAGTCACAGGACAGTCACAGCGCGCTCACAGGACAGTCACAGCGCGCTCACAGGACAGTCACAGCACGGTCACAGGACAGTCACAGCACGGTCACAGGACAGTCACAGGACGGTCACAGGACGGTCACAGGACGGTCACAGGACAGTCACAGGACAGTCACAGGACAGTCACAGGGCATTCACAGCGCGCTCACAGCGCGCTCACAGGACGGTCACAGCACGGTCACAGGACGGTCACAGGACAGTCACAGGACAGTCACAGGACAGTCACAGGACAGTCACAGGACAGTCACAGGACAGTCACAGGACAGTCACAGGACAGTCACAGCGCGGTGACAGCGCGGTGACAGCGCGGTGACAGCGCGGTGACAGCGCGGTGACAGCGCGGTGACAGCGCGGTGACAGCGCGGTGACAGCGCGGTGACAGCACGGTGACAGCACGGTCACAGGACAGTCACAGCGCGCTCACAGGACAGTCACAGCACGCTCACAGGACAGTCACAGGACAGTCACAGGACGGTCACAGGACGGTCACAGTGCGCTCACAGGACAGTCACAGCACGCTCACAGGACAGTCACAGCACGCTCACAGGACAGTCACAGGACGGTCACAGGACGGTCACAGGACGGTCACAGGACGGTCACAGGACGGTCACAGGACGGTCACAGCGCGCTCACAGGACAGTCACAGGACAGTCACAGGACAGTCACAGGACAGTCACAGGACAGTCACAGGACGCTCACAGGACAGTCACAGCACGCTCACAGGACAGTCACAGCGCGCTCACAGGACAGTCACAGCACGCTCACAGGACAGTCACAGCACGCTCACAGGACAGTCACAGCGCGCTCACAGGACAGTCACAGGACAGTCACAGGACAGTCACAGGACAGTCACAGGACAGTCACAGGACAGTCACAGGACGCTCACAGGACAGTCACAGGACGCTCACAGGACAGTCACAGCACGCTCACAGGACAGTCACAGCGCGCTCACAGGACAGTCACAGCACGCTCACAGGACAGTCACAGCACGCTCACAGGACAGTCACAGCGCGCTCACAGGACAGTCACAGCGCGCTCACAGGACAGTCACAGCACGCTCACAGGACAGTCACAGGACAGTCACAGCACGCTCACAGGACAGTCACAGCACGCTCACAGGACAGTCACAGCGCGCTCACAGGACAGTCACAGCACGCTCACAGGACAGTCACAGCACGCTCACAGGACAGTCACAGCACGCTCACAGGACAGTCACAGCGCGCTCACAGGACAGTCACAGCGCACTCACACCGTCCAGTGACAAGGGGACTCCCCACAGGGATGAAGAAGTCCTCTGCCACAGCTGTGCCACAGGATTGCGATGCTATCAGTGGAGCCAACTCTGTTGAAAACAACAAGCAGCCAGCACCCCCGCAGTGATTTTTGGGGAAGGGCTTTAAATAAATATATATATACACACACACACACACACACACACATACACAGAACGCACGGGTATATAGCCTAGTGTACAATAAAGGAAGGCGATACGTATGTGTGATACACGGCATGCGCAGCACATTTGCCACCATACATGGTCTCTGCTGTGACACCCCACGCCCGCGGCTCAGCTAGTGCTGTTGTGTCAGCCATTTACCTTGTGAGCGAGCACCAACAGTGAATCGTGATGCCATTTTATATACTATACACACACGTATATATACTATTTTTTCTGAACAGGCACCCACGTCCTCCGAGCACACCCCTCCACTCGCATATATGGTATTTCAGCCACCTCATTGTTTGTTCTGCACCACCTGGGTACACAGCGTGCACGCGGATACAGTTACACAGCAGTGCGGTACTATCACGTGATCAGAGATGTCGGCATGTTGTATTACTGCTAAGCAGAACGTCTCTGAGATAAGATGCTAGGCATGCAGAGCCAGTAGACCCCAACAAGAGACAGAAGACAACTATACGTGACGGAGGAGAGTCCCTAGACCGCTAGTACAGAGCCTGTAGACCCCAACAAGAGCCAGAAAACAACTATATGTGACATAGGAGAGCCCGTAGACCGCTACTACAGAGCCTGTAGACCCCAACAAGAGGCAGAAGACAACTATACGTGACATAGAAGAGCCCGTAGACCGCTAGTACAGAGCCTGTAGACCCCAACAAGAGCCAGAAAACAACTATATGTGACATAGGAGAGCCCGTAGACCACTACTACAGAGCCTGTAGACCCCAACAAGAGACAGAAGACAACTATACGTGACATAGGAGAGCCCGTAGAGCGCTACTACAGAGCCTGTAGACCCCAACAAGAGGCAGAAGACAACTATACGTGACATAGAAGAGCCCATAGACCGCTACTACAGAGCCTGTAGACCCCAACAAGAGGCAGAAGACAACTATACGTGACATAGGAGAGCCCGTAGAGCGCTACTACAGAGCCTTTGGACCCCAACAAGAGACAGAAGACAACTATATATGACATAGAAGAGCCCGTAGAGCGCTACTACAGAGCCAGTAGACCCCAACAAGAGACAGAAGACAACTATACGTGACACAGGAGAGCCCGTAGAGCACTACTACAGAGCCTGTAGACCCCAACAAGAGACAGAAGACAACTATACGTGACACAGGAGAGCCCGTAGACCGCTACTACAGAGCCTGTAGACCTCAACAAGAGCCAGAAGACAACTATATATGACATAGTAGAGCCCGTAGAGCGCTACTACAGAGCCTGTAGACCCCAACAAGAGACAGAAGACAACTATATATGACATAGGAGAGCCCGTAGAGCGCTACTACAGAGCCTGTAGACCCCAAGAGACAGAAGACAACTATACGTGACGTAGGAGAGCCCGTAGAGCGCTACTACAGAGCCTGTAGACCCCAACAAGAGTCAGAAGACAACTATACGTGACACAGGAGAGCCCGTAGACCGCTACTTCAGAGCCTGTAGACCTCAACAAGAGCCAGAAGACAACTATACGTGACATGGGAGAGCCCATAGACCGCTACTACAGAGCCCGTAGACCCCAACAAGAGACAGAGGACAACTATACGTGACGGAGGAGAGTCCCTAGACCGCTAGTACAGAGCCTGTAGACCCCAACAAGAGACAGAAGACAACTATACGTGACATAGGAGAGCCCGTAGAGCGCTACTACAGAGCCTGTAGACCCCAACAAGAGGCAGAAGACAACTATACGTGACATAGAAGAGCCCATAGACCGCTACTACAGAGCCTGTAGACCCCAACAAGAGGCAGAAGACAACTATACGTGACATAGGAGAGCCCGTAGAGCGCTACTACAGAGCCTTTGGACCCCAACAAGAGACAGAAGACAACTATATATGACATAGAAGAGCCCGTAGAGCGCTACTACAGAGCCAGTAGACCCCAACAAGAGACAGAAGACAACTATACGTGACACAGGAGAGCCCGTAGAGCACTACTACAGAGCCTGTAGACCCCAACAAGAGACAGAAGACAACTATACGTGACACAGGAGAGCCCGTAGACCGCTACTACAGAGCCTGTAGACCTCAACAAGAGCCAGAAGACAACTATATATGACATAGAAGAGCCCGTAGAGCGCTACTACAGAGCCAGTAGACCCCAACAAGAGACAGAAGACAACTATACGTGACACAGGAGAGCCCGTAGAGCACTACTACAGAGCCTGTAGACCCCAACAAGAGACAGAAGACAACTATACGTGACACAGGAGAGCCCGTAGACCGCTACTACAGAGCCTGTAGACCTCAACAAGAGCCAGAAGACAACTATATATGACATAGTAGAGCCCGTAGAGCGCTACTACAGAGCCTGTAGACCCCAACAAGAGACAGAAGACAACTATATATGACATAGGAGAGCCCGTAGAGCGCTACTACAGAGCCTGTAGACCCCAAGAGACAGAAGACAACTATACGTGACGTAGGAGAGCCCGTAGAGCGCTACTACAGAGCCTGTAGACCCCAACAAGAGTCAGAAGACAACTATACGTGACACAGGAGAGCCCGTAGACCGCTACTTCAGAGCCTGTAGACCTCAACAAGAGCCAGAAGACAACTATACGTGACATGGGAGAGCCCATAGACCGCTACTACAGAGCCCGTAGACCCCAACAAGAGACAGAGGACAACTATACGTGACGGAGGAGAGTCCCTAGACCGCTAGTACAGAGCCTGTAGACCCCAACAAGAGCCAGAAAACAACTATATGTGATATAGGAGAGCCCGTAGACCACTACTACAGAGCCTGTAGACCCCAACAAGAGACAGAAGACAACTATACGTGACACAGGAGAGCCCGTAGACCACTACTACAGAGCCTGTAGACCCCAACAAGAGACAGAAGACAACTATACGTGACACAGGAGAGCCAGTAGACCGCTACTTCAGAGCCTGTAGACCTCAACAAGAGCCAGAAGACAACTATATGTGACATAGGAGAGCCCGTAGAGCGCTACTACAGAGCCTGTAGACCCCAACAAGAGACAGAAGACAACTATATGTGACATAGGAGAGCCCGTAGAGCGCTACTACAGAGCCTGTAGACCCCAAGAGACAGAAGACAACTATACGTGACGTAGGAGAGCCCGTAGAGCGCTACTACAGAGCCTGTAGACCCCAACAAGAGTCAGAAGACAACTATACGTGACACAGGAGAGCCCGTAGACCGCTACTTCAGCCTGTAGACCTCAACAAGAGCCAGAAGACAACTATACGTGACATGGGACAGCCCATAGACCGCTACTACAGAGCCCGTAGACCCCAACAAGAGACAGAGGACAACTATACGTGACATAGGAGAGCCCATAGAGCGCTACTACAGAGCCTGTAGACCCCAACAAGAGGCAGAAGACAACTATATATGACATAGGAGAGCCCATAGACCGCTACTGGAGAGCCAGTAGACCCTAACAAGAGACAGGAGACAACTATACGTGACATAGGAGAGGCCGTAGAGCGCTACTACAGAGCCTGCAGACCCTAATAAGAGACAGAAGACAACTATATGTGACATAGAAGAGCCCATAGACCACTACTACAGAGCCTGTAGACCCCAACAAGAGCCAGAAGACAACTATATATGACATAGAAGAGCCCGTAGACCACTACTACGGAGCCTGTAGACCCCAAAAAGAGCCAGAAGACAACTATACGTGACACAGGAGAGCCCATAGAGCGCTACTACAGAGCCTGTAGACACCAACAAGAGGCAGAAGACAACTATACATGACATAGGAGAGCCCGTCGACCCCAACAAGTCAGAAGACAACTATACGTGACACAGGAGAGCCCGTAGAGCGCTACTACAGAGCCTGTAGACACCAACAAGAGCCAGAAGACAACTATACGTGACATAGGAGAGCCCATAGACGGCTACTACAGAGCCCGTAGACCCCAACAAGAGGCAGAAGACAACTATATGTGACATAGGAGAGCCCGTAGAGCGCTACTACAGAGCCTGTAGACACCAACAAGAGGCAGAAGACAACTATATATGACATAGAAGAGCCCGTAGATCACTACTACAGAGCCTGTAGACCCCAACAAGAGACAGAAGACAACTATATGTGACATAGGAGAGCCCGAAGAGCGCTACTACAGAGCCTGTAGACCCCAACAAGAGACAGAAGACAACTATATATGACATAGAAGAGCCCGTAGATCACTACTACAGAGCCTGTAGACCCCAACAAGAGACAGAAGACAACTATATGTGACATAGGAGAGCCCGTAGAGCGCTACTACAGAGCCTGTAGACCCCAAGAGACAGAAGACAACTATACGTGACGTAGGAGAGCCCGTAGAGCGCTACTACAGAGCCTGTGGACTACAACAAGAGTCAGAAGACAACTATACGTGACACAGGAGAGCCAGTAGACCGCTACTTCAGAGCCTGTAGACCTCAACAAGAGCCAGAAGACAACTATATGTGACATAGGAGAGCCCGTAGAGCGCTACTACAGAGCCCGTAGACCCCAACAAGAGACAGAAGACAACTATATGTGACATAGGAGAGCCCGTAGAGCGCTACTACAGAGCCTGTAGACCCCAAGAGACAGAAGACAACTATACGTGACGTAGGAGAGCCCGTAGAGCGCTACTACAGAGCCTGTAGACCCCAACAAGAGTCAGAAGACAACTATATATGACATAGAAGAGCCCGTAGACCACTACTACGGAGCCTGTAGACCCCAAAAAGAGCCAGAAGACAACTATACGTGACACAGGAGAGCCCATAGAGCGCTACTACAGAGCCTGTAGACACCAACAAGAGGCAGAAGACAACTATACATGACTTAGGAGAGCCCGTCGACCCCAACAAGTCAGAAGACAACTATACGTGACAAAGGAGAGCCCGTAGAGCGCTACTACAGAGCCTGTAGACACCAACAAGAGGCAGAAGACAACTATATATGACATAGAAGAGCCCGTAGATCACTACTACAGAGCCTGTAGACCCCAACAAGAGACAGAAGACAACTATATGTGACATAGGAGAGCCCGTAGAGCGCTACTACAGAGCCTGTAGACCCCAACAAGAGACAGAAGACAAATATATATGACATAGAAGAGCCCGTAGATCACTACTACAGAGCCTGTAGACCCCAACAAGAGACAGAAGACAACTATATGTGACATAGGAGAGCCCGTAGAGCGCTACTACAGAGCCTGTGGACCCCAACAAGAGTCAGAAGACAACTATACGTGACATAGGAGAGCCCGTAGAGCGCTACTACAGAGCCTGTAGACCCCAAGAGACAGAAGACAACTATACGTGACGTAGGAGAGCCCGTAGAGCGCTACTACAGAGCCTGTAGACCCCAACAAGAGTCAGAAGACAACTATACGTGACACAGGAGAGCCCGTAGACCGCTACTTCAGAGCCTGTAGACCTCAACAAGAGCCAGAAGACAACTATACGTGACATAGGAGAGCCCATAGACGGCTACTACAGAGCCCGTAGACCCCAACAAGAGACAGAGTACAACTATACGTGACATAGGAGAGCCCGTAAAGCGCTACTACAGAGCCTGTAGACCTCAGGAAGAGCCAGAAGACAACTATATGTGTCATGGAAGAACCCATAGACCACTACTACAGAGCCTGTAGACCCCAACAAGAGACAGAAGACAGCTATATGTGACATAGGAGAGCCCGTAGAGCGCTACTACAGAGCCTGTAGACCCCAACAAGAGACAGAAGACAACTATATATGACATAGTAGAGCCCGTAGATCACTACTACAGAGCCTGTAGACCTCAACAAGAGCCAGAAGACAACTATACGTGACATAGGGGAGCCCATAGACCGCTACTACAGAGCCCGTAGACCCCAACAAAAGACAGAGGACAACTATACGTGACATAGGAGAGCCCGTAGAGCGCTACTACAGAGCCTGTAGACCCCAACAAGAGCCAGAAGACAACTATATGTGACATAGAAGAGCCCATAGACCACTACTACAGAGCCTGTAGACCCCAACAAGAGCCAGAAGACAACTATAAGTGACACAGGAAAGCCCATAAAGTGCTACTACAGAGCCTGTAGACCCCAACAAGAGGCAGAAGACAACTATATATGACATAGGAGAGCCCATAGACCGCTACTACAGAGCCAGTAGACCCTAACAAGAAACAGAAGACAACTATACGTGACATAGGTGAGGCCGTAGAGCGCTACTACAGAGCCTGTAGACCCTAATAAGAGGCAGAAAACAACTATATGTGACGTAGGAGAGCCCGCAGACCGCTACTACAGAGCCTGTAGACCCCAACAAGAGACAGAAGACAACTATATATGACATAGAAGAGCCCATAGACCACTACTACAGAGCCTGTAGACCCCAACAAGAGCCAGAAGACTACTATATATGACATTGAAGAGCCCGTACATCACTACTACAGAGCCTGTAGATCCCAACAAGAGACAGAAGACAACTATATGTGACATAGGAGAGCCCGTAGAGCGCTACTACAGAGCCTGTAGACCCCAAAAAGAGCCAGAAGACAACTATACATGACACAGGAGAGCCCATAGAGCACTACTACAGAGCCTGTAGACCCCAACAAGAGACAGAAGACAACTATATGTGACGTAGGAGAGCCCGTAGAGCGCTACTACAGAGCCTGTAGACACCAACAAGAGGCAGAAGACAACTATATATGACATAGAAGAGCCCGTAGATCACTACTACAGAGCCTGTAGACCCCAACAAGAGACAGAAGACAACTATACGTGACACAGGAAAGCCCGTATAGCGCTACTACAGAGCCTGTAGACCCCAAGAGACAGAAGACAACTATACGTGACGTAGGAGAGCCCGTAGAGCGCTACTACAGAGCCTGTAGACCCCAACAAGAGTCAGAAGACAACTATACGTGACACAGGAGAGCCCGTAGACCCCAACAAGAGCCAGAAGACAACTATAGGTGACGTAGGAGAGCCCGCAGACCGCTACTACAGAGCCTGTAGACCCCAACAAGAGACAGAAGACAACTATATATGACATAGAAGAGCCCGTAGACCAGTACTACAGAGCCTGTAGACCTCAACAAGAGCCAGAAGACAACTATATGTGACATAGGAGAGCCCGTAGAGCGCTACTACAGAGCCTGTAGACCCCAACAAGAGACAGAAGACAACTATATGTGACATAGGAGAGCCCGTAGAGCGCTACTACAGAGCCTGTAGACCCCAAGAGACAGAAGACAACTATACGTGACGTAGGAGAGCCCGTAGAGCGCTACTACAGAGCCTGTAGACCCCAACAAGAGTCAGAAGACAACTATACGTGACACAGGAGAGCCTGTAGACCGCTACTTCAGAGCCTGTAGACCTCAACAAGAGCCAGAAGACAACTATATGTGACATAGGAGAGCCCATAGACGGCTACTACAGAGCCCGTAGACCCCAACAAGAGACAGAGTACAACTATACGTGACATAGGAGAGCCCGTAAAGCGCTACTACAGAGCCTGTAGACCTCAGGAAGAGCCAGAAGACAACTATATGTGACATGGAAGAACCCATAGACCACTACTACAGAGCCTGTAGACCCCAACAAGACAGAAGACAGCTATATGTGACATAGAAGAGCCCGTAGACCAGTACTACAGAGCCTGTAGACCCCAACAAGAGCCAGAAGACAACTATACGTGACACAGGAGAGCACATAGAGCGCTACTACAGAGCCTGTAGACCCCAACAAGAGACAGAGGACAACTATACATGACATAGGAGAGCCTGTAGACCCCAACAAGAGCCAGAAGACAACTATACGTGACGTAGGAGAGCCCGTAGAGCGCTACTACAGAGCCTGTAGACCCCAACAAGAGGCAGAGGACAACTATACATGACATAGGAGAGCCTGTAGACCCCAACAAGAGCCAGAAGACAACTATATGTGACATAGGAGAGCCCATAGACCGCTACTACAGAGCACGTAGAACCTAACAAGAGACAGAGGACAACTATACGTGACATAGGAGAGCCCGTAAAGCGCTACTACAGAGCCTGTAGACCTCAAGAAGAGCCAGAAGACAACTATATGTGACATAGGAGAACCCGTAGACCACTACTACAGAGCCCGTAGACCTCAACAAGAGCCAGAAGACAACTATACGTGACATGGGAGAGCCCATAGACCACTACTACAGAGCCCGTAGACCCCAACAAGAGACAGAGGGCAACTATACGTGACATAGGAGGGCCCGTAGAGCGCTACTACAGAGCCCCGTAGACCCCAAGAGACAGAAGACAGCTAAACGTGACGTAGGAGAGCCCATAGACCGCTACTACAGAGCCTGTAGACCCAAACAAGAGACAGAAGACAACTATACGTGACATAGGAGAGCCCGTAGAGCGCTACTACAGAGCCTGTAGACCCCAAGAGACAGAAGACAACTATACGTGACGTAGGAGAGCCCGTAGAGCGCTACTACAGAGCCTGTAGACCCCAACAAGAGTCAGAAGACAACTATACGTGACACAGGAGAGCCCGTAGACCGCTACTTCAGAGCGTGTAGACCTCAACAAGATCCAGGAGACAACTATACGTGGCATAGGAGAGGCCGTAGAGCGCTACTACAGAGCCTGTAGACCCTAATAAGAGACAGAAGACAACTATATATGACATAGAAGAGCCCATAGACCACTACTACAGAGCCTGTAGACCCCAACAAGAGCCAGAAGACAACTATATATGACATAGAAGAGCCCGTAGACCACTACTACGGAGCCTGTAGACCCCAAAAAGAGCCAGAAGACAACTATACGTGACACAGGAGAGCCCATAGAGCGCTACTACAGAGCCTGTAGACACCAACAAGAGGCAGAAGACAACTATACATGACTTAGGAGAGCCCGTCGACCCCAACAAGTCAGAAGACAACTATACGTGACACAGGAGAGCCCGTAGAGCGCTACTACAGAGCCTGTAGACACCAACAAGAGGCAGAAGACAACTATATATGACATAGAAGAGCCCGTAGATCACTACTACAGAGCCTGTAGACCCCAACAAGACAGAAGACAACTATATGTGACATAGGAGAGCCCGTAGAGCGCTACTACAGAGCCTGTAGACCCCAACAAGAGACAGAAGACAACTATATATGACATAGAAGAGCCCGTAGATCACTACTACAGAGCCTGTAGACCCCAACAAGAGACAGAAGACAACTATATGTGACATAGGAGAGCTCGTAGAGCGCTACTACAGAGCCTGTGGACCCCAACAAGAGTCAGAAGACAACTATACGTGACACAGGAGAGCCCGTAGACCGCTACTTCAGAGCCTGTAGACCTCAACAAGAGCCAGAAGACAACTATATGTGACATAGGAGAGCCCGTAGAGCGCTACTACAGAGCCTGTAGACCGCAACAAGAGACAGAAGACAACTATATGTGACATAGGAGAGCCCGTAGAGCGCTACTACAGAGCCTGTAGACCCCAAGAGACAGAAGACAACTATACGTGACGTAGGAGAGCCCGTAGAGCGCTACTACAGAGCCTGTAGACCCCAACAAGAGTCAGAAGACAACTATACGTGACACAGGAGAGCCCGTAGACCGCTACTTCAGAGCCTGTAGACCTCAACAAGAGCCAGAAGACAACTATACGTGACATAGGAGAGCCCATAGACGGCTACTACAGAGCCCGTAGACCCCAACAAGAGACAGAGTACAACTATACGTGACATAGGAGAGCCCGTAAAGCGCTACTACAGAGCCTGTAGACCTCAGGAAGAGCCAGAAGACAACTTTATGTGACATGGAAGAACCCATAGACCACTACTACAGAGCCTGTAGACCCCAACAAGAGACAGAAGACAGCTATATGTGACATAGGAGAGCCCGTAGAGCGCTACTACAGAGCCTGTAGACCCCAACAAGAGACAGAAGACAACTATATATGACATAGAAGAGCCCGTAGATCACTACTACAGAGCCTGTAGACCTCAACAAGAGCCAGAAGACAAGTATACGTGACATAGGGGAGCCCATAGACCGCTACTACAGAGCCCGTAGACCCCAACAAGAGACAGAGGACAACTATACGTGACATAGGAGAGCCCGTAGAGCGCTACTACAGAGCCTGTAGACCCCAACAAGAGCCAGAAGACAACTATATGTGACATAGGAGAGCCCGTAGAGCACAACTACAGAGCCTGTAGACCCCAACAAGAGGCAGAAGACAACTATATATGACATAGAAGAGCCCATAGACCACTACTACAGAGCCTGTAGACCCCAACAAGAGCCAGAAGACAACTATACGTGACACAGGAAAGCCCATAAAGTGCTACTACAGAGCCTGTAGACCCCAACAAGAGGCAGAAGACAACTATATATGACATAGGAGAGCCCATAGACCGCTACTACAGAGCCAGTAGACCCTAACAAGAAACAGAAGACAACTATACGTGACATAGGAGAGGCCGTAGAGCGCTACTACAGAGCCTGTAGACCCTAATAAGAGGCAGAAAACAACTATATGTGACGTAGGAGAGCCCGCAGACCGCTACTACAGAGCCTGTAGACCCCAACAAGAGACAGAAGACAACTATATATGACATAGAAGAGCCCGTACATCACTACTACATAGCCTGTAGACCCCAACAAGAGACAGAAGACAACTATATGTGACATAGGAGAGCCCGTAGAGCGCTACTACAGAGCCTGTAGACCCCAAAAAGAGCCAGAAGACAACTATACATGACACAGGAGAGCCCATAGAGCGCTACTACAGAGCCTGTAGACCCCAACAAGAGACAGAAGACAACTATATGTGACGTAGGAGAGCCGGTAGAGCGCTACTACAGAGCCTGTAGACACCAACAAGAGGCAGAGGCAGAAGACAACTATATATGACATAAAAGAGCCCGTAGATCACTACTACAGAGCCAGTAGACCCCAACAAGAGACAGAAGACAACTATACGTGACACAGGAAAGCCCGTATAGCGCTACTACAGAGCCTGTAGACCCCAAGAGACAGAAGACAACTATACGTGGCGTAGGAGAGCCCGTAGAGCGCTACTACAGAGCCTGTAGACCCCAACAAGAGTCAGAAGACAACTATATATGACATAGAAGAGCCCGTAGACCAGTACTACAGAGCCTGTAGACCTCAACAAGAGCCAGAAGACAACTATACGTGACATAGGAGAGCCCATAGACGGCTACTACAGAGCCCGTAGACCCCAACAAGAGACAGAGTACAACTATACGTGACATAGGAGAGCCCGTAAAGCGCTACTACAGAGCCTGTAGACCTCAGGAAGAGCCAGAAGACAACTATATGTGACATGGAAGAACCCATAGACCACTACTACAGAGCCTGTAGACCCCAACAAGAGACAGAAGACAACTATACGTGACATAGGAGAGCCCGTAGAGCGCTACTACAGAGCCTGTAGACCTCAACAAGAGCCAGAAGACAACTATACGTGACATAGGAGAGCCCATAGACGGCTACTACAGAGCCCGTAGACCCCAACAAGAGACAGAAGACAGCTATATGTGACATAGGAGAGCCCGTAGAGCGCTACTACAGAGCCTGTAGACCCCAAGAGACAGAAGACAACTATACGTGGCGTAGGAGAGCCCGTAGAGCGCTACTACAGAGCCTGTAGACCCCAACAAGAGTCAGAAGACAACTATACGTGACACAGGAGAGCCCGTAGACCCCAACAAGAGCCAGAAGACAACTATAGGTGACGTAGGAGAGCCCGCAGACCGCTACTACAGAGCCTGTAGACCCCAACAAGAGACAGAAGACAACTATATATGACATAGAAGAGCCCGTAGACCAGTACTACAGAGCCTGTAGACCTCAACAAGAGCCAGAAGACAACTATATGTGACATAGGAGAGCCCGTAGAGCGCTACTACAGAGCCTGTAGACCCCAACAAGAGACAGAAGACAACTATATGTGACATAGGAGAGCCCGTAGAGCGCTACTACAGAGCCTGTAGACCCCAAGAGACAGAAGACAACTATACGTGACACAGGAGAGCCCGTAGACCGCTACTTCAGAGCCTGTAGACCTCAACAAGAGCCAGAAGACAACTATACGTGACATAGGAGAGCCCATAGACGGCTACTACAGAGCCCGTAGACCCCAACAAGAGACAGAGTACAACTATACGTGACATAGGAGAGCCCGTAAAGCGCTACTACAGAGCCTGTAGACCTCAGGAAGAGCCAGAAGACAACTATATGTGACATGGAAGAACCCATAGACCACTACTACAGAGCCTGTAGACCCCAACAAGAGACAGAAGACAGCTATATGTGACATAGGAGAGCCCGTAGAGCGCTACTACAGAGCCTGTAGACCCCAACAAGAGACAGAAGACAACTATATGTGACATAGAAGAGCCCATAGACCACTACTACAGAGCCTGTAGACCCCAACAAGAGCCAGAAAACAACTATATATGACATAGAAGAGCCCATAGACCACGACTACAGAGCCTGTAGACCCCAACAAGAGCCAGAAGACAACTATACGTGACACAGGAAAGCCCATAAAGTGCTACTACAGAGCCTGTAGACCCCAACAAGAGGGAGAAGACAACTATATATGACATAGGAGAGCCCATAGACCACTACTACAGAGCCAGTAGACCCTAACAAGAAACAGAAGACAACTATACGTGACATAGGAGAGGCCGTAGAGCGCTACTACAGAGCCTGTAGACCCTAATAAGAGGCAGAAAACAACTATATGTGACGTAGGAGAGCCCGCAGACCGCTACTACAGAGCCTGTAGACCCCAACAAGAGACAGAAGACAACTATATATGACATAGAAGAGCCCATAGACCACTACTACAGAGCCTGTAGACCCCAACAAGAGCCAGAAGACTACTATATATGACATAGAAGAGCCCGTACATCACTACTACAGAGCCTGTAGACCCCAACAAGAGACAGAAGACAACTATATGTGACATAGGAGAGCCCGTAGAGCGCTACTACAGAGCCTGTAGACCCCAAAAAGAGCCAGAAGACAACTATACATGACACAGGAGAGCCCATAGAGCGCTACTACAGAGCCTGTAGACCCCAACAAGAGACAGAAGACAACTATATGTGACGTAGGAGAGCCCGTAGAGCGCTACTACAGAGCCTGTAGACACCAACAAGAGGCAGAAGACAACTATATATGACATAGAAGAGCCCGTAGATCACTACTACAGAGCCTGTAGACCCCAACAAGAGACAGAAGACAACTATACGTGACACAGGAAAGCCCGTATAGCGCTACTACAGAGCCTGTAGACCCCAAGAGACAGAAGACAACTATACGTGACGTAGGAGAGCCCGTAGAGCGCTACTACAGAGCCTGTAGACCCCAACAAGAGTCAGAAGACAACTATACGTGACACAGGAGAGCCCGTAGACCCCAACAAGAGCCAGAAGACAACTATAGGTGACGTAGGAGAGCCCGCAGACCGCTACTACAGAGCCTGTAGACCCCAACAAGAGACAGAAGACAACTATACGTGACACAGGAGAGCCCATAGAGCGCTACTACAGAGCCTGTAGACCCCAACAAGAGACAGAAGACAACTATACGTGACGTAGGAGAGCCCGTAGAGCGCTACTACAGAGCCTGTAGACCCCAACAAGAGACAGAAGACAACTATAGGTGACGTAGGAGAGCCCGCAGACCGCTACTACAGAGCCTGTAGACCCCAACAAGAGACAGAAGACAACTATATATGACATAGAAGAGCCTGTAGACCAGTACTACAGAGCCTGTAGACCCCAACAAGAGCCAGAAGACAACTATACGTGACACAGGAGAGCCCATAGAGCGCTACTTCAGAGCCTGTAGACCCCAACAAGAGACAGAAGACAACTATATGCAACATAGGAGAACCCGTAGACCACTACTACAGAGCCCGTAGAGCCCAACAAGAGACAGAGGGCAACTATACGTGACATAGGAGGGCCCGTAGAGCGCTACTACAGAGCCCGTAGACCCCAAGAGACAGAAGACAGCTAAACGTGACGTAGGAGAGCCCATAGACCGCTACTACAGAGCCTGTAGACCCCAACAAGAGACAGATGACAACTATGCGTGACGTAGGAGAGCCCATAGACCGCTACTACAGAGCCTGTAGACCCAAACAAGAGACAGAAGACAACTATACGTGACATAGGAGAGCCCATAGACCACTACTACAGAGCATGAAGACCCCAACAAGAGGCAGAAGACAAGTAAACGTGATGTAGGAGAGCCCCCAGACCGCTACTTCAGAGCCTGTAGACCCCAACAAGAGTCAGAAGACAACTATATGTGACATAGGAGAGCCCGTAGAGCGCTACTACAGAGCCTGTAGATCCCCAAAAGAGCCAGAAGACAACTAAACGTGACGTAGGAGAGCCCATAGACCGCTACTACAGAGCCTGTAGACCCCAACAAGAAACAGAAGACAAGTAAACGTCACGTAGGAGAGCCCATAGACCGCTACTACAGAGCCTGTAGACCCCAACGAGACAGAAGACAACTATGCGTGACATAGGAGTGCCCATAGACCACTACTACAGAGCCCGTAGACCTCAACAAGAGCCAGAAGACAACTATACGTGACATGGGAGAGCCCATAGACCGCTACTATAGAGCCCGTAGACCCCAACAAGAGACAGAGGGCAACTATACGTGACATAGGAGAGCCCGTAGAGCGCTACTACAGAGCCTGTAGACCCTAAATAGAGGCAGAAAACAACTATACGTGACATAGGAGAGCCCATAGAGCGCTACTACAGAGCCTGTAGACCCCAACAAGAGCCAGAAGACAACTTTACGTGACATAGGAGAGCCCATAGACCGCTACTACAGAGCCAGTAGACCCTAACAAGAGACAGAAGACAACTATACGTGACATAGGAGAGCCCATAGACCACTACTACAGAGCCAGTAGACCCTAACAAGAGGCAGAAGACAACTATATGTGACGTAGGAGAGGCCGTAGAGCGCTACTACAGAGCCTATAGACCCTAATAAGAGACAGAAGACAACTATATATGACATAGAAGAGCCCGTAGACCGCTACTACAGAGCCTGTAGACCCTAACAAGAGGCAGAAGACAACTATATCTGACGTAGGAGAGCCCGTAGACCACTACTACTGAGTCTGTAGACCACAACAAGAGCCAGAAGACAACTATATATGACATAGGAGAGCCCCTACACCGCTACTACAGAGCCTGTAGACCCCAACAAGAGACAGAAGACAACTATACGTGACATGGGAGAGCCTGTAGAGCGCTTCTACAGAGCCCGTAGACCCCAACAAGAGTCAGAAGACAACTATATGTGACATAGGAGAGGCCGTTGAGCGCTACTACAGAGCCTGCAGACCCCAACAAGAGACAGAAGACAAGTAAACGTGACGTAGGAGAGCCCCTAGACCGCTACTACAGAGCCTGTAGACCCCAACGAGACAGAAGACAACTATACGTGACATAGGAGAGCCCGTAGAGCGCTACTACAGAGCCTTTGGACCCCAACAAGAGACAGAAGACAACTATATGTGACATAGGAGAGCCCGTAGACCGCTACTACAGAGCCTGTAGACCCCAACAAGAGGCAGAAGACAACTATATGTGACGTAGGAGAGTCCCTAGACTGCTAGTACAGAGCCTGTAGACCCCAACAAGAGCCAGAAAACAACTATATGTGATATAGGAGAGCCCGTAGACTGCTAGTACAGAGCCTGTAGACCCCAACAAGAGCCAGAAAACAACTATATGTGATATAGGAGAGCCCGTAGACTGCTAGTACAGAGCCTGTAGACCCCAACAAGAGCCAGAAAACAACTATATGTGATATAGGAGAGCCCGTAGACCGCTACTACAGAGCCTGTAGACCCCGACAAGAGCCAGAAGACAACTATGCGTTACATAGGAGAGACCGTAGACCGCTACTACAGAGCCCATAGACCCCAACGAGACAGAAGACAACTATATGTGACATAGGAGAGCCTGGAGAGCGCTACTACAGAGCCAGTAGACCCAAAGAAGAGGCAGAAGTGACATAAGACAGCCCATATACAGCTACAAGACAGCCCATATACAGCTACAAGACAGCCCATATAGCGCTACAAGACAGCCCATATAGTGCTACAAGGGAGGCCATAGAGCGCTACAAGAGAGGCCATAGAGCGCTACAAGAGAGGCCATAGAGCGCTACAAGAGAGGCCATAGAGCGCTACAAGAGAGGCCGTAGAGCGCTACAAGAGAGGCCGTAGAGCGCTACAAGAGAGGTCGTAGAGCGCTACAAGAGAGGTCGTAGAGCACTACAAGAGAGGTCGTACAGCGCTACAAGAGAGGTCGTACAGCGCTACAAGAGAGGTCGTAGAGCACTACAAGAGAGGTCGTAGAGCACTACAAGAGAGGCCGTAGAGCGCTACAAGAGAGGCCGTAGAGCGCTACAAGAGAGGCCGTAGAGCGCTACAAGAGAGGCCATAGAGCGCTACAAGAGAGGCCATAGAGCACTACAAGAGAGGCCATAGAGCGCTACAAGAGAGGCCATAGAGCGCTACAAGAGAGGCCATAGAGCGCTACAAGGGAGGCCGTAGAGAGCTACAAGAGAGTCCACACAGCGCTACAAGAGAGGCCATAGAGCGCTACAAGAGAGGCCATAGAGCGCTACAAGAGAGGTCATAGAGTGCTACAAGAGAGGCCATAGAGCGCTACAAGAGAGGCCGTAGAGCGCTACAAGAGAGGCCGTAGAGTGCTACAAGAGAGGCCATAGAGCGCTACAAGAGAGGCCGTAGAGCGCTACAAGAGAGGCCGTAGAGTGCTACAAGAGAGGCCATACAGAGCTACAAGACAGGCCATAAAGCGCTACAAGAGGACAGAGTGCTACAAGAGAGGCCATAAAGAGCTACAAGAGAGGCCATAGAGCGCTACAATAGTGGCCAAAGAGCGCTACAAGAGAGGCCGTACAGAGCTACAAGAGAGGCCATAGAGCGCTACAAGAGAGGTCATAGAGTGCTACAAGAGAGGCCATAGAGCGCTACAAGAGAGGCCGTAGAGCGCTACAAGAGAGGCCGTAGAGTGCTACAAGAGAGGCCATAGAGCGCTACAAGAGAGGCCATAGAGCGCTACAAGAGAGGCCATACAGAGCTACAAGAGAGGCCGTAGAGCGCTACAAGAGAGGCCATACAGAGCTACAATAGAGGCCACAGAGCGCTACAAGAGAGGCCGCAGAGCGCTACAAGAGAGGTTGTAGAGCGCTACAAAAGAGGCCATAAAGCGCTACAAGAGAGGCCGTAGAGCGCTACAAGAGAGGCCGTAAAGGGCTACAAGAGAGGCCGTAAAGGGCTACAAGAGAGGCCGTAGAGGGCTACAAGAGAGGCCGTAAAGGGCTACAAGAGAGGCCGTAAAGGGCTACAAGAGAGGCCGTAGAGGGCTACAAGAGAGGCCGTAAAGCGCTACAAGAGACGCCGCAGAGAGCTACAAGAGAGGCCATAGAGCGCTACAAGAGAGGCCATAGAGCGCTACAAGAGAGGCCGTGGAGCACTACAAGAGAGGCCATACAGAGCTACAAGAGCGACTGTAGAGCGCTACAAGAGCGACCGTAGAGCGCTACAAGAGCGACCGTAGAGCGCTACAAGAGAGGCCGTAGAGCGCTACAAGAGAGGCCATAGAGCGCTACAAGAGAGGCCATAGAGCGCTACAAGAGAGGCCATAGAGCGCTACAAGAGAGGCCATAGAGCGCTACAAGAGAGGCCATAGAGCGCTACAAGAGAGGCCGTAGAGAGCTACAAGAGAGGTCGTAGAGCGCTACAAGAGAGGCCGTAGACGGCTACAAGAGAGGTCGTAGAGCGCTACAAGAGAGGCCGTAGAGCGCTACAAGAGAGGCCGTGGAGAGCTACAAGAGAGGCCGTAGAGCGCTACAAGAGAGGCCATAGAGCGCTACAAGAGAGGGCGTAGAGCGCTACAAGAGAGGGCGTAGAGCGCTACAAGAGAGGCCGTAGAGCGCTACAAGAGAGGCCGTGGAGCGCTACAAGAGAGGCCGTACAGAGCTACAAGAGAGGCCGTAGAGCGCTACAAGAGAGGCCATAGAGCGCTACAAGAGAGGGCGTAGAGCGCTACAAGAGAGGCCGTAGAGCGCTACAAGAGAGGCCATACAGAGCTACAAGAGAGGCCGTAGAGCGCTACAAGAGAGGCCGTAGAGCGCTACAAGAGAGGCCGTAGAGAGCTACAAGAGAGGCCGCAGAGTGCTACAAGAGAGGCCGTAGAGCGCTACAAGAGGACAGAGTGCTACAAGAGAGGCCGTAGAGCGCTACAAGAGGACAGAGTGCTACAAGAGAGGCCATAGAGTGCTACAAGAGAGGCCGTAGAGCGCTACAAGAGAGGCCATAGAGCGCTACAAGAGAGGCCGTAGAGCGCTACAAGAGAGGCCATAGAGTGCTACAAGAGAGGCCGTAGAGCGCTACAAGAGAGGCCGTAGAGCGCTACAAGAGAGGCCGCAGAGTGCTACAAGAGAGGCCGCAGAGAGCTACAAGAGAGGCCGCAGAGAGCTACAAGAGAGGCCGTAGAGCGCTACAAGAGAGGCCGCAGAGAGCTACAAGAGAGGCCATAGAGTGCTACAAGAGAGGCCGCAGAGAGCTACAAGAGAGGCCGTAGAGCGCTACAAGAGAGGCCGTAGAGCGCTACAAGAGAGGCCGCAGAGAGCTACAAGAGAGGCCATAGAGTGCTACAAGAGAGGCCGCAGAGAGCTACAAGAGAGGCCGTAGAGCGCTACAAGAGAGGCCGTAGAGCGCTACAAGAGAGGCCATAGAGCGCTACAAGAGGGGCCGTAGAGCGCTACAAGAGAGGCCGTAGAGAGCTACAAGAGAGGTCGTATAGCGCTACAAGAGAGGCCATAGAGCGCTACAAGAGAGGCCATAGAGCGCTACAAGAGGGGCCGTAGAGCGCTACAAGAGAGGCCGTAGAGAGCTACAAGAGAGGCCGTAGAGCGCTACAAGAGAGGCCATAGAGCGCTACAAGAGAGGCCGCAGAGCGCTACAAGAGAGGCCGCAGAGCGCTACAAGAGAGGCCGTAGAGCGCTACAAGAGAGGCCGTAGAGAGCTACAAGAGGACAGAGTGCTACAAGAGAGGCCGTAGAGAGCTACAAGAGAGGCCGTAGAGCGCTACAAGAGAGGCCGCAGAGCGCTACAAGAGAGGCCGCAGAGCGCTACTAGAGGACAGAGTGCTACAAGAGAGGCCGTAGAGCGCTACAAGAGAGGCCGCAGATCGCTACAAGAGAGGCCGTAGAGAGCTACAAGAGAGGCCGCAGAGCTACAAGAGAGGCCGTAGAGTGCTACAAGAGAGGCCGTAGAGAGCTACAAGAGAGGCCGCAGAGCTACAAGAGAGGCCGTAGAGCGCTACAAGAGAGGCCGCAGATCGCTACAAGAGAGGCCGTAGAGTGCTACAAGAGAGGCTGTAGAGCGCTACAAGAGAGGCCGTAGAGAGCTACAAGAGAGGCCGCAGATCGCTACAAGAGAGGCCGTAGAGAGCTACAAGAGAGGCCGCAGATCGCTACAAGAGAGGCCGTAGAGAGCTACAAGAGAGGCCGCAGAGCTACAAGAGAGGCCGTAGAGTGCTACAAGAGAGGCCGTAGAGAGCTACAAGAGAGGCCGCAGAGCTACAAGAGAGGCCGTAGAGCGCTACAAGAGGACAGAGTGCTACAAGAGAGGCCGTAGAGCGCTACAAGAGAGGCCGTAGAGCGCTACAAGAGAGGCCGCAGATCGCTACAAGAGAGGCCGTAGAGTGCTACAAGAGAGGCTGTAGAGCGCTACAAGAGAGGCCGTAGAGAGCTACAAGAGAGGCCGTAGAGAGCTACAAGAGAGGCCGTAGAGAGCTACAAGAGAGGCCGCAGAGGTACAAGAGAGGCCGTAGAGAGCAACAAGAGAGGCCGCAGAGCGCTACAAGAGAGGCCGTAGAGCGCTACAAGAGAGGCCGTAGAGCGCTACAAGAGAGGCCGTAGAGCGCTACAAGAGAGCCCATACAGAGCTACAAGAGAGGCCGCAGAGCGCTACAAGAGAGGCCGTAGAGCGCTACAAGAGAGGCCGTAGAGCGCTACAAGAGAGGCCGCAGAGAGCTACAAGAGAGGCCGCAGAGCGCTACAAGAGAGGCCGTAGAGCGCTACAAGAGAGGCCGTAGAGCGCTACAAGAGAGGCCGTAGAGCGCTACAAGAGAGGCCATACAGAGCTACAAGAGAGGCCGCAGAGCTACAAGAGAGGCCGTAGAGAGCTACAAGAGAGGCCGCAGAGCGCTACAAGAGAGGCCGCAGAGCGCTACAAGAGAGGCCGTAGAGCGCTACAAGAGAGGCCGTACAGAGCTACAAGAGAGGCCGTAGAGCGCTACAAGAGAGGCCATACAGAGCTACGAGAGGCCGTAGAGCGCTACAAGAGAGGCCGCAGAGCGCTACAAGAGAGGCCGTAGAGCGCTACAAGAGAGGCCGTAGAGCGCTACAAGAGAGGCCGCAGAGAGCTACAAGAGAGGCCGTAGAGAGCTACAAGAGAGGCCGCAGAGCGCTACAAGAGAGGCCGTAGAGCGCTACAAGAGAGGCCGTAGAGCGCTACAAGAGAGGCCATAGAGCGCTACAAGAGAGGCCGCAGAGCGCTACAAGAGAGGCCGCAGAGCGCTACAAGAGAGGCCGTAGAGCGCTACAAGAGAGGCCGTAGAGCGCTACAAGAGAGGCCATAGAGCGCTACAAGAGAGGCCGCAGAGCGCTACAAGAGAGGCCGCAGATCGCTACAAGAGAGGCCGCAGAGCGCTACAAGAGAGGCCGTAGAGCGCTACAAGAGAGGCCGCAGAGCGCTACAAG
Source organism: Eleutherodactylus coqui (assembly GCF_035609145.1). Taxonomy (NCBI): domain Eukaryota; kingdom Metazoa; phylum Chordata; class Amphibia; order Anura; family Eleutherodactylidae; genus Eleutherodactylus; species Eleutherodactylus coqui. The sequence continues at coordinate 342,771,704 of NC_089838.1, forward strand.
AGAGGCCGCAGATCGCTACAAGAGAGGCCGCAGAGCGCTACAAGAGAGGCCGCAGAGCGCTACAAGAGAGGCCGCAGATCGCTACAAGAGAGGCCGCAGATCGCTACAAGAGAGGCCGTAGAGCGCTACAAGAGAGGCCACAGAGCGCTACAAGAGAGGCTGTAGAGCGCTACAAGAGAGGCCGCAGAGGTACAAGAGAGGCCGTAGAGCGCTACAAGAGAGGCCGCAGAGCGCTACAAGAGAGGCCGCAGATCGCTACAAGAGAGGCCGTAGAGCGCTACAAGAGAGGCCGTAGAGCGCTACAAGAGAGGCCGTAGAGCGCTACAAGGGGACAGAGTGCTACAAGAGAGGCCGTAGAGCGCTACAAGGGGACAGAGTGCTACAAAAGAGGCCATAGAGCGCTACAAGAGAGGCCATAGAGCGCTACAAGAGAGGCCGCAGAGAGCTACAAGAGAGGCCGCAGAGCGCTACAAGAGAGGCCGTAGAGCGCTACAAGGGGACAGAGTGCTACAAGAGAGGCGGTGGAGCGCTACAAGAGAGGCCGTACTGGTGCTGAGAGGACCGTTGCTGCCCCCTATAGGAGTTCTATGCTCACTCCCGCTGAGAGGAACATACATTTTCTACATGCAGCCGCTCCTCTCCGCAGCCGTACAACACGCCCACATCTCTGATCACGTGATAGTACAGCACAGCTCCTCGTGCACGGCTGTGTAACTGTATCCACGTGGTGCAGAACAACCAATGAGGTGGCTGTAATGGCCAGCGGTGCGCTAAAGCGTGACTGAGATACGTATATTTCTGATTTCAGCCGCAGTTCAGCAGCGCTGCTGATTAGAGCCACCTGATTGGCTCTTCGGCACCACGTGACTACACGGTGTGCACGCGGATTGCCTTCAGCAGCCGTGCACTACACACTAGAGTTCAGCAGCACGGGGTTAGGGTTAGCCGCTGAACTGTGGCTGAAATCCCAATATGTCCCAGATACAACACACGCCCTCCCCTCAGTGACGTTAGCTTCGTTTTGCGCAGGCGTTGTTTTGCATTCCGCAACCTAACGGACCGTTCATTGACTCCCACAGTGATAGCTCCACCCTTACTGACGTACTTCCGGCGGGGGCAGGAAGTGACGTGAAGTTGCCTTCCCGCCTCCATCGTTGTTGCTGAAGACGAAAACGTGCCGGAGCGGCCAAATTTGTAAGTGATACGGGGAAAGCAGGGGTGCGGGAGACCCCGTACACGGGGTGGGAGAGTCCAAGTCACTAGAAGAGGGGGCAGCGGTACGGGGGAAAATCTGGGTAATGTGCAAGGGGAAGGGTCTATGTACTAAGGAAGGGGGAGCAACGCTATGGGAGAGTCCATTTAGTAGGAGGAGGGGGGAACAGCGCTATAGGGGAGAGGCCATGTAGGAGAAGGAGGGGGAGCAGCGCTATAGAGGAGAGGCCATGTAGGAGAAGGAGCAGCGCTATAGGGGAGAGGCCATGGAGTAGAGGGAGGGAGAGCAGCGCTATAGGGGAGAGGCCATGGAGGAGAGGGAGGGGGAGCAGCGCTATAGGGGAGAGGCCATGTAGGAGAGGGAGAGGGGAGCAGCGCTATAGGGGAGAGGCCATGGGGTAGAGGAAGGGGGAGCAGCGCTATAGGGGAAAGGCCATGTAGGGGAAAGGCCATGTAGGAGAGGGAGGGGGAGCAGTGCTATAGGGGAGAGGCCATGGAGTAGAGGGAGGGGGAGCAGCGCTATAGGGGAGAGGCCATGGGGTAGAGGGAGGGGGAGCAGCGCTATAGGGGAGAGGCCATGTAGGAGAGGGAGGGGGAGCAGCGCTATAGGGGAGAGGCCATGGAGTAGAGGGAGGGGGAGCAGCGCTATAGGGGAGAGGCCATGTAGGAGAGGGAGGGGGAGCAGCGCTATAGGGGAGAGGCCATGGAGGAGATGGAGGGGGAGCAGCGCTATAGGGGAGAGGCCATGTAGTAGAGGGAGGGGGAGCAGCGCTATAGGGGAGAGGCCATGTAGGAGAGGGAGGGGGAGCAGCGCTATAGGGGAGAGGCCATGGAGGAGATGGAGGGGGAGCAGCGCTATAGGGGAGAGGCCATGGAGTAGAGGGAGGGGGAGCAGCGCTATAGCGGAGAGGCCATGTAGTAGAGGGAGGGGGAGCAGCGCTATAGGGGAGAGGCCATGGAGTAGAGGGAGGGGGAGCAGCGCTATAGGGGAGAGGCCATGTAGGAGAGGGAGGGGGAGCAGCGCTATAGGGGAGAGGCCATGGAGGAGATGGAGGGGGAGCAGCGCTATAGGGGAGAGGCCATGGAGGAGATGGAGGGGGAGCAGCGCTATAGGGGAGAGGCCATGTAGTAGAGGGAGGGGGAGCAGCGCTATAGGGGAGAGGCCATGTAGGAGAGGGAGGGGGAGCAGCGCTATAGGGGAGAGGCCATGGAGGAGATGGAGGGGGAGCAGCGCTATAGGGGAGAGGCCATGGAGTAGAGGGAGGGGGAGCAGCGCTATAGCGGAGAGGCCATGTAGTAGAGGGAGGGGGAGCAGCGCTATAGGGGAGAGGCCATGGAGTAGAGGGAGGGGGAGCAGCGCTATAGGGGAGAGGCCATGTAGGAGAGGGAGGGGGAGCAGCGCTATAGGGGAGAGGCCATGTAGGAGAGGGAGGGGGAGCAGCGCTATAGGGGAGAGGCCATGTAGGAGAGGGAGGGGGAGCAGCGCTATAGGGGAGAGGCCATGTAGGAGAGGGAGGGGGAGCAGCGCTATAGGAGAGAGGCCATGGGGTAGAGGGAGGGGGAGCAGCGCTATAGGGGAGAGGCCATGGGGTAGAGGGAGGGGGAGCAGCGCTATAGGGGAGAGGCCATGTAGGAGAGGGAGGGGGAGCAGCGCTATAGGGGAGAGGCCATGGAGTAGAGGGAGGGGGAGCAGCGCTATAGGGGAGAGGCCATGTAGGAGAGGGAGGGGGAGCAGCGCTATAGGGGAGAGGCCATGGAGGAGATGGAGGGGGAGCAGCGCTATAGGGGAGAGGCCATGTAGTAGAGGGAGGGGGAGCAGCGCTATAGGGGAGAGGCCATGTAGGAGAGGGAGGGGGAGCAGCGCTATAGGGGAGAGGCCATGTAGGAGAGGGAGGGGGAGCAGCGCTATAGGGGAGAGGCCATGGAGGAGATGGAGGGGGAGCAGCGCTATAGGGGAGAGGCCATGTAGTAGAGGGAGGGGGAGCAGCGCTATAGGGGAGAGGCCATGTAGGAGAGGGAGGGGGAGCAGCGCTATAGGGGAGAGGCCATGTAGGAGAGAGAGAGGGGGAGCAGCGCTATAGGGGAGAGGCCATGTAGTAGAGGGAGGGGGAGCAGCGCTATAGGGGAGAGGCCATGTAGGAGAAGGAGCAGCGCTATAGGGGAGAGGCCATGTAGGAGAAGGAGCAGCGCTATAGGGGAGAGGCCATGTAGGAGAGGGAGGGGGAGCAGCGCTATAGGGGAGAGGCCATGTAGGAGAGGGAGGGGGAGCAGCGCTATAGGGGAGAGGCCATGTAGGAGAGGGAGGGGGAGCAGCGCTATAGGGGAGAGGCCATGTAGGAGAGGGAGGGGGAGCAGCGCTATAGGGGAGAGGCCATGTGGTAGAGGGAGGGGGAGCAGCGCTATAGGGGAGAGGCCATGTAGGAGAGGGGGGAGCAGCGCTATAGGGGAGAGGCCATGGAGTAGAGGGAGGGGGAGCAGCGCTATAGGGGAGAGGCCATCTAGGAGAGGGAGGGGGAGCAGCGCTATAGGGGAGAGGCCATGTAGGAGAGGGAGGGGGAGCAGCGCTATAGGGGAGAGGCCATGGAGGAGAGGGAGGGGGAGCAGCGCTATAGGGGAGAGGCCATGGAGGAGAGGGAGGGGGAGCAGCGCTATAGGGGAGAGGCCATGGAGGAGAGGGAGGGGGAGCAGCGCTATAGGGGAGAGGCCATGCAGGAGAGGGAGGGGGAGCAGCGCTATAGGGGAGAGGCCATGCAGGAGAGGGAGGGGGAGCAGCGCTATAGGGGAGAGGCCATGTAGGAGAGGGAGAGGGGAGCAGCGCTATAGGGGAGAGGCCATGTAGGAGGAGGGGAGCAGCGCTATAGGGGAGAGGCCATGTAGGAGGAGGGGGAGCAGCGCTATAGGGGAGAGGCCATGTAGGAGGAGGGGGAGCAGCGCTATAGGGGAGAGGCCATGTAGGTGAGGGAGGGGGAACAGCGCTATAGGGGAGAGGCCATGTAGGAGGGGGGGCAGCGCTATAGGGGAGAGGCCATGTAGGAGGGGGACGGGGAGCAGCGCTATAGGGGAGAGGCCATGTAGGAGAGGGAGAGGGGAGCAGCGCTATAGGGGAGAGGCCATGTAGGAGGGGGACGGGGAGCAGCGCTATAGGGGAGAGGCCATGTAGGAGGGGGAGCAGCGCTATAGGGGAGAGGCCATGTAGGAGGGGGACGGGGAGCAGCGCTATAGGGGAGAGGCCATGTAGGAGAGGGGGGGAGCGGCGCTAAAGGGGAGAGGCCATGTAGGAGGGGGAGCAGCGCTATAGGGGAGAGGCCATGTAGGAGGGGGAGCAGCGCTATAGGGGAGAGGCCATGTAGGAGAGGGAGAGGGGAGCAGCGCTATAGGGGAGAGGCCATGTAGGAGGAGGGGAGCAGCGCTATAGGGGAGAGGCCATGTAGGAGGAGGGGGAGCAGCGCTATAGGGGAGAGGCCATGTAGGAGGAGGGGGAGCAGCGCTATAGGGGAGAGGCCATGTAGGTGAGGGAGGGGGAACAGCGCTATAGGGGAGAGGCCATGTAGGAGAGGGAGGGGGAGCAGCGCTATAGGGGAGAGGGAGCAGCGCTATAGGGGAGAGGCCATGTAGGAGAGGGAGGGGGAGCAGTGCTATAGGGCAGAGGCCATGTAGGAGAGGGAGGGGGAGCAGCGCTATAGGGGAGAGGCCATGTAGGAGAGGGAGGGGGAGCAGCGCTATAGGGAAGAGGCCATGTAGGAGAGGGAGGGGGAGCAGCGCTATAGGGGAGAGGCCATGTAGGAGAGGGAGGGGGAGCAGCGCTATAGGGGAGAGGCCATGTAGGAGAGGGAGGGGGAGCAGCGCTATAGGGGAGAGGCCATGTAGGAGAGGGAGGGGGAGCAGCGCTATAGGAGAGAGGCCATGGGGTAGAGGGAGGGGGAGCAGCGCTATAGGGGAGAGGCCATGGGGTAGAGGGAGGGGGAGCAGCGCTATAGGGGAAAGGCCATGGGGTAGAGGGAGGGGGAGCAGCGCTATAGATAAAGGCCATGGGGTAGAGGGAGGGGGAGCAGCGCTATAGGGGAGAGGCCATGGAGTAGCGGGCGGGGGAGCAGCGCTATAGGGGAGACGCCATAGAGTAGAGGGAGGGGGGAGCAGCGCTATAGAGGAGAGGCCATGGAGTAGCGGGCGGGGGAGCAGCGCTATAGGGGAGAGGCCATGGAGTAGAGGGAGGGGGAGCAGCGCTATAGGGGAGAGGCCATGTAGAAGGAGGGGGAGCAGCGCTATAGGGGAGAGGCCATGTAGGAGAGGGAGGGGGAGCAGCGCTATAGGGGAGAGGCCATGTAGGAGAGGGAGGGGGAGCAGCGCTATAGGGGAAAGGCCATGTAGGAGAGGGAGGGGGAGCAGCGCTATAGGGGAGAGGGAGCAGCGCTATAGGGGAGAGGCCATGTAGGAGAGGGAGGGGGAGCAGCGCTATAGGGCAGAGGCCATGTAGGAGAGGGAGGGGGAGCAGCGCTATAGGGGAGAGGCCATGTAGGAGAGGGAGGGGGAGCAGCGCTATAGGGGAGAGGCCATGTAGGAGAGGGAGGGGGAGCAGCGCTATAGGGGAGAGGCCATGGGGTAGAGGGAGGGGGAGCAGCGCTATAGGGGAGAGGCCATGTAGGAGAGGGAGGGGGAGCAGCGCTATAGGGGAGAGGCCATGGGGTAGAGGGAGGGGGAGCAGCGCTATAGGGGAGAGGCCATGGGGTAGAGGGAGGGGGAGCAGCGCTATAGGGGAAAGGCCATGGGGTAGAGGGAGGGGGAGCAGCGCTATAGGGGAGAGGCCATAGAGGAGAGGCCATGGAGTAGCGGGTGCGGGAGCAGCGCTATAGGGGAGAGGCCATAGAGGAGAGGCCATGGAGTAGCGGGCGGGGGAGCAGCGCTATAGGGGAGAGGCCATGGAGTAGAGGGAGGGGGAGCAGTGCTATAGCGGAGAGGCCATGTAGGAGAGGGAGGGGGAGCAGCGCTATAGGGGAGAGGCCATGTAGGAGAGGGAGGGGGAGCAGCGCTATAGGGGAGAGGCCATGTAGGAGAGGGAGGGGGAGCAGCGCTATAGGGGAGAGGCCATGTAGGAGAGGGAGGGGGAGCAGCGCTATAGGGGAGAGGCCATGTAGGAGAGGGAGGGGGAGCAGCGCTATAGGGGAGAGGCCATGTAGGAGAGGGAGGGGGAGCAGCGCTATAGGGGAGAGGCCATGTAGGAGAGGGAGAGGGAGCAGCGCTATAGGGGAGAGGCCATGTAGGAGAGGGAGGGGGAGCAGCGCTATAGGGCAGAGGCCATGTAGGAGAGGGAGGGGGAGCAGCGCTATAGGGGAGAGTCCATGTAGGAGAGGGAGGAGGAGCAGTGCTATAGGGGAGAGGCCATGGGGTAGAGGGAGGGGGAGCAGCGCTATAGGGGAAAGGCCATGGGGTAGAGGGTGGGGGAGCAGCGCTATAGGGGAAAGGCCATGGGGTAGAGGGAGGGGGAGCAGCGCCTTTAGGGGAGAGGCCATGGAGTAGCGGGCGGGGGAGCAGCGCCTTTAGGGGAGAGGCCATAGAGTAGAGGGAGGGGGAGCAGCGCTATAGAGGAGAGGCCATGGAGTAGCGGGAGGGGGAGCAGCGCTATAGGGGAGAGGCCATGTCGGAGAGGGAGGGGGAGCAGCGCTATAGGGGAGAGGCCATGGAGTAGAGGGAGGGGGAGCAGCGCTATAGGGGAGAGGCCGTGGAGTAGAGGGAGGGGGAGCAGCGCTATAGGGGAGAGGCCATGTAGTAGAGGGAGGGGGGAGCAGCGCTATAGGGGAGAGGCCATGTAGTAGAGGGAGGGGGGAGCAGCGCTATAGGGGAGAGGCCATGGAGTAGAGGGAGGGGGAGCAGCGCTATAGGGGAGAGGCCGTGGAGTAGAGGGAGGGGGAGCAGCGCTATAGGGGAGAGGCCATGTAGTAGAGGGAGGGGGGAGCAGCGCTATAGGGGAGAGGCCATGTAGTAGAGGGAGGGGGAGCAGCGGTTTGGGAGTGTCTGTGTAGCAGCGGCGGCGGAGCAGCGGTTGTGTGTACTGCAGGGGCTCGGGAGACCCTGTGTATTTGGGGGAGGAGCGTTTGTCATTGACTGAACCTTTGTCTTTCCTGGTGGCAGATAATGGGGGACAGCGATGACGAGTACGACCGCAGGCGGAGGGACAAGTTCAGGCGGGAGAGAAGCGACTACGACCGTTCCCGGGAGAGAGAGGAGAGGCGAAGAGATGACTGGAGTGACAGGTGAGGTCTGCAGACGGCGGCCATATCTCAGATATGCTCCTGCTGGAGTGTCTCTCGGGTAGTTTGGGGTGTCGCCCCCTACAGTCGGCGACTGCATGTATTTCTGTGGAGCTAGACTTGTAGTAGCAGTCATACAACCGTCACCGGGCGACTCTTCTCTGCTTCATTCAGGGAGTGGGACCGAGGCCGGGAGCGGAGGAGTCGCGGAGAGTATCGGGACTACGACCGCAGCCGCAGGGAGAGATTCTCCCCACCGCGACATGAGATGAGCCCACCGCAGAAACGCATGAGGAGAGACTGGTGAGACGGGCCCCGAGCCGCCCCTCCTGGGGGTCTTCTCGGCATCTGCTAATGGTCTTTTCTCTCAGGGATGACCACTCCTCGGACCCCTATCACAGCGGCTATGACATGCAGTACTCGGGCTCGTCAGGCGCCCCCTCGTACGGACCACCACAGCCCTGGGCCCACCCAGACATGCACGTCATGCAGCATCACGGGATCCCCATACAGGCCAGGTAGGTCCTGTAACCAGACCATTATGGTGGCTCCTCTAAACCGCGCGGCAGTCCTATGTAACGCCGTGTCTCATCTAAGCCGCGCGGCAGTCCTATGTAACGCCGTGTCTCATCTAAGCCGCGCGGCAGTCCTATGTAACGCCGTGTCTCATCTAAACCGCGCGGCAGTCCTATGTAACGCCGTGTCTCCTCTAAACCGCGCGGCAGTCCTATGTAACGACATGTCTCCTCCTCAGGTTGGGGAACCTGCATGATGTGGACTTGGGCACTCCGGCTCCTGTCATGAAGACCTTCAAGGAGTTCTTGCTGTCCCTGGAAGACTCTGTGGATGAGACGGAGGCGGTCCGCCGCTACAACGAGTACAAGATGGAGTTCAGACGCCAGCAGATGCAGGACTTCTTCCTGGCGCACAAAGACGAGGAGTGGTACGTGCCCCCTGTGTGGCTGATGCCCCTCCAGCGTCTTCCCCTTGCTTCCTGTCCTCCCGTCTTTGTGCTCCCCTTGTCTTCGCCCGTCCTCCGGCTTCCCCGTTCGCTCTTGTCCTTCCTCGCCCTCCGTCCCACTCGCTGGCTCCTCCCCTGCCCTCCTCCACCCCCCCCCCCCTTTGTCCTTCCTCGCTCTCCGCCCCACTCGCTGGCTCCTCCCCTGCCCTCCTCCACCCCCCCCCCCCCCTTTGTCCTTCCTCGCTCTCCGTCCCACTCGCTGGCTCCTCCCCTGCCCTCCTCCACCCCCCCCCCCTTTGTCCTTCCTCGCTCTCCGCCCCACTCGCTGGCTCCTCCCCTGCCCTCCTCCACCCCACCCCCCTTTGTCCTTCCTCGCTCTCCGTCCCACTCGCTGGCTCCTCCCCTGCCCTCCTCCACCCCCCCCCCCCCCCCCCTTTGTCCTTCCTCGCCCTCCGTCCCACTCGCTGGCTCCTCCCCTGCCCTCCTCCACCCCCCCCCCCCTTTGTCCTTCCTCGCTCTCCGCCCCACTCGCTGGCTCCTCCCCTGCCCCCCTCCTCCACCCCCCCTCCCCCACTGGCTGTGTTATTATATGATGAGATATGTGATTTGATGTTCGGTGTTTTCTCACTTTTCTCCTTCTCTGAAGACACTGAAGGTGCAGCCGTTCCTCCTCCTGGCGCCGGTTCGCGCTTTTTCCGGTGGTAGACAGTCAGGCTTTTTTGTTTTGCCTAGCTCCTGATGTTTAGGGTTAGCCAGTCAGGGTCGCACAGGGGGAAAATGTCAGTTCTCCCGGATTTTCATGAAAAGTATAAATGTTTTATTCCGAAACTTCTGCCCGGTGCGGACCAGGTAACGCTGGGGGTGGAGCCTGGGGACTGTTATAAAATCAACAGCTAGGGGGTGGAGCCTGGAGGGCGGGGCCTGCTGGGGGAGGGACCACAACGTGGGAAGAGCTTCAGGAAGGAAAAAGTTTGTGGTACTCCAGTCACCTCCAGAGCTGCGCTCGCTGGGCACTGAGGATGCAGCACATGGGTACTGATACAAGAAAGCTCTCGGCGCACCAGCAGAAGTCGGGCTGCAGCTCTGGGTGTCACTGGTGTGTAGAAGGCATAAGTAGCCATACTGTGCCTCATGGATTTGGGGTGTAGGACCCTGGGGTGAATATGGCGCCCCCTGCTGCATGCCGGGGTCGGACTCTACCCTTTGTAATCCAGTATAATGTATTACCCAGCCCTGGAGCTCTTCCTGTAGGGGCCACTCCAGCAGGTGAGGGGTTAAGCTGCTGATTTGTGCCGTCTCGTCTGACCCCGGTCTCATCGTCTCCTTCTCTCTCCCCCATCGCCATCTTTCTCTCCGCCCTTCCATTTGTCGCCGCGGTTTTTCATCAGGTTCCGATCGAAGTATCACCCCGACGAGGTGGGGCGTCACCGGCAGGAGTCGCAGGCGGCGCTGCGCAACAGGCTTAACTCCTTCCTGTACCTGATGGAAAACAACTGGTTAAGTTACATCCAGCTGGACATGGAGAAGGCGCCGGCCATCATCAAAGTCCTGGACGCAGGTAGTGGGGGGCATCTCGTCACTATGTACTGCGGGGTGTGGAGCCCCCCCAACACTCATTAAGCTGTACCAGAGTCCCCCCAATAAGCTGCTGTTGTCCTCCCGCAGCCGTCATAAAGATGGAGGGAGGAACAGAAATTGACCTGAAGATCCTGGATGAGGAGGAAGAACAGGCAAAGCGAGAAGCTGCGAAGAAAGAAGCCGCTAAGAAAGAAGAGGCCCGGGCGGCTGAGGGGCAGAGTAAACCCGCGGAGGAGAAGGAGGCGCCTGCCAAGGTAAGACCGTTGCTGGTGACCGTTATAAAAACTGCTTAACCCCTTATTGACCCCTGATGCACCTTTTGACGGCCTATATCAGCAGGCTATGTATGAAGAGAGATGAAGCGCCAGCTGTGGCTGTCATATAGGGGGAGGGAAGGAAAAGAAGGGGTAGCCGTGGCTGGCATGTCGGGGGGAGGAAGAGAAGGGGTAGCCGTGGCCGGCATGTCGGGGGGAGGAAGAGAAGGGGTAACTGGCTGGCATGTCGGGGGGAGGAAGAGAAGGGGTAGCCGTGGCTGGCATGTCGGGTGGAGGAAGAGAAGGGGTAGCCGTGGCTGGCATGTCGGGGGGAGGAAGAGAAGGGGTAGCCGTGGCTGGCATGTTGGCGGGGAGGAAGAGAAGGGGTAGCCGTGGCTGGCATGTTGGCGGGGAGGAAGAGAAGGGGTAGCCGTGGCTGGCATGTCGGCGGGGAGGAAGAGAAGGGGTAGCCGTGGCTGGCATGTTGGCGGGGAGGAAGAGAAGGGGTGGCCGTGGCCGGCATGTCGGGGGGAGGAAGAGAAGGGGTAGCCGTGGCTGGCATGTCGGCGGGGAGGAAGAGAAGGGGTAGCCGTGGCCGGCATGTCAGGGGGGGGGGGGAAGAGAAGGGGTAGCCGTGGCTGGCATGTCGGGGGGAGGAAGAGAAGGGGTAGCCGTGGCTGGCATGTCGGGGGGAGGAAGAGAAGGGGTAGCCGTGGCTGGCATGTCGGCGGGGAGGAAGAGAAGGGGTAGCTGTGGCTGGCATGTAGGGAGGAGGAGGAGAACGGGTGGATGTGGATGACTGGGCTGGTTGGGTGGGAACAGATGTGCTGACTGTGGCTGCTGCATGGGGAATGGGTTGGCTTGGAGGGAGGAGGAGAAGGGGCGGCTGTGGCCGGCATGTGGGGAGGTTGGACTAAGCATTACATTTCTTCTGTCTAGACGGATCCAGAGAAGGAGCCCGAGGAGGAGGAGAAACCCCCAAAACCGCAAGAGGAGGAGGAAGAAGAGAAGAAGGTGGAGAAGGAGGAGCCGGAGCGGGAGAGCAGGAAGGTCAGTCAATGATCCAACCCCCAGCGGCCTTCTGTGACTGGTCTGACAGGTCATCCAGGGCCATGCTCTCATCTGGTCGGACTCTTCACCTGCACCCTAAAATGTTCTCCCCTTTTCTGTTCTCTCCCTCAGTCCAGTAAAAGAAAAAGGAAGCGGAGCGGCGACAGCGATGACGGCACCGACTCGGAGTCAGCCTCAGGTTCTGAGCCTGGAAGTCCCAAACCAGAGAGCGAAGGGCAAAATGGGCGAGGTGAGTCCTGTGGTGGAGCTGGGGGCCTTGAACGCTCCATCTTTGTCCTCCTGGCTGGTCCTACGTGTAGTGACTCTACCCCCCCCTCCCCATCTTTCCTCTTGTGTCCCCTGACAGACGGGTCTCCCAAGAAGGAAGAGGAAGAAGACAAACAGAAGGAGAAGCCAAAGGAGGAGGCTGTGAAGCCTCGACCGCTACACAAGACCTGCTCTCTCTTCGTAAGGAACGTGGCCCCCAACATTTCCAAGGCCGAGATCACAGCGGTGAGGGTCTCCAATAATAGCCAGCATAATAGGGAGTGCAGCTCTGGAGTATAATACAGGATAAGTAATGTATGTACACAGTGACTCCACCAGCAGAATAGTGAGTGCAGCTCTGGAGTATAATACAAGATGTAACTCAGGAGCAGTACAGGATAAGTAATGTATGTACACAGTGACTCCACCAGCAGAATAGTGAGTGCAGCTCTGGGGTATAATACAGGATGTAACACAGGATCAGTACAGGATAAGTCATATGTACACAGTGATTCCACCAGCAGAATAGTAGTGAGTGCAGCTCTGGAGTATAATACAGGATGTAACTCAGGAGCAGTACAGGATAAGTAATGTATGTACACAGTGACTCCACCAGCAGAATAGTGAGTGCAGCTCTGGAGTATAACACAGGATGTAACTCAGGATCAGTACAGGATAAGTAATGTATGTACACAGTGACTCCACCAGCAGAATAGTGAGTGCAGCTCTGGAGTATAATACAGGATGTAACTCAGGAGCAGTACAGGATAAGTATTGTATGTACACAGTGACTCCACCAGCAGAATAGTGAGTGCAGCTCTGGAGTATAATACAGGATGTAACTCAGGATCAGTACAGGATAAGTAATGTATGTACACAGTGACTCCACCAGCAGAATAGTGAGTGCAGCTCTGCAGTATAATACAGGATGTAACTCAGGGTCAGTACAGGATAAGTAATGTATGTACACAGTGACTCCACCAGCAGAACAGTGAGTGCAGCTCTGGAGTATAATACAGGATGTAACTCAGGATCAGTACAGGATAAGTAATGTAATGTATGTACACAGTGACTCCACCAGCAGAATAGTGAGTGCAGCTCTGGGGTATAATACAGGATGTAACTCAGGAGCAGTACAGGATAAGTAGTGTATGTACACAGTGACTCCATCAGCAGAATAGTGAGTGCAGCTCTGGCGTATAATACAGGATGTAACTCAGGATCAGTACAGGATAAGTAATGTATGTACACAGTGACTGCACCAGCAGAATAGTGAGTGCAGCTCTGGAGTGTAATACAGGATGTAACTCAGGAGCAGTACAGGATAAGTAATGTATGTACACAGTGACTACAGCAGAATAGTGAGTGCAGCTCTGGAGTATAATACAGGATGTAACTCAGGAGCAGTACAGGATAAGTAATGTATGTACACAGTGACTCCACCACCAGCAGAATAGTGAGTGCAGCTCTGCAGTATAATACAGGATGTAACTCAGGGTCAGTACAGGATAAGTAATGTATGTACACAGTGTCTCCACCAGCAGAATAGTGAGTGCAGCTCTGGAGTATAATACAGGATGTAACTCAGGAGCAGTACAGGATAAGTAATGTATGTACACAGTGACTCCACCAGCAGAATAGTGAGTGCAGCTCTGGAGTATAATACAGGATGTAACTCAGGATCAGTACAGGATAAGTAATGTATGTACACAGTGACTCCACCAGCAGAATAGTGAGTGCAGCTCTGGAGTATAATACAGGATGTAACTCGGGAGCAGTACAGGATAAGTAATGTATGTACACAGTGACTCCACCAGCAGAACAGTGAGTGTGAGTGCAGCTCTGGAGTATAATACAGGATGTAACTCAGGATCAGTACAGGATAAGTAATGTACGTACACAGTGACTCCACCAGCAGAATAGTGAGCGCAGCTCTGGAATATAATACAGGATGTAACTCAGGATCAGTACAGGATAAGTAATGTATGCACACAGTGACTCCACCAGCAGAATAGTGAGTGCAGCTCTGGAGTATAATGCAGGATGTAACTCAGGAGCAGTACGGGATAAGTAATGTATGTACACAGTGACTCCACCAGCAGAACAGTGAGTGTGAGTGCAGCTCTGGGGTATAATACAGGATGTAACTCAGGATCAGTACAGGATAAGTAATGTACGTACACAGTGACTCCACCAGCAGAATAGTGAGTGCAGCTCTGGAGTATAATACAGGATGTAACTCGGGAGCAGTACAGGATAAGTAATGTATGTACACAGTGACTCCACCAGCAGAACAGTGAGTGTGAGTGCAGCTCTGGAGTATAATACAGGATGTAACTCAGGATCAGTACAGGATAAGTAATGTACGTACACAGTGACTCCACCAGCAGAATAGTGAGCGCAGCTCTGGAATATAATACAGGATGTAACTCAGGATCAGTACAGGATAAGTAATGTATGCACACAGTGACTCCACCAGCAGAATAGTGAGTGCAGCTCTGGAGTATAATGCAGGATGTAACTCAGGAGCAGTACGGGATAAGTAATGTATGTACACAGTGACTCCACCAGCAGAACAGTGAGTGTGAGTGCAGCTCTGGGGTATAATACAGGATGTAACTCAGGATCAGTACAGGATAAGTAATGTATGCACACAGTGACTCCACCAGCAGAATAGTGAGTGCAGCTCTGGAGTATAATGCAGGATGTAACTCAGGAGCAGTACGGGATAAGTAATGTATGTACACAGTGACTCCACCAGCAGAATAGTGAGTGCAGCTCTTGGGTATAATACAGGATGTAACTCAGGATCAGTAATGGGTGTACACAGTGACTGCCTTGACGTTTGAGCAGTTCTATAACTCAGGTTTAATAGCGTTGTGTGCTGTTCCACTCGCAGCCATGCTTTATACTACAGTTCTGCTCCACATACACAGGGCTCTAGCAGTAAGTTGAGTTGGTGCCTGTGATTCAGCTCCTGTCTTTGTCGGAGGTTCCCTAATGAGTTGTTCTTCTGCCTCTCCCTCAAGCTTTGTAAGAGATATCCCGGCTTCCTGCGGGTGGCGCTGTCAGACCCTCAGCCTGAAAGAAGGTGAGATGGGTGGTCCTGGTGGGGGTAACCTGTTATACAGGTACACGTTACTGACTTCTTGTCTTTTACAGGTTCCTACGGAAAGGATATGTGACGTTCGATCGAGGCGTGAACATCAAGGAGATCTGCTGGAATCTGCAGAACATCCGGGTACAGCGCAGCGCCCACTGCCCCCTCTAATTATGAAGCACCTTGTTTGCTGACCCCATTATCGTTTGTCCCTGCAGCTTCGGGAGTGTGAGCTCAGCCCGGTTGTGAACAGAGAATTGTCGTGGCGGATCCGGCATGTGAATGGCATCGCGCAGCACCGGCCAATACTGCGCAACGACATCAAGCTGGCCGCCAGGCTCATCCACACCCTCGACGAGAGGGGGCAGCTGTGGAAAGAGATGCAGGACGGAGAGGTGAGGCCCGGGCCGTTTCTTAGGGCTCACACGGGCATATGGGGGTTGCTTACTACGCAGCTCAGCGATTTTTCACTGTGTTTCTTTTTTCTGCGCAGCTTGTCCTATTTGGAGTGTTACACGCATTGTAGGCGATGGGGGGTTAATATACACAGCAAACCTGTACGTCACATGCATATTTATCAGGTACTGCATGTGACGCAGCCCCCATATACCCGTGTGAGGGAGCCCTTACCTTTCGGGGGAGTTGATTGTAATCGACTATTTGATGGTTTTGCCACTTTTTCTTCCTTTTTCTTTCTCCTCAGGAAGTTGCCGCTCAGAACCCAATACTAAAAAATATAACCGATTACCTCATCGATGAGGTCAGCGCCGAAGAGGAGGACCTGCTCTGGGGGGCTGGTAGGACAGCAGGAACTGAGCCCCCGAAAGAAGGGAACCCCACAGAGATTAGTGTGGAGAGAGACGAGAAGCTCATTAAGGTAAAACCCCTGAATGTCGCACCAGTTGGCCTGGATTCCAGTAGAGCAGATTGGCCGCCATGCTTTGTTCTGCTAGAGCAGGCATGATGAGCCAATCCCAGAGTGCATGGATGGGACTATAGACCTGCAGCTTCACCCTCTGCTCTGAGGGAGCTAGGAGCTTGTTCTGCTAGAGCAGGCATGATGAGCCAATCCCAGAGTGCATGGATGGGACTATAGACCTGCAGCTTCACCCTCTGCTCTGAGGGAGCTAGGAGCTTGTTCTGCTAGAGCAGGCATGATGAGCCAATCCCAGAGTGCATGGATGTGACTATAGACCTGCAGCTTCACCCTCTGCTCTGAGGGAGCTAGGAGCTTGTTCTGCTAGAGCAGGCATGATGAGCCAATCCCAGAGTGCATGGATGGGACTATAGACCTGCAGCTTCACCCTCTGCTCTGAGGGAGCTAGGAGCTTGTTCTGCTAGAGCAGGCATGATGAGCCAATCCCAGAGTGCATGGATGGGACTATAGACCTGCAGCTTCACCCTCTGCTCTGAGGGAGCTAGCTTGTTCTGCTAGAGCAGGCATGATGAGCCAATCCCAGAGTGCATGGATGTGACTATAGACCTGCAGCTTCACCCTCTGCTCTGAGGGAGCTAGGTTCTTCAGGGACCCGGAGGAGGTGCAGTGATGAATCTTTCAGTCTCTCCTTTTCCCCCCCTCTTTCCTCAGGTCCTGGACAAACTCCTCTTGTATCTGCGCATCGTTCACTCTGTTGACTATTATATCAACTGCGACTACCCCAGCGAGGACGAGATGCCAACGCGTTGTGGGATCATGCATGTGCGAGGACCTTTACCGCCCAATCGCGTCTCCCACAGAGAAGGTGAGGTCACCATCTGTGGTCTAAAGCTTCCCATCGTGCACGGTCCTGCGGCTTGCTAATACTTCCAACATGTTGGGGTGTTTTAGTTTAAGGTTTTGCACAGGTACGCCGCCGCCTTCCACTCCGCACAGGAGTTTTACTACAAAGGAAAGCAGTTTCTGCCAATATTCAGTGGACAGCAAGCAGATATATTAGATGGTGTAGAACTTCCTGTGATTGGTGGGATTGGCTCACCGTGGCAGAGGTGCGGTCATGTGACCAGTGGCCATACTTGATGTGTCCTCTCCCCTCAGTGGCAGAATGGCAGAAGACCTTTGAGGAGAAGCTGGCGCCTCTGTTTGCTGTACGTGAGACGCTCTCCGAGGAGGAGGCGCTGAAGGTCGGGAAGAAGGATCCAGAGCAGGAAATGGAGAAGTTTGTGACGGCCAACACCCAGGAGCTGGGCAAGGAGAAGTGGCTGTGTCCGCTCAGTGGCAAGAAGTTCAAGGTGTGGTGGGCATTACTCTGTGGTATGGCGAGGTCACGGCTGGGTACTTGCCATCCGTCTTCACTCTCGCCCTTTCCTTTCTCCTCAGGGCCCAGAGTTTGTTCGTAAACACATTTTCAATAAGCACGCCGAAAAGATCGAGGAGGTCAAGAAGGAGGTCGTGTTCTTCAATAACTTCCTGATGGACAGTAAGCGCCCCGCACTGCCCGAGGTGAAGCCCATCCAGGCCCCTGTAGCAGGGCAAGGTAAGTTCCCTTCTGTCGGTATCACCCTGCAAAGGGAGCGGCCGGCCCATAGTTGCCTTGTCGGTATCACCCTGTGGTGGAGGGACTGGCTCACACTGGTATTTCCCTTCTGTCGGTATCACCCTGTGGTGGAGGGGCCGGCTCATACCGGTAGTTCCCCTATGGCGGTATCTCCCTGCAGGTGGAGGGGCCGGCTCATACCGGTAGTTCCCCTATGGCGGTATCTCCCTGCAGGTGGAGTGGCCGGCTCATACCGGTAGTTCCCCTATGGCGGTATCTCCCTGCAGGGGGAGGGGCTGGCTCATACCGGTAGTTGCCTTCTGGCGGTATCGCCCTGCAGGGGGAGGGGCCGGCTCATACCGGTAGTTGCCTTCTGGCGGTATCGCCCTGCAGGGGGAGGGGCCGGCTCATACCGGTAGTTGCCTTCTGGCGGTATCGCCCTGCAGGGGGAGGGGCCGGCTCATACCCGTAGTTCCCTGCACTGCTCTTGTGTATCACTGTATGATTCCTCGCTCTTTTTCAGCTTTGGCCCCAGGGCTGCTTTACCCTCACCAGGGGCCCCAGGCTCTCTTGTCTTACGGTCAGCCGCGCCCCCCAATCCTGGGTTACGGAGGTAGGTTTGGCACGATGTTCAGGTCTCCGCTGGTCGTAGGTTTATATCTGTACTGACGGTCGGTCGTCTTCCTCCAGGAGCGCCGCAGTTCCCTCCCAATCCTTACGGTGCCGGACGAGGATATGATGCATTCAGGGGACAGGGGGGCGTCTATCCGGGCAAACCCCGCAACCGGTGAGTACTGCTAGATCGCCCACCTCTACCCCTCTCCTCCGCACACTCTATGCTGATGTCCCATCCCCCCACACAGGATGATGAGAGGAGACCCTCGCTCTATTATTGAGTACAGAGACCTGGACGCTCCGGATGACGTGGACTTCTTTTAATACCGGCGTTTATATTAGATGCAGCCCCTCCCCCGCGCCTCCAGTCGCCCCTCCCGTCAGGTATTACCGCCGCTTCCCTTGGCTTTGTTACTTTTTTTTAAATGAATGTTCCAAGACTTCAGCTGAATGTGACGTTCCTTCTGTTAATTGTTTTCCTGCCGCCAGCTGATGAGTTAACCCGCTGGTTGGGGGAGGGGCTGGAGGCGGAGTCAGGATTACCATCATTCCATGATAGTTTGTAATAAAGCTGTAAATGTATCCTTGCTGTGTGATGTCCCTTCTATATCCTCCTCTTGTGTCCAGCATTGTGGGAGATTCCTGACAGCAGAATATCCTCTGTGCAGCGCTGAGCCACTAGGTGGCAGCAGTGGGATGTACTTTACTGGCCGCCGGCTTTAGTGTTCTCTTATATAACCCTTCATCACATTGCGGCCGCTGATGGTAAACTTACCCTGCTGCTTCCTGGGTTCGTGGTGCTGCTGGGGAATACTTGTCAAACTTTCCTGCCCCTTGTGTGCTGTAACCCCGGCCAACACGCACTTCAAGGTCATGTCAGAACTACTTAAGAAGCCGGGAGGCTGCGAATAAAGGGATGGCCTGCAGACGTGTGATGAACTGGACAGAAGGGCGGTAGCGGCACATTTGTGGGAACTTCTGCAACATCTCAGTGCCCTTGTAGAAGGATGCCCCCGATGGTGGGAAGCTGGTATAGCAGCCACAAGACATATAATTTCGGGAAACAAAGTTCTTGTAGAGTGTAGCTGTCTCCTCTACGGCATCTAGAAGTCCAGAGTGAGCGTTGTGTCAGACGTCTCGTTATATATATATATATTACACCTCGTCTTCCTATCCGATCAGCGTGGGGAGCGCAGCGCGCTCAGCTAATGAGCTGCAGGAATCACTTGGGTCATCCGTTCTATCTGCGTTGGGCTCCCATTGGTTTCAGCGGTAGTGAAGACGTCGCCTCCCTTTCCTGCGCTGATGCCGGACAGCCCCCCGCACCGAATCCCCCTTTTAATGATTTAAACCACTATTTGGTTAATATCCAGAGGTTACTTTGTATCACTCTGCAAACGCTCTGCTTTATATTCATCCACCAAGATTAGACAAAGTCCTCAAAAGAAGGAGCCACCTTACAGTGACAGGGAAACCTTCACAATGGACACAGGCCACTCTAGCTAAACACACTTTCCCTTACCCCATGACAGGAAACCGTGACCTCCCAGGTCTCTCTGGGCGGGCGCACCCGCCACCTCCTCAGTCCCTGTTTCCTGCCCATAAGACGGGTTGGAGGAGGTGGCTGCTGCTGCAGAAACATTTAAGGGGATGGCCGTTTGATAAGCTGCAGCTCAAAAGTACCTATTCAGGAGGCTGAGCTGTGATCTCCTCTATTATACATGTGTGATCTTCTGTAACTAGAGGGGGGGCACAGACCCTCCCATCACAGACAGTGGCAGAGGTAGATGCATGTAACTGCATCATGAACTGAGAAATTGATAAGAAAAAGAATCCATAATACGACCATCTGAGGAAAGAGGCCTGGAGATTCAGACAGAAATAACTAGGCGGTAACCCTAGCGTGTGTGTGTGTGTGTGTGTGTGTGTGTGTGTATATTATATTTATATATATATATATATATATATATATATATATATATATTTATATTCGCGCTGCATCATGAACGGCCCTTTTAATCGTATACTTAAAACTCCACTAAATAGGGACCCTATCAAATATTTCGTAGTTTCCTACCTGAATGGGGTACCCGCCATGAGAAGGGCGACCCTACTTCCAAACCTTTCCCTAGAAGACCCTATGCTAATGATGATGAGTTGGAAGAGGATTACTTGGAGAGAGGAAGAGAAATCAGTTCTAAGAAAGATTTACCTCCAATCCGTTGTGTGTGAATCGCAGCCCTACGGATGAACATCTCTTCAAGCTCCAGCCCGCTCTCTAGCGTAGTACCGCATCCTGGCTACTTGTCATAGTGCAGTCCAATGCGCTGACATAATATACAGCTTATGCAAACAAGTAGATCTAAAATCAATTAATATCTCAAATATCCTGATTTAAAGGGGTTGTCCAGCTCTAACGCTCTTAGGATAAGCCGTCAAGAGTAGATCCATTGCATCCAGGACCCCCACTGATCAGCTGTTCAGCGAGCTGATGTGTTCATGCACTAAGCTGGCTTCTGCAAAAAGCAGACAGCTCTGTTCCCACTGCAGTGGCCAGGCTTGGTATTGCATCCATTCACATTGTGAACGTTACCTTCAATACCAAACCTGGCCACTGCAGAGAGAACGGAACTGTCTGCCTCAGCTCAGTAGGCAAGCACATTGACGTGATGGGCTGGAGCCCTGGGTGCGAGACTGTCGTGGGCTTGTCCTAAGGATAGGCTATGAACAGCTATCTACGGCACAACCCCTTTAAGCATGGTCATAAACTTTAACCTCTTAAGGACGCAGATTTTTTTCCATTTTCGTTTTTTCCTCCCCCTTAAAAAAAAAACAAAACACTTTTTTTAAAATCTGTTGCTTAATTAAGGCGCAGAACCCTTTTTTTTACTTTCTTCCTTAAGCTTCAAAATCCTGTTCACGGGTCCTCCTCTGCCAGCCGTCGTATCAGCCGCGCAGCTCAAGTTGTTGATGGTCCTCCGATCTTTACTTAAATGTTCGGTGGTCCAATTGCCTCATGGTCACCTCAGCATAAAGGTTGAAGAGAAACGGGAACAATATGCAGCCATGTCTGACCCCCGTGCCCATCCTGACCCGTCTGTATCACCATCCAGTGTTGGCACTATTACTTCTTGATGGATCTACAACCGTCTGCTGAGCTTCATCAAGTCAACGGAGACAGCGAGTCAGGCCGGGCCACCCAGAGCTGCTCATAGGCAATGCGGTCGCCCAGCCTCGCTGTAGTCAATGTAACATTCCTAGAGATCTCTGATATTCGTGGGTCTTTTCCACAATGCATCTGATGTTGGCGGCGCGATCCCCTTCCTAAAACCGGCTTGGACGTCAGGCAGTTCCTGATGCAACCGCTTATGAATAATCTGCAGTAGGATCTTACTGGCGTGGGAGATCAACGCTATTGTGCGATAGTTGGAGCAATCTCCTGGGGGCTAGGGGACAACAGCCAGATGGAGGAAGGTTCTAGTCCTGAAAAATTAGGGCACAAGTCCCCTAACAGATGCCGGACTCTAAACTGCCAGGGAGTGAGAGAAGAGGAAAAATGATGGGAGCCGGTGGAAGGGTCCCAAATAACTCCTCAGGGCACATCTGTCACTCACGGGGTTAAGTAGCGGTAGAACAACCTCCTCCCCGATCCGTGCAGCAGGATACAGACATCCGGGCTGCAGTAGACTGTCCTCTGCAGGATGGTGGAGAGGAGCCACCTCATGGTCTGACCCTGGCGAGCAGCGCTGTAATACGGAAGCGCAGAGCAAAGGCCACAGCGCTCGTCCGCATGTACCCAACGTGACAGCGAAGACCACAGCGCTCGTCCGCACGTACCCAACGTAAGAGGGAAGACCACAGCGCCCGTCCGCACGTACCCAACGTAAGAGGGAAGACCACAGCGCCCGTCCGCACGTACCCAACGTAAGAGGGAAGACCACAGCGCTCGTCCGCATGTACCCGACGTCACAGCGAAGGCCACAGCGCTCGTCCGCATGTACCCAACGTGACAGCGAAGACCACAGCGCTCGTCCGCATGTACCCAACGTGACAGCGAAGACCACAGCACTCGTCCGCATGTACCCAACGTAAGAGGGAAGGCCACAGCGCTCGTCCGCATGTACCCAACGTAAGAGGGAAGACCACAGCGCTCGTCCGCATGTACCCAACATCACAGCGAAGGCCACAGCGCTCGTCCGCATGTACCGAACGTCACAGCGAAGGCCACAGCGCTCGGTCCGCATGTACCCAACGTAAGAGGGAAGACCACAGCGCTCGTCCGCATGTACCCAACATCACAGTGAAGACCACAGCGCTCGTCCGCATGTACCCAACATCACAGCGAAGGCCACAGCGCTCGTCCGCATGTACCCAACGTAAGAGGGAAGGCCACAGCGCTTGTCCGCATGTACCCAACGTCACAGCGAAGACCACAGCGCTCGTCCGCATGTACCCAACGTCACAGCGAAGACCACAGCGCTCGGTCCATGTGCACCCGACGTCACAGCGAAGGCCACAGCGCTCATCCACATGTACCCGACGTCACAGCGAAGGCCACAGCGCCCGTCCGCATGTACCCAACATCACAGCGAAGGCCACAGCGCTCGTCCGCATGTACCCAACATCACAGCGAAGGCCACAGCGCTCGTCCGCATGTACCCAACGTCACAGTGTAGGACCAAGATGGCTTTCGAGACCCCGGTACCCAGTGGCATACAAGTCCGCAGTGCATCAGAGGGTCTTCCTCCCACACCTCTCAGGACCCTACAATCTAGAAGAGGTTCTGCATGCTGACCTCCCAGACCACATAAGAGGTTATGGCGGGCTGGATTCGACCCGGGGGCTGTGAGTTTGACGCGTGACGGCTGTCCAGAAGCACAATCCAAAAAGCCTCCCCGCGGCAGAGCTCGCTCTCCCAATCGCCCCAGAAGACTTATTAACCCTCTGCAAACCTCGCACCTGGAAAGAGACCAGTGTTGCAATGCCGCAGATATCTTGTAGTTGCCCATGTACAGAGTCTGAGGGTGCGGCCCTGTCCGTCTTCTATGTGGTCTAATGGTGGAGCCTGCATGGTGCACCTTCCGTGAGGTGCGGATAATGACATATCACATAATGGATGATATAGCATACATTTATCACACAATCTAGGCACGGCGCTGCATATTGTTTTAGCCCCCACAGAGGGCTTGAATTAGTGATCATTTGATCGCACCTGCAATGTGATGCAATACCATAGTATTGTATTATACTGCAATCTATCAAGACATGCCATGGGCGTGGCTTGCTAGGTAATCTGTCGGGGGGAGGCATTTAGGACCCCTAAACAGTGATCAAGACTTTTAAATGCAGCATTTAAAGGGTTAACCACCACTATCAGCGTGAATGCTGATCATGTCTGTTGCTGGTGGGTGGCAGCTGTCAAAGGAAGCCAACAGCAGTCATGTATGGAGCGGCTTCTGTTCCCACTACATACAGACGCCACACGCCCAGGACGTGTGCACACCACAGATGCCTCCTTCACGTGGCCATGATATCCGTGCCCTGCAACACGCAGAGAATGAAACCAGCTATTGTAATGGGTGCCTTCACATCTCTGTATTTTGCAAACCCATCTCCACCATGCAAAAGAAACCAAACGCAGCACGCTCCACCTTTCTGTGCATTTGTGCACCAAGGTCAATGGGGGGGGAGGGGGGGTGCACAAATCATGTGTAATACGCAAGGAGATGTGTAATATGCTACCTAATTCTGCTGGAGAAAGAACACAGCTGGAACTCATTAGATGAATTAGCCGCTTTAAGTGATGCGGCTTTATTTGCTGCCTCCAGATGCACTGTGGGGGAGGGGCAGAGTACAGTAAAATACGCCGATATGCGCAAGAAAAAGCCTCCCTCCGTGTGCAAAAAATCTTGGCTGAAGTGCGAGCAAAAGGCAATAAGAGCGCCAGCACACAACAAGCACTGTAATTATTCACCCACTGGCCGTTGAACCAACAGCGAGGTCATTGAGAATCTGTCATCATCAGTACTGGAGCATCCAAATCATCCAGAACACTCTGCAGAATGTCGCCTGCTTTGGATGGCGGACTACTGCACTACGCTGGATTTTACCCACAATAGAAGTCAGACTTACCGGCCTGTAGTTTCCAGGTTCACTTTTTGACTCCTTTTTGAATATTGTCCCCACAATACGCCAATCCTATCAAACAGACTCAAACAAGGGTCTGCCTATCACATTACTTAATTCCCTGTATGCTATTGGGATCCCGCGATTTGTCTATTTTACATCTTTTGAAGGCGGGCCCCCTTTACATCTTTATTGCCCCACATTGGTTTTCTCCTAACCCTTTTATTCCTGTCAGGTATCAACCGATCACAGTAAGTAATTAGGATGTTTTTAAACATTTCTATTTATTGTTTGTACTGTTATAGTAATATATGTATTCTATAGTGTATATATATTATTTAATGTTGCTTACATCAGCCTATGCAAACGTGTGTGTGCGTGCTTAAGCCCCATTTACACAGGATGAGTGTTGGGCAAACGATGCCTGGCATTCGTCCCTGTGTCTCCGTACGGGAGCTGGCTCGAACTCGGAGCGGCCAGCAGGGGGGCGGGTCAGTGCAGGAGATTTCTCTCCTTTCGCTCCCCCGCCCCTTTCCAATCACATAACACAGCGGCTGTTCACTAATGAACCGCTGCTGGTTAAGATGAGCAATGAGCTTCATCGCTAATCGATTATGCAGCATGAAAGATGCTTAGGAATCATGTGCTCTAGTAGCAGCATACACCTTAAGGCGTTAACATATGCTAATCATTAGATTCATTACAAGCCAATTGTGTAGATCGTAACCACCCTAATCTTGCTTATGTGATAAAGTGTGTGTGTGCGTGTGTATATATATAAACGTCTGCCTTGTAATTAAACAGCAGAGCGTCATTGTGGGATGATACTGGTATGTCATGTGTCAGTGATTTGTGTACACAGCTTCTCACCTATGATCCGGAGCAGACAATGACATGCTGTATGGAGTTCCTTAGAGCTCCTACAACAATACTCGTATTTTTGAGGACATTAACTGAGTCAATAAGGTTTAGGGCATCACTAAGCTGGTCGAATTTGGCCTTCCTAAGGTTTAGTATTGTCGTAGCTTCCTGATAAAACTCTCTCTGGAAGGACAAGTTAAAAAGTATTCTATTATGGTCACTATTTCCCAGGTGTCCCCCGACTGACTGGGTGGCCACCCTCCTTGATCCCTGTTACAAGGCCAAAATCACAAATCTCATTCCGGAAGTGGAGAGTGACGTCAAAATGTAGCATCGTTAGAACAGATTGGTCAGCTGCTTGAACACTGGCTCTCCCCATGGCAGCAGGGATGCATCCACATTGGATCACAGCTCTGCAGCTCATGGCGGACAAGCAGTAAGCGGCAGCAATATCACCGATGGCAGGGACGTCTAACAGAGATGGTCACAGGCAGCACCCATCCATGATGGTCAAAGACTATGTTGGCTCCCACACAGATGTACTCAGACATGGCGGTGGCCCCCTGGACATCTAGGTATTGTCGTGGATGACCTTTGGGGGTCCATGACCTGATCAATGGGAATGTTTGCATCCTTCCAAATGAATGTTATGAGGCTGTGCGCACAGCCTGCAGCAATCCCACTGACACAGGTTCAGCATATGAAAACGTCCTCCTTTCTGCTTTATTAGTGGGCAGGTAGCCTCGTTTATAGAGTTTACCATATCTGCCCTTTATGGGCAGGCCAAAGATTGCATAGATACAACGTATGGATAGACAATTGGATGAGTTCTTTAAGGTCCTTCCTGTATCCGGTCATCTGTTGCTCTTGGCGTTGCCCGTCACATGGTATCAGTCAGGAGGGGCAAGATGGGATGAGCGAGTTGTCTTAGGTACCACGTGTGGATGGCCCGGTATGATTGAGGTTCTGACTTGAACTATTTGCATGAACTTCCCATAAACTGCTTATGTTGACTAGTGTGTTTGCTAAAAGCGGTGATCTTAAGACTGCGGTTTCGTGTGCCTGGCTTGCTTCTGCTAAAGTCTGCTAGGAATCGGGAAACCGAGAGTTCCAGTGTATATTCTTGTGTGAGGAAGTGGATATATAAAGATATAAATATATGTGTAATAGTAAACAGGGGGTGGAACAATACTGTCATAGGTATATAAAGGATATATGAGGGAGAATGTCCGCTACAGGTATATGAGAGTGTATGTCCACTGTCACTGAAGTCTAGAGATAGGAGAGTGTATGTCCACTGTCACTGAAGTCTAGAGATAGGAGAGTGTATGTCCACTGTCACTGAAGTCTAGAGATTAGGTATATCCACTACGGTATCTAAGCTGGACAAGTGGCCGGAGCGTACCCAACTTACTTTAGAGGTGCTTGCCTGCCCCGCTGCCGGTGTGCTGTCAGAGAGGGGGTTCAGCAGAGCTGGGGGTGTGATAACTGATGGACGCATCTGATGTTTATGGACATGGCCCGGAGTGGATGTCACCCCACTTCTGCACCCCCTTGGCAGATTCCACTGATTAGTTAGCTCACATATGACTGACCATAGATCTATATACATACACTGTCCTCGAGGTGCCGCCGCCGCTGGAGGTGGTGGAGCTGCTGCTCTCCTACTTCTGCCATCTTTCCATATCCCAAAACAACATTGTCTGAAGCCCCAGAATCGAGTGTCTCTCCAGCGGTGACTTTGCCACGAGTGACCCCCCCCCCCCCCCACACACACACACACAACTCTACACTGTTTTTACTAATTTTTGGGAGGTGCACAGTGTGCCCCAGACCTGTGGCTGTATGCCCATGCAATGCAAGGGGCTTTGGGTGCGTTGGGCACCTTCTGGAGGACAAATGTCACTCCTATTGACTTTAATGGGAGACAGAATCGACCGTCCCAATTCACAATGATTTTCGGGAAATCGACCAATACCGTCGCAAACCGATGTATTCCACTGCTGGGTCATTGCTAGCCTCCACAGCGGATATTATACCGGCCATAGGATTGTTCATATGTAATCTCTGAAAACACTGATAGCACTAGCACCCAGCGTCAGTCTGCTGCTGCACAAGCTGCAGTCCGAAACATAATTAGTGAACATTGTCTTGCACAGTGAAAACGTAACACGTAAAATCAAGTGGACTCGTTAAGGTCAAATCCTGCAAATGGTTAATGTGATTGAGGGTGAATGTTTGCGGGCTTCCAGCTGTGTGAGAGGTAGGTACTTGCATAACAGAACACTATGACACAAGAAGAAGGGGCAGACCACCTACCTTCAGAGGTGCCCCAAGTGATTGTATTGCCTGAGCCAAGTTGTCAAATGGCGCCATCCCACACACCAACCCCCCCCACTCATTTTACAGGCATTGAAAGCGCCAATACACAAGATACCCAACATGTATTGGACCACTGAGACTGGTCTGAAGTGACAGTAATAGTGGCCGCAATAGCAAGTGTCCCCCTTAATGACCCCAATATTAAGTGTTCCCCTCACTGGCCCCAGTAGTAATAGTGCCACTATTAGTAGCCACAGTAGTCAGAGTGACCATATTAGTGCTCCCAATAGTAATAGTTCCCCCATTAGCAGGAGGTGAAAGAGGAGGGGGATAGCATAAGACCAGATTCATTGGAGGGGGCCACACATCACTAACCCCAGCTATTCTATGACTAGCCAGAGGACACATTTAGGCCTGACCCCGAGGAATGTGGCCCATCACCCTCAGTCACTTTGGAGCATATGAGTGCTTTAATGCTGCATGCTTGTAGAAGGAGCGTTGCATAGCCCACATCAAAACATCAGCTCATTACTGGGTGGCCACCCTCCTTTATCCCTGCAACAAGGCCAATATTAGAGAGACCCTAACGCTGGGCTGTGCCAGAGATTCCCCCGATACTCTGCAGTGCCCACAGCGCAGAATATCGTGGGACGGACGGTTTCCGATGACTGCAATGGACATTGTCGGCGCGATTTTCTGTACAAATTAGAACATGCTGCAATTCTCCCCCCGCAAGCGGAAAAATGATTTCCACTCGTGGGCAGGGGAGAATCGTTTACCATAGTGTGTTTATGGACCGCCATTGCTGCGGAATTCGTGGTGGGTGTCTGGCCGTGAATTCCGGAGTGATAATGTGCCCATGGGCATGAGCCCGTACGATGTTAGAGAGTTCCCAACTCCAATACCCAGATTGCCTCTCGACTGAGGACAAACTTTCTCCAATCTCTTCTTCAAGGCTTTATATGCTGGGCAACTATTCCCAATCAGAGGATCTCCTGTGGAGATACGGCCAAAATGGGGAATTACACTTTTTCCAGGTAACTTCACCTCTACCCCCACCCCTCCCTGAATGACCTCAGAGAGGGCGGGGGAGGTGTGTGCTGGGGAAACCTTTAAGAGCAAGGAGCTCACAGAGACCCAGTTGTCAGACTTCGGAGATATGCTATGGCGTAAGGCTCACCCATTTGCTTCAGTGACTCCACACCAATCAGAACCTTGGTGAATATCCCAAATCTGATATTTTGTCCTTGCTTTATTTCAAGGTTGCAGATTTCAGTGGAGCCTCGCGGACCTGCGCTCGACCGCAGTTTTTTCTGATGCCGCAATTTTCGAGTGCTGTCTACTCTATTTTAGCGCGATTAATGCACTTCATCACCCATCAGGATGATGGCGTGCGTTAAAACCCGCTGTTGGAGGTAGGAACCGGCGTCTGAAAAATTAAAATAAAATTGCGTCAGTCCTATGATGACACCATGAGAAGCAGCTCTGCGATGTCTGAGACATACTCACACACCAGGTTTAAGCACTCACTGCCATGGACTTCCACTTTAGATAAATGGCATACCCAAATAAGTTAGGATTTCCAGTCATCAGAGCCCCTCCCCCACTCCCCTAGTGTCGACGTTCTGAACCATGCCCCGTTACGTTGGCAGGTTGGCCTCCATCACGTAATGTTGGTACTGTGATGTCACATTTGGCTTCTTGGACCACACTCCACATCTGTAGCAAGTGATCGGGATTTATCCTGTGAACCACAAGAGCTCGCTGGTAGTTGCAAGGGTTGAATCTCAGTCCAAAAACATGAAAGCGCCCTTCATGCTGCAGAGTGAGATTGGCGGCCAAAGACAAGAAGCCGAAATATACGTCATCCAGTGGGAAGACCGGCAGCTCCATAGACGCATGATACAGGCGCGGGACCGAGGCTCCAGGATAGAGGAAGCCACCACCGGACAGAAAGTAGGGATACTTGGAATTAGGGAACAGGGATACTGAGACTTGGTATTTAGAGTGGCGAAGGACAATGGAGTGTCTCTGCAGCGCCCCGTGGGCTGTGGATGGAGATGAAGGGTGCTCCTTAATGTACTGGACCAAGGAGGCCGGATTCACAAACACATCGTCATCACCTAAAAGACAACATAAACACATCGTCATCACCTAAAAGACAACATAAACACATCGTCATCACTTCGAAGACTGGTAGCTATTAGGGGGTCTGAAGTTCTCTAGGGGGTCTTGTCTGGGCTCCGTAGGTATATATCCGGTCTAGGCTCTGTAGGTCTGTAGTTATTCAGACACCTGATCTAAACTGTGTAGTTCTCTAGGGGTCCATTCTGGGCTTGGTACTTGAGGGTTATCTGTCACCACTGGTTTAATTACACATATTGTCCACCAGTACTGTGGTATAAGGATTGATGCAGTATCAACCAGCTGCCATTCAGGACATTGGGAAAGTTGAATTGACATTCTCCCCCTTTGTCTCCCCCTCCCTCACAACTGCCAGGCTCTCGATGACCATGTGGCCTTAAGAAGTGCTTTGTTCACATTGGCCATAAAGGTAAGTCAGTGACAGCAGGATGGTAATGGCCCCCCTGCCAGTGGGGTGTGACACCTCGGATAGTTCCCACAGACTCCCTGGCTCCAAAGATTTTTATTAAGGGAATATCTCCTATTAAGAATTATTGGTTATGTGAAGGTCCTAGCCCCCCAAAAATTATATTTTTGGAATTGGGTGGACCAGCCGGTTAAAACACATCTACACACATTGAGGTACAGGCCCCGCACACCCCCTAGTGGCGTATCTGCATACCTGCTAATTATTCACGTCTGATGCTTGATATCGTTGAATAGAAAAAAATCATGATCAGAACTATGCTGGGCATATAGTGCCAATCAGAGGATCTCCTGTGGAGATACGGCCAAAATGGTGAATTACGGTTTTTCCAGGTAACTACACCTCTACCCCCACCCCTCCCTGAATGACCTCAGAGAGGGCGGGGGAGGTGTGTGCTGGGGAAACCTTTACGAACAAGGAGCTCACGGAGACCCAGTTGTCAGACTCTGGAGATACACTACGGCGTAAGGCTTTCTCATTTGCTTCAGCTGGGTACAAATTTGCTTGTATTCTAATGACTCCGCGCTTGCAATCCTGCTAAAGTGATCAATCAAGGTTCTGCCGTGGCAAACGGGTAGTGGTGAGTGCACTCAGATTAGTCGCTCTGTGACAAACTGGCGACAGAGGTCAGGGTCCCCCCTCTCGCTCCATATTTGTCACTTGACAATTCCTCAAAATATCAGTAACATCCTTCCCCAGATGGAGTGTATATATAGATAGATAGATAGATATACATATACACACTCAGTAACATTATATATATATATATATATATATATATATATATATATATATATATACACACACTTATTGTCAGTAACATCCCCCCTAGAAGAAGTATATATATCAAACTACTAACGACCACTTGTCAGTTAGTATGTGAGTGCTTCTGATGCTCCGCCCCATGGTGATGTCATTGCAGGTCCTACAACATGTATAAAAAGACAGCCTGACCAACAGAAGAACAACACAGTTAGGGCTCTTGGAAGGGAAGGACAAAACTACCAAAATGAGAATACAACAAAGCCGTTATTATCTCAGACACAACTCAGCAGTCTTGACAGAAGACACTGGCCTACCACCACCACAGAGATCTGATGGGCTGAAGGACCTGTGGTGATGTCACTGTTGTGGGAGGAGCCATTGTGCAGTTTGGTAGAAAGTACTGTAGACTGAATAAGCCGACAGCAGCCAACAGGACTTGTGATTACATCATGGTCCTGGGATCACCTGTGTGGGTGTAATCAGGGATCACATGACCAGGGGCTGATCATTGTATCCAGGAGTCTAATGACATGTGGAATAGCAGAGCTGTGTGTGTGATGTGAGTGAATCAGGATGGATGTAGTAGATCTGTGTGTGTCATGTGTGAATTAGAATGTAGCAGAGCTGTGTGTGTCATGTGTTGTGTAATTTGTGGGGTCAGGATGAATGTAGTAGAGCTGTGTGTATAATGTGTGGGAATCAGGATAGATGTAGTAGAGCTGTGTGTGTGATGTGTGTGGATCATAATGGATGTATCATGTAGCAGAGCTGTGTGTGTGTGTGAATCAGGATGTAGCAGAGCTGTGTGTGTAATGTGTGGGAATCAAGAAGTATGTAGTAGAACTGTATGTGGCATGTAGTACAGCTGTGTGTGTAATGTGTTGTGTGTGTCATGTGTGTGAATCAGGATGGATGTAGTAGAGTTGTGTATGTGATGTGTGGGAATGAGGATGGATGTAGTAGAGTTGTGTATGTGATGTGTGGGAATCATAATGGATGTACCATGTAATACAATTTCCTAATAATTACATATATTTACACAAATACACTCATTGTCCGTAGCATCCTCCCCTGGAAGAAGAATATATATACACTCATTGTCAGTAACATTCCCCCCATAGAAGAAAAAAAATACATATATATATATATCTCCAAACTCATTGTCTGTAACATCACTCCCCTAGAAGGAGTGTATATATATATATATACTCATTGCCAGTAATATCATTATATCATTCCGTAGAAGGAGGAGATTATATATATATATATATATATATACAGTTAGGGCCAGAAATATTTGGACAGTGACACAAGTTTTGTTATTTTAGTTGTTTACAAAAACATGTTCAGAAATACAATTATATATATAATATGGGCTGAAAGTGCACACTCCCAGCTGCAATATGAGAGTTTCCACATCCAAATCGGAGAAAGGGTTTAGGAATCATAGCTCTGTAATGCATAGCCTCCTCTTTTTCAAGGGACCAAAACTAATTGGACAATGGACTCTAAGGGCTGCAATTAACTCAGAAGGCGTCTCCCTCGTTAACCTGTAATCAATTAAGTAGTTAAAAGGTCTGGGGTTGATTCCAGGTGTGTGGTTTTGGATTTGGAAGCTGTTGCTGTGACCAGACAACATGCGGTCAAAGGAACTCTCAATTGAGGTGAAGCAGAACATCCTGAGGCTGAAAAAAAAGAAAAAATCCATCAGAGAGATAGCAGACATGCTTGGAGTAGCAAAATCAACAGTCGGGTACATTCTGAGAAAAAAGGAATTCACTGGTGAGCTTGGGAACTCAAAAAGGCCTGGGCGTCCACGGAAGACAACGGTGGTGGATGATCGCCGCATACTTTCTTTGGTGAAGAAGAACCCGTTCACAACATCAACTGAAGTCCAGAACACTCAGGGAAGTAGGTGTATCTGTCTCTAAGTCAACAGTAAAGAGAAGACTCCATGAAAGTAAATACAAAGGGTTCACATCTAGATGCAAACCATTCATCAATTCCAAAAATAGACAGGCCAGAGTTAAATTTGCCGAAAAACACCTCAAGAAGCCAGCCCAGTTCTGGAAAAGTATTCTATGGACAGATGAGACAAAGATCAACCTGTACCAGAATGATGGGAAGAAAAAAGGGAACGGCACATGATCCAAGGCACACCACATCCTCTGTAAAACATGGTGGAGGCAACGTGATGGCATGGGCATGCATGGCTTTCAATGGCACTGGGTCACTTGTGTTTATTGATGACATAACAGCAGACAAGAGTAGCCGGATGAATTCTGAAGTGTACCGGGATATACTTTCAGCCCAGATTCAGCCAAATGCTGCAAAGTTGATCGGACGGCGCTTCACAGTACAGATGGACAATGACCCCAAGCATACAGCCAAAGCTACCCAGGAGTTCATGAGTGCAAAAAAGTGGAACATTCTGCAATGGCCAAGTCAGTCACCAGATCTTAACCCAATTGAGCATGCATTTCACTTGCTCAAATCCAGACTTCAGACGGAAAGACCCACAAACAAGCAAGACCTGAAGGCTGCGGCTGTAAAGGCCTGGCAAAGCATTAAGAAGGAGGAAACCCAGCGTTTGGTGATGTCCATGGGTTCCAGACTTAAGGCAGTGATTGCCTCCAAAGGATTCGCAACAAAATATTGAAAAAAAATATATTTTGTTTGGGTTATGTTTATTTGTCCAATTACTTTTGAGCTCCTAAAATGTGGAGTGTTTGTAAAGAAATGTGTACAATTCCTACATTTTCTATCAGATATTTTTGTTCAACCCTTTAAATTAAACGTTACAATCTGCACTTGAATTCTGTTGTAGAGGCTTCATTTCAAATCCAATGCGGTGGCATGCAGAGCCCAACTCGCGAAAATTGTGTTACTGTCCAAATATTTCTGGCCCTAACTGTATATATATACACACACATACATACACACACACCCATTCTCAGTAACATTCCTCCCCAAATGGAGTATGTAATGTAAATATATATACTCCATTTAGGGGTGGGGGTGTTACCGACAATGAGTATATATATATATATGTGTGTGTATATGTGTATATATATATGTGTGTGTTTATACACACACGTACACTCCTTCTACGGGATGATATTACTGGCAATGAGTATATATGTATATATAGTCCTTGATTATTATCGTATCTTGACGCCACCAGCCTGCCCCTAGGTTGTTGGAAGCATGTATTGGCTGCATAGACACACCTGGCGTGGCAGTGGAGCATGGGAAGTAGACAATAATACCTATTTCTTCTAGGGGGGAGAAGTTACAGACATTGAGTGTATATATACCACGTTTCCCAGAAAATAAGACACCCCCTGAAAAAAGACCTAGTAGAGGTTTTGCTGAATATAAGGCTTCCCCGAAAGTAAGACCTAGCTCTGTCTCTGCTGCGCGAGTCTGCTGTGATCAGCTCCCCCTGGTGGCCGGAAGCTGCAATACCGTCCCTGCTGAACAAGTGGTCCAGGAACTGCTGTGGGTGATCGTTACAGTCTCCAGACAGTGTGTGGGAGCCAGGTACTTTACAGCCCTTATTGTTTGTGGCCCTGTGTGTGAGGCAGGCAAGACAAGAAGTCCTCATGTAAGGACAGGACTATTGCTAGACATGAGAGATTTGGGCCGATGATTCTGAAAGAAATGGAGTCACAGGAAATTCACCAGGAAGTTCCGGGTTTGGATTGTTCTGATGATCCAGACGATGACCTGACTGTCAGTGGAGACATCTTGCTTTGTGTTCATAAATATCGGGATCGGTAAATGTACCGTAGATTGTTGTACACGGAGATAATGGTGGGAACAAGGAATGCTTGATGGGATTCACAGTCTGTCTGGTTATGTTGGTGTGTGATGACAACTACTGGACAGTATATATATATATATATATATATATATATATATATATATATATATACACACAAGAAATTTGCATTTTCTTGTTTAACAATAAATGTCTTCGTAGAAAAATAAGAAATCCCCTGAAAATAAGGCCTAGCACATCTTTGGGAGCAAAAATTAATATAAGACACTGTCTTATTTTGGGGGGAAACTGTATATACTCCTTCTAGGGGAGTAATGTTACAGTTATATGTGTGTATATATAGTGGTAAGGCAGTAGCAAGAGTGGCCTGTAGATGGCCTCAAAGGGCAGAGTACTGCTATTGTTTGTTTAATCTGAGCCTGTCTGACAGGGTTAACACCTACGGGTGTGACAGGACCTAACATAAGAGGAGTAGATCCTGCCACACTCTAGAGAGAGGCGGTGAAGAAGCCTGAGGCCTGGCACAGACCAGTGAGAGGAAGTGACAGCTTAGCAGAGCTGGAAGGCCTGCAAGCTGAAGTCCAGGGTGCACCAGCGGAGGCCTTCAGTTGGGCAGGGGCGACAACCCTCGACTCACACCCGGGTGGGGTGCTTATGGACATTATATGGACTGTGGTCCAAAGCTGGCAGTGCCAGATCTGAAGAAAATCCACGTCTGCTAAGTTATCTATACGTGAGGTGCGCCATTTCCGGGCTGGGATGTCATGGATCCGCAGGCGAGGAACCCAAACTTGTGCATATATAACACTCATTGTCAGTAACATCCCACCCCTAGAAGGAGTGCGTGTGTATATAATACTAGCTGATATACCCGGCTTCGCTCGAGTTAATTTGGTACTGGTGTTTATCTGGTGTTCACACGGAAATCTTATGAAGTCGTGGTTACTTTAGAGATACTGAGGAAAAACATATGTTCACCATTTTGCATAGTTCTCTGCGTTACCCAGAAAACCCCAAGTGGAGGTAACCATGCTACGTTTCCTTCATATAAAATGACATCAGGAAGTGAGAGAATTAGATTACATACATAAAATTTGGACACTAATTCTTTTGCGCTTAGAATTGAATAATCGAGTTGGGACCCATTAACTTTTCATATTTATGACATAATCAATGCTTGTGCCAAATTTCCCGTTCCTATGACACCGGAAAGTGAGAAAATTATATTCCGCACATAAAATTTGGACGCTAATTCTTTTGCGCATAGAATTGAATAATCGAGTTGGGACCCATTAGCTTTTCCTATTTATGACATAATCAATGTTCCTGCCACATTTCCTGTTTCTATGACACCGGAAAGTGAGAAAATTACATTCCGCACATAAAAATGGAGGCTAATTCTTTTGCGCATAGAATTAAATAATCGAGTTGGGACCCATTCGCTTTTACTATTTATGACATAATCAATGCTCGTGCCAAATTTCCCGTTTCTATGACATCGGAAAGTGAGAAAATTAGATTCCGTACGTAAAATTTGGACGCTAATTCTTTTGCGCTAGAATTGAATAATCGAGTTGGGACCCATTAGCTTTTCCTATTTATGACATAATCAATGCTCGTGCCAAATTTCCCGTTTCTATGACATCGGAAAGTGAGAAAATTAGATTCCGTACGTAAAATTTGGACGCTAATTCTTTTGCGCTAGAATTGAATAATCGAGTTGGGACCCATTAGCTTTTCCTATTTATGACATATTCAATGCTCGTGCCAACTTGAAGTTTTTATGACATTGGGAACTGAGAGATTTAGATTATGTACGTTAAATTTCGACGCCAATTCTTTTGCGCTAGAATTGAATAATCGAGTTGGGACCCAATTACTTTTCCTATTTTGGAGATAATCTATGCTCGTGCCAAATTTCATGTTTCTACGACATCGGGAAGTTGGAGAAATTTTGGCGAGTCAGTCAGTCAGTGAGTCAGTCAGTGAGTCAGTCAGTGAGGGCTTTCGTCTTTATATATAGATATATACAGTCACTGTCAGTAACAAGTCTTTCAGTTTGAAGGCACTGCATGAGCGCCAATGACATGAGCGGTGACATGAAGACGCTGAAAAGACTGCCGGCCCGTATAGAAGCACTTTTATCGTGAGTGGGGGGAGCAAATTGACTAAAACGCTCTGGATGCCGCAGTTGCTCTGCCTGTTGTATAACTCGCCACAATGGATCATTCAGCAGTAGAGCTATTCGCTTATTATGGCGCAAAACTGTTGGCGACACTAAAGAAGAGGGCGGACTGGCTTGGCCCAACGTCTTCACATACTTACTGGACTCTCAGATGCAAGGCTTTAGAGGATGGGAGTCGGAGGAGACGCAGATGCTGAAGGGCGACCTCGACAATACACGCCCTTACAAGATGTGGACGAGGGGGAACAGGGGTGGAGCGAAACCCGGTCGGTCGTATTAATTGTGAAGCATGGATCCACATATGAGGTGAAGAGAATGAAGTGGCATCTTCAGTGGTGGCGGTGCTGCCTGACCAGAAGACGCACCACCTGGGGGGGGGGGGGGGCGTGATAGAAGAAGAGAATAGGACTAAAAGCCGGCAGTGGAGGCGGCACAACACTCCAGGTCAAAGCATGTAGGAAGTTACCAAAGGGGCAGAAAACTCCTTTTATTTCATAAAATACCCCTTCATCAGCTCAACGGGGGGTTAAAACATAAGACATCGTCTTTGCCTGTGTGGTGAGGGTCACTTCTCCGGTCCTGGCTGACCTTCACCACACAGACAAAGAGGATCTCATTATTAACCCTTTGCTTGTATGTTTTAACCACCTGTTGAGCTGATGAAGGGCTTCTCCCCGAAACGCATCTTCATATGCTGATCACATATTTTATTAAATAAAATGAGTTTTCCACCCCTTTGGTAACTTCCTACATGCTTTGACCTGGAGTGTTGCTCCTCCCCCACTGCCGACTTTTAGTCCTATTCTCTTACATCTTTACAAGACATCTTTTCATCTTTGGAGATGCACAAATTTAAAGGTGAAGCCCGACAGCTCCCAGCACTCCTTAAAATTTGGTGGAAATCCAGGGACATTGTGGGGATAATGTACACAATATACTCCTATTTGGGACACTTTACGGGTGCCGGAGCTAAATAAGCTAGAAGAGTTTGACAATTGGAAAAATAGAGTTGCTAGATGGATCTCACAGACAGTGGTGTAGGAAGTGGGGTGCGGCAGGTGCGGGGGTTCTCAGGCGGCTTGTGTGTGCAGCATAAAGGAATTTGAGACCATCAATAATGCCTCCGGTCTGCTCTGGGGATGTAACTATTGTACTAAAACCCCTTTCCAAATCTTCCTTTGAACCTTTTCAGGAGGCTAATCTGTGATTTGTTATCGTGGAAAACGTTATTTTTAGTAGGAGTTACTACGGCTACAAGAGCAGGGAAACAGCAGGCATCATCCTCCAGGGATCCTTACTTGAAAATTGGTCCTCACTGCTTAATACTAAGAACCGTGCCTTCTTTGTGGCTAAAGTGGCCTCCTCTAATAAGGTCAACCAGGACATTTTTCTTCCTAGTTTTACTATTGATCTGTGCTTTGAGAACCTGAATGTTCATCTCCTTGATGCTAAAAGGTCCATTCAGTTATATTTAGAAAGAACACAACCCTTTAGAAAATCTGAGATTATTTTTCTTCAGTTCCAAGGTTCTTGTTAAGGGAAGAAAGCTGCTAAATCCTCTTTGAGCCAATGGATAAAGGACACATAAATGTGTGCCGGTGCTTTTAGATTTAGGAGCTCACTCAGTTATCATCCAACCTTACACTGGTAGAGTTGGAAGGGTCCCCCAGGGTCATTTGATCCTCCGGGGTCATCGGGTCCAACCCCCTGCTCAGTGCAGGATTTACTAAATCAACCCAGATAGATATGCGTCCGGCCCCTGAAGACTTCCATTGAAGGAGAACTCCCCACCTCCTGTGGCAACCTGTTCCACTCATTGATCCCCTCACTGTCTAATATCTAATCTGTGTCTCCTCCCTGTCAGTTTCATCCCATTGCTTCTAGTCTTTCCTTGTACAGATGAGAATAGGGCTGATCCCTCTGCACTGTGACAGCCCTTCAGATATTTGTAGGCAGCTATTAAGTCTTCTCTCAGCCTTCTCGTCTGCTAAACATTCTCAGATCCTTTAACCGTTCCTCATAGGACATGATTTGCTGATCGCTCACCATCTTGGTAACTCTTCTCTGAACTTGCTCCAGTTTGTCTATGTCTTTTTTAAAGTGGGGTGCCCAGGACTGAACACAGTATTACAGATGAGGTCTGACCAAGGAAGAGTAGAGGGGGATAATTACCTCACGTGATCTAGACTCTATGCTTCTCTTAATACATCCCAGAACTGGACCCAGTATTCCAGATGAGGTCTGACTAAGGAAGAGTAGAGGGGATAATGACCTCACGTGATCTAGACTCGATGCTTCTCTTAATACATCCCAGAATTGTGTTTGCCTTTTTGGCTGCTGCATCACATTGTTGACTCATGTTCAGTCTATGATCTATTAGTATACCCAAGTCTTTTGCACATGTGCTGCTGCTTAGCCCAATTCCTCCCATTCTGTATGTGCTTTCTTCATTTTTCTTGCCCAGATGTAGGACTTTGCATTTCTCCTTGTTAAATACCATTCTGTTAGTCGCCGACCACTGTTCAAGCTTTTCTAGATCTTTTTGAATACTCTCCCTCTCTTCCCTAGTGTTAGCTATCCCTCTTAGCTTTGTGTCGTCGGCAAATTTGATCAGTTTCCCCTCAATTTCCTCCTCCAGATCATTTATAACAATGTTGACCAATACTGGGCCCAGGACAGAGCCTTGTGGTGCCCACTTGATACATTCTTCCACTTGGATGTGCAGCCATTTATGACCACTCTTTGAGTACGGTCACTCAGCCAGTTGTGAATCCACCTAACAGTTGCCTTGTCAATCCCAGATTTGGTCATTTTCTCAATAAGTATGGTATGAGACACTTTGTCAAATGCTTTACTAAAGTCAAGAAGATATAATATATATCCACCGCATTTGCCTGATCAACCCAGTCGGTGATTCTGTCATAGAAGGATATTAGATTCGTCCGGCATGACTTGTTTGTTACAAACCTTCCCGACCGCAAAACCTGGATATATGTAATGCAGACGGTGTGTGGAGCTGGCTCAGCTCCTGGCTTAACAGCTGACATCTGACGACAATGGCCACGATCTGAGCTAGCTACAATTGTGGCCGTTTAACCACAATGCTGACTGCAGTATCTAAACCGTATGTGGGGTGCACTGACCTTTAAATACAAAAGCCGCCCGTGGGGTGTTGTAGTACAGCCACTCCAAAAAACATCGCTCCTTGAGGGACAAGTTGTGGTGTCCTTCAGTGAAGTTCCACAGTAAGATGTCCTCATACTCCTCCTTCTCCACCTTCACTATCTCCATGTGCTTCTCATGGTCACTGAGTGCAATCAGGAAAATGGGCCTCACGCTGTAGCCCATCACGTCCGCGCTTCTCGCCCACGTTCTTCTCAGTGCCGCTCTTCTGCTGTTTGAGGCTGGGTGGGATTTGATAGCCAGTAGCAGTAGTGGTGCAGCGCCCCCATCCTCTAGTTGGGGGAAGTAGAGAGGGGAGCAGCGGTAGGTCTGCAAGTGAGGGAACTCTTGCTGGAAGTGAAGGAGGTTCAGGTGGTACACGTGGACCCCATCGCTCAGCGTCACTGACTTTCTTTTGGGTTCGGGCGGTTTCGTAGGAATCACCGGAGTCTTAGAGGAAAGCTTCAGATTTATAAGTAGGATGAGGACAATCGTAGACAGAAGAAGGAGGAAGGAGTCTACAAGGCGGAGCCGCACCATACCTGCAAGGGAGGACAATGGAGGTGAGGAATACTAGACATGCCCAGCATACATACATCCCATCATACCAACCGCTATCATACATACTTACATTATAGTCTTATTGGATGGAGCCTATTGGGGTGATCTGGGATATTGGACAAGTGATTTATAGCTCCTGTAACAATAAGATGTGTCCATTTCATGGATTTCGGTGCCCGGATTGTCCCTTCATTTGCTTGTTAACTGTAATATTTTAGGATCCAATATCCTAAATGTGGCTACCGTTTTGGGTTTTCGCTCACCGGAAACGTCTTTCGTACAAGTATTGTGGGAAAATGCTTAATATCCTGAAAGCATGCATGGGCGCTCTCCGGGGGCGATCAGACGACGGGGGGCTTACCTGTACTTCCATCCAACGGCAGGAGGGATTTAGTGACTATTTAGAGGATTGGTATCATCCCTCTGTGGTAGGAGGGGGACAGCTCTCAAACTTCTCCCCTCTTGTGATGCATAATTAGGGGTTTGGATATCAATGACCTCTTATCGCACGGTTGATTGGCCATATTTGTGCCACAGAGGAGGCTTCTACTTCACCTCATGTATGTACATGGATGAGGGAACGCTTTCCCATATTTACTCTCACAGTGATTTAGCCTCCGGCTTTATGCTGACCGTCCTGAGTGGCGGCCACTCGCAGCTCTCTGCACCCGATCACAGCGGTTTGACCGGTATCGCTCTCATTGGTGTTACCGGCGAGCCTCCAGCACCCAGCCGATAACTATATACTGTATAACATCCAGCAGATAACTCTGTATAATATCTAGCAGATCCTTACATATTCTGTATGAACTCCAGCAGATATAAATTAATAATCTGCATTTGTATAGCGCCAATTTATACCGCAGAACTTTAGAGGCACCTGGGGAACAGAAACGATAAGAAAATTACATACAGGAGGTACCGGGGCAGGCGGTGGAGCACGGGGGTGGGGTGATATAGGAGGTACCGGGGCAGGCGGTGGAGCACGGGAGTGGGGTGATACAGGAGGTACTGGGGCAGGCGGTGGAGCATGGGGGTGGGGTGATATAGGAGGTACCAGGGGCAGGCGGTGGTGCACGGGGGTGGTATGATACAGGAGGTACCCTAGCAGGCGGTGGAGCACGGAGGTGGAGTGATACAGGAGGTACTGGGGCAGGCGGGGGAGTAC
The DNA here is from genome assembly GCF_035609145.1 of Eleutherodactylus coqui. Taxonomy (NCBI): domain Eukaryota; kingdom Metazoa; phylum Chordata; class Amphibia; order Anura; family Eleutherodactylidae; genus Eleutherodactylus; species Eleutherodactylus coqui. The sequence goes on from NC_089838.1 coordinate 342,813,005, forward strand.
AAGGGTGAGGTGATACAGGAGGTACTGGGGCAGGCGGTGGAGCACGGGGGTGGGGTGATACAGGGGGTACCAGAGGCAGGCGGTGGAGCACAGGGGTGGGGTGATACAGGAGATACAGGGGCAGGTGGTGGAGCACAGGGGTGGGGTGATACAGGAGGTACCGGGGCAGGCGGTGGAGCACGGAGGTGGGGTGATACAGGAGGTACCGGGGCAGGCGGTGGCGCACGGGGGTGGGGTGATGCAGGAGGTACCGGGGCAGGCAGTGGAGCACGGTGGTGGGGTGATGCAGGAGGTACCGGGGCAGGCAGTGGAGCACGGGGGTGGGGTGATGCAGGAGGTACTGGGGCAGGCGGTGGTGCACAGGGTTGGGGTGATACAGGAGGTACAGGGGCGGGCGGTGGAGCACAGGGGTGGGGTGATACAGGAGGTTCCGGGGCAGGCGGTGGAGCACAGGGGTGGGGTGATACAGGAGGTACTGGGGCAGGCGGTGGAGCACGGGGGTGGGGTGATACAGAAGATACAGGGGCAGGCGGTGGAGCACAGGGGTGGGCCGATAGAGGGGGTACAGGGGCAGGTGGTGCAGCACGGGTGTGGGGTGATACAGGAGGTAGCGGGGCATGCGGTGGAGCACGGGGGTGGGGTGATACAGGAGGTACCAAGGCAGGCGGTGGAGCACGGGGTGGGGTGATGCAGGAGGTACCGGGGCAGGCAGTGGAGCACGGGGGTGGGTTGATACAGGAGGTACTGGGGCAGGCGGTGGTGCACAGGGGTGGGGTGATACAGGAGGTACAGGGGCAGGCGGTGGAGCACAGGGGTGGGGTGATGCAGGAGGTACCGGGGCAGGCAGTGGAGCACGGGGGTGGGGTGATACAGGAGGTACTGGGGCAGGCGGTGGTGCACAGGGGTGGGGTGATACAGGAGGTACAGGGGCGGGCGGTGGAGCACAGGGGTGGGGTGATACAGGAGGTTCCGGGGCAGGCGGTGGAGCACAGGGGTGGGGTGATACAGGAGGTACTGGGGCAGGCGGTGGAGCACGGGGGTGGGGTGATACAGAAGATACAGGGGCAGGCGGTGGAACACAGGGGTGGGCCGATACAGGGGGTCCAGGGGCAGGTGGTGGAGCACGGGTGTGGGGTGATACAGGAGGTAGCGGGGCATGCGGTGGAGCACGGGGGTGGGGTGATGCAGGAGGTACCAAGGCAGGCGGTGGAGCACGGGGTGGGGTGATGCAGGAGGTACCGGGGCAGGCAGTGGAGCACGGGGGTGGGGTGATACAGGAGGTACTGGGGCAGGCGGTGGTGCACAGGGGTGGGGTGATACAGGAGGTACAGGGGCAGGCGGTGGAGCACAGGGGTGGGGTGATACAGGAGGTACTGGGGCAGGCGGTGGAGCACGGGGTGGGGTGATGCAGGAGGTATCGGGGCAGGCAGTGGAGCACGGGGGTGGGGTGATACAGGAGGTACCGGGGCAGGCGGTGGTGCACAGGGGTGGGGTGATACAGGAGGTACAGGGGCAGGCGGTGGAGCACAGGGGTGGGGTGATACAGGAGGTTCCGGGGCAGGGGGTGGAGCACGGGGTGGGGTGATGCAGGAGGTACCGGGGCAGGCAGTGGAGCACGGGGTTGGGGTGATACAGGAGGTACTGGGGCAGGCGGTGGTGCACAGGGGTGGGGTGATACAGGAGGTACAGGGGCAGGCGGTGGAGCACAGGGGTGGGGTGATACAGGAGGTACTGGGGCAGGCGGTGGAGCACGGGGGTGGAGTGATACAGAAGATACAGGGGCAGGCGGTGGAGCACAGGGGTGGGCCGATACAGGAGGTAGTGGGACAGGCGGTGGAGCACAAGGGTGAGGTGATACAGGAGGTACTGGGGCAGGCGGTGGTGCACGGGGGTGGTATGATACAGGAGGTACCAGGGCAGGCTGTGGAGCACAGGGGTGGGGGTGATACAGGAGGTACAGGGGCAGGCGGTAGAGCACAGGGGTGGGGTGATACAGGAGGTTCCGGGCAGGCGGTGGAGCACGGAGGTGGGGTGATACAGGAGGTACCGGGGCAGGCGGTGGACCACGGGGGTGGGGTGATACAGAAGGTACCGGGGCAGGTGGTGGAGCACGGGGGTGGGGTGATGCAGGAGGTACCGAGGCAGGTGGTGGCGCACAGGGGTGGGGTGATGCAGGAGGTACCGGGGCAAGCAATGGAGCACAGGGGTGGGGTGATACAGGAGATACCGGGCAGGCGGTGGAGCACAGGGGTGGGGTGATACAGGAGGTACCGGAGAAGGCGGTGGAGCACGGGGGTGGGGTGATGCAGGAGGTACCGGGGCAGGCGGTGGAGCACGGGGGTGGGGTGATACAGGAGGTACTGGGGCAGGCGGCGGAGCACGGGGGTGGGGTGATACAGGAGGTACTGGGGCAGGCAGTGGAGCACGGGGGTGGGGTGATACAGGAGGTACTGGGGCAGGCGGCGGAGCACGGGGGTGGGGTGATACAGGAGGTACAGGGGCAGGCGGTGGAGCACGGGGGTGGGGTGATACAGGAGATACAGGGGTAGGCGGTGGAGCACAGGGGTGGGCCGAAACAGGGGGTACAGGGGCTGGTGGTGGAGCACAGGGGTGGGGTGATACAGGAGGTACTGGGGCAGGCGGTGGAGCACGGGGGTGGGGTGATACAGGAGGTACCCTGGGAAGGCGGTGGTGCACGGGGGTGGTATGATACAGGAGGTACTGGGGCAGGCGGTGGCGCACGGGGGTGGGGTGATGCAGGAGGTACCGGGGCAGGCGGTGGAGCACGGGGGTGGGGTGATACAGGAGGTAACGAAGCAGGCGGTGGAGCACCCCACCCCCATGCTCCACCACCTGCCCCAGTACCTTCTCTATCACCCCACCCCAGCAGATCACTATATGTAATACCAGCAGATCACTATATATTATGTATATTAGCAGCAGATCACTATATACTGTATAATACCAGCAGATCACTATGTGTAATGTATAATACCAGCAGATCACTATATACTGTATAATACCAGCAGATCACTATATATTATGTATATTAGCAGCAGATCACTATGTGTAATGTATAATACCAGCAGATCACTATTTATAATACCAGCAGATCACTATATACTGTATAATACCAGCAGATCACTATATATCGTGTATAATACCAGCAGATCACTATATACTGTATAATACCAGCAGATCACTATATATTATGTATATTAGCAGCAGATCACTATATACTGTATAATACCAGCAGATCACTATATGTTATGTATATTAGCAGCAGATCTCTATATACTGTATAATACCAGCAGATCACTATATACTGTATAATACCAGCAGATCACTATATGTACTGTGTAATACCAGCAGATCACTATATATTATGTATAATACCAGCAGATCACTATATACTGTATAATACCAGCTGATCACTATTTATATTACCAGCAGATCACTATATATAATATCAGCAGATCACTATGTATACCTGCAGATTACTATATATAATATCAGCAGATCACTATATATAATATCAACAGATCACTATGTGTAATACAAGCAGATCACTATATACTGTATAATACCAGCAGATCACTATAAATAATATCAGCAGATCACTATGCATACTAGCAGATCACTATATATAATATCAGCAGATCACTATATATAATATCAACAGATCACTATGTATACCTGCAGATTACTATATATATTGTATAATACCAGCATATCAGTATGTGTAATGTATAATACCAGCAGATCACTATATATAATACCAGCAGATCACTATATACTGTATAATACCAGCAGATCACTATTTATAATACCAGCAGATCACTATATATAATATCAGCAGATCACTATGTATACCTGCAGATTACTATATATAATATCAGCAGATCACTATATATAATATCAACAGATCACTATATATAATATCAGCAGATCACTATATACTGTATAATACCAGCAGATCACTATAAATAATATCAGCAGATCACTATGCATACTAGCAGATCACTATATATAATATCAGCAGATCACTATATATAATATCAACAGATCACTATGTATACCTGCAGATTACTATATATATTGTATAATACCAGCAGATCAGTATGTGTAATGTATAATACCAGCAGATCACTATTTATAATACCAGCAGATCACTATATATAATATCAGCAGATCACTATGTATACCTGCAGATTACTATATATATTGTATAATACCAGCATATCAGTATGTGTAATGTATAATACCAGCAGATCACTATTTATAATACCAGCAGATCACTATGTATACCTGCAGATTACTATATATATTGTATAATACCAGCAGATCACTATATACTGTATAATACCAGCAGATCACTATATATAATACCAGCAGATCACTATGTGTAATGTATAATACCAGCAGATCACTATGTGTAATGTATAATACCAGCAGATCACTATATATCGTGTATAATACCAGCAGATCACTATATACTGTATAATACCAGCAGATCACTATATATAATACCAGCAGATCACTATGTGTAATGTATAATACCAGCAGATCACTATATATCGTGTATAATACCAGCAGATCACTATATACTGTATAATACCAGCAGATCACTATATATAATACCAGCAGATCACTATGTGCAATGTATAATACCAGCAGATCACTATATATATCGTGTATAATACCAGCAGATCACTATATACTGTATAATATCAGCAGATCACTATATATAATATCAACAGATCACTATGCATACTAGCAGATCATTATATACTGCATAATACCAGCTGATTACTATTTATAATATCAGCAGATCACTATGTATACCTGCAGATTACTATATATATTGTATAATACCAGCATATCAGTATGTGTAATGTATAATACCAGCAGATCACTATATATAATATCAGCAGATCACTATGTGTAATGTATAATACCAGCAGATCACTATATATAATACCAGCAGATCACTATGTGTAATGTATAATACCAGCAGATCACTATAATACCAGCAGATCACTATATATAATACCAGCAGATCACTATGTGTAATGTATAATACCAGCAGATCACTATATATAATACCAGCAGATCACTATATACTGTATAATACCAGCAGATCACTATAATACCAGCAGATCACTATATATAATACCAGCAGATCACTATGTGTAATGTATAATACCAGCAGATCACTATGTGTAATGTATAATACCAGCAGATCACTATAATACCAGCAGATCACTTTGTATATTGTATAATACCAGCAGATCACTATGTGTAATGTATAATACCAGCAGATCACTATAATACCAGCAGATCACTTTGTATATTGTATAATACCAGCAGATCACTATGTGTAATGTATAATACCAGCAGATCACTATAATACCAGCAGATCACTTTGTATATTGTATAATACCAGCAGATCACTATGTGTAATGTATAATACCAGCAGATCACTATATATCGTGTATAATATCAGCAGATCACTATATATAATACCAGCAGATCACTATGTGTAATGTATAATACCAGCAGATCACTATATATATTGTATAATATCAGCAGATCACTATATATCGTGTATAATATCAGCAGATCACTATATATAATACCAGCAGATCACTATGTGTAATGTATAATACCAGCAGATCACTATATATATTGTATAATACCAGCAGATCACTATAATACCAGCAGATCACTATGTGTAATACCAGCAGATCACTATATATAATACCAGCAGATCACTATGTGTAATGTATAATACCAGCAGATCACTATATATATTGTATAATACCAGCAGATCACTATAATACCAGCAGATCACTTTGTATAATGTATAATACAAGTTGATCACTTTGTATAATGTCCAGCAGAGCAGTGTATAAACTATATGATGCCAGCAGATTATTATGTATATGTCCATCACTTACTTGGGCCTTGTGTGGTGCAGTGTGTTAAGGCAGAGGAAATGCAGTCCTAAACTCTCGCTCACAACTGAAAGATTTGCAGGTTCAATCCCCGCATGGTTCTGGTACTTGGCTTAAGGTTGACACAGCCTTCCACCTTTCTGAGGTTGGTACAATGAGTACCCAGCTGGTGGGGGGTAATAAGTAAATTACCTGAAATCGCTGCAGAATAAGTTGGCGCTATACAAATAACAAGTTCCCTTACTGAGCTGATGATGATAGACATACCAGGCACCTCATCCTCGGCAGGACTCCACTTCCTCAGTTTTGCTATTTACAGTAAGCCATTGCTGTTCTATTGTTAACGCAAGGGGGATCAGAGGAGGGGTCAGAGCTAACTCAGAGCCCACAGCCAAAGCTCACCGCCCGGGCACCCCGCTCCCGCACACACCAGGTTTATATCTACTGGTCCTGTAATTCGCCCGGATCAGCATCCTCTTGTGAGACTGTAAGCATGCAGAAACTGTCAGCATTGCCGCCAGAAGACAGGAGAGCCCCAGGAATCTGACCCCTCCCCCCTACTGATTTACCAATCTGTACTATCTAGTATCTATATAAGGGGTGGAGTTTAGTGTGAAAATGATGGCGGCACAGGACCGAGAGGCACAAGCATTGCCTGCCTAGTTTGTGAGACCTCCGACAACAACCAGCCCTCCGATAACAAGGTCTCTGACTACAATGAGGTCTCCAACAACAACCAGCCCTCCAACAACAACGAACCCTCCGACAACAGCGAGCCCTCCGACAACAGCGAGCCCTCGGACAACAACCAGCCCTCCGATAACAAGGTCTCTGACTACAATGAGGTCTCCAACAACAACCAGCCCTCCAACAACAACGAACCCTCCGACAACAGCGAGCCCTCCGACAACAACCAGCCCTCCGATAACAAGGTCTCTGACTACAATGAGGTCTCCAACAACAACCAGCCCTCCAACAACAATGAACCCTCCGACAACAGCAAGCCCTCCGACAACAGCGAGCCCTCCGACAACAACCAGCCCTCTGACAACAAGGAACCCTCCGACAACAAGGAACCCTAAGAGAACAATGAGCCCTCCGACAACAGCGAGCCCTCTGACAACAAGGAACCCTCCGACAGCAAGGAACCCTAAGAGAACAATGAGCCCTCCGACAACAATGAGCCCTCCGACAACAACGAGCCCTTCGACAACAATGAGGTCTCCAACAACAATGAACTTCCCAACAACAACCAGCCCTCCGACAACAACCAGCCCTACGACAAGAAGGAACCCTCCGACAACAACCAGCCCTCCGACAACAAGGAACCCTCTGACAACAACCAGCCCTCTGACAACAAGGAACACTCCAACAGCAAGGAACCCTAAGAGAACAATGAGCCCTCCGACAACAATGAGCCCTCCGACAACAACGAGCCCTCCGACAACAACGAGCCCTCCGACAACAACTAGCCCTTCGACAACAATGAGGTCTCCAACAACAATGAACTTCCCAACAACAACCAGCCCTCTGACAACAACCAGCCCTCCGACAAGAAGGAACCCTCCGACAACAACCAGCCCTCCGACAACAAGGAACCCTCTGACAACGAGTCCTTTGACAACAACGAGCCCTCCGACAACAACGAGCCCTCTGAAAACAACAAGCCCTTCGACAACAAACAGCCCTCCGACAACAAGGAACCCTCAGAGAACAATGATCCCCCCCTGACAACAACGAGCCCTCCAACAACAAAGAGCCCTCTGACAACAATGAGCACTCCAACAGCAACCCCTCCAACAACGAGCCCTCTGACAACAACGAGCCCTCTGACAACAACAAGCCCCCTGACAAGAACGAGCCCTCTGACAACAACAACAGCGAACATTCCAACAGCAACCAGCCCTCCAACAACAATGAACATGCCAACAACAACCAGCCCTTTGACAACAACCATTCTCTTCGACAACAGCCAGCCCTTTGACAGCAACCATTGTCTTCTACAACAACCAGCCCTTCGACAACAACCAGCCCTCCGACAACGAGCCCTCCGACAACAATGACCCCTCCGACAACAATGACCCATCCGACAACAACGAACATTGCAATAACAACCAGCCCTCCGACAACAACGAGCCCTCCGACAACAACGAGTCCTCCGACAACAACGAGTCCTCCGACAACAACGAGTCCTCCGACAACAGCGAGCCCTCCGACAACAACGAACCCTCCGACAGCAACGAACCCTCAGACAGCAACGAACCCTCGAACAACAACGAAACCTCGGACAACAACGAACCCTCGGACAACAACGAACCCTCGGACAACAACGAGCCCTCTGACAACAATGAACTTTTGGACAACAACCAGCCCTCCGACAACAACGAACCTTTGGACAACAACCAGCCCTCCAAGAACAACAAACCCTCGGACAACGACCAGCCCTCCGACAACGACGAGCCCTCCGACAACGAGCCCTCCGACAACAATGACCCCTCCGACAACAATGACCCATCCGACAACAACGAACATTGCAATAACAACCAGCCCTCCGACAACAACCAGCCCTCCGACAACAACGAGCCCTCCGACAACAACGAGCCCTCCGACAACGAGTCCTCCGACAACAACGAGCCCTCCGACAACAACGAGCCCTCTGACAACAGCGAGCCCTCCGACAACAGCGAGCCCTCCGACAACAATGAACCCTCGGACAACAACGAACCCTCGGACAACAACGAACCCTCGGACAACAACGAGCCCTCTGACAACACGAACCTTTGGACAACAACCAGCCCTCTGACAACAACGAACCTTTGGACAACAACCAGCCCTCCGAGAACAACGAACCCTCAGACAATGACCAGCCCTCCGACAACGACGAGCCCTCCGACAACAAACCCTCCATCAACAACGAGCCCTCCGACAACAACGAGCCCTCCAACAACAACGAGCCCTCCAACAACAACGAGCCCTCCGACAACAACGAGCCCTCCAACAACAACCAGCCCTCCGACAACAACCAGCCCTCCGACAACAATCAGCCCTCCGACAACAATGACCCCTCCGACAACAACGAACATTCCAATAACAACCAGCCCTTCAACAACAACCAGCACTCCGACAACAACAAGCCCTCCAACAACTACCAGCCCTTCGACAACAACGAGTCCTCCGACAACAACGAGCCCTCCGACAACTACCAGCCCTCCGACAACAACCAGCCCTCCGACAACTACAATCTCTCCGACAGCCACAGATAAATAAGAGTTATGAGTTTTTGAAAGTGGGGAGACAAAGCTGAAAATTCAAAAAGAAGAAAAGTGCAGGTTAATAATGGGTGAAGCTCTGCCTCACGGTGAGGTGACGTTCTGTCAGGTCTGGGCTGATTTTACACGGGCGACAAAATCGCATGATTTTCTTGCAATGAGACAGCTGTTACCATGCAGGGCAGCACGGGGTCCCGCGGTCAGCGCGCGTCGCTCCGGCGTCGGTGCCAGCGTCCTGGAGCTCTGGTGTCGGGGCTCTCCCGGCAGCTTGGGGCGGTCGGTGGGCGGCAGCGTGGGCGTGTCAGCCATAGGGTGCCGCCCGCACGCCTCCATCCTTCTTATGCAGCAGTGGGTGGAGTTGCCGCCTCCCACTCTCCGCCCCTGGGCGGAGCCTTGTAGTTAAAAGGCTGGCAGTGATCTGAGCTCACTGCCAGTTATTGGTTCTGTCAGCCCTGTCTGCAGCCTGTCTCAGTCAGCTTCTAGTTTGCTTGTCAGCCTCTTCTAGTTTTGCCTTGTGCTTGTATTTTCTCTTTGGGTACTCCATCTGCCTTTCCTGTCGGCACTCTGTCCCCCGTTAGTTAGATTCTTCCTTTCAGTCGCCAGGTCCCTAGCCAGGGTAGGGACCACCGTCCAGTTGTCCGCCTGGGGTTAGCCAGGGCCGAGGCAAGTAGGCAGGGACAGTGGGGGGCGGTAAGTTCAGGGCACCCCACCTGGCGCCCGGGGGTCAGAGTGCCGTAACAACAGCGCTACAAATCGCTTTCCAACGGATTCCTTCACATGAGCGATGTTTTCTAGGCATGCTCTGTACAGTGGCGATTTGCGATGTTTTGTAGCCCATGTTTCCCTATGGAGCCTTCCTTTATGTTGCATCGCATGAAATCAAGGTTTTCATGCGGTGCAATGCAACTTTTACTGTCAGAAGCCCTACTGTCCCTAAGGTCCCTAAAATAAGCCCTAGCTGCATTAAAAAAACAATGAAAGTACTAACGACTACTTGTCCGTGAGTGAGTTAAATGCTCCACCCCTGATCACATGACAGTGATGTCATCACAGGTCAAAGCATAAAACACATGCAGAGCCTGAAAGCAGCCCTGTGCTCTCAGGAACTGTGATGATGTCACCATCATGTGATCAGTCACCTGTGTCGGAGGAGTCCGGGGTCACATGACCAGGGGGTGATCAGTGTGTGCAGGACTCTGCTCTGCCGGTTCTGATCCCTGTTATATGGGATGAAGAATGTATGTAGCAGAGCTGTATGTGATGCACGTGCATAGCAGAGCTGTGTGTGTGTAAGACTCGCGAGTAGCATAGCCGTGTGTGTGACACGCGCACGTAGCAGAGCCGTGTGTGTAATGTGTGTGCTTTAGGAAGCCGCGTGTATAATGCGCGTGCGTAACAAAGCCGTTTATGTGACACGCACGTAGCACAGCCATATGTGTGTGATGCGTGTGCTTTACAAAGCCACGTGTATAATGTGCATGCATGGCAGTGCCACGTGTGTGTGAAGCACATGCATAGCAGAGCTGTGTGTATTGCATGTGTGCATAGCAGAGCTGTGTGTGAGACATGCGCGTAACAGAGTTGTGTCTGTGTGATACATGTAGCGGAGCCAGGTCTGTGTGACACATAGCAGAGCCAGGTCTGTGAGAGACGCGATGTAGCAGAGTCGTGTCTTTGTGAAACGCGTGCATGTAGCAGAGCTGTGTCTGTGTGAGACATGCGTGCGTATGTGATGCGCATGTGTAGCAGAGTCGTGTGTGTTACCCGTGCATGTGGCAGAGCCGTGTGTGTGTCGCACGCATGGCAGAGCCATGTGTGTGACGCACTCGTGTGGCAGAGACATGTGTGTGTGTGACGTGCGTATAAGAGCCATGTATCAGACCCACGCATGTGGCAGAGCCGTGTGTGACGTGCGTGCATGGCAGAATTTTGTGTGCGACATGGGGGATTGGGAGAGCCGCGTGTGTGTGATGCTCAATGGACCAATCACAGCCATTCAATCCGATGTTCATCGAGCTTTGCCACTCCCTCAGTTTGGGATTATTGTGCGCTCTCCCTTCATCAAGCGTCACCTTTTAAGCTTGTGTAGCTCCTCTCCTGCAAACTGTGACTACCTGCTTTCAACTCCTGGCTCTCTTCCTGACTATGCTTTACGCCTCATTCATTCATACAGGACTACCTGCTGAGTTGACTACCTGCTGTTGACCTCCAGCTTCCTCCTGACTACTCCACTGTGCCTCTCTAGCGCTGGTAAGACCTTATAATAGATCCAGGTTAGTGTGTAGGAGCAGAGTCGCTGCATAGATCCACAGAAGTATGTAGCAGCAGAGATGCTACACAAATTGACAGTGCAAAGGAGCAGAGATGTAGCGAAGAGCCAAAGGAATGCATAGTATGCTGCGTAGATCCAGAAGAGTGGTAATAGCAAAGATGCTGCATAAGTCTAAAGGCGTGCGAAGGAGCAGAGATGTTGCGTAGATCCAGAGGAGAGTGTAGCAGTAGAGATGCTGCACAGATCAACAGGAGTGTGCAGGGGCAGAGATGCTGCAAACATCTAGAAGAGTGCGTAGGAGCAGAGTTGCTGCATAGATCGAGATGAGTGTGCAGAAGCAGAGATGCTGCATAGATCCAGAGGTGTGTGCAGGAGCAGAGATGCTGCATAGATCCAGAGGAGTGTGCAGGAGCAGAGATGCTGCATAGATCTAGAGGAGTGTGCAGGAGCAGAGATGCTGCATAGATCCAGTGGAGTGTGCAGGAGCAGAGATGCTGCATAGATCCAGAGGAGTTTGCAGGAGCAGAGATGCTGCATAGATCCAGAGGAGTTTGCAGGAGCAGAGATGCTGCATAGATCCAGAGGACTTTGCAGAAGCAGAGATGCTGCATAGATCTAGAGGAGTGTGCAGGAGCAGAGATGCTGCATAGATCTAGAGGAGTGTGTAGGAGCAGAGATGCTGCGTAGATCCAGAGGAGTGTGCAGGAGCAGAGATGCTGCATAGATCCAGAGGAGTTTGCAGGAGCAGAGATGCTGCATAGATCCCGAGGAGTTTGCAGGAGCAGAGATGCTGCATAGATCCAGAGGAGTGTGCAGGAGCAGAGATGCTGCATAGATCCAGAGGAGTGTGCAGGAGCAGAGACGCTGCACACATCTAGAAGAGTGTGTAGGAGCAGAAATGCTGCATAGAAGCGGAGGAGTGTGCAGGAGCAGAGATGCTGCATAGATCCAGAAGAGTGTGCAGTGGCAGAGATGCTGCATAGATCCAGAGGAGTGTGCAGTGGCAGAGATGCTGCATAGATCCAGATGAGTGTGCAGTGGCAGAGATGCTGCATAGATCCAGAGGAGTGTGCAGGAGCAGAGATGCTGCATAGATCCAGAGGAGTGTGTAGGAGCAGAGATGCTTCATAGATCCAGATGAGTGTGCAGGAGCAGAGACGCTGTATAGATCCAGAGGAGTGTGCAGGAGCAGAGATGCTGCATAGATCCAGATGAGTGTGTAGGAGCAGAGATGCTGCATAGATCCAGAGGAGTGTGTAGGAGCAGAGATGCTGCATAGATCCAGAGGAGTGTGCAGGAGCAGAGATGCTGCATTGATCCAGAGGAGTGTGTAGGAGTAGAGATGCTGCATAGATCCAGATGAGGGTGCAGGAGCAGAGATGCTGCATAGATCCAGATGAGTGTGTAGGAGCAGAGATGCTGCATAGATCCAGAGGAGTGTGTAGGAGCAGAGATGCTGCATAGATCCAGAGGAGTGTGCAGGAGCAGAGATGCTGCATTGATCCAGAGGAATGTGCAGGAGCAGAGATGCTGCATAGATCCAGATGAGGGTGCAGGAGCAGAGATGCTGCATAGATCCAGAGGAGTGTGTAGGAGCAGAGATGCTGCACAGATCCAGAGGAGTGTGTAGGAGCAGAGATGCTGCATAGATCCAGATGAGGGTGCAGGAGCAGAGATGCTGCACAGATCCAGAGGAGTGTGTAGGAGCAGAGATGCTGCATAGATCCAGATGAGGGTGCAGGAGCAGAGATGCTGCATAGATCCAGAGGAGTGTGCAGGAGCAGAGATGCTGCATAGATCCAGAGGAGTGTGCAGGAGCAGAGACGCTGCACACATCTAGAAGAGTGCGTAGGAGCAGAAATGCTGCATAGAAGCGGAGGAGTGTGCAGAAGCAGAGATGCTGCGTAGATGCAGAGGAATGCGTAGGAGCAGAGATGCTGCATAGAAGCGGAGGAGTGCGTTGGAGCAGAGATGCTGCATAGATCCAAAGGAAAGGGTAGGAGCAGAGATGCTTTATAGAAGCGGAGTGTATGCAGGAGCAGAGATGCTGCATAGATCCAAAGGAACCTGTAGGAGCATAGATGCTGCATAGATCTAGAGGAGTGTGCAGGAGCAGAGATGCTGCATAGATACAGATGAGTGTGCAGGAGCAGAGATGCTGCATAGATCCAGAGGAGTGTGCAGGAACAGAGATGCTGCATAGATCCAGAGGAGTGTGCAGGAGCAGAGATGCTGCATAGATCCAGAGGAGTGTGCAGTAGCAGAGATGCTGCATAGATCCAGAGTGTGCAGGAGCAGAGATGCTGCATAGATCCAGAGGAGTGTGCAGGAGCAGAGATGCTGCATAGATCCAGAGGTGTGTGCAGGAGCAGAGATGCTGCATAGATCCAGAGGAGTGTGTAGGAGCAGAGATGCTGCATAGATCCAGAGGAGTGTGCAGGAGCAGAGATGCTGCATAGATCCAGAGGAGTGTGTAGGAGCAGAGATGCTGCATAGATCCAGAGGAGTGTGTAGGAGCAGAGATGCTGCATAGATCCAGAGGAGTGTGTAGGAGCAGAGATGCTGCATAGATCCAGAGGAGTGTGCAGGAGCAGAGATGCTGCATAGAAGCGGAGGGGTGTGCAGGAGCAGAGATGCTGCATAGATCCAGAGGAGTGTGTAGAAGCAGAGATGCTGCATATATCCAAAGGAAAGGGTAGGAGCAGAGATGCTGCATAGATCCAGAGGAGTGTGCAGGAGCAGAGATGCTGCATAGAAGCGGAGCAGAGATAGTAAAGGAGCAGAGATGCAGCATACATGTAGAGGAGTGCATAAGAGCAGAGATGCTGCATAGAAGCAGAGGAATGCATTGGAGCAGAGATGTTGCATAGAGGCGGAGCAGAGGGAGTATAGGAGCAGAGATACAGCATAGAAGCGCAGGAGTGTGCAGGAGCAGAGATGCTTTATAGAAGCGGAGCGTGTGCAGGAGCAGAGATGCTTTATAGAAGCGGAGCGTGTGCAGGAGCAGAGATGCTTTATAGAAGCGGAGCGTGTGCAGGAGCAGAGATGCTGCATAGAAGCAGAGGAGTGTGCAGGAGCAGAGATGCTGTGTAGGATAAGTTCTTTTTCCCCGGGGTGTTCGGGGGCACTGACCATTTCATTCTGCCTTTTGTGTTTGCTCCTTCACCGCTGGCGCCTCTCCCTTCATGGCAGATCTACACTTTTAGGCGACCATTGCTGACGCCACGACAAGGCGTCACACAAACGCTGCAGCTCTTACCGGCTGAAGGCAGCTGTACATTAGCTGCAGCATTCATGTGTGCGTTTTGTTGGAGACGGCATCACCAGCTCCCAACGCACGGCAATAAAAGCCAGCGTGGAACGGGGACACAATGAAATAGGTGTGAGCCGGCCTAAGGCAGAGAGGAGCAGATATGGGCTAAACTCTGGGAATAGCGCAATAGCGGAAATCCAATATAACGCAGCAACAAAACCACAGCTTGTGGGGACGGTGTGTCACACCTGATGTCCCACATTCCTGATTGTCAGCCACTTGGTGCTGAAAGAAGCGGTAACTGCAGAGACCCCGACACACTGCATGTACTACAGGACGCTATAATGGCCCTAATATCTCCCTAGCTGACCAGTAGAAGCACTGAAAAGAGCAGCCCCACTGACCGATGGCTGTTCACTGTATGCCATCTATAATCAGAGTGCTAACGACCACTTGTCTGTGAGTGAGTGCATTGCATGCTCTGCCCCTGATCACATGACGGTGATGTCATTGCAGGTCCTAAAGCATAAAACATGCAGAGGCTGACAGCAGCTGTGTGCTGACGGGCCCTGTGATCATGTCACTGTCATGTGATCAGTCGCTGGCTCTTAGCTCTGCCCCCTGATCACATGATGGTGATGTCATCAAAGATTCTAAACCAGCAGAGGTTGATAAACGACATGTGTGTCACGCTTGTGTAGCAGAGCTATGTGTGCTGTGTGTTAGGCGCATGTAGCAGAGCTGTGTGCGTGCGACACACATGTAAGCAATGATGGTGACATCATCAAGGGTCCTAAACTAGCAGGTCCTAAAACAACCGCCGTGTGCTTACAACTCCAATCCCTTTCACTATATTATATCAGTCAGTGGTACAGAAACACTGGTACTATAATTTCCTAATAATTACTAGTACCCACCACATGTATGTACTTCCTGAATAGGAAAAAACTTTATGAACCGCTAATTAGTTGCATCCCAGCTGCGTGAGATTACGTTCGCACACGCTCACATACGATCTATGGGATAATCTCAGAATGCTCTATATATTTATACCTCCATCCTAGTGACATCTATAATAACTCCACTTACCAGCCCTGATGATAATGCTAGGGTACACCCAGTCAGTATAGTGGTGAGCAGTGGAGTCGGGCTGTCATTACCAAAGAGGGTACACCCAGTCAGTATAGTGGTGAGCAGTGGAGCCGGGCAGTCATTACCAAAGAGGGTACACCCAGTCAGTATAGGGGTGAGCAGTGGAGCCGGGCCGTCATTACCAAAGAGGGTACACCCAGTCAGTATAGTGGTGAGCAGTGGAGCCGGGCAGTCATTACCAAAGAGGGTACACCCAGTCAGTATAGTGGTGAGCAGTGGAGCCGGGCAGTCATTACCAAAGAGGGTACACCCAGTCAGTATAGGGGTGAGCAGTGGAGTCTGGCCGTCATTACCAAAGAGGGTACACCCAGTCAGTATAGTGGTGAGCAGTGGAGCCGGGCAGTCATTACCAAAGAGGGTACACCCAGTCAGTATAGTGGTGAGCAGTGGAGCCGGGCAGTCATTACCAAAGAGGGTACACCCAGTCAGTATAGTGGTGAGCAGTGGAGCCGGGCAGTCATTACCAAAGAGGGTACACCCAGTCAGTATAGTGGTGAGCAGTGGAGCCGGGCAGTCATTACCAAAGAGGGTACACCCAGTCAGTATAGTGGTGAGCAGTGGAGCCGGGCAGTCATTACCAAAGAGGGTACACCCAGTCAGTATAGTGGTGAGCAGTGGAGCCGGGCAGTCATTACCAAAGAGGGTACACCCAGTCAGTATAGTGGTGAGCAGTGGAGTCGGGCTGTCATTACCAAAGAGGGTACACCCAGTCAGTATAGAGGTGAGCAGTGCAGCCGGGCTGTCATTACCAAAGAGGGTACACCCAGTCAGTATAGTGGTGAGCAGTGGAGTCGGGCTGTCATTACCAAAGAGGGTACACCCAGTCAGTATAGAGGTGAGCAGTGCAGCCGGGCTGTCATTACCAAAGAGGGTACACCCAGTCAGTATAGAGGTGAGCAGTGCAGCCGGGCTGTCATTACCAAAGAGTGTACACCCAGTCAGTATCGTGGTGAGTAGTGGAGCCGGGCCGTCATTACCAAAGAGGGTACACCCAGTCAGTATAGAGGTGAGCAGTGGAGCCGGGCCGTCATTACGAAAGAGGGTACACCCAGTCAGTATAGGGGTGAGCAGTGGAGCCGGGCTGTCATTACCAAAGAGGGTACACCCAGTCAGTATAGAGGTGAGCAGTGGAGCCGGGCCGTCATTACGAAAGAGGGTACACCCAGTCAGTATAGGGGTGAGCAGTGGAGCCGGGCTGTCATTACCAAAGAGGGTACACCCAGTCAGTGTAGAGGTGAGCAGTGGAGCCGGGCTGTCATTACCAAAGAGGGTACACCCAGTCAGTATAGAGGTGAGCAGTGCAGCCGGGCTGTCATTACCAAAGAGGGTACACCCAGTCAGTATAGTGGTGAGCAGTGGAGCCGGGCCGTCATTACGAAAGAGGGTACACCCAGTCAGTATAGGGGTGAGCAGTGGAGCCGGGCTGTCATTACCAAAGAGGGTACACCCAGTCAGTATAGTGGTGAGCAGTGGAGTCGGGCTGTCATTACCAAAGAGGGAACACCCAGTCAGTATAGTGGTAAGCAATGGAGCCGGGCTGTCATTACCAAAGAGGGAACACCCAGTCAGTATAGTGGCGAGCAGTGGAGCCGGGCTGTCATTACCAAAGAGGGTACACCCAGTCAGTATAGTAGTGAGCAGTGGAGCCGGGCTGTCATTACGAAAGAGGGTACACCCAGTCAGTATAGTGGTGAGCAGTGGAGCCGGGCTGTCATTACCAAAGAGGGTATACCCAGTCAGTATAGTGGTGAGCAGTGGAGCCGGGTCGTCATTACGAAAGAGGGTACACCCAGTCAGTATAGGGGTGAGCAGTGGAGCCGGGCTGTCATTACCAAAGAGGGTACACCCAGTCAGTATAGAGGTGAGCAGTGCAGCCGGGCTGTCATTACCAAAGAGTGTACACCCAGTCAGTATAGGGGTGAGCAGTGGAGCCGGGCTGTCATTACCAAAGAGGGTACACCCAGTCAGTATAGAGGTGAGCAGTGCAGCCGGGCTGTCATTACCAAAGAGGGTACACCCAGTCAGTATAGTGGCGAGCAGTGGAGCCGGGCAGTCATTACCAAAGAGGGTACACCCAGTCAGTATAGGGGTGAGCAGTGGAGCCGGGCCGTCATTACCAAAGAGGGTACACCCAGTCAGTATAGGGGTGAGCAGTGGAGCCGGGCTGTCATTACCAAAGAGGGTACACCCAGTCAGTATAGTGGTGAGCAGTGGAGCCGTGCTGTCATTACCAAAGAAGGTACACCCAGTCAGTATAGTGGTGAGCAGTGGAGCCGGGCTGTCATTACCAAAGAGGGTAGACCCAGTCAGTATAGGGGTGAGCAGTGGAGCCGGGCTGTCATTACCAAAGAGGGTACACCCAGTCAGTATAGGGGTGAGCAGTGGAGACGGGCAGTCATTACCAAAGAGGGTACACCCAGTCAGTATAGTGGTGAGCAGTGGAGCCGGGCTGTCATTACCAAAGAGGGTACACCCAGTCAGTATAGTGGTGAGCAGTGGAGTCGGGCTGTCATTACCAAAGAGGGTACACCCAGTCAGTATAGTGGTGAGCAGTGGAGTCGGGCTGTCATTACCAAAGAGGGTACACCCAGTCAGTATAGAGGTGAGCAGTGGAGCTGGGCCGTCATTACCAAAGAGGGTCCATAACCACAACACCTCTATTATACTGGTCCACTTTACGTTCCACTAAATGTAAACACTACAAAATACATACAAATGAGATCTCCTCACTGAGGCCCAAAGGATGAACCGTCGTCAATTAGTGAACCTCCTTCTGTAGGATAAATCACGGGGTACCCTAGAACGTAACGCTTATTAACATCCGAGATACAATAAGACTAGACTGAGCAAATATATAGGAGATCCAATGGCTGATGCCAGACCTGGAGGGAAACGACCTATATATCTTAGTATTTAGGTCTGATAACCCTTCTCACAAGTCGCCCGCCTCTGGATGATATCGCCCCGAAGCCCCACCAATATAGCTGAGTCTGGTAATTAAACCCAGACACGCAGATTGAAGCAAAAAGACCTCTGAGGCGGCACTATAGGCGACACTCTGCTATTTAGGGTCTTCTGGTAGCTATATTAATAGAAGTTACGTTTTAGGGCCCACCTGTGATTCCTCCTATATATACTGGACCCCTTTCTGCCTCTGGGAATTTCCTTCAGTAGGATAGATTTATCCCAATTTCCACCACGAGGCGATCTTCTGACAACCTCAATCACCACAAATCTACTACAGTCAACACCATGGTCACTAACTATATGGCATCCCTTCAGTCGTGAAAGTACAGAAGTGCCTAATCAAACTCCGGACCAGTCACCCAACTCACAGATGTCTTGGTTTAATGTCTGGACAGACAGTACATTTCCCACATCTGAACATCCCCCACGGTTTTCATGTCCAGCCAGGAGCCCCTACTTCTAGGTCTTACGAAGTGGCTAGGAAGCTATCTGTCCCCCAGGAACCTACCTTGTCTGAATGTACAGCTGGTCGCACCCTGGTAACGTCCAGAATATCCTCATCACACCCCAAGATGCCCCAATATTTTGGTAAGATATTCAATGCCGCCCTATCCCTTATATGTCCCTACAATACGAAGAGCTTCCTCCTTCTCCTGATCGGGGATCGAATGGCTAGACCTATCAGAGGAGAGAAGGTGCTAGAATGCCAGGATCCAGCTTTCCTAGGAGTAATCCCTTATCAGAAAACGCTGCCTGACATCCCTAGATTGTTCTCTAAAGTCTGAAGCCAATTATGTCCAATGCGTTGGTATTAGCCCTTAGGGATCTCTTTGGGTAAGCCATAAGGGTGATGGGCGCTCCATTGTAGGAGGGCATTGCCCGAAGTTGGTTTATGATACATCTTAGATTTTTATATTCTTCTGTTTATCGATCTCAAATGTAAATTTAAGACGCACATTATTATTGTTCACATGTGCCTCAATCCACAAGACTTGATGGAGCCGGTCCAGAGGATAAAGACATCATCTATAAATCTCCCAGAAGAGAGGATCTGAGAGGTCCACCGTGACTCATCATCAGTGAAGACAATGGTGTCCACCCACCAGCCCAGTACAAGTGGGGCACCCGGCTCCCCATGACCTCCTCCCTGAGCTGGTGGAACAACTTGGCATCAAATACAAAGAAGTTAGTAGATTGGAATGAGTGTTATATCCTAACAACGTTATTACGTGCAGCAAACTGCAAGGATTTGGCGGCCTCAGTGCCCCATTTATGGGTGATGGTGCAATTGAGGGCATCTATATTAATGGACGTTACGTCCGCATGGAACCGATCCAATGGTGGAGTTGTTATTTTTCTCCATTTCATGTAACGTAAAGTGTTTTTCAGTTTACTTTGTGGTCAGACTGCTATGATGATGATGAACAAATAAAGGAGTTGGGATTTTTTGAAAACGGGGATAAAAAAAGAAAATGAAAAAAAAAAAAGTGGCCGCATTCTTAAGGGGTTTAAGACTACTAATATTTTGGGTAGAGGAATCAAAACATAAAAACAATTGCCAGCTGCGAGCCTGTTGGGCAGCGACCCCACAAGCAGGGCACTCACTCGGTATGGCATTCTGGTTGGACGGCTGCTGCGCTGTTGCCAGTCTGAGATGCCTCCTCCCAGCATCTGTGTTCATACATGCTGGCCTGTATACAGTGTAGACACTGGGGGGAGAGGTCAGGGGTCACAGCCTCTGATAACAGTGCAGCAGCCGTCCAACTGGAGTTGAGGACTGGGTGAGTGTGCTGCTTGAAGGGTTGCTGCCCAACTAAGGGTCTGGTATGGGAGTCACTATAACTACTGGGCCCACTATAGTGGTCGCTAAGATTATTGGGGCCACTATGGGGCTCACTATTACTACTGGGGCCACTATAGGGGGCACTATTAGTACTGGGGCACTATGACTACTCAACCCACTATTCAGGTTACTATTACTTTTGGGGCAACTATAGGGCACACTTTCAGTACTGGGGACACTATGAGGGTCACTATTACTACTAGGACCATGATGAGGGCCACTATTACTACTGGAGCCAATAGTGGGGGTCACTATGATTACTGGGGATAATATGGGGGACACTTGTAGTGACTCAGAGTGGGCACTACAGCAATGGCTGGTCGCTTTATGCAATCAAGAGTGTATGTGCGTTTAAATGGCCAATAATGTGTTAATTGAAGGTGCTTTTACAACCAAGCATCGCATGACTTAGGCCAATTCACCCTAACCTGCTTTCTCACCTGTCAATCACCCCTAGCTGGTACAGGGATTGGATAGTCAGCTTTTCCCTAGCTCAGGATTGGTTGTGTAGAAAGGTATAAAAAAAGGTAGAGAGTGGGCGGGGTTAGTCTAATCCAGGCCTGGAGAGGAACAATGAGAACACCTTAATTCCAAAGCCAGTGCAGTGGGAAGTGGAACATCTAAAGTGTGAGTACTAAAATCAAAGTCGTTCAGGAGTGTTAGTAGAGAAGAGAAATAGAGAGAGAAGAGAAGGAAAAGTTCAGAGAGAAAGAAACAGAAGCAAACAGTCAGTGTAAAGCCAGCAAACAAGTAACAAGTTAACCCTTTCCAGTCCAAGCCAGCTAACTAGATCTATAGTGAATGAAGCACCAGGACAAGAGGAATTCAACCCTAAATTTTCCAGTCTAAGAAAAGCGTTCTGTTATATTTCAATTGTTATCATCTGCTGCAGTCAACAAAGTGTTAAAGTGTTTTCACCAACTAATCCTGCTTCCTGAGGTAACTTCCCACCAACTACACCATCTGCACTGGAGTATCACACTACACACTTCAGGGGCAAGGACTACTACCCCCATTTTGGTTTAGTTTTCCAATTTCTAATATTTTACTATTTTGCTCAGAGCGGGTCCCTACCCGTACACAATCTGGCGTCACGACAAAAAACATCTGCCCTAAAGGACACTGCCTAAAGGACACTGCTCTCTCCTGGTTCTCCTCTTACCTATCTGACCGCTCTTTCAGTGTCTCCTTTGCTGGCTCTACCTCCCCTCCTCTTCCCCTTGCTGTTGGGGTCCCCCAGGGCTCTGTCCTTGGCCCCCTCCCCCCTCTTCCCCTTGCTGTTGGGGTCCCCCAGGGCTCGGTCCTCGGCCCCCTTCCCCCTCTTCCCCTTGCTGTTGGGGTCCCCCAGGGCTCGGTCCTTGGCCCCCTTCTCTTCTCTATCTACACAGCCCCTATTGGACAAACCATCAGGAGTTTTGGCCTCCAATACCACCTGTACGCTGACGACACCCAGCTATACACCTCTGCCCGTGACATCTCTGCACCCTTCCTCCAAAACATCACCGACTGTCTGTCCGCTGTCTCTAACACCATGTCCTCTCTACCTAAAACTAAACCTCTCTAAAACTGACTTACTGGTATTTCCGCCCTCCACTAACCGACCTCCTCCTGACATCTCCATCTCAGTGTGTGGCGCCACCATAACTCCTAGACAACACGCCCGCTGCCTTGGGGTCATATTTGACTCCGATCTCTCTTTTGCCCCCTACATCCAATCTCTGGCCCGAACATGTCAGCTGCACCTCAAGAACATCGCAAGAGTCCGCTCTTTTCTCACTGTGGAGACGTTAAAAACGCTTATTGTCGCCCTCATCCACTCCCGGCTCGATTACTACAACCCGTTGCTGATCGGCCCCCTGCACCAGACTCTACCCTCTCCAATCCATCCTGAATGCGGCAGCCAGGCTCATCTTCCTGTCCAGCCGCTACTCGGACGCCTCTGCCCTGTGCCGGTCACTGCACTGGCTGCCCGTTAAATACAGAATTCAATTCAAACTCGCTACCTTCATCCACAAAGCCCTCCACAGCGCAGCGCCCCCCTATATTGTATCCCTCATCCACAGTGCAGCGCCACCCTATATTGTATCCCTCATCCACAGTGCAGCGCCCCCCCTATATTGTATCCCTCATCCACAGTGCAGCACCCCCTATATTGTATCCCTCATCCACAGTGCAGCGCCCCCCTATATTGTATCCCTCATCCACAAAGCCCTCCACAGTGCAGCGCCACCCTATATCGCCTCCCTTATCTCAATCCATCACCCAGCCCGGGCTCTCCGCTCTGCTAACGAAAGCAGACTGCACACCCCTTTAATTTGAACTTCCCATTCTCGCCTCCAAGACTTCTCCAGAGCAGCACCAGTCCTCTGGAACGCACTACCAAAGGCTACCCGGGCAATCCAGGACTCTCAGAACTTCAGGCATGCTCTAAAAACGCACCTCTTCAGGGAGGCATACCGAATTCCCTAAACAAACCCCTCTGTACCCCCCTGATAACATGCTCCCTGACCTACCGACTGCAATCCCTGCTAGCCACCATAAACCGCTCCTGCAGTCATACGGCTAAATGTCTGACCATTGTCTATGTGTATAACATCGCTCACACTTCGCCATACTGTGCACATCTCCACCCCGCCATACCGTGCACATCTCCACCCCCCCATACCGTGCACATCTCCACCCCACCATACCGTGCACATCTCCACCCCGCCATACCGTGCACATCTCCACCATACCGGGCCCATCTCCACCCCCTTTACCTTCTGTATCCCCCATTACCTGTAGTATGTAAGCTCGTTGGAGCAGGACCCGCACCCCTATTGTCTCCATCAGCTGATTACTATGTATCCGTGGTTCTGTAATGTTTGTACTTGTTGTCTTTCTGTATTCCCCGTCTATGTAAGCGCTGCGGAATATGTTGGCGCTATACAAATAAAGATTATTATTATTATTATCTTACCCTACCCAACTCTGTGGGTAGCACAAAATAAGAACTGCCAATGTATTTTCAACCGCAGTAGTACCAGCCCCAGATCTCATCTACCACTTTTCCAGGAGGAGCAGCAGAGCCCCGTGACTACCATCTTCATTTCCCCTTCCTGCTTAAACCTCTCCTAGGTCTGGGGTGCAGCACACTATTAATACTAGGGCAACTAATGGGGTCAATATTACTATCGGAGCCACTAACAGGCTCTCTATTACTATGGGGGCCATTAACAGGGTCTCTATTACTATGGGGGCCATTACAGGAAGAACTATTACTCTGTCACTTCAGACTAGTCTCAATGGTTCAAATTGGGTATCTTCTGTATTGGTGCTTTCAATGCCTGTAAGGTGAGTCGGTTAGGGTGGTGGTGGTGGGGGGGTGTATTCCACAGAGCGCCTCAGGCAGCATAAAGGCTCGGGGCACCCCTGACAGAGACTATAATACAAGTATGAGTATATAGTTTGCAGTGGAGTCCATCCAAATAATTCTTGCTTGAGTAACGCTGACATGGAATCCCTCTCTGGATCAAGTTACTATCCCACAGGAGCCGCTGGGGTGCCTTGCAGGTAACTGCGCCTCACCTGAGATCTACTTATTTACAAGGTATCTCCAACAAGACGTGTTTTCTGCTAAGCAGGACTAGCAGGTGAAACTGTTTTACAACCTAAACCCCCCACGGCCTCTTGATGGGGTCCCCCTCTGATCTGTTGGCAAGCTGTGTGATGTCATAGTGACACCAGTAGTAATACATACATATATCTCGTCAAACCGCCCCCTTTTTGGACAGTGGTACCCCGCCCCCGTCACTTTATTACCCTTATGCTAATGTGATAGCTGCCCCCCTTCTGGAGGCTGGAGCCAGGGCCCACATTAGCCTAGGTCATTATGCCGCCCTCTTCAGTTCGCCCAAATTAGCATAGGATGGCAGAAATCCCCGTCCTATGACTGCCAGTCATGATACTGTGGAGCCGAGTATATTATAGTTATGGGCGGCCTTATCTACAGCCGATATGAAGATGAGTATATTATGAGGCGTATCTGCAGCCCCTTCATGAAGCTCTCTATCTCCATCAGAGGGGATTAGAAGGCTTTAGGTCCGGAAGCTGTTTAACCAGACCCCACCGGCTGTTCACAGCAGTACAGAATGATATGAAATATATCGTATAGTTACATACAACGTTAATACATAGCGTCTGTATGTAACGATACGATATATTTATGGCTACCCCCCTAGTCATATAGTTACAGGGGTAATAAATACAGAATGACATCAAATATATTGTATGACGTTACATACAGCCCTTGGCCCGGGCCTCCACCAGATGAGGGCTAGACGGCCGGATACAGGGGTTTGCTTGTGGTCCACCCCGGAGGTAGAGGGTTTATGCCGTCGCGGCACACCAGGCTTCCCTCTCTGCAATTGTAGAGAGTTGTTTGCTGGTCAGATTGCTGAACTCGAATGGCATCTGTGCTAGAAGCCAGCAGAATACGACCCCCACGGGGCGTGCAAATGTACATAGGAACGGGGTCATGAAGAAAAGGAGATAAGTCCAATCAGCGGGCGCACGGGCGCCATTCATCCGGCCGGACATCCAGGCTGGAGCAGATGATGGAAAGACACCATTTGTTACAGCCGGCACTACATTCAAACTTATCGCACTGAGACATGCCGGATGTCCGGCGCACCCGAGGAACAGGCGCTTTCTGAAAAAAGCTTGCTCACATCCCTAAAGGGACACATCGCTGGCCGGCCGTTCTGTATATCAAAGGCTGATACTGAGTCACTGGTGGGGCCACTAAAGCAGAACTTAATAGTACTTGTATAAATACGGGGGCGCCGGCCTAAACACAAAGAAACGTATAATTAGGGATGGATGGAGAGATTAACTAGAGAGGTGCATTTACAGTAGGGCTATAGGGGATATATATGTCACTTAGCACTTACCTCAGAGATGCCAAACAGACCATCTCCACCAATTATTACCATGGAGTCTGGCCGAATTTTCAGATTCCCCGGATTGCAATCATCTTCTGAAGGGCTCAGAATCCTCCTCTGGGTTACTCTCCATAAAATGGGAAGCAGGTGAACCCATGTTTGATTGGCATATCCATGGTTCAGGTAGGTATGTCTCAAACTAGCAACCAACCACCAGATGGATTAGGCACATGGTGACCAAATCCGAGACCCCCTGAAACTGAGTAGGGTAAAACCCCCTATCCAAGAGTATGGAGTATGCAATACCTCGAACACTATGAACAGTAGGGTTTAAGTAAAAAAGTTATGCGCTCGCGAAGAAAGCAGTTAGGTCAAGCGGAATGTATAAAATATCCGTCCTGTAAGGGACGGAAAGGATATAAAATAGAATGGCACTTACTCGGAAGGAGGGGGGTGTATGGAACAAGAAGCCCCCTCCTCTGTGTGCTGACTCCTCTAAGTCCTCTCAGTCGCCGATGGTAATTGCAGAAAGCAAGTTGATTTGTCCAGTTTTATTTGTCTAAAATCAAATTTACAGAAAGGCAACGCGTTTCGGTGCAACATGCACCTTTCTCAAGCCTATGCGTACATATGTAGGAACACAGATTTACTCACATTTATAAGTATCGGAGTATCACTTTCGTTCTGTGTATGGCGCCATTTTTTAGGTGGAGCTATGTGATTCTAGAGGGAGGAGTCTATGGTGATAGGTTCGTATGTGTCACATGTTCAGTTTGGTGACGTGGCCGCACTGACCGGATATGCTACGTGGCATTGTGTGCTTTACTTTCACTTTGGAGTTGCGTGGTCACGCTGCTTGTGCGTGCCACGTCATCACGAAAGGTGCTTGGTCATGTGACCTGATGACGCGATCGCACTGTCAGTGCGTGCCGCGACATCCTAGGAGGACCGGTGGATTGATGATGCGGTCACGTCGGGCGTGCGTACCGCCCGTAATGTGAATCACATGATTATAAGTTGTAGTCTAAGCATCATGTGTTGCTATAGAGAGCGATCACGTGATTGTTAGGTGTACTAGCGCTATTCTAGCGTTCTCTGTCTCTATGGAGACTATGCAGTTCAATCATTGCAGAACGTGTATCAGTTGTTTGTAGAGTAAATGTGTGTTATTTGCACAGCAGAATAAAATCCTCATATTTAAAAGAACTATTGTGTTCGAACACTATGAAGGACATTTCAGATGAAGGCAGAGAAAGCCAGGATCTCATTGAGACCCCTAGGGGGCATGAGTCAAGGCGGTGGATCCATGCACACTCCTTCTGCAAAACCCTCCCATCCAGACTTCCTCTCCGTCCGGGTGGTCTCACCACCTCAATTCCTTTGAACTTTATGACTTCTGGGTTGTTATCATGACATTCACGAACATGGGTTGCCACGCTGGTAAATTCACTTCTGTTAACACTTCCCACATCAGCAAGGACACGTCTCCCTAATTGCTGGAGCGTGTTGCCAACATAGTCCATGGGGCATGGACACGCTGCTATATATACATCACGCCTGTACTTTTACACGTGATATGATCCTGGAGGTCGTAGGTCTTTTTTGTCACAGAACTCACAAAAGTGGAGCCCTTTTCCATAAATCCACAAGCCTTGCAGTCCATCCAAGGCAAAAACCCTTTGACTGGGTTGGATAGCAGCCAGGTACGTGGATCAACCACTGGTGAGAAATGAGTATGGACGAGTGGATCTCTTAGACTCCTTCCCCACCTGTAGGTCACGGCTGGCTTTCAGTAAGACACCCTGCTAGATCTTGATCCTCTCTAAGGATACTCCAATACTTGGATATAATCTCTCTGACCTGACCTAATCTCTCATCCAAAGTGCCAATCAGGGGATGATTTGGCTCTCATCAGGTACCAAGAGCTCCGTCCTATGCCTCAACGAGGCTTCTTCCCGTGCGCACGCCGTTACATCTCTTGGACATCCTCTTCGTGTAAACCTATTCGCCATATCCTCAGATCTATGACAATATTCCCATCACTCCTGCGGACTCGCAAGAACTGGCCCTTCGGAATGGCCTTTTTAAGGACCAGGGGAGGATGACTCAAAGTGAAGAAGACAGTTGGAGGCCGCGAATTCAGGCCTGAAAATTCTGCCAGACTACATAGTAATAATTGGTGGAGATGGTCTGTGAGGCAGGTCTAAGGTTAGTGGTAACCGGCAAACATGTTACCATATATCCCCTATAGCCGTACTGTAAATGTACCTCTCTAATCAGCAGCACCCTGTGACATGTGTGAATGATATGCACAGCCTCATGTAGCCACCAATCAGAGGGATGCCAATATATTGGATGGATGGACTGTTCTTTGTATCGGCAGTCTTGATCAGAAGAATATGGTTCTGCGCATGCGCCAGATGGAGGAAGTTATCACGGGACTTGAGAGGAATAGGAGAATGTCGGCAATTCATCTCTGCTCCGATTGGAGCTTTAGGAACGGGGCCCCGAGGACAAGGGCGGAGCGGACACTATGTAAGCATAGGTAATGCTTCTACCTACCAGCGCTGCCAGTAATGGCTCTGAACTAAGACTGATGGGTTGTGTCTGAGTGTAGCAGCCTCTGGATATGGCTGTGGACAATGTCTGAATGCCATCCTGAGGCCCTTTTACATGAAGCGATGATCGCTCAAAAATCGCTAAAAACGATCGTTTGAGCGATCATCATTGCGTCCAAACGCGCGGCCATCATGCACTTTTCAGGCACTGCTAGCCGATCGATAAATTCAGGCCAACCTTTAAAATGGTCCTTCAGCCGTATCAGCAGTTCTCCACGGGTGGTGCTGATAGCATTGTGTCCACAGGTGGTGCTGATAGCATTGTGTCCACAGGGGGCGCTGATAGCATTGTGTCCACAGGGGGTGCTGATAGCATTGTGTCCACAGGGGGCGCTGATAGCATTGTGTCCACAGGGGGTGCTGATAGCAGTGTGTCCACAGGTGGTGCTGATAGCATTGTGTCCACGGGTGGTGCTGATAGCATTGTGTCCACAGGGGGTGCTGATAGCATTGTGTCCACAGGGGGCGCTGATAGCATTGTGTCCCATGGGAGCACAAAGGATCTGAGCGCAGATAAGAGCAGTTCAGCAGTTCAGCCCCAGTATCTAGTTCTTTCCAGAAACCCGTGCGGCCGCTACATGGAGACGATTGAATAGCTGCAGATCAGTGAGGCAGCGGATATATCTGAAGAGCCATCAAGCGTATCGCTGCTTATTCAGCTGTCAGGAATGAGAATGATCTGTGATAGTATGAACAGACTCTACGGCCATCTAGTGCCTATAGGAACATCAGAGCACATCGCAGCACAGGGCACTATAGGCGGCAGTAGGACGTGAGGCTTGGACCAATGTGCCATTGGGCGCCCATAGTCATGGATTGAACATTGGTGTGTTGCTGCAACAGGCGGCACAATATAAATGAGTCTGCGGCCGAATAAAGCGCATATTACAACGGGGGCCGATTGTTATAATATCGCTGGTGCTTCTTGATACAATATGTCACGGAGCATCCAAGTATCGTGGTCCGTGTTCCAACCAGAGGGAACAGGGAGGATCAGTGAATAATGAAGTCTGCGCTTTAGTATGAAAGCACTTTTTACACTTGAAGAGACGCATTGTCACAGGTTGGGTGTCCTTGGGACCAGTATTGGGGAGCAGGGGTTAGAAGTGAAGACTGACGACTGGGCTCTGGGATTGGTAGACGGCTCTCTGTCCCCAGGCTCCATCCATCATCCCTCTCTAATTAGACCTTTCTTTGTGTTTAGGCCGTAGCGCCGTTATTATTAAGGTATTATTAAGTGTTATGTCTTGTGGCCCCATCAGTGACTTTGTGTAAAGTAAGGGGAGCCTCCTGCCTCTGTGACTTATACAAACGCTGATACTAACTTATCATTTGCCTTAAAGTCACCACTAAAGAAACGTTAGGCTTTATATCAGATAAACCAGGTCTACCATCAGGGCCAGAGCCTCTGCTTCTTCTGGTTATTTTTCTACCCAGGGATTTCCTGAATAGGGTGATTGGGCTCTTACACAGATCATGCCAATAGGTTCCTGATCCCTACCGTAGAGGCAATATAGGGACGGATCCTGCAGCTCGAGCCAATAGGCTCTCTGAGATACCATACAGTCTCCTGAACGTTGTCTCTCAAGCCAGTAAAGGGACTGACCTCGGTAATTGGGCAATAGTCGCATCTTCATAATTACCCACACAGGGTACGGCGGCACCGCTGTCAGGACAGCGTTAGGGGTCTCCTTATCTCTGGTAACAAATCGGGGTGGAGAACACCAATATAGTCCAACCCATTGTGTAACGTAGCCGAGCACTGTGAATAAAAGAGTGGCCACTTATCGGGCCATGTCCTTTCTGCCTAAGACCGCTGTATACTCCTTCAGGACTATAGGACTCCTTCAGGGTGATTATGACTAGAGATGAGCGAGCACCAAAATGCTCGGGTGCTCGTTACTCGAGTCGAACTTTCAGTGATGCTCGAGGGTTCGTTTGGAGTAACGGACCCCATTGAAGTCAATGGGCGACCCGAGCATTTTTGTATATCGCCGATGCTCGCTAAGGTTTTCATTTGTGAAAACCTGGGAAATTCAAGAAAGTGATGGGAACGACACAGCAACGGATAGGGCAGGCGAGGGGCTACATTTTGGGCTGCATCTCAAGTTCCCAGGTCCCACTATTAAGCCACAATAGCGGCAAGAGTGAGACCCCCCCCCCCACTGTCAGCGTAAAGATCGTTCTCCTCTGCCACAGCTGTAACAGCTGTGGCAGAGAAGAACGATGTTAGCCCATTGAATTCAATGGAGCCGGCAATACAGCCGACTCCATTGAAAGCAATGGGCTGCCGGCGATCGCGGGATGAATTGGCGGGAAGGGGTTAAATATATAAGCCCTTCCCTGCAATTCATCCAGAAATGTGTAAAAATAAAAAATATATATATACTTACCTGGTGCCCGCAGACGGAGTTCAGCGCGGCAGGCTGCAGTTCTCCTGAACTGCTCTGAACAGCTGTGAGTAGTATTCAGCAGCCGGGGATTTAAAATCCCCGCCTGCTGAATAAGATGCCTCTGATTGGTCACAGCCTGACCAATCAGAGGCATCCCTCACTCACACCCATTCATGAATTCATGAATGGGTGAGTGAGGGCTGCCTCTGATTGGCTCAGCGCAGGGACAATTTTAAATTGTCAGGATTTTAAATCCCCGGCTGCTGAATACTACTCACAGCTGTTCAGAGCAGTTCAGGAGAACTGCAGCCTGCGGCGCTGAACTCCGTCTGCCGGGACCAGGTAAGTATATATATATTTTTTATTTTTACACATTTTTGGATGAATTGCAGGGAAGGGCTTATATATTTAACCCCTTCCCGACAATTCATCCCGCGATCGCCGGCAGCCCATTGCTTTCAATGGAGTCGGCTGTATTGCCGGCTCCATTGAATTCAATGGTCAGTGCTCGTTTAATCGAGACGAGTACCGCGTGGTGCTCGTCTCGAGTAACGAGCATCTCGAGCACCCTAATACTCGAACGAGCATCAAGCTCGGACGAGTATGCTCGCTCATCTCTAATTATGACCCATCTCCCTATTAGAATAATTTGTGCAGCAACATCCTCAGATCTTCTCCTAACAGCCTTGACTCCTTATTGATTCAGTTTAGCGGAGCGGCACGAGTCCGGCACGCCCAATAAGCTCTTTAAATCTCCCGAAGATCCGCTCCACTGGCGGTAAAACGCAGTGAGTCTTGTATTTGACCTTGGACTACTGCAGTCTGCATACCGAGCCTGTACTACTAGATGATGTCTGTTCCTTGAATGGCGGCACCTCGCACCATCTAGAGAGTACGACCGTCAGTTTGAGGCACGGATTGGACCTGTGACTAATTAGCGACCGTCTCTGGTTTGAGGCACTCATTACATTTATTATTTAGAAGGATACGATTACCCGCCTTGGGCTAACCGCGAACCGTCTATAGACCCAGACAGCAGTCAGGTCATTGTCTGTATTGTGTGTCTGAGGGTATAGCTGTGTCTAATTACTGCCCTACCGGTGGCGCCCCTAACCCTTCTCCCCGTGGGGCGTTGTGTCCTTATGTCTGTTAAAGGATTTATGAAGAAATGTTCTACACTTACAAGTCTACTCTGTGAAGGGCTTATAAGATAACGCCTAGCAATAGTGACCGCGGGAGTAGTGGGGGGTAATCCATAGCGGTCAAAATATGGGGCTGTCTGATCATCGCACGAGACGATTAATGCCACCCGTGGAGAACTGCTGATACGGCTGAAGGACCATTTTAAAGGTTGGCCTGAATTTATCGATCGGCTAGCAGTGCCTGAAAAGTGCATGATGGCCGCGCGTTTAGACGCAATGATGATCGATCAAACGATCGTTTTTAGCGATTTTTGAGCGATCATCGCTTCGTGTAAAAGGGCCTCAGGATGGCATTCAGACATTGTCCACAGCCATATCCAGAGGCTGCTACACTCAGACACAACCCATCAGTCTTAGTTCAGAGCCATTACTGGCAGCGCTGGCAGGTAGAAGCATTACCTATGCTTACATAGTGTCCGCTCCGCCCTTGTCCTCGGGGCCCCGTTCCTAAAGCTCCAATCGGAGCAGAGATGAATTGCCGACATTCTCCTATTCCTCTCAAGTCCCGTGATAACTTCCTCCATCTGGCGCATGCGCAGAACCATATTCTTCTGATCAAGACTGCCGATACAAAGAACAGTCCATCCACCCAATATATTGGCATCCCTCTGATTGGTGGCTGCATGAGGCTGTGCATATCATTCACACATGTCACAGGGTGCTGCTGATTAGAGAGGTACATTTACAGTACGGCTATAGGGGATATATGGTAACATGTTTACCGGTTACCACTAACCTTAGACCTGCCTCACAGACCATCTCCACCAATTATTACTATGTAGTCTGGCAGAATTTTCAGGCCTGAATTCGCGGCCTCCAACTGTCTTCTTCACTTTGAGTCATCCTCCCCTGGTCCTTAAAAAGGCCGTTCTGAAGGGCCAGTTCTTGCGAGCCCGCAGGAATCGTTCAAGTGATGGGAATATTGTCGTAAATCTGAGGATATGGCGAATAGGTTTACACGAAGAGGATGTCCAAGAGATGTAACGGCGTGCGCACGGGAAGAAGCCTCGTTGAGGCATAGGACGGAGCTCTTGGTACCTGATGAGAGCCAAATCATCCCCCTGATTGGCACTTTGGATGAGAGATTAGGTCAGGTCACAGAGATTATATCCAAGTATTGGAGGATCCTCAGAGAGGATCAAGATCTAGCAGGGTGTCTTACTGAAAGCCAGCCGTGACCTACAGGAAGGGAAGGAGTCTAAGAGATCCACTTGTCCATACTCATTTCTCCCCAGTGGTTGATCCACGTACCTGGCTGCTATCCAACCCAGTCAAAGGGTTTTTGCCTTGGATGGACTGCAAGGCTTGTGGATTTATGGAAAAGGGCTCCACTTTTGTGAGTTCTGTGACAAAAAAGACCTACGACCTACAGGATCATATCACGTGTAAAAGTACAGGCGTGATGTATATATAGCAGCGTGTCCATGCCCCATGGACTATGTTGGCAACACGCTCCACCAATTAGGGAGACGTGTCCTTGCTGATGTGGGAAATATTAACAGAAGTGAATTTACCAGCTTGGCAACCCATGTTCGCGAATGTCACGATAATAACCCAGAAGTCATAAAGTTCAAAGGAATTGAGGTGGTGAGACCACCCGGACGGAGAGAAAGTCTGGATGGGAGGGTTTTGCAGAAGGAGTGTGCATGGATCCACCGCCTTGACTCATGCCCCCTAGGGGTCTCAATGAGACCCTGGCTTTCTCTGCCTTCATCTGAAATGTCCTTCATAGTGTTCGAGGTATTGCATACTCCATACTCTTGGATAGGGGGTTTTACCCTATTCCATTTCAGGGGATCTCGGATTTGGTAACCATGTGCCTAATCCATCTGGTGGTTGGTTGCTAGTTTGAGACATACCTACCTGAACCATGGATATGCCAATCAAACATGGGTTCACCTGCTTCCCATTTTATGGAGAGTAACCCAGAGGAGGATTCTGAGCCCTTTAGAAGATGATTGCAATCCGGGGAATCTGAAAATTCGTCCAGACTCCATGGTAATAATTGGTGGAGATGGTCTGTTTGGCATCTCTGAGGTAAGTGCTAAGTGACATATATATCCCCTATAGCCCTACTGTAAATGCACCTCTCTAGTTAATCTCTCCCTCCATCCCTAATTATACGTTTCTTTGTGTTTAGGCCGGCGCCCCCGTATTTATACAAGTACTATTAAGTTCTGCTTTAGTGGCCCCACCAGTGACTCAGTATCAGCCTTTGATATACAGAACGGCCGGCCAGCGATGTGTCCCTTTAGGGATGTGAGCAAGCTTTTTTCAGAAAGCGCCTGTTCCTCGGGTGCGCCGGACATCCGGCATGTCTCAGTGCGATAAGTTTGAATGTAGTGCCGGCTGTAACAAATGGTGTCTTTCCATCATCTGCTCCAGCCTGGATGTCCGGCCGGATGAATGGCGCCCGTGCGCCCGCTGATTGGACTTATCTCCTTTTCTTCATGACCCCGTTCCTATGTACATTTGCACGCCCCGTGGGGGTCGTATTCTGCTGGCTTCTAGCACAGATGCCATTCGAGTTCAGCAATCTGACCAGCAAACAACTCTCTACAATTGCAGAGAGGGAAGCCTGGTGTGCCGCGACGGCATAAACCCTCTACCTCCGGGGTGGACCACAAGCAAACCCCTGTATCCGGCCGTCTAGCCCTCATCTGGTGGAGGCCCGGGCCAAGGGCTGTATGTAACGTCATACAATATATTTGATGTCATTCTGTATTTATTACCCCTGTAACTATATGACTAGGGGGGTAGCCATAAATATATCGTATCGTTACATACAGACGCTATGTATTAACGTTGTATGTAACTATACGATATATTTCATATCATTCTGTACTGCTGTGAACAGCCGGTGGGGTCTGGTTAAACAGCTTCCGGACCTAAAGCCTTCTAATCCCCTCTGATGGAGATGGAGAGCTTCATGAAGGGGCTGCAGATACGCCTCATAATATACTCATCTTCATATCGGCTGTAGATAAGGCCGCCCATAACTATAATATACTCGGCTCCACAGTATCATGACTGGCAGTCATAGGACGGGGATTTCTGCCATCCTATGCTAATTTGGGCGAACTGAAGGGGGCGGCATAATGACCTAGGCTAATGTGGGCCCTGGCTCCAGCCTCCAGAAGGGGGGCAGCTATCACATTAGCATAAGGGTCATAAAGTGACGGGGGGCGGGGTACCACTGTCCAAAAAGGGGGCGGTTTGACGAGATATATGTATGTATTACTACTGACACTTGTGAACGTGCGTCTCGCTTAGTGCATTAATCTATTGCAAGGTCAGCACAAGCATAGTTACCATTATCATTAAAGACAGATGTACTCTGCATACAAGAGACACGTTTCACACGCTAGAACTGCCCAATATTCTCCCACCTGACTTTCTTAGCTAATATGGAAATAAGAAGGCGGGAGAAATTCTGTGGATGAGCAGCTCCGGACTAACTTGGAAGTTGGAGCTTCACCCAGCTGGTCAGATGACGTGGAGCAGCAGCATGAACAGCGGGTACAGAAAGGAGAAGGGACTTGTTTTTGTATAGTGCCAACTTGTTCTGCAGTGCTTTCAGGGTACTTATTACCACCTGGGTAATAAAGCTGGGTAGTTATTTTACTGACCTCAAAAGGGTGAAAGTCAATCTGAACCAAGCAGGCATTGAACCTGCAACCTTCAGATTGTGAGCGGCAGCTTAGGACTGCATACTGCTGCCTTAGCACTCTGCGCCAGAAGCCTGGAGGAGGACTCGGAGGAGGACTCGGAGGAGGACTCGGAGGAGGACTCGGAGGAGGACTCGGAGGAGGACTCGGAGGAGGACTCGGAGGAGGACTCGGAGGAGGACTCGGAGGAGTGTTAGTTCACCACGAAGACCTTGTTCAAGAGCAACTTATGGCGGGCAACACGATGTTGAGAAGGAAAAGGAACCATTGTCTGGTCTTGGTAAGGAAGAAACCAAGGAGAAGATCCAGCTTTATAATGCAGCAGTCACTGACAAATTACTAATGACCCAGAACTCCAATGGGATATATACAAAGTACAGATGGAACTCAGACAACCAATCCCTGCAGGGACAGAGCCATGCCAATAACACTGCCTTCTAGTTGCCCAGGGGCAGTGCCAAGGCGGTTCGAGAAGTCATTGAGGCCTTGGTGACAAAGTTCTTAGTTGCTTATCGATCTGCAACCTAATCAAACAAACAAGGGCGCGGTGCGTTCATTAAAATGTGCTTAGCAGCCCATAATTAAACAGCAATTTAGGGGCGGCCAGTCATTAAGGAATTTGCTGTTGGTGTTCTCCATGGATCCGGCCGCCCCTCTCCTGAAATAGCCCACAATAGTAGAAACATTTGCTGCATATTGCCAGGTCTCATTGTCTTGGAAGACGAGTCCCCCTTCTTATCCCAAATCTATCGAGAGGAAGAGGAGTGGTCCTTGTCTCGGACATATTAAGAAATCCTAAACTAAAATCTTTAGGACCTGGAAGGGGCGTGCGGTCTACCTAGGCTGGCTGGTCTCTACCCCCAGGTGCACAGCCTGTCCGTGACGCCCCCTGCTCACCTCCACAACCTTTTATTAATGCCCCATCCACAAATTTCAACCAAAAATTTCCTATGTAATACTCCTTGGAGAAAAGGAGGATGATGAGGGGAGTAAATAAAGGTCATACTCCAAACTGGGAAAAAGACCTCAAAGAGAACTCCCCCCCCACCCCCAACGGTCTGAGGCGTTCGCTTGGGCCCACAAAAGTTCAGCAGTTAGAGGCCCGTTATAAGGTGCAGACTGCGGCAGACCCATGCCGGAGGGGCGGCGGGGGACCACATGTCCTGGAAATCAAGATTCTCATAATATTAACTTTATGAAACTACAAATAGCCCCTAAAATCCCCACTGAATCCCCAAGTATCCCATCAACTGCTGGAGGCCAACTCACTAGAGCAGGAAACCAAAAATATAGGAATGACCGCTGTTCATATGAGAAGGCGCTCGCCATCAGCATGATAGAGCGGCTAGCTGGGAGGCTATATGGCTACCACAGATGCAATATTACAGCTGACCCCACCCACGCCGACCCTTAAAGGGAAACGACCCCCATAAGGAGCCAAATAAGAGAAGTAGTTTCACAGCAATGGTTAAAACTGAACTGCGGAAGATTCCCCCCTCTTTCCTGACAATTATCCCCCTCGCCCCCTCTGTAAGGTGATACTGGATCTTCTTCGTCTACCATCTGAGCATGCGAAGATCTGACACAAAACACAGCTCACACCTCGGCCCCCGGGGGGCGTCATCCGCGCGCTTTACCTGCATTGTTAGTAACCGCAGACAAACGCTGAAAGTATGCTGTAAACCGTGAATGCTGTGAACCAACGGCGGTGCGAGAGCGGCTCGCCAGACCTGGTGCGCTGCGGCCAGCCCTGCTGCGCCATGTAGAGGGGGCACACCGGTCCGGCTTCTTTGAGTTGTTTCCCTTTCCTCTGTTTTTTATCCGGACTTCTGCTACTCCCTTCGAGCTCCTCTTTTCTCTACAAGTAGTCTGGCATTGCCGGCACTGGCGACCCAGCCTTCTGTGTAAAGACTTGTGTATTGGTATAGATTTTGTTCTATGCAATATTACAGTCAAGCTCATAACATAAACACAGCACCAGAGCAAAGCTCAGTACATAGATACAGCACCAGAACCAAGCTCCGTACATAGATACAGCACCAGAACCAACCTCAGTACTCAGATACAGCACCAGAGCAAAGCTCAGTACATAGATACAGCACCAGAGCAAATCTCAGTACATAGACACAGCACCAGAGCAAAGCTCAGTACATAGATACAGCACCAGAGCAAAGCTCAGTACATAGATACAGCACCAGAGCAAAGCTCAGTACATAGACACAGCACCAGAGCAAAGCTCAGTACATAGATACAGTACCAGAGCAAAGCTCAGTACATAGATACAGCACCAGAGCAAAGCTCAGTACATAGCTACAGCACCAGAGCAAAGCTCAGTACATAGACACAGCACCAGAGCAAAGCTCAGTACATAGATACAGCACCAGAGCAAAGCTCAGTAGATAAAATACAATACCAGAAGTGAACTCATAACATAGATACAGCACCAGAACCAAGCTCAGTACATAAATACAGCACCAGAACCAACCTCAGTACATGGATACAGTATCAGAACCAACGTCAGTACATAGATACAGCACCAGAACCAACCTCAGTACTTAGATACAGCACCAGAACCAACCTCAGTACTTAGATACAGAAGCAAAAATAAGCTCATACAATAAACACAGCATAAATAAAGCCCCAGAACCAGGGCCATAACATAAATACAGCTCTAGTACAAAGCTCCTAACATAAATACAGAAGTAGAACTAAGTGATTGTGTTGTGAGCTGACCGTGGCGCCTTAGAACATCAGAGGGGAGGAGTCAGAGCCAGGAGGAGGAGGATTCATGGAGCTCTACTGGATGCTGCTGCATGCAGGAGCATCATCTGACCAGTGGATCTATGGGGGGATGATTGATCCAAGCCTACATCTGCCTGATGTGCAGCGAGATGGAGTTTGCAGATGTAACTCGAGTGGTTTATCCTAACTCAGGCGCAGTCACGGTGGTGGCTACTCTGCATAGAACGAAGGCCCGCGCAGTAGACGGATTACACAAATAGGGCTTGCGACCACAGTGGTAAAAGCTCTACGTGACGCCAGTGCCTCGGCGTATAACGGAACTATGAAATAAAGAGTCCAGACCCAAAGAACATTCATAAAACCGGAGGCACACGGTTTACTCAGCACTCACAGAATAAGCAAACAGGTTCACACTGGGCAGATCTACCAGCCATGACACCTTCAGCTGATGACAAACATAACAGGCATGGATCCCTCCGCTCTCTCTCCTTTAGGCCTCATGTCCACGGGCAAAATAAGAATTAAAATCTGCAGCGGATCACCGACATGCGGATCCGTATCCCATAGGGATGCATTGACCACCCGCGGGTAGATAAATACCCGCGGATGGTCAATAAAAGGGAATTAAAAAAAATGGAGCATGAAAAAATCTGGGCCATGCTCCATTTAGGTGCGGGTCTCCCGCAGGGACGGTTCCCCCGCGGGCTTCTATTGAAGCCTATGGAAGCCATCCGGATCCGCGGGAGACCAAAATCAGAATATACTCACCTGCTCCGGATCTTCCCCTCTTCGCGGCTTCATCTTCT
Organism: Eleutherodactylus coqui; assembly: GCF_035609145.1. Classification (NCBI taxonomy): domain Eukaryota; kingdom Metazoa; phylum Chordata; class Amphibia; order Anura; family Eleutherodactylidae; genus Eleutherodactylus; species Eleutherodactylus coqui. The sequence goes on from NC_089838.1 coordinate 342,852,069, forward strand.
CTCCGTCGTGGCCGGATCTTTTTTCTTCGGGCCGGTGCATGCACGCGGCACGCAACTGACGTGCCGTGCACATCCGCCGGGCCGAAGAAAGAAGATCCGGCCGCAACGGAGAGAAAATGAAGCCGCAACGAAGGGAAGATCCGGAGCGGGCGAGAGGTGAGTTAATTCTTATTTTCAGCGCTCATGTCCGCGGGGCAGGAGGGACCCGCTGCAGATTCTCCATGGAGAATCCGTAGTGGGCCTGATTTTCCCCGTGGACATGAGGCCTTAGGGAAGATGAGCCTGCCAGTCTATGTTATCTGCGGGTTGCTCTGGTTGGATATTTGTGGAGATGTGGAGGGAAGCAGACTTTAGTATAAGCGAGGCAGCAGCACTCCACAGATAAAGCACCACTAGTGCCAGGCATATAGGGCATGCAAAGCTTGAAGAAAGGACCCGGCTCCTAGGAGCCAAACATTGCGTCATGAAGTAAAGGAACCCCGCAGCCGCAGCGGAGCCGGGCTTATTTAAAAGAATCATTCAAATTAATGCTCCTTATTGCTTCCAAAATACAGGAAAAGTACGCCACGCTTCAACCCCGCGGGGGTCTTCATCAGGCTGAACACACACAAAGCTCTATATACAAAACCACCACCAATCACATCACTCCAATTAAAGGGTATACTCCCACAACCGGTGTACACACTCCCCCCGGGCAGAGCTGTGAAGCTGGGGCTGGCAGTGGCAGCATGTGTTGTAGTAGAGGTGTACTAATGATTCCACCCACATGGCGGCGGTGTCCAAGCGCCCTACTGCCCATGTGTGATTCACCTCCTCCCGCAATAATGTTTATTAGTTGCCATGGCGCCACAGCGGCAACTAAGTGCCACACTGCACATGCGTGGGTCACTCCTCCACACGCAGCGTCACATGATACCCTTGTCTGGTAACCATGGGGACGCATAAAATGTGTGAGGTGCACATCTCCTCTTCGTAAGTCACAGCCGCACGAGGGGCAGACTTGTATACATATATACGGATGTCTAGTGGCAAAATATAGCCTCAGCACCGGTCATATAGGGAAACCTAGACGTTGCTATAGCAACCACAAAACTATGGCGTGAATCACAGTTGCATGCCGGATTCACATACATACTGCTGAGCTGCACTATATGTTACACATCGGTAAACACACGCAAGAAAGAGAACAATAGATGGATACTGCTTGATGGAGCGGGGGAGGGGAAGAACACATCAACAAAACGGATATGTAGAACACGCATGAAAATACGAGATGCCAAAAGCCGATCCCCGAGATCACATCAGTGCCCGAGGGATCTGTGAAAAAGGAGGAAAATATATATCAGTGACACTAAAAACAGGTAAGTATTAGAGATGAGTGAGCACACTGGTCCGAGTATTAGGGTACTCGAGATGCTCGTTACTCGAGACGAACACCACGCGGTACTCGAGTCAATTGCATTTCCTTCCCCGCATGTTTAGCGCCATTTTCTGGCCAATAGAAACACAGGGAAGGCATTACAACTTCCTCCTGTGATGTTCCAGCCCTCTCCCACCCCCCTGCAGTGAGTGGCTGGTGAGATCAGGTGACCGCCGAGTATATAAAGCAGTCCCGCCCGCGGCTCACCACAGTCACACACTGGGAGAGATCAGGGAGAGTGCTGGTGCTGCTATAGGGAAAGTGTTAGTGTAGGATCCTGTCTTCAAGAACCCCAACGGTCCTTCTTAGGGCTTCCTGTGACCGTGTGCATTTTACAGGTTGTCTGATGGGAGTTGTAGTCCATCACTATTGCACTTAGGCCTGTTTGCGGCCTTCCAGACTATTTTTTTCTGCCTGGAGTTTGCCTTACTATACCGCTCTCACCGACAAAGTCTACGCACATAATTCCAAGATTATTTACAGCGGCCTGTGTCTGCAGTGAATTAGATGCTCAGCGTACGGCCAACACAGCCACTTATAGAGGGAAAGTGATATACACAGTATATAGCCTGTATTCTTTTTAAAAAAAAAAACCAAAAGCTCCTTCATTGGGCTGCCTCTGACCGTCTGCATTTTACTGGGTGCCTGCTGGGAGTTGTAGTCCATCACTATTGCATTGCTAGGCCTGTTTGCGGCCTTCCTTCCATTTTTTTTCTGCCTGGAGTTAGCGTTACGATTCCGCTCTCTGCGTGAAAGTGTACGCATATAATTCCATAATTATTTACAGCGGTCTGTGTCTGCTCTATTCGAATCCACCATGCTGAGGGGTAGGGGTCGAGGATGTGGACGCGGGCGAGGACGCGGAGGTCCAAGTGAGGGTGTGGGCACAGGCCGAGTTCCTGGTCCAGGTGAATCACAGCCGGATGCTGCAGGATTAGGAGAGAGGCAAGTTTCTGGGGTCCCCAGCTTCATATCACAATTTATGGGTCCACGTGGTAGACCTTTATTACAAACAGAGCAGTGTGAGCAGGTCCTGTCGTGGATGGCAGAAAATGCATCCAGCAATGTATCGGGCACCCAGTCTTCTACGCTGTCCACTGCCTCCTTCCTCACAGCCTATACTGCTGCTATAAAAATGGTACTGGGGTCTGCATATGCTTCTGCTACATAAATGTTACAGGGGTCTGCTGATACTGCTGCTACAGAAATGTTACTGGGGGTCTGCCTATACTTCCACTTCAGAAATGTTACTGGGGTCTGCATATGCTTCTGCTACATAAATGTTACAGGGGTCTGCTGATACTGCTGCTACATAAATGTTACTGGGGTCTGCCAATACTTCTACTACAGAAATGGTACTGGGGTCTGCCTATACTGCAGCTACAAAAATGTTACAGGGGTCTGCCTATACTGCTGCTACATAAATGTTCCTGGGGTCTGTTTATGCCTTTGCTACAGGAATGTTACAGCGGTCTGTCTATACTATCGGTGCACTAAGTCTTCCCATCGCGGTGTTTTACCTATGTGGCACAAATAATACAGTGACTGACTAGGCCAGAATTGCTGGCCGAGGCCAAGTTGCTTGGTGGGTCGAAACTCTCCCATGGTTGGGCACTCCGATTTCTTCCTGTGTAATACCATCTTTGTGCACTTACAGCATACGCTAGGCCAAGGAACTCAAAGACGGCCCCTTCCAGTGTTGAGCTATCTATGTTGCGACACATGGATTTCCCATTGCTATGTAACTCAGGGCACCTTGGGTCACAAAGGTGGAGGCTTGGAAGCGAGCCTGACCCTGGGCCCGCTAACGTGCTTCCCACACAGACTATAGCGGGTCCTGGTCATGGTGTCTTGGGCTTGGAATGCCACCTCCTCCTCCTGCTTGGGGTCAGGGGATCAGCACTGGGCATCATGTATTTTCTCCCGTGTTACCACAGTTATCTGAGACACTGGTTTGTGCCAAAGAAGAGCAGCGTTACTGCATTGATGAGACCTTCACAGCTGTACTAGCATCGGAGTCCGCTCTATGCCCACGATGGCTGAGGGTGTGTGCAGAGGCCTATGTCCTCGGCACAGTGAAAGTCTGGCATGTTTGGGCACTATCATTTCTTCATGTTTATTACTGTCTTTGGGTTCCTTCGGCTCGCTTACGCTGTGGGTGCACAAAGACTTCCCATAGCGGTGATTTACCTGTCCGGCACAAAGTCACTGACTGACTTGGGTAGGGTGCAGAGTGCAGATGGCTTTCCCCTTGCGGTGTCGCTAGAGCTATCCGACACCTAGACAGAATGAATACTGTGTGGGCACATGGACTTCCCATTGCTATGTCAGTTGCGGCACCTTGGGTCTCACAAGGTGTTTGCTTGGACCGAGCTTGGCCAAGGGCCCGCTCACATCCTTCCCACACAGGCTACAGCGGGCCCTGGTCATGGTTTCTTGGCCTTGTAAGGCCACCTCCTCCTCCTGCTTGGGGTCAGGGGGTCAGCAATGCGCATCATGTATTTTCTCTCGTGTTACCACAGTTATCTGAGACACTGGTTTGGGCCACAGGAGAGGAGCGTTACTGCATTAATGTACTAGCATCGGAGTCCGCTCTATGCCCGCGATTGCTGAAGCTGTTGGCCGAGGCCTATGTCCCGGGGGAACTGCAACTGCGCCAGGTTGGGCCTGTGGAACTTTTTCCTGGCTAATCCAGTCTTTGGAGCGCTGAAAGAAAACGTAACTCATTTAATGAGCCCGTCGCAGATGAACTAGCATCGAAGTCCGCTTCATGCCTACGATTGCTGAAGCTGTGGCCCGAGGCCTATGTCGTGGGTGCAGTGTAAGTCTGCCATGTTTGGCCGCTCTGATTTCTTTATTGTTCATGTCTTGGGTTGCCTAGGACCCACCTATGCTATGGGTGCACACAGCCTTCTCATCTCGGTGTTTGACCTGTCTGGCACAAAGACACTGACTGACTTGTGTAGGGGGCAGAGTGCAGATGGCTTTCTCCTTGCAGTGTCGATTGATCTATCTGACACCTTGACAGAATGAATACTGTGTGGCACATGGATTCCCCATAGCTATGTAACTCATGCCCACGTTTGCAGCTCCTGACGGAGGTGGCACAGGATTGGAATGAAGATCGAACATCAATTTCTCATTGATTCTCTACAGCATTGTGGGCTATCGCCCCGCCCCTTTTAAAGAGAGTCGCTGCCTAGCCCTGCCAACCCTCTGCAGTGTGTGCCTGCGGTTCCTCCTCATGGCAGACGCACTTATAAATAGACATGAGGGTGGTGTGGCTATGAGGCCAGCGTGTGGCATGAGGGCAGCTGAAGGCTGCGCAGGGACACTTTGGTGTGCGCTGCAGACGCAGGGTCGTGCGGGGGGTTGGGCAGCATGTAACCCAGGAGAACAGGCAGCGGTGTGTCCAGCAGGCAGTGCTTGTGCTTGGTTGGAGGTAGTGTGGTGCTTAGCTAAGGTGTGGCTTACTAATGAGGGTTTGTCCGAAGTAAAAATTGTTAGGGGGGGGGGCACTCTTGCCGCTATTGTGGCTTAATAGTGGGACGTGGGAACCTGAGATGCAGCCCTGCATGTTGTTCCTCGCCTTCCCTATCCGTTTCTGTGTCGTTCCCATCACTTTCGTAGGTTTTGCAGATTTTGACAAATGAAAACCTTAGCGGAGCATGGGTCATATACAAAAATGCTCGAGACACACATTGACTTCAATGGGGTTCATTACTCGAAACGAACTCTCAAGCATCGCGGAAAGTTCGAATCGAGTAACGAGCACCCGAGCATTTTGGTGCTCGCTCATCTCCAGTAAGTATCCAAAAAATCAACAAATGCTTACATAAACAACAATGGTTATACTCCAAGTGTAGGCTGGACGGGTGTAACGAATCCAGCTCAAAGATCCATTTGGATTCAATACATTTGAGTTTCTTCTACCTTCTGACCTAGCAGAGAATATGCACCCACAATTACTAGGGCTGCCCTCCTTCCCCAACCCGCAGGGGCTGCCCCTCTTCCCCGATCCGCGGGGCCTGCCCTCCTTCCCCGATCCGCGGTGGCTGCCTTCCTTCCCCAATCCTCGGGGGCTGCCCTCCTTCCCCGATCCGCGTGGCCTGCCCTCCTTCCCCGATCCGCGAGGCCTGCCCTCCTTCCCCAATGCGTGAGGGCTGCTCTCCTTCCCCGATCCGCGGGGGCTGCCCTCCTTCCCCGATCTGCAGGGGCTGTCCTTCCCCGATCCGTGAGGGCTGTCCTCCTTCCGCGATCTGCGGGGGCTGCCCTCCTTCCCCGATCTGTAAGGGCTGCCCTCCTTCCCGATCCGCAGGGGCTGCCCTCCTTCCCCGATCTGTGGGGGCTGTCCTTTCTCGATCCGTGAGGGCTGACCTCCTTCCCTGATCCGCGGGGGCTGCCCCGGCTTATATTCTCACTTAAGCAGGGAGGAGAAAGACTCTCCATCGGCGGTCTCCACCGCATGTCTTCCACCTCTTCCCTGGAGGGATCTCAAACTAATCTTAGGCTGGGCTTGACTTGTGCTTAGCTCCCAATGCTGGTCTGAGCCTAAGCTTGGCTCCTCACATCCTTCCTCTCCGACTACATTCATCCTCTCTCCTCTCCCTCTCAAACTAACTCCTCCCCCTAACCAATCCTGACCCAGACAGGGGTGACTGACAAGACACAGAGCAGGTTAGGGTGACCGGGGTGCAGACATATACAAGTTAATTGACACTGACACCAGACAATGACCTTTCTGTGACCTTGGCGGGCCAACATACAGAATGTAACACTAATGACAACACAGAGAGACACACACAGAGACACACAGAGACACACAGAGAGACACACAGAGACACACAGAGATACACACAGAGAGACACACAGAGACACACAGAGAGACACAGAGAGACACACAGAGACACACAGAAACACACAGAGAGACACACAGAGACACACAGAGAGACACACACAGGGAGACACATAGACACACACAGAGAGACACACACAGGGAGACACACACACAGGGAGACACACAAAGACACACACAGAGACACACACAGAGAGACACACACAGGGAGACACACACAGGGAGACACACAGAGAGACACACACAGAGAGACACACACAGAGACACACAGAGAGACACACACAGAGAAACACACACAGGGAGACACACACAGGGAGACACACACAGGGAGACACACACAGAGACACACAGAGAGACACACACAGAGAGACACACACAGGGAGACACACACAGGGAGACACACAGAGAGAGACACAAAGAGAGACACACACAGGGAGACACACACAGAGAGACACACACAGAGACACACACACAGAGACACACACAGGGAGACACACACAGAGAGACACACAGAGAGACACACACAGGGAGACACACACAGAGAGACACACACAGGGAGACACACACACAGAGACACACACAGAGAGACACACACACAGAGACACACAGAGAGACACACAGAGAGACACACACAGGGAGACACACACAGACACACACAGAGAGACACACAGAGAGACACACACAGAGACACACAGAGAGACACACAGAGACACACAGAGAGACACACACAGAGAGACACACACAGGGAGACACACACAGGGAGACACACACAGAGACACACAGAGAGACACACACAGAGAGACACACACAGGGAGACACACAGAGAGACACACACAGGAAGACACATACAGGGAGACACACACAGTTAGACACACACAGAGACACACAGAGAGACACACACAGGGAGACACACACAGGGAGACACACACAGGGAGACACACACAGAGACACACACAGGGAGACACACACAGAGAGACACACAGAGAGACAGAGAAAGACACACACACAGACATACACACAAAGACACACACACAGGGAGACACACACACAGAGACACACACACAGAGACACACACAGGGAGACACACACAGGGAGACACACACAGAGAGACACACACAGAGAGACACACACAGAGAGACGCACACAGGGAGACACACACAGAGGCACACACAGGGAGACACACACAGAGACACACAGAGACAGAGAAAGACACACACACACAGACATACACACAGAGACACACACAGGGAGACACACACAGAGAGACACACACACAGAGACACACACAGGGAGACACACACAGAGACACACACAGGGAGACACACACAGAGAGACACACACAGGGAGACACACAAAGACACACACAGAGACACACACAGAGAGACACACACAGGGAGACACACACAGGGAGACATACACAGAGAGACACACACAGAGAGACAAACACAGAGAGACACACACAGAGACACACACAGGGAGACACACACACAGAGAGACACACAGAGAGACACACACAGAGAGACACACACAGGGAGACACACACAGACACACACAGAGAGACACACAGAGAGAGACACACACAGACACACAGAGAGACACACACAGAGACACACAGAGAGACACACAGAGACACACAGAGAGACACACACAGAGAGACACACACAGGGAGACACACACAGGGAGACACACACAGAGACACACAGAGAGACACACACAGAGAGACACACACAGGGAGACACACACACAGACACACAAAGAGACACACACAGGGAGACACACACAGAGACACACACAGAGACACACACAGGGAGACACACAGGGAGACACACACAGGGAGACACACACAGAGAGACACACACAGAGAGACACAGGGAGACACACACAGGGAGACACACAGGGAGACACACAGAGAGACACACACAGGAAGACACATACAGGGAGACACACACAGTTAGACACACACAGAGACACACAGAGAGACACACACAGGGAGACACACACAGGGAGACACACACAGAGACACACACAGGGAGACACACACAGAGAGACACACAGAGAGACAGAGAGACACACAGAGATACAGAGAAAGACACACACACAGACATACACACAAAGACACACACACAGGGAGACACACACAGAGAGACACACACAGAGAGACACACACAGGGAGACACACACAGAGAGACACACACAGAGAGACACACACAGAGAGACACACACAGAGAGACGCACACAGGGAGACACACAGAGACACACACAGGGAGACACACACAGAGAGACAGAGAAAGACACACACAGAGACACACACAGGGAGACACACACAGGGAGACACACACAGGGAGACACACACAGAGAGACACACACAGAGAGACACACACAGAGAGACACACACAGACACACACACAGACACAGAGAGACACACACACAGAGAGACAGAGAGAGACACACGCAAAGAGACACACACAGAGAGACACTACAGATGCACCCCCTACAAGCTGGTGCTGGTGTCCCGTGTAACCGCACAGGTCACACATGTGGTAGATAAGGCCGACCATGCCCCCAGCTTTTCAACATTCATTCCCCATGCTGTAGGTGGGCATACAAGTCCTTAATGGGAAAACTCATTGAATTGAGTAATAGCAGTAACAGATCCGGAGTCCCCTCGCAGTAGAGCGCTGGCCGAGCGTGCACTGGCACGGCTCCATTGATTTCAATGGGGCTGACGGGAATACCCGAGCGAGGGCCACTTGGGTGTCTCCGCAGTTCCGCTGACAGTGAATGGCGCTGGTGCCCTTGATGCATTCTGTCTCCTCCTCACTGCAGGGGGACACAGGACCCCTGTTCTCAGGGTCAGCGGGGGTCTCAGCGGTGAGATGTCCCCTGACCAGCAAGTTATCCTCGATCCTTTGGAGGGGGAGGACCTGGAATTCTGCTCCAACCACTTTAACCACAAACTGAAGCTCAGATGCCGACATATTAAGGTTGGCATAACTTGGAGCCGCAGGGGACCTCCTTGAGGGGCCACACCGTAAGTAGTTCTCCAACGCCATCTGTGCCGCCATCACATTTTATTTACCCAACGCTTCATTTACTTCTAATCCCCAAAGATGGAACGCCTCCAATGAGATGCTCAACAAGATATAACAAAAAAACTATGGAAGGACAGCGCTCACAGAAGAATTCAATACATATAGCCTCTTTGGCTGAATGAGTAAGATGTAAACTTACCCGGTGTTTAGTAGGACCCTGATTAGGGACCCACTAACACCCCATATCCCCTTATGCGGGGAAGCGTCTAGCGTGATGACGTCATCGCGCTGCGTGCCCGAGCGTAACGTCATGACGCGGGACGCAGAGCGGACGTCAGAGGGCGCCGGAGACACGGAGGCAGCCATGGATCCCCATCAGGAAAGGTAATATTCATATACTATATAAAGTGTTGTTGTTGTTTAATATGTATGTACTTGAAAAAGTCCTAAGGACGAAACGCGTCGTACGGAATAACCTGAGGTTGTATCTACTATTGGCACCTGAGGAGATTTTCCTTAAGGAGCGCAGGTCTTTTTTCTTATTTACTTTTATTGTCCAATGAGATGCTGGTGGCCTCACCCGAACCCAACATGGCCGGTAATCCCACCCATACCTGCTGCTGATAATATCCCCGACCCTCTCCTCTCTTTTGTACCATGGATGGGCGTCATACTGATGACCTGGTATCTGAGTCCGGCTGCTTCCTATCCATCAAGTCACAGGCGGACTTAACCCTCTCCTTACTACCTGCACAAAACACCAACTAGAGAATTAGCCTCTACGAGAAGGGCCAAACTGTCACCATCCATCCGTACTGCCACCTAGGGGCCAATTGAAATGAAAGTGGCCCTAAGTGGCACAAGTAATGAAACTTGGAGAACACCAGAGTACATATAGCCGTTCCTGGAGATTTGGGCTGGAAGTTCTCATTATGTTCCCTGTCCCGCCATGACATAGCCTCTCTCACCGTAGTTCTGTGTGTCCTCGGCTACTCCCTGGGAAACAGTATTAGAATGGCGCAGATTTCCGGCTTCAGCACATTAATCGTCTTCCTGTTCGCACCTTCCCGGCTTCATGAATATCTCAGGCAGGCAGTAAGATCACAACGGCTGCCAGGGTCTCGCCCAACGACTGTGTACACTGCTAAGCTTCTAAAGTCCACAGGATTTACACCGTATGGATACGGAATATTCTAGAGTCACGTTTACTTATCAGATAAGAGAGAAAGAACTGGCAGAAACCCTGTATACAGTTATCACCGCTCACATTGTTATAATAGGCCCTCTGTATTCCAGAAGAGTTCCCTTCACTGATCCCCTCACAGTAATAGTGACCCCCATAGTGGCCCTAGTAGTAATAGTGACCCCTTTAGTGGCCCGAGTGGGAATAGCTACCCCCATAGTGGCCCTAGTAGTAATAGTGACCCCCTTAGTGGCCTGAGTAGTAATAGTGACCCCCATAATGGCCCTAGTAGTCATAGTGACCCCCTTAGTGGCCCGAGTAGTAGCAGGGCGAGGAGAAGGAAGAAGGCTCTTAGATTGTGGAGTAACTGGTACCCAACTTGCTGAAACTTTGCATGTCAACCGGACAAGCGACCATCACCTACAGCCGCAACTCTACAGCGATCCGCCTGGTCCTGCGCTGTAAACCAACTTGTCCTTCAGTGGACAAGAGGATAGAGGGGAGGGGATGATACCTATCGATCCCACCTCCGTCCTCAATCACTCTGCAGTATTGCAAGCTGGCAGTCGTTAGAATACAGGCTGATTTGTATCCAGCTTTCCCAGACTTCTGCATGCATGTGAAGCCGAAGCTCAAATCACCACCTGATCTGTTCTAACGCACTCCAGAGCTCTACAGTAGGCATACAGCGGCCACGACCTGTTTCGTTATGCTAATTGGAACCTGATTTATGACTTATGAATACAATGTACGGAGAACATGGTTTTGTGTAACACGGGCGAGGCTCACTAATTAATCTACAGTTTAATTCTCCAAGAGAAGAGCCGCGCCTATTTACAGAAAAATACAAGAATGATGTTACAAGATAATTGGCCGGAGACGTACATGTGATATTACAGACAGTAACATGTGACATACATGTGATATCACAGGCAGTGAGATAACAGGGAGTAAAGGAAGAGTGTTACCAATCTTTGGCGTGGAGGCTCGCGGGGTACTATGGGGCAGTCATCACATGTAGTGACCTCCAAGGGGCTGACCCCGAGCACAGGTCCGTGTGTGGAGGCTCGCGGGGTACTATGGGGCGGTCATCACATGTAGTGACCGCCAAGTGCTGACCCCGAGTACACGTCCGTGTGTGGAGGCTCGCGGGGTACTATGGGGCGGTCATCACATATAGTGACCTCCAAGTGGCTGACCCCGAGCTCACGTCCATGTGTGGAGGCTCGCGGGTTACTATGGGGCAGTCATCACATGTAGTGACCGCCAAGTGCTGACCCCGAGCACAAGTCCGTGTGTGGAGGCTCGCGGGGTACTATGGGGCGGTCATCACATATAGTGACCGCCAAGTGCTGACCCCGAGCACACGTCCGTGTGTGGAGGCTCGCGGGGTACTATGGGGCAGTCATCACATATAGTGACCACCAAGGGGCTGACCCCGAGCACACGTCTGTGTGTGGAGGCTTGCGGGTTACTATGGGGCAGTCATCACCTATAGTGACCTCCAAGGGGCTGACCCCAAGCACACGTCTGTGTGTGGAGGCTCGCGGGTTACTATGGGGCGGTCATCACATATAGTGACCTCCAAGTGGCTGACCCCGAGCTCACGTCTGTGTGTGGAGGCTCACGGGTTACTATGGGGCAGTCATCACGTATAGTGACCTCCAAGGGGCTGGCCGCGAGTACACGTCCGTGTGTGGAGGCTCGCGGGTTACTATGGGGCAGTCATCACGTATAGTGACCTCCAAGGGGCTGACCCCGAGCTCACGTCCCTGTGTGGAGGCTCGCGTGTTACTATGGGGCAGTAATCACGTATAGTGACCTCCAAGGGGCTGACCCTGAGCACACGTCTGTGTGTGGAGGCTCGCGGGTTACTATGGGGCAGTCATCACGTATAGTGACCACCAAGGGGCTGACCCCGAGCTCACGTCCGGGTGTGGAGGCTCACGGGTTACTATGGGGCAGTAATCACGTATAGTGACCTCCAAGGGCTGACCCTGAGCACACGTCTGTGTGTGGAGGCTCGCGGGTTACTATGGGGCAGTCATCACATATAGTGACCTCCAAGGGGCTGACCCCGAGCTCACATCCGGGTGTGGAGGCACGTGGGTTACTATGGGGCAGTCATCACGTATAGTGACCTCCAAGGGGCTGACCCCGAGCTCACGTCCGGGTGTGGAGGCTCGCGGGTTACTATGGGGCGGTCATCACGTATAGTGACTGCCAAGGGGCTGACCCCGAGCTCACATCTGTGTGTGGAGGCTTGCGGGTTACTATGGGGCAGTCATCACGTATAGTGACCAACAAGGGGCTGACCCCGAGCACAGGTCCGTGTGTGGAGGCTCGCGGGTTACTATGGGGCGGTAATCACGTATAGTGACCTCCAAGTGGCTGACCCTGAGCTCACGTCTGTGTGTGGAGGCTCACGGGTTACTATGGGGCAGTAATCACGTATAGTGACTGCCAAGGGGCTGACCCCGAGCACACGTCCATGTGTGGAGGCTCGCGTGTTACTATGGGGCAGTCATCACGTATAGTGACCGCCAAGGGGCTGACCCCGAGCACACGTCCGGGTATGGAGGCTCGCGGGTTACTATGGGGCAGTCATCATGTATAATGACCTCCAAGGGGCTGACCCCGAGCTCACATCCGGGTGTGGAGGCTCGCGGGTTACTATGGGGCAGTCATCACGTATAGTGACCTCCAAGGGGCTGACCCCGAGCTCACGTCCATGTGTGGAGGCTCGCGGGTTACTATAGGGCAGTCATAACGTATAGTGACCTCCAAGGGGCTGACCCCGAGCACACGTCTGTGTGTGGAGGCTTGCGGGTAACTATGGGGCAGTCATCACATATAGTGACCTCCAAGGGGCTGACCCCGAGCACACATCTGTGTGTGGAGGCTCGCGGGTTACTATGGGGCGGTCATCACATATAGTGACCTCCAAGTGGCTGACCCCGAGCTCACGTCTGTGTGTGGAGGCTAACGGGTTACTATGGGGCAGTCATCACGTAAAGTGACCGCCAAGGGGCTGACCCCGAGCACACGTCCGGGTGTGGAGGCTCGCGGGTTACTATGGGGCAGTAATCACGTATAGTGACCTCCAAGGGGCTGACCGCGAGCACACGTCCGTGTGTGGAGGCTCGCGTGTTACTATGGGGCAGTCATCACGTATAGTGACCGCCAAGGGGCTAACCCCGAGCACACGTCCGGGTGTGGAGGCTCACGGGTTACTATGGGGCAGTAATCACGTATAGTGACCTCCAAGGGGCTGACCCCGAGCACACGTCTGTGTGTGGAGGCTCGCGGGTTACTATGGGGCAGTCATCACGTATAGTGACCTCCAAGGGGCTGACCCCGAGCACACATCCGTGTGTGGAGGCTCGCGGGTTACTATGGGGCAGTCATCACGTATAGTGACCGCCAAGGGGCTGACCCCGAGCACAGGTCTGTGTGTGGAGGCTCACGGGGTACTATGGGGCAGTCATTAGTATAGTGACCTCCAAGGGGCTGACCCCGAGCACACGTCCGGGTGTGGAGGCTCGTGGGTTACTATAGGGCAGTCATCACGTATAGTGACTGCCAAGGGGCTGAGCCCGAGCACACGTCCATGTGTGGAGGCTCGCGGGGTACTATGGGGCATTCATCACGTATAGTGATCGCCAAGGGGCTGACCGCGAGCACACGTCCGGGTGTGGAGGCTCGCGGGTTACTATGGGGCAGTCATCACGTATAGTGACCTCCAAGGGGCTGACCCCGAGCTCACATACGGGTGTGGAGGCTCGCGGGTTACTATGGGGCAGTCATCACGTATAGTGACCTCCAAGGGGCTGACCCCGAGCTCACGTCCGTGTGTGGAGGCTCGCGGGTTACTATGGGGCAGTCATCACGTATAGTGACCTCCAAGGGGCTGACCCCGAGCACACGTCCGTGTGTGGAGGCTCGCGGGTTACTATGGGGCAGTCATCACGTATAGTGACCGCCAAGGGGCTGACCCCGAGCACAGGTCTGTGTGTGGAGGCTCACGGGGTACTATGGGGCGGTAATCACATATAGTGACCTCCAAGTGGCTGACCCCGAGCTCACGTCTGTGTGTGGAGGCTCACGGGTTACTATGGGGCAGTCATCACGTATAGTGACCGCCAAGGGGCTGACCCCGAGCACACGTCCGTGTGTGGAGGCTCGCGGGGTACTATGGGGCAGTCATCACATATAGTGACCTCCAAGTGGCTGACCCCGAGCTCACGTCTGTGTGTGGAGGCTCACGGGTTACTATGGGGCAGTCATCACGTATAGTGACCGCCAAGGGGCTGACCCCGAGCACACGTCCGAGTGTGGAGGCTCGCGGGTTACTATGGGGAAGTAATCACGTATAGTGACCTCCAAGGGGCTGACCGCGAGCACACGTCCGTGTGTGGAGGCTCGCGGGTTACTATGGGGCAGTCATCACGTATAGTGACCTCCAAGGGGCTGACCCGTGAGCTCACGTCCGTGTGTGGAGGCTCGCGTTTTACTATGGGGCAGTCATCACGTATAGTGACCGCCAAGGGGCTGACCCCGAGCACACGTCCGGGTGTGGAGGCTCACGGGTTACTATGGGGCAGTCATCATGTATAGTGACCTCCAAGGGGCTGACCCCGAGCACACGTCCGGGTGTGGAGGCTCGCGGGTTACTATGGGGCAGTCATCACGTATAGTGGCTGCCAAGGGGCTGACCCTGAGCACACGTCCGTGTGTGGAGGCTCGCGGGTTACTATGGGGCAGTCATCACGTATAGTGACCTCCAAGGGGCTGACCCCGAGCACACGTCCGGGTGTGGAGGCTCGTGGGTTACTATGGGGCAGTCATCACGTATAGTGACTGCCAAGGGGCTGAGCCCGAGCACACGTCCATGTGTGGAGGCTCTCGTGTTACTATGGGGCAGTCATCACGTATAGTGACCGCCAAGGGGCTGACCCCGAGCACACGTCCGGGTGTGGAGGCTCGCGGGTTACTATGGGGCAGTCATCACGTATAGTGACCTCCAAGGGGCTGACCCCGAGCACACGTCCGGGTGTGGAGGCTCGCGGGTTACTATGGGGCAGTAATCACGTATAGTGACCTCCAAGGGGCTGACCGCGAGCACACGTCCGTGTGTGGAGGCTCGCGGGTTACTATGGGGCAGTCATCACGTATAGTGACCTCCAAGGGGCTGACCCCGAGCTCACGTCCGTGTGTGGAGGCTCGCGTGTTACTATGGGGCAGTCATCACGTATAGTGACCGCCAAGGGGCTGACCCCGAGCACACGTCCGGGTGTGGAGGCTCGTGGGTTACTATGGGGCAGTCATCACGTATAGTGACTGCCAAGGGGCTGAGCCCGAGCATACGTCTATGTGTGGAGGCTCACGTGTTAGTATGGGGCAGTCATCACGTATAGTGACCGCCAAGGGGCTGACCCCGAGCACACGTCCGGGTGTGGAGGCTCGCGGGCTACTATGGGGCAGTCATCACGTATAGTGACCTCCAAGGGGCTGACCCCGAGCTCACATCCGGGTGTGGAGGCTCGCGGGTTACTATGGGGCAGTCATCACGTATAGTGACCTCCAAGGGGCTGACCCCGAGCTCACGTCCATGTGTGGAGGCTCGCGGGTTACTATAGGGCAGTCATCACGTATAGTGACCTCCAAGGGGCTGACCCCGAGCACACATTTGTGTGTGGAGGCTCGCGGGTTACTATGGGGCGGTCATCACATATAGTGACCTCCAAGGGGCTGACCCCGAGCACACGTCCGGGTGTGGAGGCTCGTGGGTTACTATGGGGCAGTCATCACGTATAGTGACTGCCAAGGGGCTGAGCCCGAGCACACGTCCATGTGTGGAGGCTCTCGAGTTACTATGGGGCAGTCATCACGTATAGTGATCGCCAAGGGGCTGACCCCGAGCACACGTCCGGGTGAGGAGGCTCGCGGGTTACTATGGGGCAGTCATCACGTATAGTGACCTCCAAGGGGCTGACCCCGAGCACACGTCCGTGTGTGGAGGCTCGCGGGTTACTATGGGGCAGTCATCACGTATAGTGACCGCCAAGGGGCTGACCCCGAGCACACGTCCGTGTGTGGAGGCTCGCGGGGTACTATGGGGCAGTCATCACATATAGTGACCTCCAAGTGGCTGACCCCGAGCTCACGTCTGTGTGTGGAGGCTCACGGGTTACTATGGGGCAGTCATCACGTATAGTGACCTCCAAGGGGCTGACCCCGAGCTCACATACGGGTGTGGAGGCTCGCGGGTTACTATGGGGCAGTCATCACGTATAGTGACCTCCAAGGGGCTGACCCCGAGCTCACGTCCGTGTGTGGAGGCTCGCGGGTTACTCTGGGGCGGTCATCACGTATAGTGACCACCAAGGGGCTGACCCAGAGCACACGTCCGTGTGTGGAGGCTCGCGGGTTACTATGGGGCAGTCATCACGCATAGTGACCTCCAAGGGGCTGACCCCGAGCACACGTCCGTGTGTGGAGGCTCGCGGGTTACTATGGGGCAGTCATCACGTATAGTGACCGCCAAGGGGCTGACCCCGAGCACACGTCCGTGTGTGGAGGCTCGCGGGGTACTATGGGGCAGTCATCACATATAGTGACCTCCAAGTGGCTGACCCCGAGCTCACGTCTGTGTGTGGAGGCTCACGGGTTACTATGGGGCAGTCATCACGTATAGTGACCGCCAAGGGGCTGACCCCGAGCACACGTCCGAGTGTGGAGGCTCGCGGGTTACTATGGGGAAGTAATCACGTATAGTGACCTCCAAGGGGCTGACCGCGAGCACACGTCCGTGTGTGGAGGCTCGCGGGTTACTATGGGGCAGTCATCACGTATAGTGACCTCCAAGGGGCTGACCCGCGAGCTCACGTCCGTGTGTGGAGGCTCGCGTGTTACTATGGGGCAGTCATCACGTATAGTGACCGCCAAGGGGCTGACCCCGAGCACACGTCCGGGTGTGGAGGCTCACGGGTTACTATGGGGCAGTCATCATGTATAGTGACCTCCAAGGGGCTGACCCCGAGCACACGTCCGGGTGTGGAGGCTCGCGGGTTACTATGGGGCAGTCATCACGTATAGTGGCTGCCAAGGGGCTGACCCTGAGCACACGTCCGTGTGTGGAGGCTCGCGGGTTACTATGGGGCAGTCATCACGTATAGTGACCTCCAAGGGGCTGACCCCGAGCACACGTCCGGGTGTGGAGGCTCGTGGGTTACTATGGGGCAGTCATCACGTATAGTGACTGCCAAGGGGCTGAGCCCGAGCACACGTCCATGTGTGGAGGCTCTCGTTTTACTATGGGGCAGTCATCACGTATAGTGACCGCCAAGGGGCTGACCCCGAGCACACGTCCGGGTGTGGAGGCTCGCGGGTTACTATGGGGCAGTCATCACGTATAGTGACCTCCAAGGGGCTGACCCCGAGCTCACATCCAGGTGTGGAGGCTCGCGGGTAACTATGGGGCAGTCATCACGTATAGTGACCTCCAAGGGGCTGACCCCGAGCTCACGTCTGTGTGTGGAGGCTCGCGGGTTACTATGGGGCAGTCATCACGTATAGTGACCTCCATGGGGCTGACCCCGAGCACACGTCCGTGTGTGGAGGCTCGCGGGTTACTATGGGGCAGTCATCACGTATAGTGACCGCCAAGGGGTTGACCCCGAGCACAGGTCTGTGTGTGGAGGCTCACGGGGTACTATGGGGCGGTCATCACATATAGTGACCTCCAAGGGGCTGACCCCGAGCACACATCCGGGTGCGGAGGCTCGCGGGTTACTATGGGGCAGTCATCACGTATAGTGACCTCCAAGGGGCTGACCCCGAGCTCACGTCCGTGTGTGGAGGCTCGCGTGTTACTATGGGGCAGTCATCACGTATAGTGACCGCCAAGGGGCTGACCCCGAGCACACGTCCGGGTGTGGAGGCTCGTGGGTTACTATGGGGCAGTCATCACGTATAGTGACTGCCAAGGGGCTGAGCCCGAGCATACGTCCATGTGTGGAGGCTCACGTGTTAGTATGGGGCAGTCATCACATATAGTGACCGCCAAGGGGCTGACCCCGAGCACACGTCCGGGTGTGGAGGCTCGCGGGCTACTATGGGGCAGTCATCACGTATAGTGACCTCCAAGGGGCTGACCCCGAGCTCACATCCGGGTGTGGAGGCTCGCGGGTTACTATGGGGCAGTCATCACGTATAGTGACCTCCAAGGGGCTGACCCCGAGCTCACGTCCGTGTGTGGAGGCTCGCGGGTTACTATGGGGCAGTCATCACGTATAGTGACCTCCAAGGGGCTGACCCCGAGCACACGTCCGTGTGTGGAGGCTCGCGGGTTACTATGGGGCAGTCATCACGTATAGTGACCGCCAAGGGGCTGACCCCGAGCACACGTCAGTGTGTGGAGGCTCGCGGGTTACTATGGGGCGGTCATCACGTATAGTGACACCAAGGGGCTGACCCCGAGCACACGTCTGTGTGTGGAGGCTCGCGGGTTACTATGGGGCAGTCAACACGTATAGTGACCGCCAAGGGGCTGACCCCGAGCACACGTCCGTGTGTGGAGGCTCGCGGGTTACTATGGGGCGGTCATCACGTATAGTGACCTCCAAGGGGCTGACCCCGAGCTCACGTCTGTGTGTGGTTCTTAAACTTTCACTGGGGTAACTCCCACCTATTTCCTCCCAGCCCCCCATGGGGGATGGCTTACCTTGAAATACAAAATCCCTGGAATACCTGTCTTCTTCATAACTCCGTGTGGGAGTGACCCACCATGAAAATGTGACAGTGATGTTCTTTCTCATGATTTTACGTGCGTTTTGAGCCCGCTCATGAGTAGTTTCGTACATTTCTGATCCGAGATACACAATGCTCGGTTTCTGAGCATCGTGCCAATATGGGGGTCCCTGCATCTGATTCGCGGTGATGCGCCATTTCACAAAATACCGTATCGGTCATTCAGAATCTCTAAATGACATTTTTTCGTTGTCTTGAGGGAGCGTTCTTTGTTAACGTTGCCTCTAAAGTTATCAGGTCAGCTGGTCGTGGCCTTCAGGAAATGGGGGGGAGCCATTGGCTGGTGAAGGGCCGATCCATGTCCTTATCTACTAATAGAACCATTTGCTGGCTCTGGCTTCAGAGGGGCTGTAGGACATCAGAGACCCCCTGGGGGGTGTAACAGCCTCAACTGAAGTCTACTTCAAAGGGATTTCCCTACTCAGCTTTCCTAGATGATGAAAAGGGTTAATTCCTTCACCTACAAACTATAGAACAGTGTTGCCCAACTATGTGGGACTAAGGTAGCCGCCTCACCCTGCATGGGCTAAGATAGCAATGGATGCTGGGACACAAGATGTATGACAGGCTAAGGCTTTACAATATCTCTCTCTCTGGTATCTATCCACCTGTCTAACGAACCCCATTGAAGTCAATGGGCGACCCGAGCATTTTTGTATATCGCCGATGCTCGCTAAGGTTTTCATGTGTGAAAATCTGGGCAATTCAAGAAAGTGATGGGAACGACACAGAAACGGATCGGGCAGGCGAGGGGCTACATGTTGGGCTGCATCTCAAGTTCCCAGGTCCCACTATTAAGCCACAATAGCAGCAAGAGTGTCCCCCCCCCAACAACTTTTACTTCTGAAAAGCCCTCATTAGCAATGGATACCTTAGCTAAGCACCACACTACCTCCAACAAAGCCCAATCACTGCCTGCATGACACTCCGCTGCCACTTCTCCTGGGTTACATGCTGCCCAACCCCCACCCCCGCACGACCCAGTGTCCACAGCACACACCAAAGTGTCCCTGCGCAGCCTTCAGCTGCCCTCATGCCACACGCTGGCCTCATAGCCACACCACCCTCATGTCTATTTA
This sequence comes from Eleutherodactylus coqui, assembly GCF_035609145.1. NCBI lineage: Eukaryota > Metazoa > Chordata > Amphibia > Anura > Eleutherodactylidae > Eleutherodactylus > Eleutherodactylus coqui. The sequence goes on from NC_089838.1 coordinate 342,872,449, forward strand.
TAAGGGCTCCCACCCACTGGCATTTTTTTCTCCACTGCGATGCGATTCTAAAGTTAAAGTCTCGCATCGCAGTGCGAGAAAAACGCAGGCAGATATCCCAAAATTGCTGGGATATTGCTGCGAAATCGACAGTCTTTTCAATAGGGCCAGCGGCAGCAGCGCTAGCCCCATTGAAAAGATATGGAGAATGCCGCTGACTTCTGCCACAGCTGTGGCAGAAGTCAGCGGCATGCTATCCCATTGCTTTGAATGGGATCGGCAGCAGCTGCCGATCCCATTGAAAGCAGTGGTTTCTGACAAGCCCTGCAGAATGATTATCAGAGAAGGGCTTGAAATATAAGCCCTTCCCCGATAATCATAAAAAAGGGGTTAAAAAAGTAATAAAAAAGTTACTCACCTCTCCTGCTGTCAGCCGCGTCCTCCGACTGGCTCCCCGACACTGCTGTCCAGCACTTTCAGGAGATGGGGATTTAAAAATCCCCGCCTACTGAAAGGGCTGTGCGGATTGGCTGAGGGCTCAGCCAATAGCAGCTACTGCTTAGCTATTGGCTGAGCGCTCAGCCAATGGCAGATAGCTCTTAGCTATTCATTCATGAATAGCAATATCTTAGCTGTGGCAGAAGTCCGCGGCATTCTCCATATTTTTTCAATGGGGCTAGCGCTGCTGCCGCTGGCCTCATTGAAAAGACTGTCATAGCGATATCGCAGCGATTTTCTCGCACTGCTCTGCGAGAGTTTTCACTTACTCTCACAGCGCAGTGGAGAAAAAAACGCCAGTGGGTGGGAGCCCTTAGTGCGTCTGCCATGAGGAGGAACCGGAGGCACACAATGCAGAGGGTTGGCAGGGCCAGGCAGCGACCCTCTTTAAAAAGGGCGGGGCGATAGCCCACAATGCTGTACAGAAGCAATGAGAAATCCAATCCTGTGCCACCTCCGTCAGGAGCTGCACACGTGGGCATAGCAATGGGGAATCCATGTGCCACACAGTATTCATTCTGTCAAGGTGTCGCATAGCTCAATCCACACTGCAAGGGGAAAGCCGTCAGCGCTCTGCCCCCTACCCAAGTCAGTCAGTGCCTTTGTGCCAGACAGGTCAAACACTGCGATGGGAACTAAGTTTGCACCAACAGCATAGGGGGGTCCTAGGAAACCCAAGACATGAACAAAAAATAAATCAGAGCGGCCAAACATGGCAGACTTGCACCGCGCCCACGACATAGGCCTCGGCCTACAGATTCAGCAACCCTAGGCAGGAAGCTGACTTTCACTGCACCCAGGACATAGGCCTCTGCACAATCCCTCAGCAATCGCGGGCCTACAGCACACTCCAATGCTAGCGTAGTTGTGCACATCTCATTAGCACTGTATTGCTCCTGTACTTTGTCCCAATGCAGTGCCCAGCACAGCTGAGGTAACGCCAGATTAAATACAGGTGGGCTTCGGCCCACACTGCATGCCCCAGTCAGACCGGGGTTTTTTATAAATAGTCACAGGCAGGTACAACTCCGCAATGGGAATTCCGTGTGCACCCACAGCATGGGTGGGTCCCAGAAAGCCACCGGCGGTACATAAACAAATCCCATTGCAGTGCCCTGGACAGCAGAGCTAACGTCAGATTAAATGCAGGTGGGCTTCGGCCCACACTGCATGCCCCAGTCAGACTGTTTTTTTTTTTAGGCCGGATACGTAGAACACCGCGATGTGAGAACTTAGTGCAGCCATACTATGCACAGACCCCTGTAGTATTCCTGTAGCAAACGTATAAGCTAACCCCAATAACAGTTATGTTGCAGAAGTCTAGGGAGACACCAGTAACATTTCTGTAGTTACAGTACAGACAGACCCCAGTAACATTTCTGTAGTTACAGTATAGACAGACCCCAGTAACATTTTAGTTGCAGCAGTATTGGCAGACCCCAGTAACATTTCAGTAGTAACAGTAGGGAGAGACCCCAGTAACATTTCAGTAGTAACAGTAGGGAGAGACCCCAGTAACATTTCATTTGCAGCAGTATAGACAGACTCCAGTAACATTTCAGTAGTAGTAACAGTATAGACAGACCCCTTTAACATTTCCGTTGTAACACTAGGCAGAGACCCCAGTGACATTTCAGTTCCAGCAGTTCAGACAGACCGCACTAACATTTCAGTAGTTACAGTAGGGAGAGACCCCAGTAACATTGCATTTGCAGCTGTATAGACAGACCCCAGTAACATTTCAGTAGTAACAATAGACAGAGACCCCAGTAACATTTCATTTGCAGCAGTATAGACAGACCCCAGTAACATTTCAGTAGTAACAGTAGGGAGAGACCCCAGTAACATTTCTGTAGTAACAGTATAGACAGACCCCTGAAACATTTTAGTAGTAACAGTAGAGACAGACCCCAGTAACATTTCATTTGCAGCAGTATGGACAGACCCCAGTAACATTTCAGTAGTAACAGTAGGGACAGACCCCAGTAACATTTCTGTAGTAACAGTATAGACAGACCCCAGTAGCATTTCATTTGCAGCAGTACAGACAGACCCCAGGAACATTTCTGTAGTAACAGTAGGGACAGACCCCAGTAACATTTCATTTGCAGCAGTATTGACAGACCCCAGTAACATTTCATTTGCAGCAGTATAGACAGACCCCTTTAACATTTCCGTAGCTGCAGTATAGGTGTAGCCCAGTATTATTTACATTTCATTTGCAGCAGTACAGACAGACCCCAGTAACATTTCAGTAGTAACAGTATAGACAGACCCCAGTAACATTTCATTTGCAACAGTATAGACAGACCCCAGCAACATTTCAGTAGTAACAGTAGGGACAGACCCCAGTAACATTTCATTTGCAGCAGTATTGACAGACCCCAGTAACATTTCAGTAGTAACACTAGGCAGAGACCCCAGTAACATTTCTTTTGCAGGAGTATCGACAGACCCCAGTAACAGTAGGGAGACACCCCTATAAGTTTTCCGTGCAGTTTACAGCAGACACACAGCGGTGTAAAAAATGTTTGAATTCTTATTGGCGTGCAGTTGCAGTGATACAGCGCTTATGTAACACAAACTGTAGCCAGGAAAAAAATAATTCAGAAGACTGCAAGCACGCCGAGCTGTGCAATATGCAATACTGATACTCCTGAGCTCACACCAGCCACGCAGTGAAATGCAGAGTCACAGCTAGCCGTAATGTTTTTCTGGTTTTTTTGGGTAATTTTTGTGCAATGCAATGCAATGCAGGTGTCATGGAATATAAAGTGTTACGTTTCAGAATGCAATAAGTGTATGTTTCTTACCTTGTATTGGACTATTGGCCCTCAAATAGAAGGCTAAAACCTATGCTTTGTAGTGTCAGGAACTAGGATTTTAAGATAAGAAGTAAACAGACAAATTAAATAAGGTTAAGCTATGTTAACAGAGAAGACACACAGCGATAGCAGAACTATTGTCTAATGCAGCAGCAATATCCTGACTTAGGTAATTCTGTGTCTGAGACGGGCCTTAAGAGATTTGAGACTATTTGGTAGATGTCAATAAGTCTTGTGATCAATAAGTATTTTCACCTATGTAACACTAATCTTTGTACCAGGCAACATTTGGATACGCACTCGTCTTTCTGTATAAGAGTTGGCAATGTTTATAATAAAGTAGAATTTCCTTGAGATTCTCACTGGAGAAATATCTTGACATAACATGGAGTGATTTCATGCTATTGATAGATAATTGCTAGCAAATCTCCTCATCACAGGCTTCCATATCTACCAATTTGGCATCTGGCAACGAGGTCATCAGATCAGTACCGGTGTGGTCCGATAACAGCTGACGCCCGAAAGCAGGGACCGAGTGACTGGAACCTCTGACCTGACTTACTCTCCAACGGACAGAATGCACAGACCCATAATCAGGACAGAGCCGGCTGGTAAGAAACTGTTATTCTTATCCCTCATTGTGTCTCTGTGATTCTGTCTGCTCAGAGTTGGGTAAGTGTGTTCATTTATATTGAGTGGTTCATTTAAGGTCTAAACTCGGTCTATTTTATGACAAAGAACCCTGTCAAATAAGCTGTCTCGTTGTCTAGGTTGGAATGAATGTGTAACTCAGTGTGTTTGAAGGCCATAATAATATCAATAGGTTGGATAATTGTGCTAGTGTGGCTATTCTATGATCTAAGTTCCCTGATCTACTGGTAACGTGTTCCAGATCCCTGACGAGGGACCGATGGTTTAGGTGGGTCCTGCACTGTGAAGCCTGAGTTTTAGGGTCACGCAGCGGAACACCTGTGTATATGGTTTAAGTGGGTCCTGCAATGTGAAGTCTGAGTTTTTTAGAGTCACGCAGCGGGAACACTTGTGTATATGGTTTAAGTGGGTCCTGCAATGTGAAGTCTGAGTTTTTAGAGTCATGCAGCGGGAACACTTGTACTGTATGTTGTCTGTAGGAAATGTGTCTGATTTGTGACAAGGATCTCTTGCCATAGTCGTCATGATATCCTCAGACGGAGTTACCCTCTCCCCAAATAAGGAGGAAAAAGGTTATTAAAAACCCATATAGATTACCAGTGAAACATGGGTAACGGATGGTCTAAGAAAGCCACCTCGGATGAGTCAGAATGGATAATAGCCAAAAACATAGTAAGGAATATGGAAGGTAAAGAGATAGCTAAAGAAGGTAAGGCTTTGATGTCTATCATGAAACAGGACACCAGAGATGGGTCCCTTAGTCCCCGTCTGTGGTCAGATGCAATGATAGAATATAAAGGCAGTTGTAAGGATGCTAAACTCCTGGAGGCAGCTGTAGGCTGGGGCAGATGTGCCCGCCTGGTTGCTAAAGGGAAGATAGAAGAAAGAATTGAAAATGATGGTGTCAGTAAGTACAGAATGAGGAAGATAATATTACTAACAATGCCAGATCCTGAGAAACAACCCATGGGGTTCTACAGAGCTTGTCTACAGTTAGCAGGAGTTTATGACTATTGTTATAAAGACCTAGAAGAAGTGGCCAGACATAAGGCTGATCCCTTCTTCTTCCCCTTGATGATGGAGGCATTTAATCCACCACCTGACCCTAAGGTGTTAGGTTCAGGGGATATTTTCCTACTTCATCTGAAAGACTGGGCTTCAAAGTGTATGACAGAGTTAGGAATTACCTTGCATGATGTTAGACAGGAGAAGACAGAATCAGCAGAAAAATGTTTGTCTAGGATTCTGGTAGCGAGCGGGGACTTGGGATACAGTCCTAATGTCCCTGTAAGGCTTGAGGGACAGTTAGGACGGAAAGCCTCATGGGATCTGGGAGCTTTATGTACATGATGGATGGATGATATGTCACCCTCTATGGAGCCTCATGGGATCTGGGAGCTTCATGTACATGATGGATGGATGATATGTCACCTTCTATGGAGCCTCGTGGGATCTGGGAGCTTTATGTACATGATGCATGGATGATATGCCACCTTCTATGGAGCCACATGGGATCTGGGAGCTTTATGTACATGATGGATGGATGATATGTCACCCTCTATGGAGCCTCATGGGATCTGGGAGCTTTATGTACATGATGGATGGATGATATGTCACCCTCTATAGAGCCTCATGGGATCTGGGAGCTTTATGTACATGATGGATGGATGATATGTCACCCTCTATGGGGCCTCATGGGATCTGGGAGCTTTATGTACATGATGGATGGATGATATGTCACCCTCTATGGAGCCTCATGGGATCTGGGAGCTTCATGTACATGATGGATGGATGATATGTCACCTTCTATGGAGCCTCATGGGATCTGGGAGCCTTATGTACATGATGGATGGAAGATATGTCACCTTCTATGGAGCCTCATGGGATCTGGGAGCTTTATGTACATGATGGATGGATGATATGTCACCCTCTCTGGAGCCTCATGGGATCTGGGAGCTTTATGTACATGATGGATGGATGATATGTCACCTTCTATGGAGCCTCATGGGATCTGGGAGCTTTATGTACATGATGGATGGACGATATGTCACTCTCTATGGAGCCTCATGGGATCTGGGTGCTTTATGTACATGATGGATGATATGTCACCTTCTATGAAGCCTCATGGGATCTGGGAGCTTTATGTATATGATAGATGGATGATATGTCACTCTCTATGGAGCCTCATGGGATCTGGGAGCTTTATGTACATGATGGATGGATGATGTGTCACCTTCTATGGAGAAGGTTTTCTGGTTAACCATGATATGTTACAAAGGTCATTACTGGGTCAGATGAGATGGCACAGAGTGAGTTCTGCCCAGTGATGGACTGGTTGGCAGCAGCAAATGATTGGCTGAAGAAAAATGGCGGGAAATAGCTGTGGTTGTCAGGCAGAATCTGGTGGCCTGACAGTGGCTGGTGATTGGCCCAGAGGAAAAAGCTGAGAGGAGCAGCAGTGAGATATGGAGGTGCAGAGATGTGTGCCATCATCATCTGGAAAGGAAGCAGCATGCAGCATCCAGGTGACAGCTCCCTGTTCCCCTCACAATTCCTGTCAGCTCCCTGTTCCTGTCACAATTCCTGTCAGCTCCCCTCACAATTCCTGTCAGCTCTCCTCACAATTCCTGTCAGCGCCCCTCACAATTCCTGTCAGCTCCCCTCACAATTCCTGTCAGCTCCCCTCACAATTCCTGTCAGCTCCCCTCACAATTCCTGACAGCTGCCCTCACAATTCCTGTCAGCTCCCCTCACAATTCCTGTCACAGCTTCAGACCCTCTGTGAAGATGGAGGACTTTCTCCAGCTGCTGATCGTCAGCGAGGATGAAGTGGTCAGTGAGGAACAGTTTCACAGATTTCTGGAATCCCCTGCGCTACAGCTTAGGACTTGTCAGCAGCGCCGGCCAGGAGGAGCTGCAGAGGACATTGTGTGAACACTTGTATCTGGGGAGGACTTGTCAGTAGAAAATTAGCAGCGAAGCGAACGCAGAGGCTGCCTTTACCTTCATCCGTTCGCAGGTGACTAAAACCTGGCAGCGGGAACAGTGCCCCGCAGATGCCAACGCCAGCAGGAACAGTGCCCAGCAGATGCCAACACCAGCAGGAACAGTGCCCAGCAGATGCCAACACCAGCAGGAACAGTGCCACCAGATGCCAACACCAAGTCCTGTACTGCTGCAGGTTCAGGGTACGGGTGAAGCTCAACAAGATGGTGACGGCCCCTCTGCCAAGTCCTGTGCTGCTGTAATGGCAGGGTACAGGTGAAGCTCTACAAGTGGTGAGACCCCCGGTAACCAGGTGGTACCCCTGGTTACTGGCACCTGTGTATAGATGGATTTAGCTTGTGTACCAGTTGGGGGTGATTTTGCACGGCGGATTTTGTGTTCGGATTTGGCAGGCCGGAGCCAGGAGTGGGTCCATTATGGGGAAGACATGTGAATCTTTCCATTATGCTTCCTCTCTGCTCCTGGCTTTGGCTTACAGGGTGCTGGGCATGGGGGCCGTCGTGTGAGCGCCCCCTAAGGTAGATTGGTCAGTTTTAAATGTGTTAGTGTTAACCCTTACTAGGCTGGTCAGGGTGATGAGGGGGAAGGTATGTCTGCTTAACAGTTGTGTTTTATTAATGGTAATGTAAGGGGTCTAAACAGACCGTTCAGCTAATGCTGTCTGCCTCCCAATTGGTTTCAGGGTTGAGTACTCAAAGACAACTTAGATGGATGACCACACGGGTATGTGGTTAGCCAAAGAAGAAGTGAAGTTTATTCAAAGAATTACAGATGATATAGAAAAGGTTTGCTGACGTATTGATTTGATTACTGCGCATGCCCCAGGCTACATAACATCTGCAAATTTTAATTGACAATACACATCTTTCAAAGAAGTCTCCTACATGAGCAATGTATCAATGTCCGGTGACAACTGTAACAAAAACAAAATATTCCTGGACGCTTATTACTAGAAGGGAGTGAGCTTTCTCAAGGGAAAGGAGATGAGAGAGAGAAAGCTGATAAGGCATATGTGAACATATTCAAGGCCAATTATTATAATTGGAATCTAAACATCTTTCTAGGTAAAAGGTGAAATTAATACAGATACATGATTGAAGCAAAACAAGCAAAGAGATACAAAATGGAGTCGCTGTAGTCTATTATTAAAACGTCGACCCTTACACGTATAAGCTTAAACCTTTAGCAAAAGAAAATGCAAATTATAAACACATAAGTATTCTGTGACATACACTTATCAATAGAAAAGCATAAACGTGAATTAACCCCTCACAGTGTCATCTCTGAGCTGAGGTAACTGAGCGCTGCAGGAGACTGTTCTGAGGTAACGGAGCTCTGAGGTAACTGAACGCTGCAGGAGACTCACTACCTCGGTGTAACTAGTTAGGTGGTCTTAGACATCCTTGGGGCTCCTCACTACCTCGGTGTAACTAGTCAGGTGGTTGTTAGACATCCTTGGGGCGCCTCACTACCTCGGTGTAACTAGTTAGGTGGTTTATAGACATTCTTGGGGCGCCTCACTACCTCGGTGTAACTAGTTAGGTGGTTGTTAGACATCCTTGGGGCGCCTCACTACTTCGGTGTAACTAGTTAGGTGGTTTACAGGCATTCTTGGGGCGCCTCACTACCTCGGTGTAACTAGTTAGGTGGTTTATAGACATTCTTGGGGCGCCTCACTACCTCGGTGTAACTAGTTAGGTGGTTTATAGACATTCTTGGGGCGCCTCACTACCTCGGTGTAACTAGTTAGGTGGTCTTAGACATCCTTGAGGCACCTCACTACCTCGGTGTAACTAGTTAGGTGGTTTATAGACATCCTTGGGGCGCCTCACTACCTCGGTGTAACTAGTTAGGTGGTTTATAGACATTCTTGGGGCGCCTCACTACCTCGGTGTAACTAGTTAGGTGGTTTATAGACATTCTTGGGGCGCCTCACTACCTCGGTGTAACTAGTTAGGTGGTTTATAGACATTCTTGGGGCGCCTCACTACCTCGGTGTAACTAGTTAGGTGGTCTTAGACATCCTTGGGGCACCTCACTACCTCGGTGTAACTAGTTAGGTGGTTTATAGACATCCTTGGGGCGCCTCACTACCTCGGTGTAACTAGTTAGGTGGTTTATAGACATTCTTGGGGCGCCTCACTACCTCGGTGTAACTAGTTAGGTGGTTTATAGACATTCTTGGGGCGCCTCACTACCTCGGTGTAACTAGTTAGGTGGTTTATAGACATTCTTGGGGCGCCTCACTACCTCGGTGTAACTAGTTAGGTGGTTTATAGACATTCTTGGGGCGCCTCACTACCTCGGTGTAACTAGTTAGGTGGTCTTAGACATCCTTGGGGCACCTCACTACCTCGGTGTAACTAGTTAGGTGGTTTATAGACATCCTTGGGGCGCCTCACTACCTCGGTGTAACTAGTTAGGTGGTTTATAGACATTCTTGGGGCGCCTCACTACCTCGGTGTAACTAGTTAGGTGGTTTATAGACATTCTTGGGGCGCCTCACTACCTCGGTGTAACTAGTTAGGTGGTCTTAGACATCCTTGGGGCACCTCACTACCTCGGTGTAACTAGTTAGGTGGTTTATAGACATCCTTGGGGCGCCTCACTACCTCGGTGTAACTAGTTAGGTGGTCTTAGACATCCTTGGGGCGCCTCACTAGCTCGGTGTGTGGTTACATTTATGGGATCGAGGTAATGGAGCGGTGTGGGTACTGAGGTAAGAGCTGTGGGTACTGACATGAGGGCTCATATTGGGACGCTCTCATCCATTTATTGTTGTTTTAGTCAGAAATCAGTACAAATTCCTTGCATCCAGGAAGTAGAGAATTTCCTGCAATAGGGCAAGACTCCAGTGAGGCCACCATATTGGAAGTAGGCCCGGCTCATTAAAGAAGGCTCCCAGTACGGCCTATATGTGCATGAGTTAAAGGGACTCAGCTGTGAAGGGGTTAATAAGTTAATGTCAGTTGTTTATGATCCTGATCTAGTTAAATTGCTAAGCACACAGATGAGGGCAGAGTTGCCGGTCATTTTGATACCCCCCTTTTTTCCATTTGAGGTTGTCCCCTTTAAAGGTGATACCAGAGAATGAGTCCGTCTCCTCCCGGTTATTTATCATCTATCTTACCCCAAGCAGTGGTCTCTGAATGCTGAGGCTCCTGAGCTGCTGGCAGTAAGATATGCATCATGTGACTACATTGGCTTTATTATGGCCCTTCGGTCATGTGATGCAGTATTCGGATAACTTCTTATTGGTTGGGGTGTTAATCCTTTGGTTTCCGGTTTGGTGTTACCGATGGGATCTAAGGCTTCCCGCTATTATTTAGGACTATCCTCATTGTTAGAGGAGGTAGGAGGAAGGAATCCCCTGATACTGGTGTAATACACTGCTTAGATGGTTGTTGTTTATGGGGCATCAGGGTAATGAGGGGGGCACAAGTTTTAGAGGGCATGTGGTCAGGATGGAGGATTTTTGGGGTGCCGCTGGCAAACGGAAAACATGGTATGGCCCTGTACTCGGTTGGAGTTTTTAGGTATTTAATTGATAGCATTGTGATGGTTTTTCTAATTGCCAATGTCAGGGGTGTATAGTTTATGGGTTTAATTAGTCAGACATTATGTATGAAGGACGATTACATGGACGGAGTTGCAGCGGTTAGCAGGCCGGTCCTGTTCGGCTTCACAGGTGATTATTATTGGTCGCAGGTATTCCCGCAGGTTATGTGTGGTGATGGGCGGTTGGAAGGCCCATACATCGCATGTGCAGATGCCAAGGGAGCTAAAGCAGGATCTAGTGCTATGGTTGGCATCTGTGACTGTAATGGTCAGTCAGCTTGGTGATGGGAGCTTGTGGAAGCGGAGGAGTTATCATGAGGTGCTGACATCAGTGGGTAATGGTTACACAGTGGAAGTTGGTCAGAGCCGGTCGGCAGGAGTTATCATGAGGTGCTCACATCAGTGATAATGGTTATGGAGTGATTGTTAGTCAGAGCCGGTCGGCAGGAGTTATCATGAGGTGCTGACATCAGTGGGTAATGGTTATGGAGTGATGGTTGGTCAGAGCCGGTCAGCAGGAGTTATCATGAGGTGCGGACATCAGTGGGTGATGGTTATGGAGTGATGGTTGGTCAGAGCCGGTCAGCAGGAGTTATCATGAGGTGCTGACATCAGTGGGTAATGGTTATGGAGTGATGGTTGGTCAGAGCCGGTCAGCAGGAGTTATCATGAGGTGCTGACATCAGTGGATAATGGTTATGAAGTGATGGTTGGTAAGAGCTGGTCGGCAGGAGTTATCATGAGGTGCTGACATCAGTGGGTAATGGTTATGGAGTGATGGTTGGTCAGAGCCGGTCAGCAGGAGTTATCATGAGGTGCTGACATCAGTGGGTAATGGTTATGAAGTGATGGTTGGTAAGAGCTGGTCGGCAGGAGTTATCATGAGGTGCTGACATCAGTGGGTAATGGTTATGGAGTGATGGTTGGTCAGAGCCGGTCAGCAAGAGTTATCATGAGGTGCGGACATCAGTGGGTGATGGTTATGGAGTGATGGTTGGTCAGAGCCGGTCAGCAGGAGTTATCATGAGGTGCTGACATCAGTGGGTAATGGTTATGGAGTGATGGTTGGTCAGAGCCGGTCAGCAGGAGTTATCATGAGGTGCTGACATCAGTGGATAATGGTTATGAAGTGATGGTTGGTAAGAGCTGGTCGGCAGGAGTTATCATGAGGTGCTGACATCAGTGGGTAATGGTTATGGAGTGATGGTTGGTCAGAGCCGGTCAGCAGGAGTTATCATGAGGTGCTGACATCAGTGGGTAATGGTTATGAAGTGATGGTTGGTAAGAGCTGGTCGGCAGGAGTTATCATGAGGTGCTGACATCAGTGGGTAATGGTTATGGAGTGATGGTTGGTCAGAGCCGGTCAGCAGGAGTTATCATGAGGTGCTGACATCAGTGGGTAATGGTTATGAAGTGATGGTTGGTCAGAGCCGGTCGGCAGGAGTTATCATGAGGTGCTGACATCAGTGGGTAATGGTTATGGAGTGATGGTTGGTTAGAGCCGGTCGGCAGGAGTTATCATGAGGTGCTGACATCAGTGGGTAATGGTTATGAAGTGATGGTTGGTAAGAGCTGGGCGGCAGGAGTTATCATGAGGTGCTGACATCAGTGGGTGATGGTTAAGGAGTGATGGTTGGTCAGAGCCGGTCGGCAGGAGTTATCATGAGGTGCTGACATCAGTGGGTAATGGTTATGGAGTGATGGTTGGTCAGAGCCGGTCAGCAGGAGTTATCATGAGGTGCGGACATCAGTGGGTGATGGTTATGAAGTGATGGTTGGTCAGAGCCGGTCAGCAGGAGTTATCATGAGGTGCTGACATCAGTGGGTAATGGTTATGGAGTGATGGTTGGTCAGAGCCGGTCAGCAGGAGTTATCATGAGGTGCTGACATCAGTGGATAATGGTTATGAAGTGATGGTTGGTAAGAGCTGGTCGGCAGGAGTTATCATGAGGTGCTGACATCAGTGGGTAATGGTTATGGAGTGATGGTTGGTCAGAGCCGGTCAGCAGGAGTTATCATGAGGTGCTGACATCAGTGGGTAATGGTTATGAAGTGATGGTTGGTAAGAGCTGGTCGGCAGGAGTTATCATGAGGTGCTGACATCAGTGGGTAATGGTTATGGAGTGATGGTTGGTCAGAGCCGGTCAGCAGGAGTTATCATGAGGTGCGGACATCAGTGGGTGATGGTTATGGAGTGATGGTTGGTCAGAGCCGGTCAGCAGGAGTTATCATGAGGTGCTGACATCAGTGGGTAATGGTTATGGAGTGATGGTTGGTCAGAGCCGGTCAGCAGGAGTTATCATGAGGTGCTGACATCAGTGGATAATGGTTATGAAGTGATGGTTGGTCAGAGCCGGTCAGCAGGAGTTATCATGAGGTGCGGACATCAGTGGGTGATGGTTATGGAGTGATGGTTGGTCAGAGCCGGTCAGCAGGAGTTATCATGAGGTGCTGACATCAGTGGGTAATGGTTATGGAGTGATGGTTGGTCAGAGCCGGTCAGCAGGAGTTATCATGAGGTGCTGACATCAGTGGATAATGGTTATGAAGTGATGGTTGGTCAGAGCCGGTCAGCAGGAGTTATCATGAGGTGCGGACATCAGTGGGTGATGGTTATGGAGTGATGGTTGGTCAGAGCCGGTCAGCAGGAGTTATCATGAGGTGCTGACATCAGTGGGTAATGGTTATGGAGTGATGGTTGGTCAGAGCCGGTCAGCAGGAGTTATCATGAGGTGCTGACATCAGTGGGTAATGGTTATGAAGTGATGGTTGGTAAGAGCTGGTCGGCAGGAGTTATCATGAGGTGCTGACATCAGTGGGTAATGGCTACGGAGTGATGGTTGGTCAGAGGCGGTCGGCAGGAGTTATCATGAGGTGCTGACATCAGTGGATAATGGTTATGAAGTGATGGTTGGTAAGAGCTGGTCGGCAGGAGTTATCATGAGGTGCTGACATCAGTGGGTAATGGTTTTCGAGTGATGGTTGGTCAGAGCTGGTCGGCAGGAGTTATCATGAGGTGCTGACATCAGTGGGTAATGGTTATGGAGTGATGGTTGGTCAGAGCTGGTCGGCAGGAGTTATCATGAGGTGCTGACATCAGTGGATAATGGTTATGGGGTGATGGTTGGTCAGAGCTGGTCGGCAGGAGTTATCATGAGGTGCTGACATCAGTGGGTAATGGTTATGGAGTGATGGTTGGTAAGAGATGGTCGGCAGGAGTTATCATGAGGTGCTGACATCAGTGGGTGATGGTTATGGAGTGATGGTTGGTCAGAGCCGGTCGGCACCAGTTAGTTCGTATACTAGTCAGATCATGTCTAACATATAACCTCTTACTGATGTCAGATGGCCGGTGTGAGATTAATGCCGCTGCTATATAATAGTCTTGTTTGCGGATGCAGCAATTCAGGGAAGAAGAGCGCAACATTCAGGATGCGGCTCATATAGTCAGTTTGGAAGGTATTGTTGGGTATGGCTTTCTTTCAGAGATGGTATAATCTGGTACCTATTAATTGTTTTTCAGGTAGAACGATTGATCAGGGGCTGTAAGGCAGTAGTGTACGCCGCTGATCAGGGGCTGTAAGGCAGTAGTGTACGCCGCTGATCAGGGGCTGTAAGGCAGTAGTGTACGCTGCTGATCAGGGGCTGTAAGGCAGTAGTGTACGCTGCTGATCAGGGGCTGTAAGGCAGTAGTGTATGCCGCTGATCAGGGGCTGTAAGGCAGTAGTGTACGCCGCTGATCAGGGGCTGTAAGGCAGTAGTGTACGCCGCTGATCAGGGGCTGTAAGGCAGTAGTGTACGCCGCTGATCAGGGGCTATAAGGTAGTAGTGTACGCCGCTGATCAGAAACTGTAAGGCAGTAGTGTATGCCGCTGATCAGGGGCTGTAAGGAAGTAGTGTACGCCGCTGATCAGGGGCTGTAAGGCAGTAGTGTATGCCGCTGATCAGGGGCTGTAAGGCAGTAGTGTACGCTGCTGATCAGGGGCTGTAAGGCAGTAGTGTACGTCGCTGATCAGGGGCTGTAAGGCAGTAGTGTACGTCGCTGATCAGGGGCTGTAAGGCAGTAGTGTACGCCGATGATCAGGGGCTGTAAGGCAGTAGTGTACGCCGCTCATCAGGGGCTGTAAGGCAGTAGTGTCCGCCGCTGATCAGGGGCTGTAAGGCAGTAGTGTACGCCGCTGATCAGGGGCTGTAAGGCCGTAGTGTACGCCGCTGATCAGGGGCTGTAAGGCAGTAGTGTATGCCGCTGATCAGGGGCTATAAGGTAGTAGTGTACGCCGCTAATCAGGGGCTGTAAGGCAGTAGTGTACGCCGCTGATCAGGGGCTGTAAGGCAGTAGTGTACGCCGCTGATCAGGGGCTGTAAGGCAGTAGTGTACGCTGCTGATCAGGGGCTGTAAGGCAGTAGTGTACGCTGCTGATCAGGGGCTGTAAGGCAGTAGTGTATGCCGCTGATCAGGGGCTGTAAGGCAGTAGTGTACGCCGCTGATCAGGGGCTGTAAGGCAGTAGTGTACGCCGCTGATCAGGGGCTGTAAGGCAGTAGTGTACGCCGCTGATCAGGGGCTATAAGGTAGTAGTGTACGCCGCTGATCAGAAACTGTAAGGCAGTAGTGTATGCCGCTGATCAGGGGCTGTAAGGAAGTAGTGTACGCCGCTGATCAGGGGCTGTAAGGCAGTAGTGTATGCCGCTGATCAGGGGCTGTAAGGCAGTAGTGTACGTCGCTGATCAGGGGCTGTAAGGCAGTAGTGTACGCCGATGATCAGGGGCTGTAAGGCAGTAGTGTACGCCGCTCATCAGGGGCTGTAAGGCAGTAGTGTCCGCCGCTGATCAGGGGCTGTAAGGCAGTAGTGTACGCCGCTGATCAGGGGCTGTAAGGCCGTAGTGTACGCCGCTGATCAGGGGCTGTAAGGCAGTAGTGTATGCCGCTGATCAGGGGCTATAAGGTAGTAGTGTACGCCGCTAATCAGGGGCTGTAAGGCAGTAGTGTACGCCGCTGATCAGGGGCTGTAAGGCAGTAGTGTATGCCGCTGATCAGGGGCTGTAAGGCAGTAGTGTATGCCGCTGATCAGGGGCTGTAAGGCAGTAGTGTACGCCGCTGATCAGAGGCTGTAAGGCAGTAGTGTATGCCGCTGATCAGGGGCTGTAAGGCAGTAGTGTATGCCGCTGATCAGGGGCTATATGGCAGTAGTGTACGCCGCTAATCAGGGGCTGTAAGGCAGTAGTGTACACCGCTGATCAGGGGCTGTAAGGCAGTAGTGTACGCCGCTGATCAGGGGCTGTAAGGCAGTAGTGTATGCCGCTGATCAGGGGCTGTAAGGCAGTAGTGTACGCCGCTGATCAGGGGCTGTAAGGCAGTAGTGTATGCCGCTGATCAGGGGCTATAAGGTAGTAGTGTACGCCGCTGATCAGGGGCTGTAAGGCAGTAGTGTATGCCGCTGATGAGGGGCTATAAGGCAGTAGTGTACGCCGCTGATCAGGGGCTGTAAGGCAGTAGTGTATGCCGCTGATGAGGGGCTATAAGGTAGTAGTGTACGCCGCTGATGAGGGGCTATAAGGCAGTAGTGTACGCCGCTGATCAGGGGCTGTAAGGCAGTAGTGTATGCTGCTGATCAGGGGCTATAAGGCAGTAGTGTACGCCGCTGATCAGGGGCTGTAAGGCAGTAGTGTATGCCGCTGATCAGGGGCTGTAAGGCAGTAGTGTATGCCGCTGATCAGGGGCTGTAAGGCAGTAGTGTATGCTGCTGATCAGGGGCTGTAAGGCAGTAGTGTATGCCGCTGATCAGGGGTTGTAAGGCAGTAGTGTACGCCGCTGATCAGGGGCTGTAAGGTAGTAGTGTACGCCGCTGATCAGGGGCTGTAAGGCAGTAGTGTATGCCGCTGATCAGGGGCTGTAAGGCAGTAGTGTACGCTGCTGATCAGGGGCTGTAAGGCAGTAGTGTATGCCGCTGATCAGGGGCTGTAAGGCAGTAGTGTATGCCGCTGATCAGGGGCTGTAAGGCAGTAGTGTATGCCGCTGATCAGGGGCTGTAAGGCAGTAGTGTACGCCGCTGATCAGGGGCTGTAAGGCAGTAGTGTACGCCGCTGATCAGGGGCTGTAAGGCAGTAGTGTACGCCGCTGATCAGGGGCTGTAAGGCAGTAGTGTCCGCCGCTGATCAGGGGCTGTAAGGCAGTAGTGTATGCCGCTGATCAGGGGCTGTAAGGCAGTAGTGTACGCCGCTGATCAGGGGCTGTAAGGCAGTAGTGTACGCCGCTGATCAGGGGCTGTAAGGCAGTAGTGTACGCCGCTGACCAGGGGCTGTAAGGCAGTAGTGTACGCCGCTGATCAGGGGCTGTAAGGCAGTAGTGTATGCCGCTGATCAGGGGCTGTAAGGCAGTAGTGTATGCCGCTGATCAGGGGCTGTAAGGCAGTAGTGTATGCCGCTGATCAGGGGCTGTAAGGCAGGAGTGTATGCCGCTGATCAGGGGCTGTAAGGCAGTAGTGTATGCCGCTGATCAGGGGCTGTAAGGCAGTAGTGTATGCCGCTGATCAGGGGCTGTAAGGCAGTAGTGTATGCCGCTGATCAGGGGCTGTAAGGCAGTAGTGTATGCCGCTGATCAGGGGCTGTAAGGCAGTAGTGTATGCCGCTGATCAGGGGCTGTAAGGCAGTAGTGTATGCCGCTGATCAGGGGCTGTAAGGCAGTAGTGTATGCCGCTGATCAGGGGCTGTAAGGCAGTAGTGTACGCCGCTGATCAGAGGCTGTAAGGCAGTAGTGTATGCCGCTGATCAGGGGCTATATGGCAGTAGTGTACGCCGCTAATCAGGGGCTGTAAGGCAGTAGTGTACACCGCTGATCAGGGGCTGTAAGGCAGTAGTGTATGCCGCTGATCAGGGGCTGTAAGGCAGTAGTGTACGCCGCTGATCAGGGGCTGTAAGGCAGTAGTGTACGCCGCTGATCAGGGGCTGTAAGGCAGTAGTGTATGCCGCTGATCAGGGGCTATAAGGTAGTAGTGTACGCCGCTGATGAGGGGCTGTAAGGCAGTAGTGTACGCCGCTGATCAGGGGCTGTAAGGCAGTAGTGTATGCTGCTGATCAGGGGCTGTAAGGCAGTAGTGTATGCCGCTGATCAGGGGCTGTAAGGCAGTAGTGTACGCCGCTGATCAGGGGCTGTAAGGCAGTAGTGTATGCCGCTGATCAGGGGCTGTAAGGCAGTAGTGTATGCCGCTGATCAGGGGCTGTAAGGCAGTAGTGTACGCTGCTGATCAGGGGCTGTGAGGCAGTAGTGTATGCCGCTGATCAGGGGCTGTAAGGCAGTAGTGTACGCCGCTGATCAGGGGCTGTAAGGCAGTAGTGTACGCCGCTGATCAGGGGCTGTAAGGCAGTAGTGTATGCCGCTGATCAGGGGCTATAAGGTAGTAGTGTACGCCGCTGATGAGGGGCTATAAGGCAGTAGTGTACGCCGCTGATCAGGGGCTGTAAGGCAGTAGTGTATGCTGCTGATCAGGGGCTGTAAGGCAGTATTGTACGCCGCTGATCAGGGGCTGTAAGGCAGTAGTGTATGCCGCTGATCAGGGGCTGTAAGGCAGTAGTGTACGCCGCTGATCAGGGGCTGTAAGGCAGTAGTGTATGCCGCTGATCAGGGGCTGTGAGGCAGTAGTGTACGCCGCTGATCAGAGGCTGTAAGGCAGTAGTGTATGCCGCTGATCAGGGGCTGTAAGGCAGTAGTGTATGCCGCTGATCAGGGGCTATATGGCAGTAGTGTACGCCGCTAATCAGGGGCTGTAAGGCAGTAGTGTACACCGCTGATCAGGGGCTGTAAGGCAGTAGTGTACGCCGCTGATCAGGGGCTGTAAGGCAGTAGTGTATGCCGCTGATCAGGGGCTGTAAGGCAGTAGTGTACGCCGCTGATCAGGGGCTGTAAGGCAGTAGTGTATGCCGCTGATCAGGGGCTATAAGGTAGTAGTGTACGCCGCTGATCAGGGGCTGTAAGGCAGTAGTGTATGCCGCTGATGAGGGGCTATAAGGCAGTAGTGTACGCCGCTGATCAGGGGCTGTAAGGCAGTAGTGTATGCCGCTGATGAGGGGCTATAAGGTAGTAGTGTACGCCGCTGATGAGGGGCTATAAGGCAGTAGTGTACGCCGCTGATCAGGGGCTGTAAGGCAGTAGTGTATGCTGCTGATCAGGGGCTATAAGGCAGTAGTGTACGCCGCTGATCAGGGGCTGTAAGGCAGTAGTGTATGCCGCTGATCAGGGGCTGTAAGGCAGTAGTGTATGCCGCTGATCAGGGGCTGTAAGGCAGTAGTGTATGCTGCTGATCAGGGGCTGTAAGGCAGTAGTGTATGCCGCTGATCAGGGGTTGTAAGGCAGTAGTGTACGCCGCTGATCAGGGGCTGTAAGGTAGTAGTGTACGCCGCTGATCAGGGGCTGTAAGGCAGTAGTGTATGCCGCTGATCAGGGGCTGTAAGGCAGTAGTGTACGCTGCTGATCAGGGGCTGTAAGGCAGTAGTGTATGCCGCTGATCAGGGGCTGTAAGGCAGTAGTGTATGCCGCTGATCAGGGGCTGTAAGGCAGTAGTGTACGCCGCTGATCAGGGGCTGTAAGGCAGTAGTGTCCGCCGCTGATCAGGGGCTGTAAGGCAGTAGTGTATGCCGCTGATCAGGGGCTGTAAGGCAGTAGTGTACGCCGCTGATCAGGGGCTGTAAGGCAGTAGTGTACGCCGCTGATCAGGGGCTGTAAGGCAGTAGTGTACGCCGCTGACCAGGGGCTGTAAGGCAGTAGTGTACGCCGCTGATCAGGGGCTGTAAGGCAGTAGTGTATGCCGCTGATCAGGGGCTGTAAGGCAGTAGTGTATGCCGCTGATCAGGGGCTGTAAGGCAGTAGTGTATGCCGCTGATCAGGGGCTGTAAGGCAGGAGTGTATGCCGCTGATCAGGGGCTGTAAGGCAGTAGTGTATGCCGCTGATCAGGGGCTGTAAGGCAGTAGTGTATGCCGCTGATCAGGGGCTGTAAGGCAGTAGTGTATGCCGCTGATCAGGGGCTGTAAGGCAGTAGTGTATGCCGCTGATCAGGGGCTGTAAGGCAGTAGTGTATGCCGCTGATCAGGGGCTGTAAGGCAGTAGTGTATGCCGCTGATCAGGGGCTGTAAGGCAGTAGTGTATGCCGCTGATCAGGGGCTGTAAGGCAGTAGTGTACGCCGCTGATCAGAGGCTGTAAGGCAGTAGTGTATGCCGCTGATCAGGGGCTATATGGCAGTAGTGTACGCCGCTAATCAGGGGCTGTAAGGCAGTAGTGTACACCGCTGATCAGGGGCTGTAAGGCAGTAGTGTATGCCGCTGATCAGGGGCTGTAAGGCAGTAGTGTACGCCGCTGATCAGGGGCTGTAAGGCAGTAGTGTACGCCGCTGATCAGGGGCTGTAAGGCAGTAGTGTATGCCGCTGATCAGGGGCTATAAGGTAGTAGTGTACGCCGCTGATGAGGTGCTATAAGGCAGTAGTGTACGCCGCTGATCAGGGGCTGTAAGGCAGTAGTGTATGCTGCTGATCAGGGGCTGTAAGGCAGTAGTGTACGCCGCTGATCAGGGGCTGTAAGGCAGTAGTGTATGCCGCTGATCAGGGGCTGTAAGGCAGTAGTGTATGCCGCTGATCAGGGGCTGTAAGGCAGTAGTGTACGCTGCTGATCAGGGGCTGTGAGGCAGTAGTGTATGCCGCTGATCAGGGGCTGTAAGGCAGTAGTGTATGCCGCTGATCAGGGGCTGTAAGGCAGTAGTGTACGCCGCTGATCAGGGGCTGTAAGGCAGTAGTGTATGCCGCTGATCAGGGGCTGTAAGGCAGTAGTGTATGCCGCTGATCAGGGGCTGTAAGGCAGTAGTGTACGCTGCTGATCAGGGGCTGTGAGGCAGTAGTGTATGCCGCTGATCAGGGGCTGTAAGGCAGTAGTGTACGCCGCTGATCAGGGGCTGTAAGGCAGTAGTGTACGCCGCTGATCAGGGGCTGTAAGGCAGTAGTGTATGCCGCTGATCAGGGGCTATAAGGTAGTAGTGTACGCCGCTGATGAGGGGCTATAAGGCAGTAGTGTACGCCGCTGATCAGGGGCTGTAAGGCAGTAGTGTATGCTGCTGATCAGGGGCTGTAAGGCAGTATTGTACGCCGCTGATCAGGGGCTGTAAGGCAGTAGTGTATGCCGCTGATCAGGGGCTGTAAGGCAGTAGTGTACGCCGCTGATCAGGGGCTGTAAGGCAGTAGTGTATGCCGCTGATCAGGGGCTGTGAGGCAGTAGTGTACGCCGCTGATCAGTGGCTGTAAGGCAGTAGTGTACGCCGCTGATCAGGGGCTGTAAGGCAGTAGTGTATGCCGCTGATCAGGGGCTGTAAGGCAGTAGTGTATGCTGCTGATCAGGGGCTGTAAGGCAGTATTGTACGCCGCTGATCAGGGGCTGTAAGGCAGTAGTGTCCGCCGCTGATCAGGGGCTGTAAGGCAGTAGTGTATGCCGCTGATCAGGGGCTGTAAGGCAGTAGTGTACGCCGCTGATCAGGGGCTGTAAGGCAGTAGTGTACGCCGCTGATCAGGGGCTGTAAGGCAGTAGTGTACGCCGCTGACCAGGGGCTGTAAGGCAGTAGTGTACGCCGCTGATCAGGGGCTGTAAGGCAGTAGTGTATGCCGCTGATCAGGGGCTGTAAGGCAGTAGTGTATGCCGCTGATCAGGGGCTGTAAGGCAGTAGTGTATGCCGCTGATCAGGGGCTGTAAGGCAGTAGTGTATGCCGCTGATCAGGGGCTGTAAGGCAGTAGTGTATGCCGCTGATCAGGGGCTGTAAGGCAGTAGTGTACGCCGCTGATCAGGGGCTGTAAGGCAGTAGTGTATGCCGCTGATCAGGGGCTGTAAGGCAGTAGTGTACGCCGCTGATCAGGGGCTGTAAGGCAGTAGTGTACGCCCCTGATCAGCGGCTGTAAGGCAATAGTGTATGCCGCTGATCAGGGGCTGTAAGGCAGTAGTGTACGCCCAGGGGCTGTAAGGCAGTAGTGTACGCCGCTGATCAGGGGCTGTAAGGCAGTAGTGTACGCCGCTGATCAGGGGCTGTAAGGCAGTAGTGTATGCCGCTGATCAGGGGCTGTAAGGCAGTAGCTGATGCCGCTGATCAGGGGCTGTAAGGCAGTAGTGTATGCCGCTGATCAGGGGCTGTAAGGCAGTAGTGTATGCCGCTGATCAGGGGCTGTAAGGTAGTAGTGTACGCCGCTGATCAGGGGCTGTAAGGCAGTAGTGTATGCCGCTGATCAGGGGCTGTAAGGCAGTAGTGTATGCCGCTGATCAGGGGCTATATGGCAGTAGTGTACGCCGCTAATCAGGGGCTGTAAGGCAGTAGTGTACACCGCTGATCAGGGGCTGTAAGGCAGTAGTGTATGCCGCTGATCAGGGGCTGTAAGGCAGTAGTGTACGCCGCTGATCAGGGGCTGTAAGGCAGTAGTGTACGCCGCTGATCAGGGGCTGTAAGGCAGTAGTGTACGCCGCTGATATGGGGCTGTAAGGCAGTAGTGTATGCCGCTGATCAGGGGCTATAAGGTAGTAGTGTACGCCGCTGATGAGGGGCTATAAGGCAGTAGTGTACGCCGCTGATCAGGGGCTGTAAGGCAGTAGTGTATGCCGCTGATCAGGGGCTGTAAGGCAGTAGTGTACGCCGCTGATCAGGGGCTGTAAGGCAGTAGTGTATGCTGCTGATCAGGGGCTGTAAGGCAGTATTGTACGCCGCTGATCAGGGGCTGTAAGGCAGTATTGTACGCCGCTGATCAGGGGCTGTAAGGCAGTAGTGTATGCCGCTGATCAGGGGCTGTAAGGCAGTAGTGTATGCCGCTGATCAGGGGCTGTAAGGCAGTAGTGTATGCTGCTGATCAGGGGCTGTAAGGCAGTATTGTACGCCGCTGAACAGGGGCTGTAAGGCAGTAGTGTCCGCCGCTGATCAGGGGCTGTAAGGCAGTAGTGTATGCCGCTGATCAGGGGCTGTAAGGCAGTAGTGTACGCCGCTGATCAGGGGCTGTAAGGCAGTAGTGTACGCCGCTGATCAGGGGCTGTAAGGCAGTAGTGTACGCCGCTGATCAGGGGCTGTAAGGCAGTAGTGTACGCCGCTGACCAGGGGCTGTAAGGCAGTAGTGTACGCCGCTGATCAGGGGGTGTAAGGCAGTAGTGTATGCCGCTGATCAGGGGCTGTAAGGCAGTAGTGTATGCCGCTGATCAGGGGCTGTAAGGCAGTAGTGTACGCCGCTGATCAGGGGCTGTAAGGCAGTTGTGTACGCCGCTGATCAGGGGCTGTAAGGCAGTAGTGTATGCCGCTGATCAGGGGCTGTAAGGAAGTAGTGTATGCCGCTGATCAGGGGCTATATGGCAGTAGTGTATGCCGCTGATCAGGGGCTGTAAGGCAGTAGTGTATGCCGCTGATCAGGGGCTGTAAGGCAGTAGTGTACGCCGCTGATCAGGGGCTGTAAGGCAGTAGTGTATGCCGCTGATCAGGGGCTGTAAGGCAGTAGTGTACGCCGCTGATCAGGGGCTGTAAGGCAGTAGTGTACGCCGCTGATCAGGGGCTGTAAGGTAGTAGTGTACGCCCCTGATCAGCGGCTGTAAGGCAATAGTGTATGCCGCTGATCAGGGGCTGTAAGGCAGTAGTGTACGCCCAGGGGCTGTAAGGCAGTAGTGTACGCCGCTGATCAGGGGCTGTAAGGCAGTAGTGTACGCCGCTGATCAGGGGCTGTAAGGCAGTATTGTATGCCGCTGATCAGGGGCTGTAAGGCAGTAGCTGATGCCGCTGATCAGGGGCTGTAAGGCAGTAGTGTATGCCGCTGATCAGGGGCTGTAAGGCAGTAGTGTATGCCGCTGATCAGGGGCTGTAAGGTAGTATCTGATGCCGCTGATCAGGGGCTGTAAGGCAGTAGTGTATGCCGCTGATCAGGGGCTGTAAGGCAGTAGTGTATGCCGCTGATCAGGGGCTGTAAGGCAGTAGTGTACGCCGCTGATCAGGGGCTGTAAGGCAGTAGTGTACGCCGCTGATCAGGGGCTGTAAGGCAGTAGTGTATGCTGCTGATCAGGGGCTGTAAGGCAGTATTGTACGCCGCTGATCAGGGGCTGTAAGGCAGTAGTGTCCGCCGCTGATCAGGGGCTGTAAGGCAGTAGTGTACGCCGCTGATCAGGGGCTGTAAGGCAGTAGTGTACGCCGCTGATCCGGGGCTGTAAGGCAGTAGTGTATGCCGCTGATCAGGGGCTGTAAGGCAGTAGCTGATGCCGCTGATCAGGGGCTGTAAGGCAGTAGTGTATGCCGCTGATCAGGGGCTGTAAGGCAGTAGTGTTCGCCGCTGATCCGGGGCTGTAAGGCAGTAGTGTATGCCGCTGATCAGGGGCTGTAAGGCAGTAGTGTATGCCGCTGATCAGGGGCTGTAAGGCAGTAGTGTATGCCGCTGACCAGGGGCTGTAAGGCAGTAGTGTATGCCGCTGATCAGGGGCTGTAAGGCAGTAGTGTATGCCGCTGATCAGGGGCTATAAGGTAGTAGTGTACGCCGCTGATGAGGGGCTATAAGGCAGTAGTGTACGCCGCTGATCAGGGGCTGTAAGGCAGTAGTGTATGCTGCTGATCAGGGGCTGTAAGGCAGTAGTGTATGCCGCTGATCAGGGGCTGTAAGGCAGTAGTGTACGCCGCTGATCAGGGGCTGTAAGGCAGTAGTGTATGCCGCTGATCAGGGGCTGTAAGGCAGTAGTGTATGCCGCTGATCAGGGGCTGTAAGGCAGTAGTGTACGCTGCTGATCAGGGGCTGTGAGGCAGTAGTGTATGCCGCTGATCAGGGGCTGTAAGGCAGTAGTGTACGCCGCTGATCAGGGGCTGTAAGGCAGTAGTGTACGCCGCTGATCAGGGGCTGTAAGGCAGTAGTGTATGCCGCTGATCAGGGGCTATAAGGTAGTAGTGTACGCCGCTGATGAGGGGCTATAAGGCAGTATTGTATGCCGCTGATCAGGGGCTATAAGGTAGTAGTGTACGCCGCTGATCAGGGGCTGTAAGGCAGTAGTGTATGCTGCTGATCAGGGGCTGTAAGGCAGTATTGTACGCCGCTGATCAGGGGCTGTAAGGCAGTAGTGTATGCCGCTGATCAGGGGCTGTAAGGCAGTAGTGTACGCCGCTGATCAGGGGCTGTAAGGCAGTAGTGTATGCCGCTGATCAGGGGCTGTGAGGCAGTAGTGTACGCCGCTGATCAGAGGCTGTAAGGCAGTAGTGTATGCCGCTGATCAGGGGCTGTAAGGCAGTAGTGTATGCCGCTGATCAGGGGCTATATGGCAGTAGTGTACGCCGCTAATCAGGGGCTGTAAGGCAGTAGTGTACACCGCTGATCAGGGGCTGTAAGGCAGTAGTGTACGCCGCTGATCAGGGGCTGTAAGGCAGTAGTGTATGCCGCTGATCAGGGGCTGTAAGGCAGTAGTGTACGCCGCTGATCAGGGGCTGTAAGGCAGTAGTGTATGCCGCTGATCAGGGGCTATAAGGTAGTAGTGTACGCCGCTGATCAGGGGCTGTAAGGCAGTAGTGTATGCCGCTGATGAGGGGCTATAAGGCAGTAGTGTATGCCGCTGATCAGGGGCTGTAAGGCAGTAGTGTACGTCGCTGATCAGGGGCTGTAAGGCAGTAGTGTATGCCGCTGATCAGGGGCTGTAAGGCAGTAGTGTACGCCGCTGATCAGGGGCTGTAAGGCAGTAGTGTACGCCGCTGATCAGGGGCTGTAAGGCAGTAGTGTATGCCGCTGATCAGGGGCTGTAAGGCAGTAGTGTACGCCGCTGATCAGGGGCTGTAAGGCAGTATTGTACGCCGCTGATCAGGGGCTGTAAGGCAGTAGTGTATGCCGCTGATGAGGGGCTATAAGGTAGTAGTGTACGCCGCTGATGAGGGGCTATAAGGCAGTAGTGTACGCCGCTGATCAGGGGCTGTAAGGCAGTAGTGTATGCCGCTGATCAGGAGCTGTAAGGTAGTATCTGATGCCGCTGATCAGGGGCTATAAGGCAGTAGTGTACGCCGCTGATCAGGGGCTGTAAGGCAGTAGTGTATGCCGCTGATCAGGGGCTGTAAGGCAGTAGTGTATGCCGCTGATCAGGGGCTGTAAGGCAGTAGTGTATGCTGCTGATCAGGGGCTGTAAGGCAGTAGTGTATGCCGCTGATCAGGGGTTGTAAGGCAGTAGTGTACGCCGCTGATCAGGGGCTGTAAGGTAGTAGTGTACGCCGCTGATCAGGGGCTGTAAGGCAGTAGTGTATGCCGCTGATCAGGGGCTGTAAGGCAGTAGTGTACGCTGCTGATCAGGGGCTGTAAGGCAGTAGTGTATGCCGCTGATCAGGGGCTGTAAGGCAGTAGTGTATGCCGCTGATCAGGGGCTGTAAGGCAGTAGTGTACGCCGCTGATCAGGGGCTGTAAGGCAGTAGTGTCCGCCGCTGATCAGGGGCTGTAAGGCAGTAGTGTATGCCGCTGATCAGGGGCTGTAAGGCAGTAGTGTACGCCGCTGATCAGGGGCTGTAAGGCAGTAGTGTACGCCGCTGATCAGGGGCTGTAAGGCAGTAGTGTACGCCGCTGACCAGGGGCTGTAAGGCAGTAGTGTACGCCGCTGATCAGGGGCTGTAAGGCAGTAGTGTATGCCGCTGATCAGGGGCTGTAAGGCAGTAGTGTATGCCGCTGATCAGGGGCTGTAAGGCAGTAGTGTATGCCGCTGATCAGGGGCTGTAAGGCAGGAGTGTATGCCGCTGATCAGGGGCTGTAAGGCAGTAGTGTATGCCGCTGATCAGGGGCTGTAAGGCAGTAGTGTATGCCGCTGATCAGGGGCTGTAATGCAGTAGTGTATGCCGCTGATCAGGGGCTGTAAGGCAGTAGTGTATGCCGCTGATCAGGGGCTGTAAGGCAGTAGTGTATGCCGCTGATCAGGGGCTGTAAGGCAGTAGTGTATGCCGCTGATCAGGGGCTGTAAGGCAGTAGTGTATGCCGCTGATCAGGGGCTGTAAGGCAGTAGTGTACGCCGCTGATCAGAGGCTGTAAGGCAGTAGTGTATGCCGCTGATCAGGGGCTATATGGCAGTAGTGTACGCCGCTAATCAGGGGCTGTAAGGCAGTAGTGTACACCGCTGATCAGGGGCTGTAAGGCAGTAGTGTATGCCGCTGATCAGGGGCTGTAAGGCAGTAGTGTACGCCGCTGATCAGGGGCTGTAAGGCAGTAGTGTACGCCGCTGATCAGGGGCTGTAAGGCAGTAGTGTATGCCGCTGATCAGGGGCTATAAGGTAGTAGTGTACGCCGCTGATGAGGGGCTATAAGGCAGTAGTGTACGCCGCTGATCAGGGGCTGTAAGGCAGTAGTGTATGCTGCTGATCAGGGGCTGTAAGGCAGTAGTGTACGCCGCTGATCAGGGGCTGTAAGGCAGTAGTGTATGCCGCTGATCAGGGGCTGTAAGGCAGTAGTGTATGCCGCTGATCAGGGGCTGTAAGGCAGTAGTGTACGCTGCTGATCAGGGGCTGTGAGGCAGTAGTGTATGCCGCTGATCAGGGGCTGTAAGGCAGTAGTGTATGCCGCTGATCAGGGGCTGTAAGGCAGTAGTGTACGCCGCTGATCAGGGGCTGTAAGGCAGTAGTGTATGCCGCTGATCAGGGGCTGTAAGGCAGTAGTGTATGCCGCTGATCAGGGGCTGTAAGGCAGTAGTGTACGCTGCTGATCAGGGGCTGTGAGGCAGTAGTGTATGCCGCTGATCAGGGGCTGTAAGGCAGTAGTGTACGCCGCTGATCAGGGGCTGTAAGGCAGTAGTGTACGCCGCTGATCAGGGGCTGTAAGGCAGTAGTGTATGCCGCTGATCAGGGGCTATAAGGTAGTAGTGTACGCCGCTGATGAGGGGCTATAAGGCAGTAGTGTACGCCGCTGATCAGGGGCTGTAAGGCAGTAGTGTATGCTGCTGATCAGGGGCTGTAAGGCAGTATTGTACGCCGCTGATCAGGGGCTGTAAGGCAGTAGTGTATGCCGCTGATCAGGGGCTGTAAGGCAGTAGTGTACGCCGCTGATCAGGGGCTGTAAGGCAGTAGTGTATGCCGCTGATCAGGGGCTGTGAGGCAGTAGTGTACGCCGCTGATCAGTGGCTGTAAGGCAGTAGTGTACGCCGCTGATCAGGGGCTGTAAGGCAGTAGTGTATGCCGCTGATCAGGGGCTGTAAGGCAGTAGTGTATGCTGCTGATCAGGGGCTGTAAGGCAGTATTGTACGCCGCTGATCAGGGGCTGTAAGGCAGTAGTGTCCGCCGCTGATCAGGGGCTGTAAGGCAGTAGTGTATGCCGCTGATCAGGGGCTGTAAGGCAGTAGTGTACGCCGCTGATCAGGGGCTGTAAGGCAGTAGTGTACGCCGCTGATCAGGGGCTGTAAGGCAGTAGTGTACGCCGCTGACCAGGGGCTGTAAGGCAGTAGTGTACGCCGCTGATCAGGGGCTGTAAGGCAGTAGTGTATGCCGCTGATCAGGGGCTGTAAGGCAGTAGTGTATGCCGCTGATCAGGGGCTGTAAGGCAGTAGTGTATGCCGCTGATCAGGGGCTGTAAGGCAGTAGTGTATGCCGCTGATCAGGGGCTGTAAGGCAGTAGTGTATGCCGCTGATCAGGGGCTGTAAGGCAGTAGTGTACGCCGCTGATCAGGGGCTGTAAGGCAGTAGTGTATGCCGCTGATCAGGGGCTGTAAGGCAGTAGTGTACGCCGCTGATCAGGGGCTGTAAGGCAGTAGTGTACGCCCCTGATCAGCGGCTGTAAGGCAATAGTGTATGCCGCTGATCAGGGGCTGTAAGGCAGTAGTGTACGCCCAGGGGCTGTAAGGCAGTAGTGTACGCCGCTGATCAGGGGCTGTAAGGCAGTAGTGTACGCCGCTGATCAGGGGCTGTAAGGCAGTAGTGTATGCCGCTGATCAGGGGCTGTAAGGCAGTAGCTGATGCCGCTGATCAGGGGCTGTAAGGCAGTAGTGTATGCCGCTGATCAGGGGCTGTAAGGCAGTAGTGTATGCCGCTGATCAGGGGCTGTAAGGTAGTAGTGTACGCCGCTGATCAGGGGCTGTAAGGCAGTAGTGTATGCCGCTGATCAGGGGCTGTAAGGCAGTAGTGTATGCCGCTGATCAGGGGCTATATGGCAGTAGTGTACGCCGCTAATCAGGGGCTGTAAGGCAGTAGTGTACACCGCTGATCAGGGGCTGTAAGGCAGTAGTGTATGCCGCTGATCAGGGGCTGTAAGGCAGTAGTGTACGCCGCTGATCAGGGGCTGTAAGGCAGTAGTGTACGCCGCTGATCAGGGGCTGTAAGGCAGTAGTGTACGCCGCTGATATGGGGCTGTAAGGCAGTAGTGTATGCCGCTGATCAGGGGCTATAAGGTAGTAGTGTACGCCGCTGATGAGGGGCTATAAGGCAGTAGTGTACGCCGCTGATCAGGGGCTGTAAGGCAGTAGTGTATGCTGCTGATCAGGGGCTGTAAGGCAGTATTGTACGCCGCTGATCAGGGGCTGTAAGGCAGTATTGTACGCCGCTGATCAGGGGCTGTAAGGCAGTAGTGTATGCCGCTGATCAGGGGCTGTAAGGCAGTAGTGTATGCCGCTGATCAGGGGCTGTAAGGCAGTAGTGTATGCTGCTGATCAGGGGCTGTAAGGCAGTATTGTACGCCGCTGAACAGGGGCTGTAAGGCAGTAGTGTCCGCCGCTGATCAGGGGCTGTAAGGCAGTAGTGTATGCCGCTGATCAGGGGCTGTAAGGCAGTAGTGTACGCCGCTGATCAGGGGCTGTAAGGCAGTAGTGTACGCCGCTGATCAGGGGCTGTAAGGCAGTAGTGTACGCCGCTGATCAGGGGCTGTAAGGCAGTAGTGTACGCCGCTGATCAGGGGCTGTAAGGCAGTAGTGTATGCCGCTGATCAGGGGCTGTAAGGCAGTAGTGTATGCCGCTGATCAGGGGCTGTAAGGTAGTAGTGTATGCCGCTGATCAGGGGCTGTAAGGCAGTAGTGTATGCCGCTGATCAGGGGCTGTAAGGCAGTAGTGTATGCCGCTGATCAGGGGCTGTAAGGCAGTAGTGTACGCCGCTGATCAGGGGCTGTAAGGCAGTTGTGTACGCCGCTGATCAGGGGCTGTAAGGCAGTAGTGTATGCCGCTGATCAGGGGCTGTAAGGAAGTAGTGTATGCCGCTGATCAGGGGCTATATGGCAGTAGTGTATGCCGCTGATCAGGGGCTGTAAGGCAGTAGTGTATGCCGCTGATCAGGGGCTGTAAGGCAGTAGTGTACGCCGCTGATCAGGGGCTGTAAGGCAGTAGTGTATGCCGCTGATCAGGGGCTGTAAGGCAGTAGTGTACGCCGCTGATCAGGGGCTGTAAGGCAGTAGTGTACGCCGCTGATCAGGGGCTGTAAGGTAGTAGTGTACGCCCCTGATCAGCGGCTGTAAGGCAATAGTGTATGCCGCTGATCAGGGGCTGTAAGGCAGTAGTGTACGCCCAGGGGCTGTAAGGCAGTAGTGTACGCCGCTGATCAGGGGCTGTAAGGCAGTAGTGTACGCCGCTGATCAGGGGCTGTAAGGCAGTATTGTATGCCGCTGATCAGGGGCTGTAAGGCAGTAGCTGATGCCGCTGATCAGGGGCTGTAAGGCAGTAGTGTATGCCGCTGATCAGGGGCTGTAAGGCAGTAGTGTATGCCGCTGATCAGGGGCTGTAAGGTAGTATCTGATGCCGCTGATCAGGGGCTGTAAGGCAGTAGTGTATGCCGCTGATCAGGGGCTGTAAGGCAGTAGTGTATGCCGCTGATCAGGGGCTGTAAGGCAGTAGTGTACGCCGCTGATCAGGGGCTGTAAGGCAGTAGTGTACGCCGCTGATCAGGGGCTGTAAGGCAGTAGTGTATGCTGCTGATCAGGGGCTGTAAGGCAGTATTGTACGCCGCTGATCAGGGGCTGTAAGGCAGTAGTGTCCGCCGCTGATCAGGGGCTGTAAGGCAGTAGTGTACGCCGCTGATCAGGGGCTGTAAGGCAGTAGTGTACGCCGCTGATCCGGGGCTGTAAGGCAGTAGTGTATGCCGCTGATCAGGGGCTGTAAGGCAGTAGCTGATGCCGCTGATCAGGGGCTGTAAGGCAGTAGTGTATGCCGCTGATCAGGGGCTGTAAGGCAGTAGTGTTCGCCGCTGATCCGGGGCTGTAAGGCAGTAGTGTATGCCGCTGATCAGGGGCTGTAAGGCAGTAGTGTATGCCGCTGATCAGGGGCTGTAAGGCAGTAGTGTATGCCGCTGACCAGGGGCTGTAAGGCAGTAGCTGATGCCGCTGATCAGGGGTTGTAAGGCAGTAGTGTACGCCGCTGATCAGGGGCTGTAAGGCAGTAGTGTATGCCGCTGATCAGGGGCTGTAAGGCAGTAGTGTACGCCGCTGATCAGGGGCTGTAAGGCAGTAGTGTATGCCTCTGATCAGGGGCTGTAAGGCAGTAGTGTACGCCGCTGATCAGGGGCTGTAAGGCAGTAGTGTACGCCGCTGATCAGGGGCTGTAAGGCAGTAGTGTATGCCGCTGATCAGGTGCTGTAAGGCAGTAGTGTATGCCTCTGATCAGGGGCTGTAAGGCAGTAGTGTACGCCGCTGATCAGGGGCTGTAAGGCAGTAGTGTACGCCGCTGATCAGGGGCTGTAAGGCAGTAGTGTACGCCGCTGATCAGGGGCTGTAAGGCAGTAGTGTACGCCGCTGATCAGGGGCTGTAAGGCAGTAGTGTATGCCGCTGATCAGGGGCTGTAAGGCAGTAGCTGATGCCGCTGATCAGGGGCTGTAAGGCAGTAGTGTACGCCGCTGATCAGGGGCTGTAAGGCAGTAGCTGATGCCGCTGATCAGGGGCTGTAAGGCAGTAGTGTATGCCGCTGATCAGGGGCTGTAAGGCAGTAGTGTATGCCGCTGATCAGGGGCTGTAAGGCAGTAGTGTACGCCGCTGATCA
Organism: Eleutherodactylus coqui; assembly: GCF_035609145.1. Lineage (NCBI taxonomy): Eukaryota > Metazoa > Chordata > Amphibia > Anura > Eleutherodactylidae > Eleutherodactylus > Eleutherodactylus coqui. Next base: position 342,903,889 of record NC_089838.1, read on the forward strand.
GGGGCTGTAAGGCAGTAGTGTATACCGCTGATCAGGGGCTGTAAGGCAGTAGTGTACGCCGCTGATCAGGGGCTGTAAGGCAGTAGTGTATGCCGCTGATCAGGGGCTGTAAGGCAGTAGTGTACGCCGCTGATCCGGGGCTGTAAGGCAGTAGTGTACGCCGCTGATCAGGGGCTGTAAGGCAGTAGCTGATGCCGCTGATCAGGGGCTGTAAGGCAGTAGTGTACGCCGCTGATCAGGGGCTGTAAGGCAGTTGCTGATGCCGCTGATCAGGGGCTGTAAGGCAGTAGTGTACGCCGCTGATCAGGGGCTGTAAGGCAGTAGCTGATGCCGCTGATCAGGGGCTGTAAGACAGTAGTGTACACCGCTGATCAGGGGCTGTAAGGCAGTAGTGTACGCGGCTGATCAGGGGCTGTAAGGCAGTAGTGTATGCCGCTGATCAGGGGCTGTAAGGCAGTAGTGTACGCCGCTGATCAGGGGCTGTAAGGCAGTAGTGTACGCCGCTGATCAGGGGCTGTAAGGCAGTAGCTGATGCCGCTGATCAGGGGCTGTAAGGCAGTAGTGTACACCGCTGATCAGGGGCTGTAAGGCAGTAGTGTACGCCGCTGATCAGGGGCTGTAAGGCAATAGTGTACGCCGCTGATCAGGGGCTGTAAGGCAGTAGTGTACGTCGCTGATCAGGGGCTGTAAGGTAGTAGTGTACGCCGCTGATCAGGGGCTGTAAGGCAGTAGTGTACGCCGCTGATCAGGGGCTGTAAGGCAGTAGTGTATGCCGCTGATCAGGGGCTGTAAGGCAGTAGTGTATGCCGCTGATCAGGGGCTGTAAGGCAGTAGTGTATGCCGCTGATCAGGGGCTGTAAGGCAGTAGTGTATGCCGCTGATCAGGGGCTGTAAGGCAGTAGTGTATGCCGCTGATCAGGGGCTGTAAGGCAGTAGTGTATGCCGCTGATCAGGGGCTGTAAGGCAGTAGTGTACGCCGCTGATCAGGGGCTGTAAGGCAGTAGTGTATGCCGCTGATCAGGGGCTGTAAGGCAGTAGTGTACGCCGCTGATCAGGGGCTGTAAGACAGTAGTGTACGCCGCTGATCAGGGGCTGTAAGGCAGTAGTGTACGCCCCTGATCAGCGGCTGTAAGGCAATAGTGTATGCCGCTGATCAGGGGCTGTAAGGCAGTAGTGTACGCCCAGGGGCTGTAAGGCAGTAGTGTACGCCGCTGATCAGGGGCTGTAAGGCAGTAGTGTACGCCGCTGATCAGGGGCTGTAAGGCAGTAGTGTACGCCGCTGATCAGGGGCTGTAAGGCAGTAGTGTATGCCGCTGATCAGGGGCTGTAAGGCAGTAGTGTACACCGCTGATCAGGGGCTGTAGGGCAGTAGTGTACGCCGCTGATCAGGGGCTGTAAGGCAGTAGTGTATGCCGCTGATCAGGGGCTGTAAGGCAGTAGTGTATGCCGCTGATCAGGGGCTGTAAGGCAGTAGTGTACGCCGCTGATCAGGGGCTGTAAGGCAGTAGTGTATGCCGCTGATCAGGGGCTGTAAGGCAGTAGTGTATGCCGCTGATCAGGGGCTGTAAGCTAGTAGTGTACGCCGCTGATCAGGGGCTGTAAGGCAGTAGTGTATGCCGCTGATCAGGGGCTGTAAGGCAGTAGTGTATGCCGCTGATCAGGGGCTGTAAGGCAGTAGTGTACACCGCTGATCAGGGCCTGTAAGGCAGTAGTGTACGCCGCTGATCAGGGGCTGTAAGGCAGTAGTGTATGCCGCTGATCAGGGGCTATATGGCAGTAGTGTACGCCGCTAATCAGGGGCTGTAAGGCAGTAGTGTACACCGCTGATCAGGGGCTGTAAGGCAGTAGTGTATGCCGCTGATCAGGGGCTGTAAGGCAGTAGTGTACGCCGCTGATCAGGGGCTGTAAGGCAGTAGTGTACGCCGCTGATCAGGGGCTGTAAGGCAGTAGTGTACGCCGCTGATATGGGGCTGTAAGGCAGTAGTGTATGCCGCTGATCAGGGGCTATAAGGTAGTAGTGTACGCCGCTGATGAGGGGCTATAAGGCAGTAGTGTACGCCGCTGATCAGGGGCTGTAAGGCAGTAGTGTATGCTGCTGATCAGGGGCTGTAAGGCAGTATTGTACGCCGCTGATCAGGGGCTGTAAGGCAGTAGTGTATGCCGCTGATCAGGGGCTGTAAGGCAGTAGTGTATGCCGCTGATCAGGGGCTGTAAGGCAGTAGTGTACGCCGCTGATCAGGGGCTGTAAGGCAGTAGTGTATGCCGCTGATCAGGGGCTGTAAGGCAGTAGTGTATGCCGCTGATCAGGGGCTGTAAGGCAGTAGTGTATGCCGCTGATCAGGGGCTGTAAGGCAGTAGTGTATGCCGCTGATCAGGGGCTATATGGCAGTAGTGTACGCCGCTAATCAGGGGCTGTAAGGCAGTAGTGTACACCGCTGATCAGGGGCTGTAAGGCAGTAGTGTATGCCGCTGATCAGGGGCTGTAAGGCAGTAGTGTATGCCGCTGATCAGGGGCTGTAAGGCAGTAGTGTACGCCGCTGATCAGGGGCTGTAAGGCAGTAGTGTACGCCGCTGATATGGGGCTGTAAGGCAGTAGTGTATGCCGCTGATCAGGGGCTATAAGGTAGTAGTGTACGCCGCTGATGAGGGGCTATAAGGCAGTAGTGTACGCCGCTGATCAGGGGCTGTAAGGCAGTAGTGTATGCTGCTGATCAGGGGCTGTAAGGCAGTATTGTACGCCGCTGATCAGGGGCTGTAAGGCAGTAGTGTATGCCGCTGATCAGGGGCTGTAAGGCAGTAGTGTATGCCGCTGATCAGGGGCTGTAAGGCAGTAGTGTATGCTGCTGATCAGGGGCTGTAAGGCAGTAGTGTATGCCGCTGATCAGGGGCTGTAAGGCAGTATTGTACGCCGCTGATCAGGGGCTGTAAGGCAGTATTGAACGCCGCTGATCAGGGGCTGTAAGGCAGTAGTGTCCGCCGCTGATCAGGGGCTGTAAGGCAGTAGTGTATGCCGCTGATCAGGGGCTGTAAGGCAGTAGTGTACGCCGCTGATCAGGGGCTGTAAGGCAGTAGTGTACGCCGCTGATCAGGGGCTGTAAGGCAGTAGTGTACGCCGCTGATCAGGGGCTGTAAGGCAGTAGTGTATGCCTCTGATCAGGGGCTGTAGGGCAGTAGTGTATGCCGCTGATCAGGGGCTGTAAGGCAGTAGTGTACGCCGCTGATCAGGGGGTGTAAGGCAGTAGTGTATGCCGCTGATCAGGGGCTGTAAGGCAGTAGTGTATGCCGCTGATCAGGGGCTGTAAGGCAGTAGTGTATGCCGCTGATCAGGGGCTGTAAGGCAGTAGTGTATGCCGCTGATCAGGGGCTATATGGCAGTAGTGTACGCCGCTGTTCAGGGGCTGTAAGGCAGTAGTGTACGCCGCTGACCAGGGGCTGTAAGGCAGTAGTGTACGCCGCTGATCAGGGGGTGTAAGGCAGTAGTGTATGCCGCTGATCAGGGGCTGTAAGGCAGTAGTGTATGCCGCTGATCAGGGGCTGTAAGGCAGTAGTGTATGCCGCTGATCAGGGGCTGTAAGGCAGTAGTGTATGCCGCTGATCAGGGGCTATATGGCAGTAGTGTATGCCGCTGATCAGGGGCTGTAAGGCAGTAGTGTATGCCGCTGATCAGGGGCTGTAAGGCAGTAGTGTACGCCGCTGATCAGGGGCTGTAAGGCAGTAGTGTATGCCGCTGATCACGGGCTGTAAGGCAGTAGTGTACGCCGCTGATCAGGGGCTGTAAGGCAGTAGTGTATGCCGCTGATCAGGGGCTGTAAGGCAGTAGTGTATGCCGCTGATCAGGGGCTGTAAGGCAGTAGTGTACGCCGCTGATCAGGGGGTGTAAGGCAGTAGTGTATGCCGCTGATCAGGGGCTGTAAGGCAGTAGTGTATGCCGCTGATCAGGGGCTATATGGCAGTAGTGCATGCCGCTGATCAGGGGCTGTAAGGCAGTAGTGTATGCCGCTGATCAGGGGCTGTAAGGCAGTAGTGTACGCCGCTGATCAGGGGCTGTAAGGCAGTAGTGTATGCCGCTGATCAGGGGCTGTAAGGCAGTAGTGTACGCCGCTGATCAGGGGCTGTAAGGCAGTAGTGTACGCCGCTGATCAGGGGCTGTAAGGCAGTAGTGTACGCCCCTGATCAGCGGCTGTAAGGCAATAGTGTATGCCGCTGATCAGGGGCTGTAAGGCAGTAGTGTACGCCCAGGGGCTGTAAGGCAGTAGTGTACGCCGCTGATCAGGGGCTGTAAGGCAGTAGTGTACGCCGCTGATCAGGGGCTGTAAGGTAGTAGTGTACGCCGCTGATCAGGGGCTGTAAGGCAGTAGCTGATGCCGCTGATCAGGGGCTGTAAGGCAGTAGTGTATGCCGCTGATCAGGGGCTGTAAGGCAGTAGTGTATGCCGCTGATCAGGGGCTGTAAGGTAGTATCTGATGCCGCTGATCAGGGGCTGTAAGGCAGTAGTGTATGCCGCTGATCAGGGGCTGTAAGGCAGTAGTGTATGCCGCTGATCCGGGGCTGTAAGGCAGTAGTGTATGCCGCTGATCAGGGGCTGTAAGGCAGTAGTGTATGCCGCTGATCAGGGGCTGTAAGGCAGTAGTGTATGCCGCTGACCAGGGGCTGTAAGGCAGTAGCTGATGCCGCTGATCAGGGGTTGTAAGGCAGTAGTGTACGCCGCTGATCAGGGGCTGTAAGGCAGTAGTGTATGCCGCTGATCAGGGGCTGTAAGGCAGTAGTGTATGCCTCTGATCAGGGGCTGTAAGGCAGTAGTGTACGCCGCTGATCAGGGGCTGTAAGGCAGTAGTGTACGCCGCTGATCAGGGGCTGTAAGGCAGTAGTGTATGCCGCTGATCAGGGGCTGTAAGGCAGTAGTGTATGCCGCTGATCAGGTGCTGTAAGGCAGTAGTGTACGCCGCTGATCAGGGGCTGTAAGGCAGTAGTGTACGCCGCTGATCAGGGGCTGTAAGGCAGTAGTGTACGCCGCTGATCAGGGGCTGTAAGGCAGTAGTGTATGCCGCTGATCAGGGGCTGTAAGGCAGTAGCTGATGCCGCTGATCAGGGGCTGTAAGGCAGTAGTGTACGCCGCTGATCAGGGGCTGTAAGGCAGTAGCTGATGCCGCTGATCAGGGGCTGTAAGGCAGTAGTGTATGCCGCTGATCAGGGGCTGTAAGGCAGTAGTGTATGCCGCTGATCAGGGGCTGTAAGGCAGTAGTGTATGCCGCTGATCAGGGGCTGTAAGGCAGTAGTGTATGCCGCTGATCAGGGGCTGTAAGGCAGTAGTGTATGCCGCTGATCAGGGGCTATAAGGTAGTAGTGTACGCCGCTGATCAGGGGCTGTAAGGCAGTAGTGTATGCCTCTGATCAGGGGCTGTAAGGCAGTAGTGTACGCCGCTGATCAGGGGCTGTAGGGCAGTAGTGTACGCCGCTGATCAGGGGCTGTAAGGCAGTAGTGTACACCGCTGATCAGGGGCTGTAAGGCAGTAGTGTAAGCCGCTGATCAGGGGCTGTAAGGCAGTAGTGTATGCCGCTGATCAGGGGCTGTAAGGCAGTAGTGTACGCCGCTGATCCGGGGCTGTAAGGCAGTAGTGTACGCCGCTGATCAGGGGCTGTAAGGCAGTAGCTGATGCCGCTGATCAGGGGCTGTAAGGCAGTAGTGTACGCCGCTGATCAGGGGCTGTAAGGCAGTTGCTGATGCCGCTGATCAGGGGCTGTAAGGCAGTAGTGTACGCCGCTGATCAGGGGCTGTAAGGCAGTAGCTGATGCCGCTGATCAGGGGCTGTAAGGCAGTAGTGTACACCGCTGATCAGGGGCTGTAAGGCAGTAGTGTACGCGGCTGATCAGGGGCTGTAAGGCAGTAGTGTATGCCGCTGATCAGGGGCTGTAAGGCAGTAGTGTACGCCGCTGATCAGGGGCTGTAAGGCAGTAGTGTACGCCGCTGATCAGGGGCTGTAAGGCAGTAGCTGATGCCGCTGATCAGGGGCTGTAAGGCAGTAGTGTACACCGCTGATCAGGGGCTGTAAGGCAGTAGTGTACGCCGCTGATCAGGGGCTGTAAGGCAGTAGCTGATGCCGCTGATCAGGGGCTGTAAGGCAGTAGTGTACGCCGCTGATCAGGGGCTGTAAGGCAGTTGCTGATGCCGCTGATCAGGGGCTGTAAGGCAGTAGTGTATGCCGCTGATCAGGGGCTGTAAGGCAGTAGTGTATGCCGCTGATCAGGGGCTGTAAGGCAGTAGTGTACACCGCTGATCAGGGGCTGTAAGGCAGTAGTGTATGCCGCTGATCAGGGGCTGTAAGGCAGTAGTGTACGCCGCTGATCAGGGGCTGTAAGGCAGTAGTGTACGCGGCTGATCAGGGGCTGTAAGGCAGTAGTGTACGCCGCTGATCAGGGGCTGTAAGGCAGTAGTGTACGCCGCTGATCAGGGGCTGTAAGGCAGTATTGTACGCCGCTGATCAGGGGCTGTAAGGCAGTAGTGTCCGCCGCTGATCAGGGGCTGTAAGGCAGTAGTGTACACTGCTGATCAGGGGCTGTAAGGCAGTAGTGTACGCCGCTGATCAGGGGCTGTAAGGCAGTAGCTGATGCCGCTGATCAGGGGCTGTAAGGCAGTAGTGTACACCGCTGATCAGGGGCTGTAAGGCAGTAGTGTACGCCGCTGATCAGGGGCTGTAAGGCAGTAGCTGATGCCGCTGATCAGGGGCTGTAGGGCAGTAGTGTATGCCGCTGATCAGGGGCTGTAAGGCAGTTGCTGATGCCGCTGATCAGGGGCTGTAAGGCAGTAGTGTATGCCGCTGATCAGGGGCTGTAAGGCAGTAGTGTATGCTGCTGATCAGGGGCTGTAAGGCAGTATTGTACGCCGCTGATCAGGGGCTGTAAGGCAGTAGTGTCCGCCGCTGATCAGGGGCTGTAAGGCAGTAGTGTACGCCGCTGATCAGGGGCTGTAAGGCAGTAGTGTATGCCGCTGATCCGGGGCTGTAAGGCAGTAGTGTATGCCGCTGATCAGGGGCTGTAAGGCAGTAGCTGATGCCGCTGATCAGGGGCTGTAAGGCAGTAGTGTATGCAGCTGATCAGGGGCTGTAAGGCAGTAGTGTACGCCGCTGATCCGGGGCTGTAAGGCAGTAGTGTATGCCGCTGATCAGGGGCTGTAAGGCAGTAGTGTATGCCGCTGATCAGGGGCTGTAAGGCAGTAGTGTACGCCGCTGATCAGGGGCTGTAAGGCAGTAGTGTACGCCGCTGATCAGGGGCTGTAAGGCAGTAGTGTATGCCGCTGATCAGGGGCTGTAAGGCAGTAGTGTATGCCGCTGATCAGGGGCTGTAAGGCAGTAGTGTACGCCGCTGATCAGGGGCTGTAAGGCAGTAGTGTATGCCGCTGACCAGGGGCTGTAAGGCAGTAGCTGATGCCGCTGATCAGGGGTTGTAAGGCAGTAGTGTACGCCGCTGATCAGGGGCTGTAAGGCAGTAGTGTACGCCGCTGATCAGGGGCTGTAAGGCAGTAGTGTACGCCGCTGATCAGGGGCTGTAAGGCAGTAGTGTATGCCGCTGATCAGGGGCTGTAAGGCAGTAGTGTACGCCGCTGATCAGGGGCTGTAAGGCAGTAGTGTACGCCGCTGATCAGGTGCTGTAAGGCAGTAGTGTACGCCGCTGATCAGGGGCTGTAAGGCAGTAGTGTACGCCGCTGATCAGGGGCTGTAAGGCAGTAGTGTACGCCGCTGATCAGGGGCTGTAAGGCAGTAGTGTATGCCGCTGATCAGGGGCTGTAAGGCAGTAGCTGATGCCGCTGATCAGGGGCTGTAAGGCAGTAGTGTACGCCGCTGATCAGGGGCTGTAAGGCAGTAGCTGATGCCGCTGATCAGGGGCTGTAAGGCAGTAGTGTATGCCGCTGATCAGGGGCTGTAAGGCAGTAGTGTATGCCGCTGATCAGGGGCTGTAAGGCAGTAGTGTACGCCGCTGATCAGGGGCTGTAAGGCAGTAGTGTATGCCTCTGATCAGGGGCTGTAAGGCAGTAGTGTACGCCGCTGATCAGGGGCTGTAGGGCAGTAGTGTACGCCGCTGATCAGGGGCTGTAAGGCAGTAGTGTACACCGCTGATCAGGGGCTGTAAGGCAGTAGTGTAAGCCGCTGATCAGGGGCTGTAAGGCAGTAGTGTATGCCGCTGATCAGGGGCTGTAAGGCAGTAGTGTACGCCGCTGATCCGGGGCTGTAAGGCAGTAGTGTACGCCGCTGATCAGGGGCTGTAAGGCAGTAGCTGATGCCGCTGATCAGGGGCTGTAAGGCAGTAGTGTACGCCGCTGATCAGGGGCTGTAAGGCAGTTGCTGATGCCGCTGATCAGGGGCTGTAAGGCAGTAGTGTACGCCGCTGATCAGGGGCTGTAAGGCAGTAGCTGATGCCGCTGATCAGGGGCTGTAAGGCAGTAGTGTACACCGCTGATCAGGGGCTGTAAGGCAGTAGTGTACGCGGCTGATCAGGGGCTGTAAGGCAGTAGTGTATGCCACTGATCAGGGGCTGTAAGGCAGTAGTGTACGCCGCTGATCAGGGGCTGTAAGGCAGTAGTGTACGCCGCTGATCAGGGGCTGTAAGGCAGTAGCTGATGCCGCTGATCAGGGGCTGTAAGGCAGTAGTGTACACCGCTGATCAGGGGCTGTAAGGCAGTAGTGTACGCCGCTGATCAGGGGCTGTAAGGCAGTTGCTGATGCCGCTGATCAGGGGCTGTAAGGCAGTAGTGTATGCCGCTGATCAGGGGCTGTAAGGCAGTAGTGTATGCCGCTGATCAGGGGCTGTAAGGCAGTAGTGTACACCGCTGATCAGGGGCTGTAAGGCAGTAGTGTATGCCGCTGATCAGGGGCTGTAAGGCAGTAGTGTACGCCGCTGATCAGGGGCTGTAAGGCAGTAGTGTACGCCGCTGATCAGGGGCTGTAAGGCAGTAGTGTACGCGGCTGATCAGGGGCTGTAAGGCAGTAGTGTACGCCGCTGATCAGGGGCTGTAAGGCAGTAGTGTATGCCGCTGATCAGGGGCTGTAAGGCAGTAGTGTACGCGGCTGATCAGGGGCTGTAAGGCAGTAGTGTACGCCGCTGATCAGGGGCTGTAAGGCAGTAGTGTACGCCGCTGATCAGGGGCTGTAAGGCAGTAGTGTACGCCGCTGATCAGGGGCTGTAAGGCAGTAGCTGATGCCGCTGATCAGGGGCTGTAAGGCAGTAGTGTACACCGCTGATCAGGGGCTGTAAGGCAGTAGTGTACGCCGCTGATCAGGGGCTGTAAGGCAGTAGCTGATGCCGCTGATCAGGGGCTGTAGGGCAGTAGTGTATGCCGCTGATCAGGGGCTGTAAGGCAGTAGTGTACGCGGCTGATCAGGGGCTGTAAGGCAGTAGTGTACGCCGCTGATCAGGGGCTGTAAGGCAGTAGCTGATGCCGCTGATCAGGGGCTGTAAGGCAGTAGTGTACACCGCTGATCAGGGGCTGTAAGGCAGTAGTGTACGCCGCTGATCAGGGGCTGTAAGGCAGTAGCTGATGCCGCTGATCAGGGGCTGTAAGGCAGTAGTGTACGCCGCTGATCAGGGGCTGTAAGGCAGTTGCTGATGCCGCTGATCAGGGGCTGTAAGGCAGTAGTGTATGCCGCTGATCAGGGGCTGTAAGGCAGTAGTGTACACCGCTGATCAGGGGCTGTAAGGCAGTAGTGTATGCCGCTGATCAGGGGCTGTAAGGCAGTAGTGTACGCCGCTGATCAGGGGCTGTAAGGCAGTAGTGTACGCGGCTGATCAGGGGCTGTAAGGCAGTAGTGTACGCCGCTGATCAGGGGCTGTAAGGCAGTAGTGTACGCCGCTGATCAGGGGCTTAAGGCAGTAGTGTACGCCGCTGATCAGGGGCTGTAAGGCAGTAGCTGATGCCGCTGATCAGGGGCTGTAAGGCAGTAGTGTACACCGCTGATCAGGGGCTGTAAGGCAGTAGTGTACGCCGCTGATCAGGGGCTGTAAGGCAGTAGCTGATGCCGCTGATCAGGGGCTGTAGGGCAGTAGTGTATGCCGCTGATCAGGGGCTGTAAGGCAGTTGCTGATGCCGCTGATCAGGGGCTGTAAGGCAGTAGCTGATGCCGCTGATCACCGCTCTGCTATCACATTGAGCTTACAAGGGAAGTTGGTGAAAGTATTGCCTGAAGTGTGTAGATCAGCATATGAGGTGCGGCTGTTTAGATGTGACTTTGGGGCCTTAAGGATTTGTCCAACCATGGGAGCTTTATAATGATAATAATAATAATAATAATGATAATAATACACAATGGGTAAAGGGGCGTGGCTTCGCTTGTTTGCTCATTTCCATGAGAATATATGCTTGCTTAGGCCTTTGCAGGCGTTTGTGTCTGTGCCCGCAAGCACCAGGTTCTTTGTTGATCCATGTACCCTGTTTCTCCGGTGATAAAACCTACCCGGAAATAAACCCTAGCAGGATTTTTCAGGATGCTTGAACTTTAAGCCCTATTCCAAAATTAAGCCCTAGTTGCAGTTAATTAAAAAAAAAAAAGGCAATGTAAATAGTGTCCAGGCAGCTATACATGGCAAAGTAAGATCTTGTGGAGCAAAATTAGTAGAAGACCCTGTCTTGTTTTCGGGGAGACAGGGATGATGGACGGTCATTATCTTGCTGTTAATATATAATGATGCTTACCTGTTTACAGGTGCGGTGTTATTGGAGATAAAGTAGACAGATGGGGTCATCTCGGGTTAAGTTGTACAGGCGCCCCAATAATATGGGGCACTAATTCTTTTTTCATTTTAGGAATTAAGAGAAGTATTGTGTGGATTGTTGGCCCCTCCTTTGTGTACCGGGCTGGAGGACGGCAGCGGAGCGCTGTTAGTCTGAAAATTTAGGATTGTACAGAACAGAGTTTGAAATTTTTTGGCGCGGTAGCAGATGTAGGAGGGGGAGGGGATTAATGGCGGAACTGATGTATAAAGAGTCACATGGGCTTGGAGAGTCACGTGGGCATAGAGAGTCACGTGGGCATAGAGAGTCACGTGGGCATGGAGAGTCACGTGGGCATGGAGAGTCACGTGGGCATGGAGGGTCACGTGGGTCCAGATGTTTTACACTTAGGGGTTAATGACATAGAAGAGAACCCATTGATGTGTCGTGGGACATTGTAAGGGAGATGTGGAGCATTAAACAAGGTTCAGATACAGTGATAGTATTTTCAGATATTGTTCCTCGATTATTATGGTCATGGCCGAGGTCTGTATATAGGGAGAGAATTCGGAGAAGGGTAACCCGGTGGTAGAGCTCATGCCAGGGGTGGGTTCCTTCTTTTTAGACATGCTGATATGGAAGGTTGGGTTCCAGGCTTCCATAGGAATGATCTAGTAGACTTGTCAGAGATTGGGTTGGATATTTTATTATGGAGCTGTGTAGATGATTGAGGAGGCTGCGGGTGTTGGGGGGGCCATGTCATTAGTGGGTGCCATGGCCTGGTGGGGGATTGGCACCCGCATTAGGCGGAGGGGGGGGGGGCAGGTAAACTTGGGGAGAGTTTGTTGGGGGTAAAGAGAGTTTACAGGAAGTGTTCTGGTTATTATTGGCTACATTCCTCCCCAAATGTTTGTAACCCCGTTAATAAACACCGCGGCCTTATTTACCAAATATTGGTGTCTGTGGCGGGGATTTATAAGAGTTTGGGAAGGTTTTAATAAAGCGTAAGATCCCATGCACATCTTCTTACGCAAGCCTTTGTGGGAGGTCTTATAAAGACCCTGAAGGACAAATTAGAAGCTGCCCGTCCTAGATAGCAGCAGAACGAGTAGTGAAGAAGCTGAGGACTGGGGGGCGAGGGGGAGGGAACATAAGAGCAGGAAGCGACCTAATAGGAAGGGGAGGGGTTAAACAGGGCGAGGAGAAGGAAGTTTCTCATTCCAGGTCGTGGAGAAGAGGGAAGAAGATGCAGGAACAGAAGATGGCCCGCAGCAAGCAAAGGGGTGGAAGGGTGGAAGCATCAGGGCTAGCAGGAAGGGTAGCGCAGCTGAGATAGAGAGCGCGAGAGTATTAGTGCATAGGGGCATAACGCCCCCAGCCAGCGCGGCCTCTGTTAGGCCGGATAGGGCTTGCTTGGCAAGAGATTTCACAGCGAGTCCAGTATTTAGAAGTGGTAGGGAAAGTAGCCTGCAGTTTGATAGCACTCACTTTGCGGTTTTAGATCGTGAACCCGGCAGCGGGCGCAGTTTTTTTGCGCAGGGTAGAAAAAGGCGCGCTGCAGATGCTCGCGGGGGGGGCAACTGGGAGGGGAGGGCGCGAGACAGATCGTCATCGCCACAGTCAGGAAAGGCAGGGAGGAGAAATAGGAGCCTGCGGTTCACAGGCGCTAAAAGTCATTCAGAAGCGGTGTCGGCTAGGGCATACCAGGGCAGCCGAGAAGCGGGAGCTCGGACTTCGCGGTATTTTTTACCCTTGTCACCGGCTTCTTCTGCAGACCTAAGAGAAGGATTTCAAGGAAGCAGTTGTGTCTCTACGCCTCCGGCCTGCGGGGCCTCAAGGCCAAGGAGCCCAAAGCGTCGGGTGTCACCCAGGACAGGGTTACGGAGCGACACGCGGTGCGACGAGAGTACCAGCAGTCACCGATACCCAACCCACGTTCTTTCCTTGGCAGTGCCGTCGGTCAACCAGGCGGGTGAGTCTTTTCGGTATCGTAAAGTATGGGAAAATGTGCCCGGCTCTAGCCGGAATGAAGATTTTATGGGTGCGCTAAAAGCGCTGGTTAAAAAATTTGATGTGGAAAAAGGACTACCAGTGTCTTATTCCCATCCGGGGAGCGCGGGCTCGCCCGAGATGGGCGGTCCACCGCAAGCACGAGGAAGCCTGCAGGGTGATAAATATGAAGGTTCGAGATTGGGGGCGGGTTTGGATGATGAGGTGGTGGAGAAAATAACAAGTGGTCAATACGTGGATATTTGGTCGTTATAATCAGTGGAACATATAGCGGTGGACAAAGAACGCTTCTACGAGCGCGGTACGGGTAAAAAACCCAAAGTAGCAAAAACATTCAGAAATTGGTTGCAGGCGTTCTTGATTTTGGCACATGTGACACGCAAGCAGCACCCGGCCAAGGGCCCGAAGCTGCTAGTATATATTAATACAATACATAGCGCGTACAAATTACATGGCGGTACGGCCTGGTGGCGATATGACGAGGATGTTCGTCGTAGGATTTCAGGATCCAGACATATAAGTTGGGCAACCAAGGCAACAGACGTCTGGATTCAGTTAATCCTAGCTCAGAAGCCAGTTAAACTATTTTTTCAAGGGGCGGCCGCAGGGGCGGGCGGACAACAGACCTCTGTGGCCACAAAGCCCTCCAGGTGTTGTTGGGCCTTCAACGAGGGCCATTGCCGTTTTTTCGCCTCATGCAAATTTCAGCATGACTGCTCAGTTTGCGGAGGACAGCACACAGTGCTGCGTTGCTTCCGGCATCAACGAACGTCGGCAGCACTGGGAGCACCAGGCACAGGGGCGAACCCCAGTGAACGCCAGGTACCTGGAGAGGTGGCTAGACAGGTACCCCAAGAAACTGGAAGCAAGCCTGCTTAGGGCGGGTTTTGCGGAGGGTTTCTTTATCCGGCATACGCCTGGCACCTCGCTTATGCTCAGCTGCAATTAAAAATCGGCTCGGGACAGTGAAACTTTGGTGATGGAAAAGTTACTGAAAGAAGTCGAACTGGGTCGAATGGATGTCCTTTTCAGGAACCGCCGTTCGGGACTTTGTGGGTTTCTCCTTTGGGGCTAGTACCGAAGAAAGAGACTGGCAAGTATCGACTTATTCATCATCTATCTTTTCCGCCGGGCGAGTCGGTCAACGACGGGATATCAAAAGAACAAGCGGCGGTTTCATACGCGTCCTTCGATCACGCCGTTTCGTTGGTCAGACAAGCGGGCGTAGGCGCCCGGCTGGCAAAAGCGGATATTGAATCGGCTTTCCGGCTATTACCGATACACCCAGAGTGTTTCCACTTATTGGGTTGTAGTGTGGAGGGCCTATACTTCGTGGACATGTGCCTACCCATGGGTTGCTCCGTCTCGTGCTATTACTTCAAAGTTTTTAGCTCCTTTCTGGAATGAATGGTGAGGTATGAGACGGGCATCCCATCATCTAGATGATTTTCTGTTTGTAGGCCCTCCGGAATCGGAGTCGTGCGGGTTCTTACTTTCATCGTTTCGAGCGCTTATGAGCAAAGCGGGGGTCCTCCTTTCAGATGACGTGACGAAGGAATTCGTTTTCGGGCAGATTATCAAGGGATGGAAAAAGACCAAGAGGCATAGAGATGGCAGGCGCCCGATTACATTCGAGCTATTAAGCGCCTTGCTTGACGTTACAGAGACAATCTGCACAGACGGGTATGAAAAGGACCTTTTTCGAGTGGCGTTTTCTCTCGCTTTTTCGCGGCACTTTGACTGTGCGAGTTGGTGTCGCCCAGCAAGACCAGACCAGCGGTCTCCTTTTTTCAGACATTATAATGGACAGCGGCGGGATTCAGATCTGCCTTAGAAAATCAAAAACAGATGTGTATGGGATGGGGGAATGGATCAGGATTGGTCCATTGGGGTCGAAGTGGTGCCCGGTGGTGCTCGTCAGAAATTTCGCAGCGCGGCACAGCGGATCGGGCCCTTTATTACAGCATGCGTCAGGCCTCCCGCTGACGAAGTTTCAATTTGCAACAGTAATGCGAGCTAGCTTGAGCAAGCTGGGGCTTAACCCCGGGGAATTTGGATCACATTCGTTCCGGATATGCGCAGCGATGTCGGCCTTCACGTGCGGATTGGGTAGTGAGGAGGTAAAGAGGGTAGGCCGTTGGAGGTCAGAGGCGTACCGTTCGTACGTGAGACCAGATTTAAGAGATTTATGAGTAGAGCATTTATACGATTCGATAGTTTGGGTTTTGTTTCTCTTTGTATTTCTTTAACAGTTTCGGATTGGACAGTTTGGGTGGTGGGCCATTCCTATGTCTATTGGGCAGAGAAAAGAGCTGGAGCTAGGCCTATGGGAGTAAATTTGGGTCTGAGCGGAGTACAAGTAAGATGGCATGGAGTGAGAGGCTTGCAATGGCCCAGGCTGCTTCAGGAGGTTTTAAAAATCAGCAGCTGGACACACGACAAGGTCATTTTGGTCATCCATGCAGGAGGAAATGACCTCAGAAAAATTAAGATAGCCGAACTCGTGGCACTGATGAAAGAAGACTTGCATCGTTTGCAAGAGTCCGGAGGGAGGCGAGGGATAACGAAGCGATCGAGCGTGTCAGACGGAATGTAAACTTTAGGATGTCTAAACATTGGGAGGAGTGGCGATACGTCATTGGGAACTGGAAAGAAGAGAACGTGGGATGCTGAGAGGTGACGGGGTGCATCTTAGCGACATAGGGCTAGATATGTTTTTGTCGAGGTTGTAAGATGGGGTGGAGGTGGCGTTGTTGCTGGCATGTGGGGGGCGGAAAGCAGCATAGGTTTATGCTGCATCCTTCGTGGCAGAGTGTAGGACTTCCATGCCAGCAAATGGAATGGAAGGGCTTGTCAGGCCGTTAGGGGCCTTCTAACGCCTTTTACAGTTAATAGTTATAGGTTTTAAATGTAGATATTAATGGCATGGAAGGAGAAAGGCGAAATTTTGACTCTTGTTAAATTATTCTTTAATAAAGGCTGTGGCCTACCCACAACAAGCCAGCATCGGTTTCTATTGTTCATTTGATAGTGGGAGCCCTTTTAGTGGGTAAGTCCCCCCAGTCTGAATGGCGTACTCTAGAGGCTCAGGCTCTTCTTCAAGTCGTCCGCGGTTTGGAGCTAGGCTCCTGTACCACGGTACTTGTAAACCTGGACAATAATGAATCCCGAAAACCTATCACTTGCTAGAACTGTGGCAAACAGGGCCACATGCGTAGACAATGTAGGGCACCTCCTAAGGCTCAGAATGGACAGTCCAAACCCAGACCGTCCTCCTCTGACTTTTAGGAAACAGGTGATCCAGTGTCTGTACTCATTGATGACGTCTGTCCTTTACAAGTTAGTAAATCTAGAAAGGGCCCAGTACCTATTGTCTCTGACTGTAGGTTCAGAAGGTCCTCTCCCCTTTCTGGTAGATGCTGGAGCAGCCACTAGTGTAATACACAGCAGACGTGTCAAAGAGAGTGACGTCAGTAAACAAAGCCTTTTATGTGTAGGAGTAGATGGAACACCAAAAGATCCTCCTTTGTCTAAGCCAATGGAAGTGAAGTTCACAACCAATTATTCTCTGACTACTCGATTGTTGGTTAGTGAAACCCCTCCTCTAAACCTATTAGGAGCCGATTTGCTGCAGAAAATCCCCACCTCTTAGAGTTCAGGGAGGATGGGTCGGGTAAAATCACGGGTCAGTTAGCAGAGAAAGAAATCTGTATACGAGCTGCATGTTGTCAGTCTTCAGAAACCCCTATAGCCGTATGCACAGCTTTGTTGTCAGAGGAGGAGCTGAAACAATGCTTACAACAAGTTCCAGCCCCGCCTTTGGAGTGAGGGAACCGCGGATATAGGCAAACTAGTAGCACCACCAGTTCAGATTAGGTTGGAACCAGGAGTCCCATTGCCATGTATTTCTCCATCCCTCTGTAGAAAAGACGGTAGATATTTGTTTGCTTTCACACACATAGGCAAACAATATACCTGGGCTGTGACGCTGCAGGGAGCTCAGATATCACCCTCCCTGTTCTCACAGCTCATGGGTCAAGTGTTGGAAGGCTGGCAACCTGAATCTGTGCTCCAGACAAAGCCACATGCGTAGAAGCTTCAATTTCTCTTTGATTCCTTATTAGAGATGAGCGAGCACCAAAATGCTCGGGTGCTCGTTACTCGGGACGAAATTATCGCGATGCTCGAGGGTTCGTTTCGAGTAACGAACCCCATTGAAGTCAATGGGCGACCAGAGCATTTTTGTATTTCGCCGATGCTCGCTAAGGTTTTCATTTGTGAAAATCAGGGCAATTCAAGAAAGTGATGGGAACGACACAGCAACGGATAGGGCAGGCGAGGGGCTACATGTTGGGCTGCATCTCAAGTTCACAGGTCCCACTATTAAGCCACAATAGCGGCAAGAGTGCCCCCCCCCTCCCAAAAACTTTTACTTCTGAAAAGCCTTCATTAGCAATGCATACCTTAGCTAAGCACCACACTACCTCCAACAAAGCACAATCTCTGCCTGCATGACACTCCGCTGCCACTTCTCCTGGGTAACATGCTGCCCAACCCCCCCCACCCCCCGCACGACCCAGTGTCCACAGCGCACACCAAAGTGTCCCTGCCCAGCCTTCAGCTGCACTCATGCCACACCACCCTCATGTATATTTATAAGTGCGTCTGCCATGAGGAGGAACCGCAGGCACACACTGCAGAGGGTTGGCACGGCTAGGCAGCGACCCTCTTTAAAAGGGGCGGGGCGATAGTCCACAATGCTGTACAGAAGCAATGAGAAATCCAATCCTGTGCCACCGCCATCAGGAGCTGCACACGTGGGCATAGCAATGGGGAACCTATGTGCCACACACTATTCATTCTGTCAAGGTGTCTGCATGCCCCAGTCAGAGCGCGGTTTTTTATAAATAGTCACAGGCAGGTACAACTCCGCAATGGGAATTCCGTGTGCACCCACAGCATGGGTGGCTCCCTGGAACCCACCCGCTGTACATAAATGTATCCCATTGCAGTGCCCATCACAGCTGATGTAGTAATGTCATGTTTAATGCAGGTGGGCTTCGGCCCACACTGCATGCCCCAGTCAGACTGGGGTTCTTTAGAAGTGGACACATGCAGTTACAACTCCGTGTGGACCCACGGCATGGGTGGCTCCCTGGAAGCCACTGGCGGTACATAAATATATCCCATTGCAGTGCCCAGCACAGCTGATGTAACGTCAGCTTTAATGCAGGTGGGCTAAAAATTAATTGGATTACACTGTAGGCGAGGGCCCCAAAAATTGGTGTACCAACAGTACTAATGTACGTCAGAAAAATTGGCCATGCCCAACCAAGAGGGCAGGTGAAACCCATTAATCGCTTTGGTTAATGTGGCTTAATTGGTAACTAGGCCTGGAGGCAGCCCAGTTAAAATAAAAATTGGTTGAGGTGAAAGTTTCAACGTTTTAATGAGCATTGAAACGTATAAAAATTGTTTACAAAAATTATATGACTGAGCCTTGTGGGCCTAAGAAAAATAGCCCGTTCGGCGTGATTACGTGAGGTTTCAGGAGGAGGAGGAATATTATACACAGATTGATGAAGCAAAAATGTCCCTGTTTTTGATGGTGATAGAGAACGATGCTTCCATCCGCGGGTGCAGCCTACGTATTGCTTAGGTATCGCTGCTGTCCGCTGGTGGAGAAGAGAAGTCTGGGGAAATCCAGGCTTTGTTCATCTTGATGAGTGTTAGCCTGTCGGCACTGTTCGGTTGACAGGCGGGTACGCTTATCTGTGATGATTCCCTCAGCCGCACTAAACACCCTCTCTGACAAGACGCTAGCCGCAGGACAAGCAAGCACCTCCAGGGCATACAGCGCGAGTTCAGGCCACGTGTCCAGCTTCGACACCCAGTAGTTGTAGGGGGCAGAGGCATCACGGAGGACGGTCGTGCGATCGGCTACGTACTCCCTCACCATCCTTTTACAGTGCTCCCGCCAACTCAGCCGTGACTGGGGAGCGGTGACACAGTCTTGCTGGGGAGCCAGAAAGCTGGCAAAGGCCTTGGATAATGGTCCCCTGCCTGCACTGTACATGCTGCCTGATCTCTGCGCCTCCCCTGCTACCTGGCCCTCGGAACTGCGCCTTCGGCCACTAGCACTGTCGGATGGGAAGTTTACCATCAGTTTGTCCACCAGCGCCCTGTGGTATAGCATCATTCTCGAACCCCTTTCCTCTTCGGGAATGAGAGTGGAAAGGCTCTCCTTATACCGTGGGTCGAGCAGTGTGTACACCCAGTAATCCGTAGTGGCCAGATTGCGTGTAACGCGAGGGTCACAAGAAAGGCATCCTAACATGAAGTCAGCCATGTGTGCCAGGGTACCTGTATGCAACACATGGCTGTCCTCACTAGGAAGATCACTTTCAGGATCCTCCTCCTCCTCCTCAGGCCATACACGCTGAAAGGATGACAGGCAAGCAGCATGTGTACCCTCAGCAGTGGGCCAGGATGCGGAGGCCCAAGTCAGGGTGTGGGCACAGGCCGAGCCAGTGCGGTGGCCAGGGGTAGAGGCAGGGCCAGACCGAATAATCCACCAACTGCTTCCCAAAGCGCCCCCTCGAGCCATGCCACCCTGCAGAGGTCAAGGTGCTCTACGCTGTGGCAGTTTTTCACTGAGACGCCTGACGACCGACGAACAGTGGTGTGCAACCTTTGTCGCGCCAAGATCAGCTGGGGAGGCACCACCACCAGCCTCACCACCACCAGCATGCGCAGACATATGATGGCCAAGCACCCCACAAGGTGGGACGAAGGCCGTTCACCGCCTCCGGTTTGCACCGCTGCCTCTCCCCCTGTGCCCCAACCTGCCACTGAGATCCAACCCCCCTCTGAGGACACAGGCAGTACCGTCTCCTGGCCTGCACCCACACCCTCACCTCCGCTCGGACGAGTACGTTCGCTCATCTCTATTCCTTATAAAGAACGGATGTAAGGCGTCAAAGGAGAAGCTCCAGTTTTGTTGTTCATCTGTGACTTTTCTTGGACATTGTCTCATGTCAGGAGCTCATCATCTCATCCAGGACTAGAGATGAGCGAGCGTACTCGTCTGAGCTTGATGCTCGCTCGAGTATTAGGGTGTTCGAGATGCTCGTTACTCGAGACGAGCACCACGCGGTACTCGAGTCAATTCCATTTCCTTCCCTGCATGTTTTGCGCCATTTTCTGGCCAATAGAAATGCAGGGAAGACATTACCACTTCCTCCTGTGACGTTCCAGCCCTATCCCACCCCCCTGCAGTGAGCGGCTGGCGAGATCAAGTGACCGCTGAGTATATAAAGCAGTCCCGTCCGTGGCTCGCCTCAGACACACGCTGGCAGAGATCAGGGACAGTGCTGCTGCTGATATAGGGAAAGTGTTAGTGTAGGATCCTGTCCTCAAGAACCCCAACGGTCCTTCTTAGGGCCACATCTGACCGTGTGCATTACTGTTGTGGCTGGTGGGAGCAGTTTTGCACCATTTTTTTTTCATCTCGGGCTGTGCAGGCTATTACAGCTATAGCGTTCTCAGTCTGCAGTGTATTATACAGAGTATAGGGACAGTGCTGGTGAAACAGGGACAGTGTTAGTGTAGGATCCTGTCTACAAGAACCCCAGTGGTCCTTCTTAGGGCTACCTCTGACTGTGTGCATTTTACTGTGTGGCTGCTGGGAGTTGTAGTGCTTCACTATTACGCAGCTAGGCCTGTTTGCAGCCTTCAGTATAATTTTTCTCTGCCTGCAGTTTGCGTTACTTTACCGCTGTCAGCCTCCAACTGTACGCCAATAATTCCATAATTATTTACACCGCTCTGTGTCTGCCGTCAGCTTCAGGCGCAGCGTACGGCCACAGCCCCTGATAGAGGGAAAGTCATATACATGCTATTGTATTGCCAACTCAAGAAGCAACAAGTTCGGATACGGCTTTAAAGAAGGACAAGTGGGTTGATACAACGCAATTTATTTGATAAGATAATAAATGAACACAATTATATAATTAAACTAATTTACATAAAATAGGTGATATTGATACTTTTACACTATTTCTTAGGCAAAGGTTAAATACTGGTATCACCAAGTAAAATACATGAACACATTAACATTACACATCAATATACTTACCACACATAAACGACATCTGTTCAGCTGGATGCCCCCTACTGGACAGAGTCCGTCACCTCGGAGTCTTTTCCATCATCTGTCCAATTTACCCTCAGCTGGGAGAGCATAGTTTATTAGAAACTCTTAAAAACATATACGGGCTGACTAACAGTACTAACATAAATTAACACCTGTGGCTCACCATCAGGGCCACAGGCTTTATCTGTGGCTCACCAGGTTTACCTGTGGCTCACCATCAGGGCCACAGGCTTTATCTGTTTGTTATTTTACTCTATGTTTGGCACACTAGGTAGCCTTATCTTGGGGACCTATTGTTGAAGCCTATCTTTGGCTGCCTGCTTGAATATTAGATTGGTTGTCTGAACTTTTGATAGGAGTCTAGCATTTCTACATTAGTGTTGCTGACATTGCAACACTTTAAGGAGGATAGGTATGCAGCTTTAAATACAGGATCCTCTTCAGCTGACCTATCTGAACATGCACCTGACTTTCTATTAATGTCAGTGCATATGACTAGAAATTCTACATTAGTGCTGCTAACATTGCAACACTTGTAGGAGGATAGG
This sequence comes from Eleutherodactylus coqui, assembly GCF_035609145.1. Classification (NCBI taxonomy): domain Eukaryota; kingdom Metazoa; phylum Chordata; class Amphibia; order Anura; family Eleutherodactylidae; genus Eleutherodactylus; species Eleutherodactylus coqui. The sequence goes on from NC_089838.1 coordinate 342,925,301, forward strand.
TATACAGCGCTAAATACAGGATCCTCTTCAGCTGACCTATCTGAACATGCACCTGACTTTCTATTAATGTCAGTGCATATGACTAGAAGTTGTACATTAGTGCTGCTAACATTGTAACACTTGTAGGAGGATAGGTATGCAGCTTTAAATACAGGATCCTCTTTAGCTGACCTATCTGAACATGCACCTGACTTTTCATTAATGTCAGTGCATATGACTAGAAGTTCTACATTAGTGTTGCTGACATTGCAACACTCTTAGGAGGATAGATATGCAGCTTTAAATACAGGATCCTCTTCAGCTGACCTATCTGAACATGCACCTGACTTTTCATTAATGTCAGTGCATATGACTAGAAGTTCTACATTAGTGCTGCTAACATTGTAACACTTGTAGGAGGATAGGTATACAGCGCTAAATACAGGATCCTTATAGCTGACATATCTAAACACGCATCTGACTTGTGACTACTGTCAGTGCATAAGTTCTTTATCCGAGTCCTCCTTCCTTCTTTACCAATGTAGCCACTATACCATCGTACCCTGCTGACTTTTTGTCTAACGGTGTCTGGTATATATATATACCTGTTGGCGACATCTTCGCAGACAACCCACTTTCTTGCCAATTTAATCCTACTGATTATATATCCTAAAAGAGGAAGATAGCTTAGTCAATTAAATGATTGACGCTATTAATCCCACTAAAGATTTTTTGGTCAAATATACATCTGTGGCTCCTGATGAACCCCTCTAAAGCGAGCGGAGAAACGCGTTGAGCCGTATTTCTCTGTGACTTCACCAGTCATTCAGAGCCGTAGTTCTCTGCGACCTCTACATACGACTGTCACCAGTCATTCAGTGCAGGAACTCTGTATATGCACTAAAGTTATCCACTTATACTGACCATGCTATTGTGACCATCATCTACATTGGAGACATTGGATGCAGAATTCAAACTTGCACCTAAATATATCTTCTCCTCTTTTTTGTGTTAATGTATGTTAGTACTGTTAGTCAGCCCGTATATGTTTTTAAGAGTTTCTAATAAACTATATTCTTTTAGTCTATACCTGTGAAGGGCTTTTAAGAAAAATTTACATATAGACTTCCCGTCTCTGTGATAAGCAGCTGGGAGAGCACCAGCGAAGTGGATCAGAGTTTCTCCTGGGGATTCATCACTGCATAAGGCGTCCCTAGTGCCGCTCCAGTTTGCTCTGATCATCTTCGTTCTGCCTCAGCTTATATACACAGAAAAATGTGTACGTGCGGCTATTGACAACTTTGAGTCCTACACACCTGTGGGTGGCCAATCCCTCAGGCATCTACGAGTCAAAGGTCACAACACCCCTCAATAATTGATGGCTCATTGTCAGTTGATTACAAAGTTCCATTAGTTTACAGGTTACACATTGGAGCCTACCTAAACGAGTCTTACAGGCTCAGGTCAATCACAGTTCACATTAGTTTTATCCAAAGTTAATGACATAAGAAATCACTTCATACAACTATCTATACAATCCACCCTTGATTACTTATATCATATCATAACTTAAAAGAATGAATTCAAAATGTCTTTACTATATTCTAACATTATACAATGATCCCATACCGTAAGTACAATACATAATCTAATTACCAAACAAGCATTGTAGAAGCAGTTGTAGACCATTCCGTAAACATATCATTCCAATGAAAACTTGTGTCAGCTTTAATTTTTGTCTGTATGCTTACTAATCTCTTCAATACTGAAATAGTTTGCTTCTCCATCTATTAATCCATCTAATAACTTTTCACAATTTAGATCATTATGGATGTGAATCTTACTGTCAATCCTCATACCTTCAAATTTTGGAAACCAATCAATACTATAAATTTGCACATCACATTTGTATTTTGAATTTTAAAGTAATTACACTCTCCAGTGCAGTAGGTCCGGCATCATAGTGGGGTGATGAATGTTCACCACATGACCTTGCCTGTATTAGTTGGATGTTAAACAATGTCACATCTATTACAATGTTTCCGTTATTTTTATTTGCTACTAACATTAAACCAATCTTGTCACATCTGGGCACAGAGCAAAAAATGCAAAAAAGAAAAATAACGCCCTCTAGATGTAAAATAACGCCCTCTAGATGTAAAATAACGCCCTCTAGATGTTGGACTGACAGATACAGGAATGCAAATGTCACTTTTTCTGTAAACTTTCTTCTTTTGATCTTCTTAGACCCAAAATCCACAGGGTCTCTAATACAAGGAAGCAGGGGATTATTGTGCCCTTGCTGCTTTCCCTGGTTAGCCAAAGAACAGACCCTAAGGCCTCATGTCCACGGGGAAAATCAGGCCCGCTCCGGATTCTCCATGTAGAATCCGTAGCGGGTCCCTCCTGCCCCGCGGACATGAGCGCTGAAAATAGGAATAAATCAGAATAAACTCACCTCCCATCCGCTCCGTTTCTTCTCTTCGCCGCGGCGTCATCTTCTCTCGTCGCGGCCGGATCTTCTTTCTTCGGCTCGGCGGATGTGCATGATGACGTCGGTGATGTGCCCGCGCATGCGCCGGTCCGAAGCAAAATGATCCGGCCGCAACTGAGAGAAGATGGCACCGCTGCGAAGAGAAGAACCGGAGCGTGTGAGTAAAATCTGATTTTTGTGTCCCGCGGATCCGGACGGCTTCCATAGGCTTCAATAGAAGCCCGCGGGAGCCGTCCCTGCGGGAGACCCGCATGAAAATGGAGCATGGTCCAGATTTTTTCATGCTCCATTTTTTTTAAAATCACTTTTATTGACGATCCGCGGGTATTTATCTACCTGCGGGTGGTCAATGCATCCCTATGGGGTGCGGATCCGCGCGCGGGAGAAGAGTTAAAATCCGCTGCGGATTTTAATTCTTATTTTCCCCGTGGACATGAGGCCTAAGTAGGAATCTGTCCCCGCCCATTACATTATTGTCAATCTCCTCCATTCTCCGTATCAATGGATGCAAGAAGTGCAGTTATCCCCAGCTGACTATAGAGCCCCTTTATTCCAATGTTGCAGATGCCCTCTGTACACCATTTTGTTGCCCGAGGTCTTTAGGGAGGAGCTGTGAGGCTTAGCCCTCCTTGGACATCATCAGCTGGTGGGCAGCATTCTGCAGAACATCTGAGGTTCACTCCGATGACAGTGTAGCAGCAGTCGGGCACACTTGTCAGTTCTTCAGGCTCAGTTGGATAGTCTCAGCATATGGACAGATGCAGCATGCACTTAGAGAAGATGACATTTCAAATCACAATTGAAAAAGTCCCAATGTCCTGGTGGAAATGACTCAGTTCATACATTTTCTCAGTCCCAAATAAACTTGATTCAGAATAACACAGTCCATGGCAAGTCAAACAAAACAAGAACAAAATCCCAATCCGGGGCCTTGTGGTACTTTTCTTCACCTCTCCATAAAAATAGATGAAACAAAAACAATTGTGTAGGTCAGAATTATCCATCCAACAATCTCTGCCCAGAGGGACCTGATAAGTTTTTTTGCTGTAGCAAATGAATATTCCTAATCTATCCTCATTGAGGCACAAATAACTTCTATACACCGTATACATAGAACTTGTGAATTATTAGACATTTAAACAAATACCTATGATTCCTTGATAATATGTTAGACAGCAAACCAATCAATTTTCAAACATAATCTTAGTTTTATCCTCATCAGCAGCATAATTATGGGTGTATCAAATATGTTATCAAACCCGAGAAACCAAGTTAATCAATTCATAACACAGTAGTCTTAGATTTGTCGATGTCATCTTCATCAGCAGTTTTTACCACATCCCATTCCCAAATTTGTCACTTTTTCACAAGTAAATTATTATGTAATATATTCACATAATTTTTCCATTTTTAGATTTGTAACAAATAGCTTATTATGCAACATACATTCATATGGTTTTTGTAGTTTCTCCCAAAACAAAACACAAATAGACATACTATTAGAGATGAGCGAACGTACTCGTCCGAGCTTGATACTCGTTCGAGTATTAGCGTGTTCGGGATGCTCGTTACTCGTAACGAGTACCACGCGATGTTCGGGTTACTTTCACTTTCATCTCTGAGACGTTAGCGCACTTTTCTGGCCAATTGAAAGACAGGGAAGGCATTACAACTTCCCCTGCGACGTTCAAGCCCTATACCACCCCCCTGCAGTGAGTGGCTGGGGAGATCAGGTGTCACCCGAGTATAGAAATCGGCCCCTCCAGCGGATCGCCACAGATGCATTCTGACATAGCTGAGGGACAGTGCTATAGTGTTGGAGCTGCTATAGGGAGAGCGTTAGGAGTTAGTGTAGGCTTCAAGAACCCCAACGGTCCTTCTTAGGGCCACATCTAACCGTGTGCAGTACTGTGGAGGCTGCTTTTAGCAGTGTTGCACATTTTTTTTTTTTGGTATATCGGCCGTGCAGAGCATTGCGCCCTGCAGTAATACTACAGGGACAGAAGTGTGGAGGCAGGGACAGAAGACATATATTATAGATTGAATATACGCAGTGGTCCTTTTGAAAAAAATATTGAAAAAAAATCTATTTGGCCTGCCTGTCACTCTGCTCAGTGTTCTGGGTCCGTGTGTGCTGGGGGTAGTAGTTCTCCAAAATCATACGCAGCCAGCTAAGTGTTACAGCAGGCTTGCGCCAAATTATTTCCTGGCGTTCCGTAAGCGAACTCAGCCTCCAACCACAGGCCAATAAGCGGCACATTTAATTACAGCATTGTGTTTCTGCATTCCTGGTAATACACCATGCTGAGGGGTAGGGGTAGGCCTAGAGGACATGGGCGCGGCCGAGGACGCGGAGGCCCTAGTCCGGGTGTGGGCACAGGCCGAGCTCCTGATCCAGGTGTATCGCAGCCGACTGCTGCGGGATTAGGAGAGAGGCACGTTTCTGGCGTCCCCACATTCATCGCCCAATTAATGGGTCCACGCGGTAGACCTTTATTAGAAAATGAGCAGTGTGAGCAGGTCCTGTCATGGATGGCAGAAAGTGCATCCAGCAATCTATCAACCACCCAGAGTTCTACGCCGTCCACTGCTGCAACTCTGAATCCTCTGGCTGCTGCTCCTCCTTCCTCCCAGCCTCCTCACTCCATGAAAATGAGACATTCTGAGGAGCAGGCAGACTCCCAGGAACTGTTCTCGGGCCCCTGCTCAGAATGGGCAGCAATGGTTCCTATCCCACCGGAGGAGTTTATCGTGACTGATGCTCAACCATTGGAAAGTTCCCGGGGTCCGGGGATGAGGCTGGGGACTTCCGGCAACTGTCTCAAGACCTTTCATTGGGTGAGGAGGACGATGACGATGAGACACAGTTGTCTATCAGTGAGGTAGTAGTAAGGGCATTAAGTCCGAGAGAGGAGCGCACAGAGGATTCGGAGGAAGAGCAGCAGGACGATGAGGTGACTGACCCCACCTGGTTTGCTACGCCTACTGAGGACAGGTCTTCAGAGGGGGAGGCAAGGGCAGCAGCAGGGCAGGTTGCAAGAGGCAGTGCGGTGGCCAGGGGTAGAGGCAGGGCCAGACAGAATAATCCACCAACTGTTTCCCAAAGCGCCCCCTCGCGCCATGCCACCCTGCAGAGGCCAAGGTGCTCAAAGGTGTGGTAGTTTTTCACTGAGAGTGCAGACGACTGACGAACAGTGGTGTGCAACCTTTGTCGCGCCAAGATCAGCCGCGGAGCCACCACCACCAGCCTCACCACCACCAGCATGCGCAGACATATGATGGCCAAGCACCCCACAAGGTGGGACGAAGGCCGTTCACCGCCTCCGGTTTGCACCGCTGCCTCTCCCCCTGTGCCCCAACCTGCCACTGAGATCCAACCCCCGCTCTGAGGACACAGGCACTACCGTCTCCTGGCCTGCACCCACACCCTCACCTCTGCTGTCCTCGGCCCCATCCACCAATGTCTCTCAGCGCAGCGTCTAGCCGTTGCCAGCGCAAGTGTTTGAGCGCAAGCGCAATTACGCCGCCACGCACCCGCACGCTCAAGCGTTAACCGTCCACATAGCCAAATTTATCAGCCTGGAGATGCTGCCGTATAGGGTTGTGGAAACGGAGTCCTTCAAAAGTATCATGGAGGCGGCGGCCCCGCGCTACTCAGTTCCCAGTCGCCACTACTTTTCCCGATGTGCCGTCCCAGGCCTGCACGACCACGTCTCCCGCAACATTGTACGCGCCCTCACCAACGCGGTTACTGCCAAGGTCCACTTAACAACGGACACGTGGACAAGCACAGGCGGGCAGGGCCACTACATCTCCCTGACGGCACATTGGGTGAATTTAGTGAAGGCTGGGACCGAGTCAGAGCCTGGGACCGCTCACGTCCTACCCACCCCCAGAATTGCGTGCCCCAGCTCGGTGGTGGTATCTGCGGCGGTGTATGCTTCCTCCACTAAACCACCCTCCTCCTCCTCCTCCAACGCAACCTCTGTCTCGCAATCAAGATGTGTCAGCAGCAGCACGTCGCCAGCAGTCGGTGTCGCGCGGCGTGGCAGCACAGCGGTGGGCAAGCGTAAGCAGGCCGTGCTGAAACTACTCAGCTTAGGAGATAAGAGGCACACGGCCCACGAACTGCTGCAGGGTCTGACAGAGCAGACCGACCGCTGGCTTGCGCCGCTGAGCCTCCAACCAGGCATGGTCGTGTGTGACAACGGCCGTAACCTGGTGGCGGCTCTGCAGCTCGGCAGCCTCACGCACGTGCCATGCCTGGCCCACGTCTTTAATTTGGTGGTTCAGCGCTTTCTGAAAAGCTACCCCCACTTGTCATACCTGCTCGGAAAGGTGCGCCAGCTCTGCGCACATTTCCGCAAATCCCACACGCACGCTGCCACCCTGCGGACCCTGCAACATCGGTTTAATCTGCCAGTGCACCGACTGCTGTGCGACGTGCCCACACGGTGGAACTCTACGCTCCACATGTTGGCCAGGCTCTATGAACAGCGTAGAGCTATAGTCGAATACCAACTCCAACATGGGCGACGCAGTGGGACTCAGCCTCCTCAATTATTTTCAGAAGAGTGGGCCTGGTTGGCAGCCATCTGCCAGGTCCTTGGAAAGTTTGAGGAGTCTACCCAGGTGGTGAGCGGGGATGCTGCAAACATTAGTGTCACCATTCCTCTGCTATGCCTCTTGAGAAGTTCCCTGCAAAGCATAAAGGCAGACGCTTTGCGCTCGGAAACAGAGCCGGGGGAAGACAGTATGTCGCTGGATAGTCAGAGCACCCTCATGTCTATATCTCAGCGCGTTGAGGAGGAGGAGGAGGAGGAGGACGATGAGGAGGAGGGGGAAGAGACAGCTTGGCCCACTGGTGAGGGTACAGATGCTGCTGGCCTGTCATCCTTCAGCGTGTATGGCCGGAGGAGGAGGAGGAGGAGGAGGATCCTGAAAGTGATCTTCCTAGTGAGGACAGCCATGTGTTGCGTACAGGTACCCTGGCACACATGGCTGACTTCATGTTAGGATGCCTTTCTCATGACCCTCGTGTTACACGCATTCTGGCCACTACGGATTACTGGGTGTTCACACTGCTCGACCCACGGTATAAGGAGAACCTTTCCACTCTCATACCCGAAGAGGAAAGGGGTTCGAGAGTGATGCTATACCACAGGACCCTGGTGGACAAACTGATGGTAAAATTCCCATCCGACAGCGCTAGTGGCAGAAGGCGCAGTACCGAGGGCAAGGTAGCAGGGGAGGTGCGGAGATCAGGCAGCATGTACAGCACAGGCAGGGGAACACTCTTTAAGGCCCTTGACTGCTTTATGGCTCCCCAGCAAGACTGTGTCACCGCTCCCCAGTCACGGCTGAGTCGGCGGGAGCACTGTAAAAGGATGGTGAGGGAGTACGTAGCCGATCGCACGACCGTCCTCCGTGACGCCTCTGCCCCCTACAACTACTGGGTGTCGAAGCTGGACACGTGGCCTGAACTCACGCTGTATGCCCTGGAGGTGCTTGCTTGTCCTGCGGCTAGCGTCTTGTCAGAGAGGGTGTTTAGTGCGGCTGGGGGAATCATCACAGATAAGCGTACCCGCCTGTCAACCGACAGTGCCGACAGGCTTACACTCATCAAGATGAACAAAGCCTGGATTTCCCCAGACTTCTCTTCTCCACCAGCGGACAGCAGCGATACCTAAACAATACGTAGGCTGCACCCGCGGATGGAAGCATAGTTCTCTATCACCATCCAAAACGGGGACATTTCTGCTTCATCAATCTGTGTATAATATTCCTCCTCCTCCTCCTGCTCCTCCTCCTGAAACCTCACGTAATCACGCTGAACGGGCAATTTTTCTTAGGCCCACAAGGCTCAGTCATATAATTTTTCTAAACAATTTTTATACGTTTCAATGCTCATTAAAGTGTTGAAACTTTAACTTGAACCAATTTTTATTTTAACTGGGCTGCCTCCAGGCCTAGTTACCAATTAAGCCACATTAACCATAGTGATTAATGGGTTTCACCTGCCCTCTCGGTTGGGCATGGGCAATTTTTCTGATGTACATTAGTACTGTTGGTACACCAATTTTTGTGGGCCCTCGCCTACAGTGTAATCAAATTAATTTTTTGCCCACCTGCATTACAGCTGATGTTACATCCGCTGTGTTGGGCAATGCAATGGGATATATTTATGTACCGCCGGTGGCTTCCTGGCACCCACCCATGCTGTGGGTCCACACGGAGTTGTAACTGCATGTGTCCACTTGTAAAGAACCCCAGTCTGACTGGGGCATGCAGTGTGGGCCGAAGCCCACCTGCATTTAATCGGACGTTACCTCAGCTGTGATGGGCAATGCAATGGGATATATTTATGTACCGCCGGTGGGTTCCAGGGAGCCACCCATGCTGTGGGTGCACACGGAATTCCCATTGTGGAGTTGTACCTGCCTGTGACTATTTATAAAAAACCGCAGTCTGACTGGGGCATGCAGACACCTTGACAGAATGAATAGTGTGTGGCACATAGGTTCCCCATTGCTATGCCCACGTGTGCAGCTCCTGATGGCGGTGGCACAGGATTGGATTTCTCATTGCTTCTGTACAGCATTGTGGGCTATCGCCCCGCCCCTTTTAAAGAGGGTCGCTGCCTGGCCGTGCCAACCCTCTGCAGTGTGTGCCTGCGGTTCCTCCTCATGGCAGACGCACTTATAAATAGACATGAGGGTGGCGTGGCATGAGGGCAGCTGAAGGCTGCGCAGGGACACTTTGGTGTGCGCTGTGGGGGGGGAGGGGGGTTGGTCAGCATGTAACCCAGGAGAAGTGGCAGCAGAGTGTCATGCAGGCAGTGATTGTGCTTTGTTGGAGGTAGTGTGGTGCTTAGCTAAGGTATGCCTTGCTAATGAGGGCTTTTCAGAAGTAAAAGTTGTTGGGGGGGGGGACACTCTTGCCACTATTGTGGCTTAATAGTGGGACCTGTGAACCTGAGATGCAGCCCAACATGTAGCCCCTCGCCTGCCCTATCCGTTGCTGTGTCGTTCCCATCACTGTCTTGGGTTTTGCAGATTTTCACAAATGAAAACCTTAGCGAGCATCGGCGATATACAAAAATGCTCGGGTCGCCCATTGACTTCAATGGGGTTCGTTATTTGAAACGAACCCTCGAGCATCGCGAAAAGTTCGTCTCGAGTAACGAGCACCCGAGCATTTTGGTGCTCGCTCATCTCTGCATAGTATTAATCCAATTCATGCACATGACTTTACAGTTATCAATCACCTGTATCTCAGGCCTACACTTTCCCTGTCTTCACTAATCTATCTATTCAATATGCATGAAAGTTTCTTAATTAGGTACAAAGAACGATACATTTGACAAACAAGCATTGCCTATAAACAATGAACATATAGACGAACATTGACCATGTATTGTACACAGACAAACATTAGACATTGAACAAGGGTCTTCCTGCAGATAATATGCATAAGACAGACACTGCCTGTCTTTACAACATATGAGTTCTTCTGAACTCAATCTGCACTGGGTGCTCAAAAAAAAAAAAAAATACAAAAACCTTGTCTGAATTTAGGCATCTATGGTAGTTTTTTTTTTAATAAAAGCAACACGAACATTATGTATTGTAGGGTGATATCACATGTCAATGAATTACCAAGATACTGCTCTTGCATTCCTACAAACAAACAAAAGGGTTATTTGCATTTCCCTCCCCCAATCAAACAGTCTCGAAGTCTGTTCTGCAAAATATAAACATATCATCAGTAAAAGGTAAAAACATTTATTTTTCAAGACCAAAGATCTCAGCCAGCCCATCATTACCGGAATACTTTTATCACGTTACCTTGTAGCGGAAAATAAAAACATACAAAGTGAGACAACAATATCAACCAAAAGATACAAAGGAGTAGAACAATTCCTGGAATGCTATTACACAGTTATATCTTCCCTTATTGGAGAATCTGGAGTTCTAGCAGGTGGTTTTTGTAACTGTTACTTTTTCCTTTTATAATTCTCCCCCGGGGTCATATAATCCCCTCTGCCTATACATTCTCCACATCTCCTCTGTACGGATCCCATCTATTTTCTCCCATGGAACCCCATCTTTCAATAATCTTAGAAACATCTCTTTCCTACTTACTCTATGTCGATTCACCCAAGTTCTTCTATTATAATTGGGATTTTGATTTGGTTGTGACTCCTCCTTTTTCTGATTTAAACATCTATTGGGTCCCTCATGACCCCATCTATCAATAATACAAGAGGCATTTGTTTCATCCACGTTAACCCCTGACACTCTCTGATCATTTGGGTGTAAAATCCATTCTATTAAGCTTTTTCCTGACCTCTGCTGAAATCTACTAATAATGTCAGTTATTTCTTGTTGAAAACTATCTTCCATTGCATTAGTAACTTTGGTAGCTCTTTGACCATTACCATGACTAACAGCTGATGTAGACTCAACAGATAAGGAATCTATTCCTCTTTGCTCATTACAACCCTCATCATCCTCTTCTCTTCCCCTTTCCTCTTCACTGCTGCTAGAATCTCCATTACACTTATCAGGATCACATTTAATCCCTGCTTCAGCTATGGCTAAGGCAACTTTTCTTGTCTTTACTCTTCTTTGTCTTTTCTTACACTTGTTCTGAGTCACTTGTACTGCTGCCTTCTCAGCCATATTCTGATACCCATCATATTTGTCCATAAGCAACTTATTTTGACGCTGCACAACTGTCAAAGCACTTCTTGCCTCACACAGCTGTTTTTCTAATTCTTGGGCTTGCAACAACATTCGCTCTTTCTCTTCTCGTTGCAAACAATAGGCTGCTAATAAAATCCTAACATCTACACACATTCAAAAAATCTTTTTCGTTCCTCAATTTCACTTTTTGCAAACATGCCATCACACTCACTGGTTCAGCATCCTTCCAACACTCTTCCCATGATTCACCTAAACCAACACATTGCGACCACTCAGTGGCCAGAATATTGTAGGGAGCCTGCTCCCAACATGGAATCTCAACAGGTTCATTCAAAACAACACTTTCCTTAAAACTAGACATGTTTTATGCAATATCACACTATTTTCTCGATAACTGGACGAAGTTCTTAAAATTTCAGATTATCAGAATTTATCAACAAATCAACCCTTGAACCTTCTGCGTATCCTGTTCACAGCGCCAAATTATGTATTGCCAACTCAAGAAGCAACAAGTTCGGATACGGCTTTAAAGAAGGACAAGTGGGTTGATAAAACGCAATTTATTTGATAAGATAATAAATGAACACAATTATATAATTAAACTAATTTACATAAAATAGGTGATATTGCATACTTTTACACTATTTCTTAGGCAAAGGTTAAATACTGATATCACCAAGTAAAATACATGAACACATTACATTACACATGAATATACTTACAACTAGAGATGAGCGAACGTACTCGTCCGAGCTTGATACTCGTTCGAGTATTAGCGTGTTCGAGATGCTCGTTACTCGTAACGAGTACCACGCGATGTTCGGGTTACTTTCACTTTCATCTCTGAGACGTTAGCGCGCTTTTCTGGCCAATTGAAAGACAGGGAAGGCATTACAACTTCCTCCTGTGACGTTCAAGCCCTATACCACCCCCCTGCAGTGAGTGGCTGGGGAGATCAGGTGTCACCCGAGTATATAAATCGGCCCTTCCCGCGGCTCGCCACAGATGCATTCTGACATAGCTCAGGGAAAGTGCTGCTGGTGCCGGAGCTGCTATAGGGAGAGCGTTAGGAGTTATTGTAGGCTTCAAGAACCCCAACAGTCCTTCTTAGGGCCACATCTGACCGTGTGCAGTACTGTGGAGGCTGCTGTTAGCAGTGTTGCACTTTTTTTTTTTTTTGCTATATCGGCCATGCAGAGCATTGCGCCCTGCAGTAATACTCCAGGGACAGAAGTGTGGAGGCAGGGACAGAAGACATATTATAGATTGAATATACGCAGTGTGGTCCTTTTGAAAAAAATATTGAAAAAAAATCTATTTGGCCTGCCTGTCACTGTGCTCAGTGTTCTGGGTCCGTGTCTGCTGGGGGTAGTAGTTCTCCAAATAAATACGCAGCCAGCTAAGTGTTACAGCAGGCTTGCGCCAAATTATTTTCTGGCGTTCCGTAAGCGAACTCAGCCTCCAACCACAGTCTAATAAGCGGCACATTTAATTACAGCGTTCTGTTTCTGCACTACTGGTAATACAGCATGCTGAGGGGTAGGGGTAGGCCTAGAGGACGTGGGCGCGGCCGAGGACGCGGAGGCCCTAGTCCGGGTGTGGGCACAGGCCGAGCTCCTGATCCAGGTGTATCGCAGCCGACTGCTGCGGGATTAGGAGAGAGGCACGTTTCAGGCGTCCCCACATTCATCTCACAATTAATGGGTCCACGCGGTAGACCTTTATTAGAAAATGAGCAGTGTGAGCAGGTCCTGTCGTGGATGGCAGAAAGTGCTTCCAGCAACCTATCGTCCACCCAAAGTTCTGCGCCGTCCACTGCTGCAACTCAGAATCCTCCGGCTGCTGCTCCTCCTTCCTCCCAGCCTCCTCACTCCATTACAATGACACATTCTGAGGAGCAGGCAGACTCCCAGGAACTGTTCTTGGGCCCCTGCCCAGAATGGGCAGCAATGGTTCCTATCCCACCGGAGGAGTTTATCGTGACTGATGCCCAACAATTGCAAAGTTCCCGGGGTCCGGGGGATGAGGCTGGGGACTTCCGGCAACTGTCTCAAGACCTTTCAGTGGGTGAGGAGGACGATGACGATGAGACACAGTTGTCTATCAGTGAGGTAGTAGTAAGGGCATTAAGTCCGAGGGAGGAGCGCACAGAGGATTCTGAGGAAGAGCAGCAGGACGATGAGGTGACTGACCCCACCTGGTTTGCTACGCCTACTGAGGACAGGTCTTCAGAGGGGGAGGCAAGGGCAGCAGCAGGGCAGGTTGCAAGAGGCAGTGCGGTGGCCAGGGGTAGAGGCAGGGCCAGACCGAATAATCCACCAACTGTTTCCCAAAGCGCCCCCTCGCGCCATGCCACCCTGCAGAGGCCGAGGTGCTCAAAGGTCTGGCAGTTTTTCACTGAGAGTGCAGACGACCGACGAACAGTGGTGTGCAACCTTTGTCACGCCAAGATCAGCCGGGGAGCCACCACCACCAGCCTCACCACCACCAGCATGCGCAGACATATGATGGCCAAGCACCCCACAAAGTGGGACGAAGGCCGTTCACCGCCTCCGGTTTGCACCGCTGCCTCTCCCCCTGTGCTGCAACCTGCCACTGAGATCCAACCCCCCTCTGAGGACACAGGCACTACCGTCTCCCGGCCTGCACCCACACCCTCACCTCCGCTGTCCTCGGCCCCATCCACCAATGTCTCTCAGCGCACCGTCCAGCCGTCGCTAGCGCAAGTGTTTGAGCGCAAGTGTTGGAGCGCAAGCGCAAGTACGCCGCCACGCACCCGCACGCTCAAGCGTTAAACGTGCATGTAGCCAAATTTATCAGCCTTGAGATGCTGCCGTATAGGCTTGTGGAAACGGAGTCCTTCAAAAGTATGATGGCGGCGGCGGCCCCGCGCTACTCAGTTCCCAGTCGCCACTACTTTTCCCGATGTGCCGTCCCAGCCCTGCACGACCACGTCTCCCGCAACATTGTACGCGCCCTCACCAACGCGGTTACTGCCAAGGTCCACTTAACAACAGACACGTGGACAAGCACAGGCGGGCAGGGCCACTATATCTCCCTGACGGCACATTGGGTGAATTTAGTGGAGGCTGGGACAGAGTCAGAGCCTGGGACCGCTCACGTCCTACCCACCCCCAGAATTGCGGGCCCCAGCTCGGTGGTGGTATCTGCGGCGGTGTATGCTTCCTCTACTAAACCACCCTCCTCCTCCTCCTCCTACGCAACCTCTGTCTCGCAATCAAGATGTGTCAGCAGCAGCACGTCGCCAGCAGTCGGTGTCGCGCGGCGTGGCAGCACAGCGGTGGGCAAGCGTCAGCAGGCCGTGCTGAAACTACTCAGCTTAGGAGATAAGAGGCACACGGCCCACGAACTGCTGCAGGGTCTGACAGAGCAGACCGACCGCTGGCTTGCGCCGCTGAGCCTCCAACCGGGCATGGTCGTGTGTGACAACGGCCGTAACCTGGTGGCGGCTCTGCAGTTCGGCAGCCTCACGCACGTGCCATGCCTGGCCCACATCTTTAATTTGGTGGTTCAGCGCTTTCTGAAAAGCTACCCACGCTTGACAGACCTGCTCGGAAAGGTGCGCCGGCTCTGCGCACATTTCCGCAAGTCCCACACGGACGCTGCCACCCTGCGCACCCTGCAACATCGGTTTAATCTGCCAGTGCACCGACTGCTGTGCGACGTGCCCACACGGTGGAACTCTACGCTCCACATGTTGGCCAGGCTCTATGAGCAGCGTAGAGCTATAGTGGAATACCAACTCCAACATGGGCGGCGTAGTGGGAGTCAGCCTCCTCAATTATTTACAGAAGAGTGGGCCTGGTTGGCAGCCATCTGCCAGGTCCTTGGAAAGTTTGAGGAGTCTACCCAGATGCTGAGCGGGGATGCTGCAATCATTAGCGTCACCATTCCTCTGCTATGCCTCTTGAGAAGTTCCCTGCAAAGCATAAAGGCAGACGCTTTGCGCTCGGAAACAGAGCCGGGGTAAGACAGTATGTCGCTGGATAGTCAGAGCACCCGCCTGTCTATATCTCAGCGTGGTGAGGAGGAGGAGGAGGAGGAGGAGGAGGAAGATGAGGAGGAGGGGGAAGACACAGCTTGGCCCACTGGTGAGGGTACACATGCTGCTGGCCTGTCATCCTTTCAGCGTGTATGGCCTGAGGAGGAGGAGGATCCTGAAAGTGATCTTCCTAGTGAGGACAGCCATGTGTTGCGTACAGGTACCCTGGCACACATGGCTGACTTCATGTTAGGATGCCTTTCTCGTGACCCTCGCGTTGCACGCATTCTGGCCACTACGGATTACTGGGTGTACACACTGCTCGACCCACGGTATAAGGAGAACCTTTCCACTCTCATACCCGAAGAGGAAAGGGGTTCGAGAGTGTTGCTATACCACAGGACCCTGGCGGACAAACTGATGGTAACATTCCCATACGACAGCGCTAGTGGCCGAAGGCGCAGTTCCGAGGGCCAGGTAGCAGGGGAGGCGCAGAGATCAGGCAGCATGTACAGCACAGGCAGGGGAACACTCTTTAAGGCCCTTGACTGCTTTATTGCTCCCCAGTAAGACTGTGTCACCGCTCCCCAGTCACGGCTGAGTCGGCGGGAGCACTGTAAAAGGATGGTGAGGGAGTACGTAGCCGACCGCACGACCATCCTCGGTGACGCCTCTGCCCCCTACAACTACTGGGTGTTGAAGCTGGACACGTGGCCTGAACTCGCGCTCTATGCCCTGGAGGTGCTTGCTTGTCCTGCGGCTAGCGTCTTGTCAGAGAGGGTGTTTAGTGCGGCTGGGGGAATCATCACAGATAAGCGTACCCGCCTGTCAACCGACAGTGCCGACAGGCTTACACTCATCAAGATGAACAAAGCCTGGATTTCCCCAGACTTCTCTTCTCCACCAGCGGACAGCAGCGATACCTAAACAATACGTAGGCTGCACCCGCGGATGGAAGCTACGTTCTCTCTCACCATCCAAAACGGGGACATTTCTGCTTCATCAATCTGTGTCTAATATTCCTCCTCCTCCTCCTCCTGCTCCTCCTCCTGAAACCTCACGTAATCACGCCGAACGGGCAATTTTTCTTAGGCCCACAAGGCTCAGTCATATAATTTTTCTAAACAATGTTTATACGTTTCAATGCTCATTAAAGCGTTGAAACTTTCACCTGAACCAATTTTTATTTTAACTGGGCTGCCTCCAGGCCTAGTTACCAATTAAGCCACATTAACCAAAGCGATTAATGGGTTTCACCTGCCCTCTTGGTTGGCCAGGGGCAATTTTTCTGAGGTACATTAGTACTGTTGGTACACCAATCTTTTGTGGGCCCTCACCTACAGTGTAATCCAATTAATTTTTAGCCCACCTGCATTACAGCTGACGTTACATCCGCTGTGTTGGGCACTGCAATGGGATATATTTATGTACCGCCGGTGGCTTCCTGGCACCCACCCATGCTGTGGGTCCACAGGGAGTTGTAACTGCATCTGTGTCCATTTCTAAAGAACCAAAGTCTGACTGGGGCATGCAGTGTGGGCCGAAGCCCACTTGCATTAAGCACGACATTACTACCTCAGCTGTGATGGGCAATGCTATGAGATATTTTTATGTACCGCCGTTGGGTTCCAGGGAGCCACCCATGCTGTGGGTCGACAGGGACTTCACAATAGGGAGTTGTACCTGCCTGTGTCTATGAATTAAAAAGCCCGGTCTGACTGGGGCATGCAGACACCTTGACAGAATGAATAGTGTGTGGCACATAGGTTCCCCATTGCTATGCCCACGTTTGCAGCTCCTGATGGCGGTGGCACAGGATTGGATTTCTCATTGCTTCTGTACAGCATTGTGGGCTATCGCCCGCCCCTTTTAAAGAGGGTCGCTGCCTGGCCCTGCCAACCCTCTGCAGTGTGTGCCTCCGGTTCCTCATCATGGCAGACGCACTTATAAATAGACATGAGGGTGGCGTGGCATGAGGGCAGCTGAAGGCTGGGCAGGGACAGTTTGGTGTGCGCTGTGGACACTGGGTCGTGCGGGGGGGGTTGGGCAGCATGTAACCCAGGAGAAGTGGCAGCGGAGTGTCATGCAGGCAGTGATTGGGCTTTGTTGGAGGTAGTGTGGTGCTTAGCTAAGGTATGCATTGCTAATGAGGGCTTTTCAGAAGTAAAAGTTGTTGGGAGGGGGGGGGGGCACTCTTGCCGCTATTGTGGCTTAATAGTGGGACCTGTGAACTTGAGATGCAGCCCAACATGTTGCCCCTCGCCTGCCCGATCCGTTTCTGTGTCGTTCCCATCACTTTCTTGAATTGCCCAGATTTTCACACATGAAAACCTTAGCGAGCATCGGCGATATACAAAAATGCTCGGGTCGCCCATTGACTTCAATGAGGTTCGTTACTCGAAACGAACCCTCGAGCATCGCGGAAAGTTCATCTCGAGTAACGAGCACCCGAGCATTTTGGTGCTCGCTCATCTCTAATCACTATGTATAATACTAGCAGATCACTAATAATAATAATCTATATATATAAAATTGAATGTCTGCGTGTCTGTCTGTCTGTATGTCTGTCTGTCTGTTTGTCCTTTATGCGCTACTACACCATTCATCCGATCGCCATGAAACTTTGGGAAGTTGTTGAGTACACTCCTGGGAAGATTATAGGCATAGTACAACTATCCTACGATAGGTGGGGTGCGTGCGAGCGTCGTCGACAGTTACGCCCCCCCCACGTAGATCGGTCGATTTCTATCATTTCTCTCACTTCCCGCTGTCGTAGAAACATGAAATTTGGCACAAGCATTGATTATGTCATAAATAGGAAAAGTTAATGGGTCCCAACTCGATTATTCAATTCTAAGCGCAAAATAATTGGCGTAAAAATTTTACGTACGGAATCTAATTCTCTCACTTCCTGATATATATAAATGAATGTCTGTCTGTCTGTTTGTCTGTCCTTTATGCATTACTACACCATTCATCCAATCACCATGAGACTTTGGGAAGTTGTTGAGTACACTCTAGGGAAGATTACTGGCATAGTACATCTATCCTATGATAGGTGGCGCGTGTGCGAGCGTCGCCGACAGTTATGCCCCCCAGACAAAGATCGTTTGATTTCCATCTCAAGCACGAAAGCAAAAGGCATTAAGAGCAACGGGATGAGTGTTCAACTACAAAATGATGCATCCGCCGAACGTATCACAAGACAATTGCTGGATATTGAGAATGCTGAGGTAAAATAAAAGCTGCGCTGTGATTGGTTGTTATATATTATACTGAGGTAACATGAAAGCTGGGCTGTGATTGGTTGTTATATATTATACCGCTGAGGTAACATGAAAGCTGCGCTGTGATTGGTTGTTATATATTATACTGAGGTAACATGAAAGCTGGGCTGTGATTGGTTGTTATATATTATACCGCTGAGGTAACATGAAAGCTGCGCTGTGATTGGTTGTTATATATTATACTGAGGTAACATGAAAGCTGGGCTGTGATTGGTTGTTATATATTATACCGCTGAGGTAACATGAAAGCTGCGCTGTGATTGGTTGTTATATATTATACTGCTGAGGTAACATGAAAGCTGCTCTGTGATTGGTTGTTATATATTATACTGAGGTAACATGAAAGCTGTGCTGTGATTGGTTGTTATATATTATACTAAGGTAACATGAAAGCTGCGCTGTGATTGGTTGTTATATATTATACTGAGGTAACATGAAAGCTGCACTGTGATCAGTTGTTATATATTATACTGAGGTAACATGAAAGCTGCGCTGTGATTGGTTGTTATATATTATACTGCTGAGGTAACATGAAAGCTGCGCTGTGATTGGCTGTTATATATTATACTGAGGTAACATGAAAGCTGCGCTGTGATTGGTTGTTATATATTATACTGCTGAGGTAACATGAAAGCTGTGCTGTGATTGGTTGTTATATATTATACTGCTGAGGTAACATGAAAGCTGCGCTGTGATTGGTTGTTATATATTATACTGAGGTAACATGAAAGCTGCGCTGTGATTGGTTGTTATATATTATACTGCTGAGGTAACATGAAAGCTGCGCTGTGATTGGTTGTTATATATTATACTGAGGTAACATGAAAGCTGCGCTGTGATTGGTTGTTATATATTATACTGAGGTAACATGAAAGCTGCGCTGTGATTGGTTGTTATATATTATACTGCTGAGATAACATGAAAGCTGCGCTGTGATTGGTTGTTATATATTATACTGAGGTAACATGAAAGCTGTGCTGTGATTGGTTGTTATATATTATACTGAGATAACATGAAAGCTGTGCTGTGATTGGTTGTTATATATTATACTGAGGTAACATGAAAGCTGCGCTGTGATTGGTTGTTATATATTATACTGAGGTAACATGAAAGCTGCGCTGTGATTGGTTGTTATATATTATACTGCTGAGGTAACATGAAAGCTGCACTGTGATTGGTTGTTATATATTATACTGCTGAGGTAACATGAAAGCTGTGCTGTGATTGGTTGTTATATATTATACTGAGGTAACATGAAAGCTGCGCTGTGATTGGTTGTTATCTAGATATATAAAAACGAATGAATGTGTGTCTGTCTGTCTTCGCAGCAACGCGCGACGGGTAAGCTAGTAATATAATAATCTTTATTTGTATAGCGCCAACTTATTCCGCAGCGCTTTCAGGTATGGATAAATGCAAAACAATACAATTACAATATAAGGTACATTGGGTTAGACACAAATGGGTTGGGGGTGGTACAGGAGGTGCAGGGGGTGGGGAACACAGGCAATAGGGGATTTCATGTACAGATCATTTATCAGAAGGCAAACAGGGTGGAGCACCATAGGGAGGGGCGGGGGACTAGGTCAGGAGATTTGGTATGCTTCCCTGAAGAGGTGCGTTTTTAAGGCACGTCTGAAATTTCGTGCATCGGGAATGGTCGGGATGCCTTGGGGTAGAGCATTCCAGAGGATGGGTGCTGCTCTGGTGAAGTCCTGTAGGGGAGCATGAGAGGTTCGTATTACAGGGGTGTTTAGTCTGAGGGTGTTAGCCGATCGGAGTGAGCGGGCTGGGTGGTATACTGACAGTAGGGAGGCGATGTATGGTGGTGTACTGACAGTAGGGAGGCGATGTATGGTGGGGTACTGACAGTAGGGAGGCGATGTATGGTGGTGTACTGACAGTAGGGGGGCGATGTATGGTGGTGTACTGACAGTAGGGAGGCGATGTATGGTGGTGTACTCTACAGGAGGGAGGCGATGTATGGTGGTATACTGACAGTAGGGGGGCGATGTATGGTGGTGTACTGACAGTAGGGAGGCGATGTATGGTGGTGTACAGACAGTAGGGGGGCGATGTATGGTGGTGTACTGACAGTAGGGAGGCGATGTATGGTGGTGTACTGACAGTAGGGAGGCGATGTATGGAGGTGTACAGACAGTAGGGAGGCGATGTATGGTGGTGTACTGACAGTAGGGAGGCGATGTATGGTGGTGTACTGACAGTAGGGAGGCGATGTATGGTGGTATACTGACAGTAGGGGGGCGATGTATGGTGGTGTACTGACAGGAGGGAGGCGATGTATGGTGGTGTACAGACAGTAGGGGGGCGATGTATGGTGGTGTACTGACAGTAGGGAGGCGATGTATGGTGGTGTACTGACAGTAGGGAGGCGATGTATGGTGGTGTACTGACAGTAGGGAGGCGATGTATGGTGGTGTACTGACAGGAGGGAGGCGATGTATGGTGGTGTACTGACAGGAGGGAGGCGATGTATGGTGGTGTACTGACAGTAGGGGGGCGATGTATGGTGGTGTACTGACAGTAGGGAGGCGATGTATGGTGGTGTACTGACAGGAGGGAGGCGATGTATGGTGGTGTACTGACAGTAGGGAGGCGATGTATGGTGGTGTACTGACAGTAGGGGGGCGATGTATGGTGGTGTACTGACAGTAGGGAGGCGATGTATGGTGGTGTACTGACAGGAGGGAGGCGATGTATGGTGGTGTACTGACAGTAGGGAGGCGATGTATGGTGGTGTACTGACAGTAGGGAGGCGATGTATGGTGGTGTACTGACAGTAGGGAGGCGATGTATGGTGGTGTACTGACAGGAGGGAGGCGATGTATGGTGGTGTACTGACAGTAGGGAGGCGATATATGGTGGTGTACTGACAGGAGGGAGGCGATGTATGGTGGTGTACGGACAGGAGGGAGGCGATATATGGTGGTGTACTGACAGTAGGAAGGCGATGTATGGTGGTGTACTGACAGTAGGGAGGCGATGTATGGTGGCACAGCGCCATGCAGAGCTTTGTGAGTGAGGTAGAGGAGTTTAAATGTAGTTCTGCAGTGGATGGGCAGCCAATGCAGCGACTGGCATAATGCAGAGGCGTCTGAATAACGACTGGATAGAAAAATGAGTCTAGCTGCTGCATTTAGTATGGATTGGAGTGGAGCGAGTCTAGTGCGGGGGAGGACGATGAGTAGCGAGTTGCAGTAGTCAAGCCGGGAGTGGATAAGCGCAACCACGAGCGTCTTTAGCGTGTCCGTGGTTAGGAACGGACGGATTTTAGCAATATTTCTGAGGTGCATGTGGCATGTTTGGGCCAGAGATTGGATATGGGGGCAAAGGAGAGGTCAGAGTCCAGTGTGACCCCAAGGCATCGGGCATGCCGTCTGGGGGTTATGATGGTGCCAGACACTGGAATGGAGATGTTGAGGGGAGGTCGGTTAGAAGGTGGAAAGACAAGGAGGTCAGTTTTAGAGAGGTTTAGTTTGAGAAAAAGAGAGGACATAGTGTTAGAGACAGCGGACAGACAGTCGGTGATATTTTGGAGGAATGGTCCAGAGATCTCACGAGAGGAGGTGTATAGTTGGGTGTCATCAGCGTAGAGATGGTATTGGAGGCCAAATCTGTGGATGGTTTGTCCAATTGGGGCAGTATAGATAGAGAAGAGAAGGGGACCAAGGACCGAGCCCTGGGGGACCCCGACAGCGAGAGGAAGTGGAGCAGAGATAGAACCAGCAAAGGAAACACTGAAAGAGCGGTCAGAGAGGTAGGAGGAGAACCAGGAGAGAGCAGTATCCTTTAGACCAATAGAGCGGAGCATAGTGAGAAGGAGATTATGGTCGACAGTGTCAAATGCAGCAGACAGGTCAAGGAGGATTAGTAGGGAGTAATCACCTCTCGACTTTGTTGTCATCAGGTCATTTGTTACTTTTGTAAGGGCAGTTTCGGTCGAGTGTAGAGAGCGGAAACCAGACTGGAGGGGGTCGAGGAGTGAGTTGTCAGAGAGAAAGCGAGTAAGCCGGGAGTAGACCAGGCGTTCCAGTAATTTGGAGATGAAGGGGAGGTTTGAGATGGATCGGTAGTTGGCAGCATTAGTCGGGTCCAGGGTTGTTTTTTTAAGCAGAGGGGATATAATGAAGTGTTTGAATGAGGAGGGAAAAGTGCCAGAGGTTAGGGAGAGGTTGCAGATTGTGGTAAGGTGAGTAATGAGAGCTGGGGAAAGGGAGCGGAGGAGGTGAGAGGGGAGAGGGTCGCTGGCGCAGGTGGTAGGGCGGGCAGTGGAAAGGAGCCTGGAGACTTCTTCCTCTGTCGTTGGTTCTAGCGTAGATAGTGAGTAGGTGCTGGGTGCAGTGCTGATGAAACTGGGATCAGGGCTAACCACGCAGCTTTCAGAGATTTCTTTTCGAATGTTGTCAATTTTTTCTTTGAAATAGGCAGCTAGTTCTCCAGCAGTCAGGTCTGTCGCAATGGGCCTGTTCCTTGGGGCTGAGGAGGGAGTGAAAGGTCTCAAAGAGTTGTTTGGGCTTGTGGGATAGTGAGGAGACAAGGGAGGTGAAATAAACTTGTTTGGCATGGTGAAGGGCGAGGTTATACGTTTTAAGCATAAATTTGAAGTGGAGGAAGTTTGCTGTCAGCTTTGACTTTCTCCACAGCCGCTCGGCGCACCTAGAGCACCGCTGGATGAAGCGCGTTTGGGACGTGAGCCAGGGTTGCCGTGGTCTGCGTTTGACAGCTCGCGTCACGGGCGGTGCCGCTTCATCCAGGGCACGGCTGAGGGTGGTGTGGTAGTATTCGGCTGCCAGGTTAGGGCAGGGGAGGCGAGAGATGGGCGATAGGGAGGACTGAATAGTTTCGGCAAACTGTTTAGTGCGGACGGACTGGAGGTTCCTAGAGGTGCGATAGATTGGAGGGTCAGGAGAGATGCTAGGGTGCCTGATGGAGAAAGAGAGAAGGTTGTGATCCGAGAGTGGAAGGGGGGAGTTAGTAAAGTGAGAGGCAGACCAGAGACGGAGGAAAACTAAATCGAGAGTGTTACCATCTCTATGAGTGGGGGAGTCAGAGATTAGTGATAAGCCAAGGGAGGAGGTAAGTGTTAAGAGCCGGGAGGCAGATGAGGAGCTAGAGTCGTTAGTAGGAATGTTGAAATCACCAAGGATGAGGGTTGGGATTTCACAGGATAGGAAGTGGGGGAGCCGGGCAGCAAAGTGGTCTAGGAACCGGCGGGTGGGACCTGGGGGGCGGTAAATAACTGCGACACGCAGAGGCAGTGGGCGGAAGAGTCACAGGGTGTGGACTTCGAAGGAGTGAAAGGTAAGCGAGGGAGCTGAGGGAATGACCTGGAAGGTACAGTTTGGGGACAGGATGATGCCTACTCCTCCACCGCGTCTGTCATCCGATCTGGGGGTGTGGGAGAACTGCAGGCCATCATAGGACAATGCAGCGGGGGAGGTAGAATCGGACTGCTGTATCCAGGTTTCCGTGAGGGCGAGCAAGTTCAAGTGTTTAGTGGTGAAAAGGTCATGGATAGTTGGGAGTTTGTTACACGCAGATTGGGAGTTCCATAGGGCGCATTTGAATGGGGCAGGGGGGGCATTTTGGTAGAGAACACTACGGGGTGGGCCTGGGTTGGGGGATATGTCTCCTGCAGCTAGGAGTAGCAGAGTAGCAAGGGTAGCAACTATATATAATATCAACAGATCACTATGTATAATACCAGCAGATCACTATATATAATACCAGCAGATCACTATGTGTAATGTATAATACCAGCAGATCATTATATATAATACCAGCAGATCACTATATATATTGTACTAGCTTACCCGTCGCGCGTTGCTGCGAAGACAGACAGACAGACATACATTCGTTTTTATATATCTAGATAACAACCAATCACAGCGCAGCTTTTTTATGTTACCTCACTGGTATAATATATAACAACCAATCGCAGCGCAGCTTACATGTGACCTCAGCTTTATAATATATAACACCCATAGTTGTACTATGCCAGTAATCTTCCCAGGAGTGTACTCAACAACTTCCCAAAGTAACCAATCACAGCACAGCTTTTATTTTACCTCAGCATTCTCAATATCCAGGAATTGTCTTGTGATACGTTCGACGGATGCATCATTTTGTAGTTGAACACTCATCCCGTTGCTCGTAATGCCTTTTGCTTTTGTGCTTGAGATGGAAATCAAACGATCTTTGTCTGGGGGGCATAACTGTGGACGATGCTCGCACGGCGCCACCTATCGTAGGATAGTTGTACTATGCCAGTAATCTTCCCAGGAGTGTACTCAGCAACTTCCCATTAACTTTTCCTATTTATGACATAATCAATGCTCCTGCCAAATTTCAAGTTTCATCAATCGTCTTCCTGTCCGCACCTTCCCGGCTTCATGAATATCTCAGGCAGGCAGTAAGATCACAACGGCTGCCAGGATCTCGCCCAACGACTGTGTACACTGCTAAGCTTCTAAAGTCCACAGGATTTACACTGTATGGATACGGAATATTCTAGAGTCACATTTACTTATCAGCTGAGAGAGAAAGAACTGGTGGAAACCCTGTATACAGTTATCACCGCTCACATTGCTATAATAGGCCCTCTGTATTCCAGAAGAGTTCCCTTCACTGATCCCCTCACAGTAATAGTGACCCCCATAGTGGCCCGAGTAGTAATAGTGACCCCCCTAGTGGCCCTAGTAGTAATAGTGACCCCCATAGTGGCCCTAGTAGTAATAGTGACCCCCATAGTGACCCTAGTAGTAATAGTGACCCCCATAGTGGCCCTAGTAGTAATAGTGACCCCCTTAGTGGCCCGAGTAGTAATAGTGACACCCCTAGTGGCCCTAGTAGTAATAGCGACCCCCATAATTGGCCCTAGTAGTAATAGTGACCCCCATAGTGGCCCTAGTAGTAATAGTGACCCCCTTAGTGGCCCGAGTAGTAATAGTGACCCCCTTGGTGGCCCTAGTAGTAATAGTGACCCCCATAGTGGCCCTAGTAGTAAGAGGGACCCTCTTAGTGGCCTGAGTAGTAATAGTGACCCCCATAGTGACCCTAGTAGTAATAGTGACCCCCCTAGTGGCCCTAGTAGTAATGGTGACCCCCTTAGTGGCCCTAGTAGTAATAGTGACCCCCATAGTGGCCCTAGTAGTAATAGTGACCCCCTTAGTGGCCCTAGTAGTAATAGTGACCCCCTTAGTGGCCCTAGTAGTAATAGTGACCCCCATAGTGGCCCTAGTAGTAATAGTGACCTCCTCAGTGGCCCTAGTAGTAATAGTGACCCCCATAGTGGCCCTAGTAGTAATAGTGACCCCCTTAGTGGCCCTAGTAGTAATAGTGACCCCCTTAGTGGTCCTAGCAGTAATAGTGACCCCCATAGTGGCCCTAGTAGTAATAGTGACCCCCTTAGTGGCCTGAGTAGTAATAGTGACCCCCATAATGGCCATAGTAGTAATAGTGACCCCCTTAGTGGCCCAAGTAGTAACTGTCACATAGCAGGGCGAGGAGAAAGAAGAAGGCTCTTAGATTGTGGAGTAACTGGTACCCAACTTGACTTTGCATGTCAACCGGACAAGCGCCGATCACCTACAACCGCAACTCTACAGCAATCCGCCTGGCCCTACACTGTAAACCAACTTGTCCTTCAGTGGACAAGAGGAGAGAGGGGAAGGGACGATACCTATTGATCCCACCTCTGTCCTCAATCACTCTGCAGTATTGCCAGCTGGCAGGCGTTAGAATACAGGCTAATTTGTACCCAGCTTTCCCAGGCTCCTGCACGCATGTGAAGCGGAAGCTCAAATCACCACCTGATCCGTTCTAACACAGTCCAGAGCTCTACAGTATGCATACAGCGGCCACGACCTGTTTCGTTATGCTAAATTGGAACCCGATTTATGAATACAATCTTCGGAGAATACGGTTTCGTGTTACACGGACGAGGCGCACTAATTAATTTACAGTTTAATTCTCAAAGAGAAGAGCAGAGCTTATTTACAGAAAGATACAGGAATGATGTTACAAGATAATTGGCCAGAGACCTACATGTGATATTACAGACAGTAACATGTGATGTACATGTGATATCACAGGCAGTGAGATAACAGGGGTTAAAGTAAGAGTGTTACCATTCTTATGTGTGGAGGTCCGCGGGGTACTGTGGGGCAGTCATCACGTATAGTGACCTCCAAGGGGCTGACCCCGAGCACAGGTCCGTGTGTGGAGGCTCGTGGGTTACTGTGGGGCCGTCATTACGTATAGTGACCTCCAAGGGGCTGACCCCGAGCACACATCCGTGTGTGGAGGCTCGCAGGGTCCTATGTGGCAGTCATCGCGTATAGTGACCTCCAAGGAGCTGACCCCGAGCACAGGTCCGTGTGTGGGGGCTCGCGGGTTACTATGAGGCAGTCATCGCGTATAGTGACCTCCAAGGAGCTGACCCCGAGCACAGCTCCGTGTGTGGAGGCTCGCGGGTTACTGTGGGGCCGTCATTACGTATAGTGACCTCCAAGGGGCTGACCCTGAGCACACATCCGTGTGTGGAGGCTCGCAGGGTCCTATGTGGCAGTCATCGCGTATAGTGACCTCCAAGGGGCTGACCCCGAGCACAGGTCCGTGTGTGGGGGCTCGCGGGTTACTATGGGGCAGTCATCGCGTATAGTGACCTCCAAGGGGCTGACCCCGAGCACAGGTTTGTGTGTAGAGGCTCGTGGGTTACTATGAGGCAGTCATCGCGTATAGTGACCTCCAAGAGGCTGACCCCGAGCACAGGACCGTGTGGAGGCTCACGGGCTACTATGGGGCAGTCATCACGTATAGTGACCTCCAAGGGGCTGCCCCCGAGCACAGGTCCGTGTGTGGAGGCTCGCGGGGTACTATGGGGCAGTCATCGCGTATAGTGACCTCCAAGGGGTGACCCCAAGCACAGGTCCGTGTGTGGAGGCTCGCAGGTTACTATGGGGCAGTCATCGCGTATAGTGATCTCCAAGGGGCTGACCCCGAGCACAGGTCCGTGTGTGGAGGCTCGCGGGTTACTATGGGGCAGTCATCACGTATAGTGACCTCCAAGGGGCTGACACCGAGCACAGGTCCGTGTGTGGAGGCTCGCGGGTTACTATGGGGCAGTCATCACGTATAGTGATCTCCAAGGGGCTGACCCTGAGCACAGGTCCTTGTGTGCAGGCTCACGGGTTACTATGGGGGCAGTCATCACGTATAGTGACCTCCAAGGGGCTGACACCGAGCACAGGTCCGTGTGTGGAGGCTTGCGGGTTACTATGGGGCAGTTATCACGTATAGTGATCTCCAAGGGGCTGACCCTGAGCACAGGTCTGTGTGTGGAAGCTCGCGGGTTACTATGGGGCAGTCATCGCGCATAGTAACCTCCAAGGAGCTGACCCCGAGCACAGGTCCGTGTGTGGAGGCTCGCGGGTTACTATGGGGCAGTCATCACGTATAGTGATCTGCTAGGGGCTGACCCCGAGCACAGGTCCGTGTGTGGAGGCTCGCGGGGTACTATAGGGCAGTCACGCATATAGTGACCTCCAAGGGGCTGACCCCGAGCACAGGTCCGTGTGTGGAGGCTCGTGGGGTACTATAGGGCAGTCACGCATATAGTGACCTCCAAGGGGCTGACCCCGAGCATAGGTCCGTGTGTGGAGGCTCGCGGGTTACTATGAGGCAGTCATCACGTGTAGTGACCTCCAAGGGGCTGACCCCAAGCACAGGTCCGTGTGTAGAGGCTTGCAGGTTACTATGGGGCAGTCATCGCGTATAGTGATCTCCTAGGGGCTGACCCCGAGCACAGGTCCGTGTGTGGAGGCTCGCGGGGTACTATAGGGCAGTCACGCATATAGTGACCTCCAAGGGGCTGACCCCGAGCACAGGTCCGTGTGTGGAGGCTCGTGGGGTACTATAGGGCAGTCACGCATATAGTGACCTCCAAGGGGCTGACCCCGAGCATAGGTCCGTGTGTGGAGGCTCGCGGGTTACTATGAGGCAGTCATCACGTGTAGTGACCTCCAAGGGGCTGACCCCAAGCACAGGTCCGTGTGTGGAGGCTTGCAGGTTACTATGGGGCAGTCATCGCGTATAGTGATCTCCAAGGGGCTGACCCCGAGCACAGGTCCGTGTGTGGAGGCTCGCGGGTTACTATGGGGCAGTCATCGCGTATAGTGACCTCCAAGGGGTGACCCCAAGCACAGGTCCGTGTGTGGAGGCTCGCGGGTTACTATGGGGCAGTCATCGCGTATAGTGATCTCCAAGGGGCTGACCCCGAGCACAGGTCCGTGTGGGGAGGCTCGCGGGTTACTATGGGGCAGTCATCACGTATAGTGACCTCCAAGGGGCTGACACCGAGCACAGGTCCGTGTGTGGAGGCTTGCGGGTTACTATGGGGCAGTCATCACGTATAGTGATCTCCAAGGGGCTGACCCTGAGCACAGGTCCTTGTGTGCAGGCTCACGGGTTACTATGGGGGCAGTCATCACGTATAGTGACCTCCAAGGGGCTGACACCGAGCACAGGTCCGTGTGTGGAGGCTCGCGGGTTACTATGGGGCAGTCATCGCGTATAGTGATCTCCAAGGGGCTGACCCCGAGCACAGGTC
This sequence comes from Eleutherodactylus coqui, assembly GCF_035609145.1. Taxonomy (NCBI): domain Eukaryota; kingdom Metazoa; phylum Chordata; class Amphibia; order Anura; family Eleutherodactylidae; genus Eleutherodactylus; species Eleutherodactylus coqui. The sequence goes on from NC_089838.1 coordinate 342,954,402, forward strand.
CGTGTGTGGAGGCTCGCGGGTTACTATGGGGCAGTCATCGCGTATAGTGACCTCCAAGGGGCTGACCCCAAGCATAGGTCCGTGTGTGGAGGCTCGCGGTATACTATGGGCTGGTCATCCTGTATAGTGACCTCCAAGGGGCTGACCCCGAGCACAGGTCCGTGTGTGGAGGCTCGCGGGTTACTATGGGGCAGTCATCACATATAGTGACCTCCAAGGGGCTGACCCCGAGCACAGGTCCATGTGTGGAGGCTCGCGGGTTACTATGGGGCAGTCATCGTGTATAGTGATCTCCAAGGGGCTGACCCCGAGCACAGGTCCGTGTGTGGAGGCTCGTGGGTTACTATGGGGCAGTCATCGTGTATAGTGATCTCCAAGGGACTGACGCCAAGCACAGGTCCATGTATGGAGGCTCGCGGGTTACTATGGGGCAGTCATCGTGTATAGTGATCTCCAAGGGGCTGACCCCGAGCACAGGTCCGTGTGTGGAGGCTCGCGGGTTACTATGGGGCAGTCATCACGTATAGTGACCTCCAAGGGGCTGACACCGAGCACAGGTCCGTGTGTGGAGGCTCGCGGGTTACTATGGGGCAGTCATCACGTATAGTGACCTCCAAGGGGCTGACCCCGAGCACAGGTCCATGTGTGGAGGCTCGCGGGTTACTATGGGGCAGTCATCGTGTATAGTGATCTCCAAGGGGCTGACCCCGAGCACAGGTCCGTGTGGAGGCTCGCGGGTTACTATGGGGCAGTCATCACGTATAGTGACCTCCAAGGGGCTGACCCCGAGCACAGGTCCGTGTGTGCAGGCTCACGGGTTACTATGGGGCAGTCATCACGTATAGTGACCTCCAAGGGGCTGACCCCGAGCACAGGTCCGTGTGTGGAGGCTTGCGGGTTACTATGGGGCAGTCATCGCGTATAGTGACCTCGAGGGGCTGACCCCGAGCACAGGTGCGTGCGTGGAGGCTCGCGGGTTACTATGGGGCAGTCATCGCGTATAGTGACCTCCAAGGGGCTGACCCCGAGCACGGGTCCGTGTGTGGAGGCTTGCGGGTTACTATGGGGCAGTCATCGCGTATAGTGACCTCCAAGGGGCTGACCCCAAGCATAGGTCCGTGTGTGGAGGCTCGCGGTATACTATGGGCTGGTCATCCCGTATAGTGACCTCCAAGGGGCTGACCCAGAGCACAGGTCCGTGTGTGGAGGCTCGCGGGTTACTATGGGGCAGTCATCACGTATAGTGACCTGCAAGGGGCTGACCCCGAGCACAGGTCCCTGTGCGGTTCTTAAACTCTCACTGGGGTAACTCCCACCTAGTTCCTCCCAGCCCCCCATGGGGGATGACTTACCTTGGGACACATAATCCCTGGAATACCTATCTTCTCCATACCTCCGTGTGGGAGTGACCCACCATGAAAATGTGACAACAACGTTCCTTCTCATGATTTTACATGCGTTTTGAGCCTGCTCATGAGTAGTTTCGGACATATCTGATCCGAGATGCACAATTCTCGGTTCCTGAGCATCGTGCCAATATGGGGGTCCCTGCATCTTATTCGTGGTGATGCTACATTCCACAAAACAACCCCGTCAGCAGGCTGCGGCGCACAGATCATTCAGAATCTCTAAGTGACATTTTTTCGTTGTCTTGAGGGAGCGTTCTTTGTTAACGTTGCCTCTAAAGTTATCAGGTCAGCTGGTCGTGGCCTTCAGGAAATGGGGGGGAGCCATTGGTGGTGAAGGGCCGATTCCTGCCCTTATCTACTAATATAACCATTTGCTGGCTCTGGCTTCAGAGGGGCTGCAGGACATCAGAGACCCCCAGGGGGGGGGGGGGTGTAACAGCCTTTGCTGGAGTCTACTTCGAAGGTATTTCCCTACTCAGCTTTCCTAGATGATGAAAAGGGTTAACTCCTTCACCTACAAACTATAGAACAGTGTTGCCCAACTATGTGGGACTAAGGTAGCCGCCTCACCCTGCATGGGCTAACATAGCAATGGATGCTGGGACACAGGATGTCTGACAGGCTAAGGCTTTACATTATCTATCTCTCTGGTATCTATCCACCTGTCTAATATCTACATACTAAGAGCAAATTCAAGGGGGCAGGATGCCAACTCAACTTTGATAGTGTCCTGAGCGGCAGCTGACTGATACTGGACAGCTGGGGGGACACTTTATTCATCACTTTATACTACAGTAACAGCAATCCCCATTGTGGTAATAATGACCCCCATAGTATCCCTGGTAGGAATTGTGACCCCCTTAGTGGCTCTAGTAGTAATAGTGACCCCCTTAGTGGCCAGAGTAGTAACAGTGATCCCCATTGCAGTAATTGTGACCCCCATAGTGGCCCTGGTAGTAATAGTGACCCCCTTAGTGGCCCAAGTAGTAACTGCGATCCCCATTGTGGTAATAGTGACCCCCACAGTAGCCCTAGTAGTAATAGAGGCCCTAGTAGTAATAGTGACCCCCATAGTGGCTCTAGTAGTAATAGTGACCCCCTTAGTGGCCAGAGTAGTAACAGTGATCCCCATTGCAGTAATTGTGACCCCCATAGGGGCCCAAGTATTAACATCACTCGCATCACAAGCATCACACGCATCACACACATCAGTCTCATCACCTGTATCACACGCATCACTCTCATCACTCACATGACACACATCACAAGCATCACCCGCATCATTCTCATCTGGTAATAGTGATCTCCATAGTGGCCTGAGTAGTAACAGTGATCCCTATTGTGGTAATAGTGACCCCCATAGTGGCCCTAGTAGTATCAGTGACTTCCATAGTGGCCCTAGTAGTAATAGAGACCCCTTTAGTTGCTCGAGTAGTAACAGCGATCCCCATTGTGGTAATAGTGACCCCTACAGTGACCCTAGTAGTATCAGTGACCCCCATAGTGGTCCGAGTAGTAACATCACTCGCATCACTCACATCACATGCATCAGACACATCATAAGCATCACACGCATCACTCTCATCTGGTAATAGTGACCCCCTTAGTAGCCCAAGTAGTAACAGTGATCCCCATAGTGGCCCTAGTAGTAACAGTGATCCACATAGTGGCCCTAGTAGTAACAGTGATCCCCATAGTGGCCCTAGTAGTAACAGTGACCCCCATAGTGGCCCTAGTAGTAACAGTGATCCCCATAGTGGCCCTAGTAGTAACAGTGATCCCCATAGTGGCCCTAGTAGTAACAGTGATCCCCATAGTGGCCCTAGTAGTAACAGTGATCCCCATAGTGGCCCTAGTAGTAACAGTGATCCCCATAGTGGCCCTAGTAGTAACAGTGATCCCCATAGTGGCCCTAGTAGTAACAGTGATCCCCATAGTGGCCCTAGTAGTAACAGTGATCCCCATAGTGGCCCTAGTAGTAACAGTGATCCCCATAGTGGCCCTAGTAGTAATAGTGTAAAATCACAGAGGTGAGGGAAAAAACAAAGACATTATTCACAGAAAAAGCCAAAAATACAATACCTGAAGGTCTGCAAAGCAGACACGGTCGCCATAAGGCAGGCACAATCGCCGTAGGGCAGGCACAATGGCCTTAAGCCCTGAAGATATGCAGTCAGCCAGACAATAATGTGTGGAGGAGCAGCTTGTTCCTGGCAGGCTAATATGCAGTCACTCACTCAGCCCAGATTGGGGAGGAGCGACTGCATATACTAGTAGTAATAGTGTCACCCATTAGTAGCCCCCATAGAGGACCTGAAGCCACCCGCATTTAACTCACTGGTGTGCATGACCTCTGACCTTTAGGCAGGAAAGCAGAGGGTCATGGGGAACACCGATTATAGCAGCAAGGCCGTATAGGTGAGTGCGATGTCTGCTGCCACCTGGGACTGTCCTGCAAGAATACATCACTCTCACGCTGCACGACCTGCAGGTGGCGCCGGAGGGTTCACTATTAGAACCAGGGGCGAGTTTTATTATATGCATAAAAAGGCCGTAATCACAGGCTGAGGGCGAGCCGCGATCCATGGGTGCCTCTTACATCGCACCGCGGGCAGGCCGTCTGCTCTGTGATGGCTATTCTCACGCATGAATCAGGGCAAGAGCACATGCTTCAGCAAAAAACACACGGCTGTAGATGCAAATACTCTCGCCGGTGCGGGTGTAGCCGCGCCTGAACCAGGAGAATGCCTTCCCCCCGCAAACCCCACGCCAGAAAAGGCTGCGGAAGATAATGGCCACCGAATCTTCCCCGCACCAGGGGGTTCACTACAGGCCGGGTCCCATCTGTTCTCGCCATAGACTCACATCACTCGTATCACACGCATAACAAGCATCACACGCATCACTCTCATCACTCACATCACATGTATCACTCTCATAACTCTCATCACTCTCATCACTCTCATCACTCTCATCACTCTCATCCCTCGTATCACTCGCATCACTCGCAACCCTCGTATCACTCGCATCACTCGCATCAGTCGCATCACTCTCATCACTCTCATCCCTCGTATCACTCTCATCACTCTCATCACTCTCATCACTCTCATCCCTCGTATCACTCGCATCACTCGCAACCCTCGTATCACTCGCATCACTCTCATCACTCTCATCACTCTCATCACTCTCATCACTCTCATCACTCTCATCCCTCGTATCACTCGCATCACTCGCATCACTCGCATCACTCGCATCACTCGCATCACTCTCATCACTCTCATCCCTCGTATCACTCGCATCACTCGCAACCCTCGTATCACTCGCATCACTCTCATCACTCTCATCACTCTCATCCCTCGCATCACTCTCATCACTCTCATCACTCTCATCACTCTCATCACTCTCATCACTCTCATCCCTCGTATCACTCGCATCACTCGCAACCCTCGTATCACTCGCATCACTCTCATCACTCTCATCACTCTCATCACTCTCATCACTCTCATCACTCTCATCCCTCGCATCACTCGCATCACTCGCATCACTCGCATCACTCTCATCCCTCGTATCACTCGCATCACTCGCAACCCTCGTATCACTCGCATCACTCTCATCACTCTCATCACTCTCATCCCTCGCATCACTCTCATCACTCTCATCACTCGCATCACTCGCATCACTCTCATCCCTCGCATCACTCTCATCACTCTCATCACTCTCATCACTCGCATCACTCGCATCCCTCGCATCACTCTCATCCCTCGCATCACTCTCATCACTCTCATCACTCTCATCACTCGCATCACTCGCATCACTCTCATCACTCTCATCCCTCGCATCACTCTCATCACTCGCATCACTCTCATCACTCTCATCACTCTCATCACTCTCATCACTCGCATCACTCTCATCACTCGCATCACTCTCATCACTCTCATCACTCGCATCACTCGCATCACTCGCATCACTCTCATCCCTCGTATCACTCGCATCACTCGAAACCCTCGTATCACTCGCATCACTCTCATCACTCTCATCCCTCGCATCACTCTCATTACTCGTATCACTCGCATCACTCTCATCCCTCGTATGACTCGCATCACTCGCATCACTCGTATCACTCTCATCCCTCGTATGACTCGCATCACTCGCATCACTCGCATCACTCGCATCACTCGCATCACTCTCATCCCTCGTATCACTCGCATCCCTCGTATCACTCGCATCACTCGCATCCCTCGCATCACTCGCATCACTCGCATCAATCTCATCACTCGCATCACTCTCATCCCTCGTATCACTCGCATCACTCGCATCGGTCTCATCACTCGCATCACTCTCATCCCTCGTATCACTCGCATCACTCGCATCGGTCTCATCACTCGCATCACATTCATCCCTCGTATCACTCACATCACTCGCATCACTCGCATCACTCGCATCACTCGCATCCCTCGCATCACTCGCATCACTCTCACCCCTCGTATCACTCGCATCCCTCGTATCACTCACATCACTCTCATCCCTCGTATCACTCGCATCACTCGCATCCCTCGCATCACTCGCATCCCTCGTATCACTCGCATCACTCGCATCACTCGCATCACTCGCATCACTCTCATCCCTCGTATCACTCGCATCACTCTCATCCCTCGTATGACTCGCATCACTCGCATCCCTCGCATCACTCGCATCCCTCGTATCACTCGCATCACTCGCATCACTCGCATCACTCGCATCACTCTCATCCCTCGTATCACTCGCATCACTCTCATCCCTCGTATCACTCGCATCACTCTCATCCCTCGCATCACTCGCATCACTCGCATCACTCGCATCACTCTCATCCCTCGTATCACTCGCATCACTCGCATCAGTCTCATCACTCGTATCACTCGCATCACTCGCATCAGTCTCATCACTCGCATCACTCGCATCCCTCGCATAACTCGCATCACTCGCATCAGTCTCATCACTCGCATCACTCTCATCCCTCGTATCACTCGCATCACTCGCATCACTCTCATCACTCTCATCACTCGCATCACTCGCATCCTTCGTATCACTCTCATCCCTCGTATCACTCGCATCACTCGCATCACTCGCATCCCTCGCATCACTCGCATCACTCGCATCACTCTCATCACTCGCATCACTCGCATCACTCTCATCCCTCGTATCACTCGCATCACTCGCATCCCTCGTATCACTCGCATCACTAGCATCACTCGCATCACTCTCATCCCTCGTATCACTCGCATCACTCGCATCCCTCGCATCACTCGCATCCCTCGCATCCCTCGCATCACTCGCATCACTCGCATCACTCGCACCACTCGCATCACTCTCATCCCTCGTATCACTCACATCACTCGTATCCCTCGCATCCCTCGTATCACTCGCATCACTCGCATCACTCGCATCACTCGCATCACTCTCATCCCTCGTATCACTCGCATCACTCGCATCCCTCGTATCACTCGCATCACTCGCATCACTCGCATCACTCTCATCCCTCGTATCACTCGCATCACTCTCATCCCTCGTATCACTCGTATCACTCGCATCACTCTCATCCCTCGTATCACTCGCATCACTCGCATCACTCGCATCAGTCTCATCACTCGCATCACTCTCATCCCTCGTATCACTCGCATCACTCGCATCACTCTCATCCCTCGTATCACTCGCATCACTCGCATCACTCGCATCACTCGCATCCCTCATATCACTCGCATCACTCGCATCACTCGCATCAGTCTCATCACTCGCATCACTCTCATCCCTCGTATCACTCGCATCACTCGCATCACTCTCATCCCTCGTATCACTCGCATCACTCGCATCACTCGCATCACTCGCATCACTCTCATCACTCGTATCACTCGCATCACTCTCATCCCTCGTATGACTCGCATCACTCGCATCACTCGCATCACTCTCATCCCTCGTATCACTCGCATCCCTCGTATCACTCGCATCACTCTCATCCCTCGTATCACTCGCATCACTCGCATCAGTCTCATCACTCGCATCACTCTCATCCCTCGTATCACTCGCATCACTCGCATCACTCGCATCCCTCGCATCCCTCGTATCACTCGCATCACTCGCATCAGTCTCATCACTCGCATCACTCTCATCCCTCGTATCACTCGCATCACTCGCATCACTCGCATCCTTCGTATCACTCTCATCCCTCGTATCACTCGCATCACTCGCATCACTCGCATCCCTCGCATCACTCTCATCACTCGCATCACTCTCATCACTCGCATCACTCGCATCACTCTCATCCCTCGTATCACTCGCATCACTCGCATCCCTCGTATCACTCGCATCACTCGCATCACTCTCATCACTCTCATCCCTCGTATCACTCGCATCACTCTCATCCCTCGTATCACTCGCATCACTCGCATCACTCTCATCCCTCGTATCACTCGCATCACTCTCATCCCTCGTATCACTCGCATCACTCGCATCCCTCGTATCACTCGCATCACTCGCATCACTCGCATCAGTCTCATCACTCGCATCACTCGCATCACTCTCATCCCTCGTATCACTCGCATCACTCGCATCACTCGCATCACTCGCATCACTCTCATCCCTCGTATCACTCGCATCACTCGCATCACTCGTATCACTCGCATCACTCGCATCACTCGTATCACTCGCATCACTCTCATCCCTCGTATCACTCGCATCACTCGCATCACTCTCATCCCTCGTATCACTCGCATCCCTCGTATCACTCGCATCCCTCGTATCACTCGCATCACTCTCATCCCTCTCATCCCTCGTATCACTCGCATCACTCGCATCACTCGCATCACTCTCATCCCTCGCATCACTCGTATCACTCGCATCACTCTCATCACTCTCATCCTTCGCATCAGTCTCATCACTCGTATCACTCGCATCACTCTCATCCCTCGTATCACTCGCATCACTCGCATCACTCGCATCACTCGTATCACTCGCATCACTCGCATCACTCGCATCACTCGTATCACTCGCATCACTCTCATCCCTCGTATCACTCGCATCACTCGCATCCCTCGCATCACTCGCATCACTCGCATCAGTCTCATCACTCGCATCACTCTCATCCCTCGTATCACTCGCATCACTCGCATCACTCTCATCACTCTCATCACTCGCATCACTCGCATCCTTCGTATCACTCTCATCCCTCGTATCACTCGCATCACTCGCATCACTCGCATCCCTCGCATCACTCGCATCACTCGCATCACTCTCATCACTCGCATCACTCGCATCACTCTCATCCCTCGTATCACTCGCATCACTCGCATCCCTCGTATCACTCGCATCACTAGCATCACTCGCATCACTCTCATCCCTCGTATCACTCGCATCACTCGCATCCCTCGCATCACTCTCATCCCTCGTATCACTCGCATCACTCTCATCCCTCGTATCACTCGCATCACTCGCATCCCTCGCATCACTCGCATCCCTCGCATCACTCGCATCACTCGCACCACTCGCATCACTCTCATCCCTCGTATCACTCACATCACTCGTATCCCTCGCATCCCTCGTATCACTCGCATCACTCGCATCACTCGCATCACTCGCATCACTCTCATCCCTCGTATCACTCGCATCACTCGCATCCCTCGTATCACTCGCATCACTCGCATCACTCGCATCACTCTCATCCCTCGTATCACTCGCATCACTCTCATCCCTCGTATCACTCGCATCACTCGCATCACTCGCATCAGTCTCATCACTCGCATCACTCTCATCCCTCGTATCACTCGCATCACTCGCATCACTCTCATCCCTCGTATCACTCGCATCACTCGCATCACTCGCATCACTCGCATCCCTCATATCACTCGCATCACTCGCATCACTCGCATCAGTCTCATCACTCGCATCACTCTCATCCCTCGTATCACTCGCATCACTCGCATCACTCTCATCCCTCGTATCACTCGCATCACTCGCATCACTCGCATCACTCGCATCACTCTCATCACTCGTATCACTCGCATCACTCTCATCCCTCGTATGACTCGCATCACTCGCATCACTCGCATCACTCTCATCCCTCGTATCACTCGCATCCCTCGTATCACTCGCATCACTCTCATCCCTCGTATCACTCGCATCACTCGCATCACTCGCATCCCTCGCATCCCTCGTATCACTCGCATCACTCGCATCAGTCTCATCACTCGCATCACTCTCATCCCTCGTATCACTCGCATCACTCGCATCACTCGCATCCTTCGTATCACTCTCATCCCTCGTATCACTCGCATCACTCGCATCACTCGCATCCCTCGCATCACTCGCATCACTCGCATCACTCTCATCACTCGCATCACTCGCATCACTCTCATCCCTCGTATCACTCGCATCACTCGCATCCCTCGTATCACTCGCATCACTCGCATCACTCGCATCACTCTCATCCCTCGTATCACTCGCATCACTCTCATCCCTCGTATTACTCGCATCACTCGCATCCCTCGTATCACTCGCATCACTCGCATCACTCGCATCAGTCTCATCACTCGCATCACTCGCATCACTCTCATCCCTCGTATCACTCGCATCACTCGCATCACTCGCATCACTCTCATCCCTCGTATCACTCGCATCACTCGCATCACTCGTATCACTCGCATCACTCTCATCCCTCGTATCACTCGCATCCCTCGTATCACTCGCATCACTCTCATCACTCGCATCACTCTCATCACTCGTATCACTCGCATCACTCGCATCACTCGCATCACTCGTATCACTCGCATCACTCTCATCACTCGCATCCCTCGTATCACTCGCATCACTCGTATCACTCGCATCCCTCGTATCACTCGCATCACTCGCATCACTCGCATCCCTCGTATCACTCGCATCACTCTCATCCCTCTCATCCCTCGTATCACTCGCATCACTCTCATCACTCTCATCCTTCGCATCAGTCTCATCACTCGTATCACTCGCATCCCTCGTATCACTCGCATCACTCTCATCCCTCGCATCACTCGTATCACTCGCATCACTCTCATCACTCTCATCCTTCGCATCAGTCTCATCACTCGTATCACTCGCATCACTCTCATCCCTCGTATCACTCGCATCACTCGCATCACTCGCATCACTCGCATCACTCGTATCACTCGCATCACTCGCATCACTCGCATCACTCGTATCACTCGCATCACTCTCATCCCTCGTATCACTCGCATCACTCGCATCACTCTCACCCCTCGCATCACTCGCATCACTCGCATCACTCGCTGCACTCGCATCACTCTCATCCCTCGTATCACTCGCATCACTCGCATCCCTCGCATCACTCTCATCCCTCGTATCACTCGCATCACTCGCATCAGTCTCATCACTCGCATCACTCGCATCCCTCGTATCACTCGCATCACTCTCATCCCTCGTATCACTCGCATCACTCGCATCAGTCTCATCACTCGCATCACTCGCATCCCTCGTATCACTCGCATCACTCTCATCCCTCGTATGACTCGCATCACTCGCATCACTCGCATCACTCTCATCCCTCGCATCACTCGCATCACTCGCATCACTCGCATCACTCGCATCACTCTCATCCCTCGCATCACTCGCATCACTCGCATCACTCGCATCACTCGCATCTCTCGCATCACTCGCATCACTCTCATCCCTCGTATCATTCGCATCACTCGCATCACTCGTATCACTCGTATCACTCGCATCACTCTCATCCCTCGTATCACTCGCATCACTCGCATCACTCTCATCACTCGCTGCACTCGCATCACTCGCATCACTCTCACCACTCGCATCTCTCGCATCACTTACATCACTCGCATCACTCTCATCCCTCGTATCACTCGCATCACTCGCATCACTCTCACCCCTCGCATCACTCGCATCACTCGCATCACTCTCATCACTCGCTGCACTCGCATCACTCGCATCACTCTCACCACTCGCATCTCTCGCATCACTTACATCACTCGCATCACTCTCATCCCTCGTATCACTCGCATCACTCGCATCACTCTCATCCCTCTCATCCCTCGCATCACTCGCATCACTCTCATCCCTCGTATCACTCGCATCACTCGCATCCCTCGCATCACTCGCATCCCTCGTATCACTCGCATCCCTCGTATCACCCGCATCACTCTCATCCCTCGTATCACTCGCATCACTCGCATCCCTCGCATCACTCGCATCCCTCGTATCACTCGCATCCCTCGTATCACTCGCATCACTCGCATCCCTCGTATCACTCGCATCACTCGCATCAGTCTCATCACTCGCATCACTCGCATCCCTCGTATCACTCGCATCACTCGCATCACTCTCATCACTCGCATCACTCGCATCTCTCGCATCACTCGCATCACTCTCAACCCTCGTATCACTCTCATCCCTCATATCACTCGCATTACTCGCATCACTCGCATCCCTCGCATCAGTCTCATCACTCGCATCACTCGCATCAGTCTCATCACTCGCATCACTCGCATCACTCTCATCCCTCGTATCACTCGCATCCCTCGCATCAGTCTCATCACTCGCATCACTCGCATCACTCTCATCACTCGCATCACTCGCATCACTCTCATCCCTCGCATCACTCGCATCAGTCTCATCACTCGCATCACTCGCATCACTCTAATCACTCTAATCACTCTCATCCCTCGCATCACTCGCATCACTCGCATCACTCTCATCCCTCGTATCCCTCGCATCACTCGCATCACTCGCATCACTCTCATCACTCTCATCCCTCTCATCCCTCTCATCCCTCTCATCCCTCGCATCACTCTCATCACTCTCATCACTCTCATCACTCTCATCCCTCGCATCATTCTCATCCCTCGTATCACTCGCATCACTCGTATCACTCGCATCACTCGCATCACTCTCATCACTCTCATCACTCTCATCACTCTCATCCCTCGCATCATTCTCATCCCTCGTATCACTCGCATCACTCGTATCACACGCATCACTCTCATCCCTCTCATCCCTCTCATCCCTCGCATCACTCTCATCCCTCGTATCCCTCGCATCACTCGTATCACTCGCATCACTCGCATCCCTCGTATCACTCGCATCACTCTCATCCCTCGCATCACTCTCATCCCTCGTATCACTCGCATCCCTCGTATCACTCGCATCACTCTCATCCCTCGCATCACTCTCATCCCTCGTATCACTCTAATCACTCTCATCCCTCGTATCACTCGCATCACTCTCATCACTCGCATCACTCGTATCACTCGCATCACTCTCATCCCTCTCATCCCTCTCATCCCTCGCATCACTCTCATCCCTCGTATCCCTCGCATCACTCGTATCACTCGCATCACTCGCATCCCTCGTATCACTCGCATCACTCTCATCCCTCGCATCACTCTCATCCCTCGTATCACTCGCATCCCTCGTATCACTCGCATCACTCTCATCCCTCGCATCACTCTCATCCCTCGTATCACTCTCATCCCTCGCATCACTCTCATCCCTCGTATCACTCGCATCCCTCGTATCACTCGCATCACTCTCATCCCTCGCATCACTCTCATCCCTCGTATCACTCTAATCACTCTCATCCCTCGTATCACTCGCATCACTCTCATCCCTCGCATCACTCTCATCCCTCGCATCACTCTCATCACTCGCATCACTCGTATCACTCGCATCACTCTCATCCCTCGCATCACTCTCATCCCTCGCATCACTCTCATCACTCGCATCACTCTCATCCCTCGCATCCCTCGTATCACTCGCATCACTTGCATCACTCTCATCACTCTCACCCCTCGTATCACTCGCATCACTCTCATCACTCTCATCACTCTCATCACTCGCATCACTCTCATCCCTCGTATCACTCGCATCACTCGCATCACTCGCATCACTCTCATCACTCGCATCACTCGCATCACTCGTATCACTCGCATCAGTCTCACCCCTCGCATCACTCTCATCACTCTCATCACTCTCATCCCTCGTATCACTCGCATCACTCGCATCAGTCTCATCACTCGCATCACTCGCATCACTCGCATCACTCTCATCCCTCGCATCAGTCTCATCACTCGCATCACTCGCATCACTCTCATCACTCTCATCCCTCGTATCACTCGCATCACTCGCATCAGTCTCATCACTCGCATCACTCGCATCACTCGCATCAGTCTCATCACTCGCATCACTCGCATCACTCTCATCACTCGCATCACTCGCATCAATCGCATCACTCGCATCAGTCTCATCACTCGCATCACTCGCATCACTCTCATCACTCTCATCCCTCGTATCACTCGTATCACTCGCATCACTCTCATCACTCTCATCACTCTCATCACTCGCATCACTCTCATCACTCGCATCACTCGCATCACTCGCATCACTCGCATCACTCTCACCCTCGCATCACTCGTATCACTCGCATCACTCGTATCACTCTCATCACTCGCATCACTCGCATCACTCGTATCACTCGCATCACTCGCATCACTCGCATCAGTCTCATCACTCGCATCACTCTCATCACTCTCATCCCTCGTATCACTCGCATCACTCGCATCAGTCTCATCACTCGCATCACTCGCATCACTCGCATCAGTCTCATCACTCGCATCACTCGCATCACTCTCATCACTCGCATCACTCGCATCACTCGCATCACTCTCATCCCTCGTATCCCTCGCATCACTCGTATCACTCGCATCACTCGCATCCCTCGTATCACTCGCATCACTCTCATCCCTCGCATCACTCTCATCCCTCGTATCACTCGCATCCCTCGTATCACTCGCATCACTCTCATCCCTCGCATCACTCTCATCCCTCGTATCACTCGCATCACTCGTATCACTCTAATCACTCTCATCCCTCGTATCACTCGCATCACTCTCATCCCTCGCATCACTCGCATCACTCGCATCAGTCTCATCCCTCTCATCCCTCGCATCACTCTCATCACTCGCATCACTCTCATCCCTCGCATCCCTCGTATCACTCGCATCACTCGCATCACTCTCATCCCTCGTATCACTCTCATCACTCTCATCCCTCGCATCACTCGCATCACTCTCATCACTCGCATCACTCTCACCCCTCGTATCACTCGCATCACTCTCATCACTCTCATCACTCTCATCACTCGCATCACTCTCATCCCTCGTATCACTCGCATCACTCGCATCACTCGCATCACTCTCATCACTCGCATCACTCGCATCACTCGTATCACTCGCATCAGTCTCACCCCTCGCATCACTCTCATCACTCTCATCACTCTAATCCCTCGTATCACTCGCATCACTCGCATCAGTCTCATCACTCGCATCACTCGCATCACTCGCATCACTCTCATCCCTCGCATCAGTCTCATCACTCGCATCACTCGCATCACTCTCATCACTCTCATCCCTCGTATCACTCGCATCACTCGCATCAGTCTCATCACTCGCATCACTCGCATCACTCGCATCAGTCTCATCACTCGCATCACTCGCATCACTCTCATCACTCGCATCACTCGCATCAATCGCATCACTCGCATCAGTCTCATCACTCGCATCACTCGCATCACTCTCATCACTCTCATCCCTCGTATCACTCGTATCACTCGCATCACTCTCATCACTCTCATCACTCTCATCACTCGCATCACTCTCATCACTCGCATCACTCGCATCACTCGCATCACTCTCATCCCTCGTATCACTCGTATCACTCGCATCACTCGCATCACTCGTATCACTCGCATCACTCGCATCACTCTCATCCCTCGTATGACTCGCATCACTCGCATCACTCGCATCACTCTCATCACTCTCATCCCTCGTATCACTCGTATCACTCGCATCACTCTCATCACTCTCATCACTCTCATCACTCGCATCACTCTCATCACTCGCATCACTCGTATCACTCGCATCACTCTCATCCCTCGTATCACTCGTATCACTCGCATCACTCGCATCACTCGTATCACTCGCATCACTCGCATCACTCTCATCCCTCGTATGACTCGCATCACTCGCATCACTCTCATCACTCGCATCACTCGCATCACTCGCATCACTCGCATCAGTCTCATCCCTCTCATCCCTCGCATCACTCTCATCCCTCGCATCACTCTCATCACTCTCATCACTCGCATCACTCGCATCCCTCGTATCACTCGCATCACTTGCATCACTCTCATCACTCTCATCCCTCGCATCACTCGCATCACTCGCATCAGTCTCATCCCTCTCATCCCTCGCATCACTCTCATCCCTCGCATCACTCTCATCACTCGCATCACTCGCATCACTCGCATCAGTCTCATCACTCGCATCACTCTCATCCCTCGCATCACTCTCATCACTCTCATCACTCGCATCACTCGCATCCCTCGTATCACTCGCATCACTCGCATCACTCTCATCACTCGCATCACTCGCATCACTCGCATCACTCGCATCAGTCTCATCCCTCTCATCCCTCGCATCACTCTCATCCCTCGCATCACTCTCATCACTCTCATCACTCGCATCACTCGCATCCCTCGTATCACTCTCATCCCTCGTATCACTCGCATCACTCGCATCAGTCTCATCACTCGCATCACTCACATCACTCTCATCCCTCGTATCACTCGTATCACTCGCATCACTCACATCACTCACATCACTCTCATCCCTCGTATCACTCGTATCACTCGCATCACTCTCATCCCTCGTGTCACTCGCATCACTCACATCACTCTCATCCCTCGTATCACTCGTATCACTCGCATCACTCTCATCCCTCGCATCACTCGCATCACTCGCATCACTCTCATCACTCGCATCACTCTCACCCCTCGTATCACTCGCATCACTCTCATCACTCGCATCACTCTCATCCCTCGTATCACTCGCATCACTCGCATCACTCGCATCACTCGCATCACTCTCATCACTCGCATCACTCGCATCACTCGTATCACTCGCATCAGTCTCACCCCTCGCATCACTCTCATCACTCTCATCACTCTCATCCCTCGTATCACTCGCATCACTCGCATCAGTCTCATCACTCGCATCACTCGCATCACTCGCATCACTCGCATCACTCGCATCACTCGCATCAGTCTCATCACTCTCATCACTCTCATCACTCTCATCACTCTCATCCCTCGTATCACTCGCATCACTCGCATCACTCTCATCACTCTCATCACTCGCATCACTCGCATCACTCGCATCACTCGCATCACTCGCATCAGTCTCATCACTCGCATCACTCTCATCCCTCGCATCACTCTCATCACTCTCATCACTCGCATCACTCGCATCCCTCGTATCACTCGCATCACTCGCATCACTCTCATCACTCGCATCACTCGCATCACTCGCATCACTCGCATCAGTCTCATCCCTCTCATCCCTCGCATCACTCTCATCCCTCGCATCACTCTCATCACTCTCATCACTCGCATCACTCGCATCCCTCGTATCACTCTCATCCCTCGTATCACTCGCATCACTCGCATCAGTCTCATCACTCGCATCACTCACATCACTCTCATCCCTCGTATCACTCGTATCACTCGCATCACTCACATCACTCTCATCCCTCGTATCACTCGTATCACTCGCATCACTCTCATCCCTCGTGTCACTCGCATCACTCACATCACTCTCATCCCTCGTATCACTCGTATCACTCGCATCACTCTCATCCCTCGCATCACTCGCATCACTCGCATCACTCTCATCACTCGCATCACTCTCACCCCTCGTATCACTCGCATCACTCTCATCACTCGCATCACTCTCATCCCTCGTATCACTCGCATCACTCGCATCACTCGCATCACTCTCATCCCTCGCATCACTCGCATCACTCTCATCACTCGCATCACTCGCATCACTCGCATCACTCTCATCACTCGCATCACTCTCATCACTCGCATCACTCGCATCACTCGCATCACTCGCATCACTCGCATCACTCTCATCACTCGCATCACTCGCATCACTCGTATCACTCGCATCAGTCTCACCCCTCGCATCACTCTCATCACTCTCATCACTCTCATCCCTCGTATCACTCGCATCACTCGCATCAGTCTCATCACTCGCATCACTCGCATCACTCGCATCACTCTCATCCCTCGCATCAGTCTCATCACTCGCATCACTCGCATCAGTCTCATCACTCGCATCACTCTCATCACTCTCATCCCTCGTATCACTCGCATCACTCGCATCAGTCTCATCACTCGCATCACTCGCATCAGTCTCATCACTCGCATCACTCGCATCACTCGCATCAGTCTCATCACTCGCATCACTCGCATCACTCTCATCACTCTCATCCCTCGTATCACTCGTATCACTCGCATCACTCTCATCACTCTCATCACTCGCATCACTCTCATCACTCTCATCACTCGCATCACTCGCATCACTCGCATCACTCGCATCACTCGCATCAGTCTCATCACTCGCATCACTCGCATCACTCTCATCACTCTCATCCCTCGTATCACTCGCATCACTCTCATCACTCGCATCACTCGCATCACTCGCATCACTCGCATCACTCGCATCACTCGCATCACTCGCATCAGTCTCATCACTCGCATCACTCTCATCACTCTCATCACTCTCATCACTCTCATCACTCGCATCACTCGCATCACTCGCATCACTCGCATCACTCGCATCAGTCTCATCACTCGCATCACTCGCATCACTCTCATCACTCTCATCCCTCGTATCACTCGCATCACTCGCATCACTCTAATCACTCTCATCACTCTCATCCCTCGCATCACTCGCATCACTCTCATCACTCGCATCACTCGCATCACTCGCATCACTCGCATCACTCGCATCACTCGCATCAGTCTCATCACTCGCATCACTCGCATCACTCTCATCACTCTCATCACTCTCATCACTCGCATCACTCGCATCAGTCTCATCACTCGCATCACTCGCATCACTCTAATCACTCTAATCACTCTCATCCCTCGCATCACTCGCATCACTCTCATCACTCGCATCACTCGCATCACTCGCATCACTCGCATCACTCGCATCACTCGCATCAGTCTCATCACTCGCATCACTCGCATCACTCTCATCACTCTCATCCCTCGTATCACTCGTATCACTCGCATCACTCTCATCACTCTCATCACTCGCATCACTCGCATCAGTCTCATCACTCGCATCACTCGCATCACTCTAATCACTCTAATCACTCTCATCCCTCGCATCCCTCGCATCACTCGCATCACTCTCATCACTCGCATCACTCGCATCACTCTCATCCCTCGTATCACTCGCATCACTCGCATCACTCGCATCACTCTCATCCCTCGTATCACTCGCATCACTCGCATCAGTCTCATCACTCGCATCACTCGCATCACTCTCATCCCTCGTATCACTCGCATCACTCTCATCACTCGCATCACTCGCATCACTCTCATCCCTCGTATCACTCGCATCACTCGCATCACTCTCATCACTCGCATCACTCGCATCACTCTCATCCCTCGTATCACTCGCATCACTCGCATCACTCTCATCCCTCGTATCACTCGCATCACTCGCATCACTCGCATCACTCTCATCCCTCGTATCACTCGCATCACTCGCATCAGTCTCATCACTCGCATCACTCGCATCACTCTCATCCCTCGTATCACTCTCATCCCTCGTATCACTCGCATCACTCTCATCACTCGCATCACTCTCATCACTCGCATCACTCGCATCACTCTCATCACTCGCATCACTCGCATCACTCTCATCACTCGCATCCCTCGTATCACTCTCATCCCTCGCATCACTCGCATCACTCGCATGAGTCTCATCACTCGCATCACTCTCATCCCTCGTATCACTCGCATCACTCGCATCACTCTCATCCCTCGCATCACTCGCATCACTCGCATCACTCTCATCCCTCGTATCACTCGCATCACTCGCATCAGTCTCATCACTCGCATCACTCGCATCTCTCGCATCACTCGCATCACTCTCATCACTCGCATCACTCGCATCACTCGCATCACTCGCATCACTCGCATCACTCTCACCCCTCGTATCACTCGCATCACTCTCATCACTCGCATCACTCTCATCCCTCGTATCACTCTCATCCCTCGTATCCCTCACATCACTCTCATCACTCGCATCACTCGCATCAGTCTCATCACTCGCATCACTCTCACCCCTCGTATCACTCGCATCACTCTCATCCCTCGTATCACTCGCATCACTCGCATCCTTCGTATCACTCTCATCACTCGTATCACTCGCATCACTCGCATCACTCTCATCACTCTCATCCCTCGTATCACTCACATCACTCGTATCACTCGCATCAGTCTCATCACTCGCATCACTCGCATCACTCGCATCACTCGTATCACTCGCATCAGTCTCATCACTCGCATCACTCGCATCACTCGCATCCCTCGTATCACTCGCATCACTCGCATCACTCTCATCCCTCGTATCACTCGCATCACTGTCATCCCTCGTATCACTCGCATCACTCGCATCACTCGCATCACTCGCATCCCTCGTATCACTCGCATCACTCTCATCCCTCGTATCACTCGCATCACTCGCATCACTCGCATCACTCGCATCCCTCGTATCACTCGCAACACTCGCATCACTCGCATCCCTCGTATCACTCGCATCACTCTCATCCCTCGTATCACTCACATCACTCGTATCACTCGCATCACTCGCATCACTCGCATCACTCGCATCCCTCGCATCACTCGCATCACTCTCATCACTCGCATCACTCGCATCACTCGCATCACTTACATCACTCGCATCACTCGCATCCTTCGTATCACTCTCATCACTCGTATCACTCGCATCACTCGCATCACTCTCATCACTCTCATCCCTCGTATCACTCACATCACTCGTATCACTCGCATCAGTCTCATCACTCGCATCACTCGCATCACTCGCATCACTCGTATCACTCGCATCAGTCTCATCACTCGCATCACTCGCATCACTCGCATCCCTCGTATCACTCGCATCACTCGCATCACTCTCATCCCTCGTATCACTCGCATCACTGTCATCCCTCGTATCACTCGCATCACTCGCATCACTCGCATCCCTCGTATCACTCGCATCACTCGCATCACTCTCATCCCTCGTATCACTCGCATCACTCGCATCACTCGCATCCCTCGTATCACTCGCATCACTCTCATCCCTCGTATCACTCGCATCACTCGCATCACTCGCATCACTCGCATCCCTCGTATCACTCGCAACACTCGCATCACTCGCATCCCTCGTATCACTCGCATCACTCTTATCACTCGCATCACTCGCATCACTCGTATCACTCTCATCACTCTCATCACTCTCATCCCTCGTATCACTCACATCACTCGTATCACTCGCATCACTCGCATCACTCGCATCACTCGCATCACTCTCATCACTCGCATCACTCGCATCACTCGCATCACTTACATCACTCGTATCACTCGTATCACTCGCATCACTCGCATCCTTCGTATCACTCTCATCACTCGTATCACTCGCATCACTCGCATCACTCTCATCACTCTCATCCCTCGTATCACTCACATCACTCGTATCACTCGCATCAGTCTCATCACTCGCATCACTCGCATCACTCGCATCACTCGTATCACTCGCATCAGTCTCATCACTCGCATCACTCGCATCACTCGCATCCCTCGTATCACTCGCATCACTCGCATCACTCGCATCACTCTCATCCCTCGTATCACTCGCATCACTGTCATCCCTCGCATCCCTCGCATCACTCGCATCACTCGCATCACTCGCATCCCTCGTATCACTCGCATCACTCGCATCACTCGCATCACTCGCATCCCTCGTATCACTCGCATCACTGTCATCCCTCGTATCACTCGCATCACTCGCATCACTCGCATCCCTCGTATCACTCGCATCACTCGCATCACTCTCATCCCTCGTATCACTCGCATCACTGTCATCCCTCGTATCACTCGCATCACTCGCATCACTCACATCACTCGTATCACTCGCATCACTCGCATCACTCGCATCACTCGCATCCCTCGTATCACTCGCATCACTGTCATCCCTCGTATCACTCGCATCACTCGCATCACTCGCATCCCTCGTATCACTCGCATCACTCGCATCACTCTCATCCCTCGTATCACTCGCATCACTCGCATCACTCGCATCCCTCGTATCACTCGCATAACTCTCATCCCTCGTATCACTCACATCACTCGTATCACTCGCATCACTCGCATCACTCGCATCACTCGCATCACTCGCATCACTCGCATCACTCTCATCACTCGCATCACTCGCATCACTCGCATCACTTACATCACTCGTATCACTCGTATCACTCGCATCACTCGCATCACTCGCATCTCTCGCATCCCTCGCATCCCTCGCATCACTCGCATCACTCGAATCCCTCGTATCACTCGCATCACTCTCATCCCTCGTATCACTCGCATCACTCGCATCCCTCGCATCACTCGCATCCCTCGTATCACTCGCATCACTCGCATCACTCGCACCACTCGCATCACTCGCATCACTCGCATCACTCTCATCACTCGCATCACTCTCATCCCTCGTATCACTCACATCACTCGCATCACTCGCATCACTCGCATCACTCGCATCACTCGCATCACTCTCATCCCTCGTATCACTCGCATCACTCTCATCCCTCGTATCACTCGCATCACTCGCATCACTCGCATCAGTCGCATCACTCGCATCACTCTCATCCCTCGTATCACTCGCATCACTCTCATCACTCTCATCACTCGCATCACTCTCATCACTCGCATCACTCTCATCCCTCGCATCACTCGCATCACTCGCATCACTCGTATCACTCGCATCAGTCTCATCACTCGCATCACTCGCATCACTCTCATCCCTCGTATCCCTCTCATCACTCGCATCACTCTCATCCCTCGTATCCCTCTCATCACTCGCATCACTCGCATCACTCTCATCACTCGCATCACTCGCATCACTCGCATCACTCTCATCCCTCGCATCAGTCTCATCACTCGCATCACTCGCATCAGTCTCATCACTCGCATCACTCTCATCACTCGCATCAGTCTCATCACTCGTATCACTCGCATCACTCGCATCACTCTCATCACTCTCATCCCTCGTATCACTCGCATCACTGTCATCCCTCGTATCACTCGCATCACTCGCATCACTCGCATCACTCTCATCCCTCGCATCAGTCTCATCACTCGCATCACTCGCATCAGTCTCATCCCTCGCATCAGTCTCATCACTCGCATCACTCGCATCACTCTCATCCCTCGCATCAGTCTCATCACTCGCATCACTCGCATCACTCTCATCACTCGCATCACTCGCATCAGTCTCATCACTCGCATCAGTCTCATCACTCGCATCACTCGCATCAGTCTCATCACTGTCATCCCTCGTATCACTCGCATCACTCGCATCACTCTCATCACTCTCATCCCTCGTATCACTCGCATCACTCGCATCACTCGCATCCCTCGTATCACTCGCATCACTCGTATCACTCGCATCACTCTCATCCCTCGCATCACTCGCATCACTCTCATCCCTCGCATCACTCGCATCCCTCGTATCACTCGCATCACTCGCATCACTCTCATCCCTCGTATCACTCGCATCACTCGCATCACTCGCATCACTCGCATCACTCTCATCACTCGCATCACTCGTATCACTCGCATCATTCGCATCACTCTCATCCCTCGTATCACTCGCATCACTCGCATCACTCGCATCACTCGCATCCCTCGTATCACTCGCAACACTCGCATCACTCGCATCCCTCGTATCACTCTCATCACTCGCATCACTCGCATCACTCGCATCCCTCGTATCACTCGCAACACTCGCATCACTCTCATCCCTCGTATCACTCGCATCACTCTCATCACTCGCATCACTCGCATCACTCGCATCACTCGCATCACTCACATCACTCGCATCACTCGCATCCCTCGTATCACTCGCATCACTCGCATCACTCGCATCCCTCGTATCACTCGCAACACTCGCATCACTCGCATCCCTCGCATCACTCGCATCACTCTCATCACTCGCATCACTCGCATCACTCGCATCACTCACATCACTCGTATCACTCGTATCACTCGCATCACTCGCATCACTCGCATCTCTCGCATCCCTCGCATCACTCGCATCACTCGCATCACTCGCATCACTCTCATCCCTCGCATCACTCGCATCACTCTCATCCCTCGCATCACTCGCATCACTCGCATCACTCGCATCACTCGCATCACTCTCATCACTCGCATCACTCTCATCACTCGCATCACTTTCATCCCTCGTATCACTCGTATCACTCTCATCACTCTCATCACTCGCATCACTCGCATCACTCGCATCACTCTCATCACTCGCATCACTCGCATCCCTCGTATGACTCGCATCACTCGCATCACTCGCATCACTCGCATCCCTCGTATCACTCGCATCACTCGCATCACTCTCATCACTCTCATCACTCGCATCACTCTCATCACTCTCATCACTCGCATCTCTCGCATCACTCTCATCACTCGCATCACTCGCATCACTCGCATCACTCGCATCCCTCGTATGACTCGCATCACTCGCATCACTCGCATCACTCTCATCCCTCGTATGACTCGCATCACTCGCATCACTCGCATCCCTCGCATCACTCGCATCACTCGCATCACTCGCATCACTCGCAACCCTCGCATCCCTCGTATCACTCGCATCACTTGCATCACTCTCATCACTCTCATCAGTCTCATCACTCGCATCACTCGCATCACTTGCATCACTCTCATCACTCGCATCAGTCTCATCACTCGCATCACTCGCATCAGTCTCATCACTCTCACCCCTCGTATCACTCGCATCAGTCTCATCCCTCGTATCACTCGCATCACTCGCATCAGTCTCATCACTCGCATCACTCGCATCACTCTAATCACTCGCATCACTCTCAACCCTCGTATCACTCGCATCACTCTCATCCCTCGTATGACTCGCATCACTCTCAACCCTCGTATCACTCTAATCACTAGCATCACTCTCATCACTCGCATCACTCTCATCCCTCGTATCACTCGCATCACTCTCATCACTCGCATCACTCGCATCACTCGCATCAGTCGCATCACTCGCATCACTCTCACCCCTCGTATCACTCTCATCAGTCTCATCACTCGCATCAGTCTCATCACTCGCATCACTCGCATCTCTCGCATCACTCTCATCACTCTCATCACTCGCATCACTCTCATCACTCTCATCACTCGCATCACTCGCATCACTCTCATCACTCGCATCACTCGCATCACTCGCATCAGTCGCATCACTCGCATCACTCTCATCACTCGCATCACTCGCATCACTCGCATCCCTCGTATCACTCTCATCACTCGCATCACTCTCATCACTCTCATCACTCGCATCACTCTCATCACTCTCATCACTCGCATCTCTCGCATCACTCTCATCACTCTCATCACTCGCATCACTCGCATCACTCGCATCCCTCGTATCACTCTCATCACTCGCATCACTCGCATCACTCTCATCCCTCGCATCACTCGCATCACTCTCATCCCTCGCATCACTCGCATCACTCGCATCACTCGCATCCCTCGTATCACTCGCAACACTCGCATCACTCTCATCCCTCGCATCACTCGCATCACTCTCATCCCTCGCATCACTCGCATCCCTCGTATCACTTGTATCACTCGCATCACTCTCATCCCTCGTATGACTCGCATCACTCGCATCACTCGCATCCCTCGCATCACTCGCATCACTCGCATCACTCGCATCACTCTCATCACTCGCATCACTCTCATCACTCTCATCACTCGCATCACTCTAATCACTCTAATCACTCTAATCACTCTCATCACTCTCATCACTCGCATCACTCTAATCACTCGCATCACTCGCATCACTCTCATCCCTCGTATCACTCGCATCAGTCTCATCACTCGCATCACTCGCATCACTCTAATCACTCGCATCACTCTCAACCCTCGTATCACTCTCATCACTCGCATCACTCTCATCCCTCGTATGACTCGCATCACTCTCAACCCTCGTATCACTCTCATCCCTCGTATCACTCGCATCACTCTCATCACTCTCATCACTCTCATCACTCTCATCCCTCGCATCACTCGCATCACTCGCATCACTCTCATCCCTCGTATCACTCGCATCACTCGCATCAGTCTCATCACTCGCATCACTCGCATCACTCTCATCACTCTCATCCCTCGTATCACTCGCATCACTCGCATCAGTCTCATCCCTCTCATCACTCGCATCACTCTCATCACTCGCATCACTCGCATCTCTCGCATCACTCGCATCACTCGCATCACTCGCATCACTCTCATCACTCGCATCACTCGCATCACTCGCATCAGTCGCATCACTCGCATCACTCTCACCCCTCGTATCACTCTCATCAGTCTCATCACTCGCATCAGTCTCATCACTCGCATCACTCGCATCTCTCGCATCACTCGCATCACTCGCATCACTCGCATCACTCTCATCACTCGCATCAGTCGCATCACTCGCATCAGTCGCATCACTCGCATCACTCTCATCACTCGCATCACTCTCATCACTCGCATCACTCGCATCACTCGCATCCCTCGTATCACTCGCATCACTCGCATCACTCTCATCACTCTCATCCCTCGTATCACTCGCATCACTCTCATCACTCTCATCACTCGCATCTCTCGCATCACTCTCATCACTCTCATCCCTCTCATCCCTCTCATCACTCTCATCACTCGCATCCCTCGTATCACTCGCATCACTCGCATCACTCTCATCCCTCGCATCACTCGCATCACTCTCATCCCTCGCATCACTCGCATCCCTCGTATCACTTGTATCACTCGCATCACTCTCATCCCTCGTATGACTCGCATCACTCGCATCACTCGCATCCCTCGCATCACTCGCATCACTCGCATCACTCGCATCACTCGTATCACTCGCATCACTCGCATCACTCGCATCACTCGCATCACTCTCATCCCTCGTATCACTCGCATCACTCGCATCACTCGCATCACTCGCATCACTCTCATCACTCGCATCACTCGCATCACTCGCATCACTCTCATCCCTCGCATCACTCGCATCACTCGTATCACTCGCATCAGTCTCATCCCTCTCATCCCTCTCATCACTCTCATCACTCGCATCTCTCGCATCACTCTCATCACTCTCATCCCTCTCATCCCTCTCATCACTCTCATCACTCGCATCCCTCGTATCACTCGCATCACTCGCATCACTCTCATCCCTCGCATCACTCGCATCACTCTCATCCCTCGCATCACTCGCATCCCTCGTATCACTTGTATCACTCGCATCACTCTCATCCCTCGTATGACTCGCATCACTCGCATCACTCGCATCCCTCGCATCACTCGCATCACTCGCATCACTCGCATCACTCGTATCACTCGCATCACTCGCATCACTCGCATCACTCGCATCACTCTCATCCCTCGTATCACTCGCATCACTCGCATCACTCGCATCACTCGCATCACTCTCATCACTCGCATCACTCGCATCACTCGCATCACTCTCATCCCTCTCATCCCTCGCATCACTCGCATCACTCGTATCACTCGCATCACTCGCATCACTCGCATCACTCGCATCACTCTCATCCCTCGTATCACTCGCATCACTCGCATCACTCTCATCACTCTCATCACTCGCATCACTCGCATCACTCGCATCACTCTCATCACTCGCATCACTCGCATCACTCGCATCACTCTCATCACTCGCATCACTCTCATCACTCGCATCACTCGCATCACTCGCATCACTCTCATCACTCGCATCACTCTCATCACTCGCATCACTCGCATCACTCGCATCACTCTCATCACTCGCATCACTCTCATCACTCTCATCACTCGCATCACTCGCATCACTCTCATCACTCGCATCACTCGCATCACTCTCATCACTCGCATCACTCGCATCACTCGCATCACTCTCATCACTCGCATCACTCTCATCACTCTCATCACTCGCATCACTCGCATCACTCTCATCCCTCGTATGACTCGCATCACTCGCATCACTCGCATCACTCTCATCAGTCTCATCACTCGCATCACTCTCATCAGTCTCATCACTCGCAACACTCTCATCAGTCTCATCACTCTCATCACTCGCATCACTCTCATCCCTCGTATCACTCGCATCACTCGCATCAGTCTCATCACTCGCATCACTCTCATCCCTCTCATCGCTCGCATCACTCGCATCCCTCGTATCACTCGCATCACTCGCATCACTCGCATCACTCTCATCCCTCGCATCCCTCGCATCACTCGCATCACTCGCATCACTCGCATCACTCGCATCACTCGCATCACTCGTATCACTCGCATCACTCGCATCACTCGCATCACTCGCATCACTCTCATCCCTCGTATCACTCGCATCACTCGCATCACTCTCATCACTCGTATCACTCGCATCACTCTCATCCCTCGTATCACTCGCATCACTCGCATCAGTCTCATCCCTCTCATCCCTCGCATCACTCTCATCCCTCGCATCACTCTCATCACTCTCATCACTCGCATCACTCGCATCACTCTCATCACTCGCATCACTCGCATCACTCGCATCACTCGCATCACTCGCATCACTCTCATCACTCGCATCACTCGCATCACTCTCATCACTCTCATCACTCGCATCTCTCGCATCACTCTCATCACTCGCATCACTCGCATCACTCGCATCACTCGCATCCCTCGTATGACTCGCATCACTCGCATCACTCGCATCACTCTCATCCCTCGTATGACTCGCATCACTCGCATCACTCGCATCCCTCGCATCACTCGCATCACTCGCATCACTCGCATCACTCGCAACCCTCGCATCCCTCGTATCACTCGCATCACTTGCATCACTCTCATCACTCTCATCAGTCTCATCACTCGCATCACTCGCATCACTCGCATCACTCTCATCCCTCGCATCAGTCTCATCACTCGCATCACTCGCATCAGTCTCATCACTCTCATCCCTCGCATCAGTCTCATCACTCGCATCACTCGCATCAGTCTCATCCCTCGTATCACTCGCATCACTCTAATCACTCTAATCACTCGCATCACTCGCATCACTCGTATCACTCGCATCACTCGCATCAGTCTCATCACTCGCATCACTCGCATCACTCTAATCACTCGCATCACTCTCAACCCTCGTATCACTCGCATCACTCGCATCACTCTCATCCCTCGTATGACTCGCATCACTCTCAACCCTCGTATCACTCTAATCACTAGCATCACTCTCATCACTCGCATCACTCTCATCCCTCGTATCACTCGCATCACTCTCATCACTCGCATCACTCGCATCACTCGCATCAGTCGCATCACTCGCATCACTCTCACCCCTCGTATCACTCTCATCAGTCTCATCACTCGCATCAGTCTCATCACTCGCATCACTCGCATCTCTCGCATCACTCTCATCACTCTCATCACTCGCATCACTCTCATCACTCTCATCACTCGCATCACTCGCATCACTCTCATCACTCGCATCACTCGCATCACTCGCATCAGTCGCATCACTCGCATCACTCTCATCACTCGCATCACTCGCATCACTCGCATCCCTCGTATCACTCGCATCACTCGCATCACTCTCATCACTCTCATCACTCGCATCACTCTCATCACTCTCATCACTCGCATCTCTCGCATCACTCTCATCACTCTCATCACTCGCATCACTCGCATCACTCGCATCCCTCGTATCACTCTCATCACTCGCATCACTCGCATCACTCTCATCCCTCGCATCACTCGCATCACTCTCATCCCTCGCATCACTCGCATCACTCGCATCACTCGCATCCCTCGTATCACTCGCATCACTCGCATCACTCTCATCCCTCGCATCACTCGCATCACTCTCATCCCTCGCATCACTCGCATCCCTCGTATCACTTGTATCACTCGCATCACTCTCATCCCTCGTATGACTCGCATCACTCGCATCACTCGCATCCCTCGCATCACTCGCATCACTCGCATCACTCGCATCACTCTCATCACTCGCATCACTCTCATCACTCTCATCACTCGCATCACTCTAATCACTCTAATCACTCGCATCACTCGCATCACTCGCATCACTCGCATCACTCTCATCCCTCGTATCACTCGCATCAGTCTCATCACTCGCATCACTCGCATCACTCTAATCACTCGCATCACTCTCAACCCTCGTATCACTCTCATCACTCGCATCACTCTCATCCCTCGTATGACTCGCATCACTCTCAACCCTCGTATCACTCTCATCCCTCGTATCACTCGCATCACTCTCATCACTCTCATCACTCTCATCACTCTCATCCCTCGCATCACTCGCATCAGTCTCATCACTCGCATCACTCGCATCACTCGCATCACTCTCATCCCTCGCATCACTCTCATCCCTCGTATCACTCGCATCACTCGCATCAGTCTCATCACTCGCATCACTCGCATCACTCTCATCACTCTCATCCCTCGTATCACTCGCATCACTCGCATCAGTCTCATCCCTCTCATCACTCGCATCACTCTCATCACTCGCATCACTCGCATCTCTCGCATCACTCGCATCACTCGCATCACTCGCATCACTCTCATCACTCGCATCACTCGCATCACTCGCATCAGTCGCATCACTCGCATCACTCTCACCCCTCGTATCACTCTCATCAGTCTCATCACTCGCATCAGTCTCATCACTCGCATCACTCGCATCTCTCGCATCACTCGCATCACTCGCATCACTCGCATCACTCTCATCACTCGCATCACTCGCATCACTCGCATCAGTCGCATCACTCGCATCACTCTCATCACTCGCATCACTCGCATCACTCGCATCCCTCGTATCACTCGCATCACTCGCATCACTCTCATCACTCTCATCCCTCGTATCACTCGCATCACTCTCATCACTCTCATCACTCGCATCTCTCGCATCACTCTCATCACTCTCATCCCTCTCATCACTCTCATCACTCTCATCACTCGCATCACTCGCATCCCTCGTATGACTCGCATCACTCGCATCACTCGCATCCCTCGTATCACTCTCATCACTCGCATCACTCGCATCACTCTCATCCCTCGCATCACTCGCATCACTCTCATCCCTCGCATCACTCGCATCACTCGCATCACTCGCATCACTCGCATCACTCTCATCACTCGCATCACTCGCATCCCTCGTATCACTCGCATCACTCGCATCACTCTCATCCCTCGCATCACTCGCATCACTCTCATCCCTCGCATCACTCGCATCCCTCGTATCACTTGTATCACTCGCATCACTCTCATCCCTCGTATGACTCGCATCACTCGCATCACTCGCATCCCTCGCATCACTCGCATCACTCGCATCACTCGCATCACTCGTATCACTCGCATCACTCGCATCACTCGCATCACTCGCATCACTCTCATCCCTCGTATCACTCGCATCACTCGCATCACTCGCATCACTCGCATCACTCTCATCACTCGCATCACTCGCATCACTCGCATCACTCTCATCCCTCGCATCACTCGCATCACTCGTATCACTCGCATCACTCGCATCACTCGCATCACTCGCATCACTCTCATCCCTCTCATCCCTCGCATCACTCGCATCACTCTCATCACTCGCATCACTCGCATCACTCGCATCACTCGCATCACTCTCATCCCTCGTATCACTCGCATCACTCGCATCACTCTCATCACTCTCATCACTCGCATCACTCGCATCACTCGCATCACTCTCATCACTCGCATCACTCGCATCACTCGCATCACTCTCATCACTCGCATCACTCTCATCACTCGCATCACTCGCATCACTCGCATCACTCTCATCACTCGCATCACTCTCATCACTCGCATCACTCGCATCACTCGCATCACTCTCATCACTCGCATCACTCTCATCACTCTCATCACTCGCATCACTCTCATCACTCGCATCACTCGCATCACTCTCATCACTCGCATCACTCGCATCACTCGCATCACTCTCATCACTCGCATCACTCTCATCACTCTCATCACTCGCATCACTCGCATCACTCTCATCCCTCGTATGACTCGCATCACTCGCATCACTCGCATCACTCTCATCAGTCTCATCACTCGCATCACTCTCATCAGTCTCATCACTCGCAACACTCTCATCAGTCTCATCACTCTCATCACTCGCATCACTCTCATCCCTCGTATCACTCGCATCACTCGCATCAGTCTCATCACTCGCATCACTCTCATCCCTCTCATCCCTCGCATCACTCGCATCCCTCGTATCACTCGCATCACTCGCATCACTCGCATCACTCTCATCCCTCTCATCCCTCGCATCACTCGCATCACTCGCATCACTCGCATCACTCGCATCACTCTCATCCCTCTCATCCCTCGCATCACTCGCATCACTCGTATCACTCGCATCACTCGCATCACTCGCATCACTCGCATCACTCTCATCCCTCGTATCACTCGCATCACTCGCATCACTCGCATCACTCTCATCACTTGCATCACTCGCATCACTCGCATCACTCTCATCACTCGCATCACTCGCATCACTCGCATCACTCGCATCACTCTCATCACTCTCATCACTTGCATCACTCGCATCACTCGCATCACTCTCATCACTCGCATCACTCGCATCACTCGCATCACTCGCATCACTCGCATCACTCTCATCCCTCGTATCACTCGCATCACTCGCATCACTCTCATCCCTCTCATCACTCTCATCACTCGCATCACTCTCATCACTCGCATCACTCTCATCACTCTCATCACTCGCATCACTCTCATCACTTGCATCACTCGCATCACTCGCATCACTCTCATCACTCGCATCACTCTCATCACTCGCATCACTTGCATCACTCGCATCACTCTCATCACTCGCATCACTCGCATCACTCGTATCACTCGCATCACTCGCATCACTCGCATCACTCTCATCCCTCTCATCCCTCGCATCACTCGCATCACTCGTATCACTCGCATCACTCTCATCACTCGCATCCCTCGCATCCCTCGTATCACTCTCATCCCTCGCATCCCTCGCATCACTCTCATCACTCTCATCACTCGCATCACTCGCATCACTCTCATCCCTCGTATCACTCGCATCACTCGCATCACTCGCATCACTCTCATCACTCGCATCACTCTCATCACTTGCATCACTCGCATCACTCGCATCACTCGCATCACTCGCATCACTCTCATCACTCGCATCACTCTCATCACTCGCATCACTCGCATCACTCGCATCACTCGCATCACTCGCATCACTCGCATCACTCTCATCACTCTCATCACTCGCATCACTCGCATCACTCTCATCACTCGCATCACTCGCATCACTCTCATCACTCGCATCACTCTCATCACTCTCATCACTCGCATCACTCGCATCACTCTCATCCCTCGTATGACTCGCATCACTCGCATCACTCGCATCACTCGCATCACTCTCATCCCTCGTATGACTCGCATCACTCGCATCACTCGTATCACTCGCATCACTCGCAACCCTCGTATGACTCGCATCCCTCGTATCACTCGCATCACTTGCATCACTCTCATCACTCTCATCAGTCTCATCACTCGCATCACTCGCATCACTCGCATCACTCGTATCACTCGCATCACTCGCAACCCTCGCATCCCTCGTATCACTCGCATCACTTGCATCACTCTCATCACTCTCATCACTCTCATCCCTCGTATCACTCGCATCACTCGCATCACTCGCATCACTCTCATCACTCTCATCACTCTCATCCCTCGTATCACTCGCATCACTCGCATCACTCGCATCACTCGCATCACTCTCATCACTCGCATCACTCGCATCACTCGCATCACTCGCATCACTCTCATCACTCTCATCACTCGCATCACTCGCATCACTCTCATCACTCGCATCACTCGCATCACTCTCATCACTCGCATCACTCTCATCACTCTCATCACTCGCATCACTCGCATCACTCTCATCCCTCGTATGACTCGCATCACTCGCATCACTCGCATCACTCGCATCACTCTCATCCCTCGTATGACTCGCATCACTCGCATCACTCGTATCACTCGCATCACTCGCAACCCTCGCATCCCTCGTATCACTCGCATCACTTGCATCACTCTCATCACTCTCATCACTCTCATCAGTCTCATCACTCGCATCACTCGCATCACTCTCATCCCTCGTATGACTCGCATCACTCGCATCACTCGCATCACTCGCATCCCTCGCATCCCTCGCATCACTCGCATCACTCGCATCACTCGTATCACTCGCATCACTCGCAACCCTCGCATCCCTCGTATCACTCGCATCACTTGCATCACTCTCATCACTCTCATCACTCTCATCCCTCGTATCACTCGCATCACTCGCATCACTCTCATCAGTCTCATCCCTCGTATCACTCGCATCACTCTCATCCCTCGCATCAGTCTCATCACTCGCATCACTCGCATCAGTCTCATCACTCGCATCACTCTCATCCCTCGCATCAGTCTCATCACTCGCATCACTCGCATCACTCGCATCACTCGCATCAGTCTCATCACTCGCATCACTCTCATCCCTCGCATCAGTCTCATCACTCGCATCACTCGCATCCCTCGCATCACTCGTATCACTCGCATCACTCGCATCACTCGCATCACTCGCATCCCTCATATCACTCGCATCACTCTCATCACTCGCATCACTCGCAACCATCGCATCCCTCGTATCACTCGCATCACTCTCATCACTCACATCACTCTCATCAGTCTCATCACTCGCATCACTCGCATCACTCTCATCACTCGCATCACTCTCATCCCTCGTATCACTCGCATCACTCGCATCCCTCGTATCACTCGCATCACTCGCATCACTCTCATCACTCGCATCACTCTCATCCCTCGTATGACTCGCATCACTCGCATCACTCGCATCCCTCGCATCACTCGCATCACTCGCATCACTCTCATCCCTCGTATCACTCGCATCACTCGCATCACTCGCATCACTCGCATCAGTCTCATCACTCGCATCACTCGCATCACTCTCATCCCTCGTATCATTCGCATCCCTCGTATCACTCGCATCACTCGCATCACTCGCATCACTCGCATCACTCGCATCACTCGCATCCCTCGTATCATTCGCATCCCTCGTATCACTCGCATCACTCGCATCACTCTCATCACTCGCATCACTCGCAACCCTCGCATCCCTCGTATCACTCGCATCACTCTCATCACTCACATCACTCTCATCAGTCTCATCACTCGCATCACTCGCATCACTCTCATCACTCGCATCACTCTCATCCCTCGTATCACTCGCATCACTCGCATCCCTCGTATCACTCGCATCACTCGCATCACTCGCATCACTCTCATCACTCGTATCACTCGCATCACTCGCATCACTCTCATCACTCGCATCACTCGCATCACTCTCATCCCTCGTATGACTCGCATCACTCGCATCCCTCGCATCACTCGCATCACTCGCATCACTCTCATCCCTCGTATCACTCGCATCACTCGCATCACTCGCATCACTCGCATCAGTCTCATCACTCGCATCACTCGCATCACTCTCATCCCTCGTATCATTCGCATCCCTCGTATCACTCGCATCACTCGCATCACTCGCATCACTCGCATCACTTGCATCACTCGCATCACTCGCATCACTCGCATCACTCGCATCCCTCGTATCACTCGCATCACTCGCATCACTCGCATCACTCGCATCACTCTCATCACTCTCATCACTCGCATCCCTCGTATCACTCGTTTCACTCTCATCACTCGCATCACTCTCATCCCTCGTATCACTCTCATCCCTCGTATCACTCGCATCTCTCGCATCACTCGCATCACTCGCATCACTCTCATCACTCTCATCACTCTCATCACTCGCATCCCTCGTATCACTCGTTTCACTCTCATCACTCGCATCACTCTCATCCCTCGTATCACTCTCATCCCTCGTATCACTCGCATCTCTCGCATCACTCGCATCACTCGCATCACTCGTATCACTCGCATCACTCGCATCACTCTCATCACTCGCATCACTCTCATCCCTCGTATCACTCGCATCACTCGCATCCCTCGTATCACTCGCATCACTCGCATCACTCTCATCACTCGCATCACTCTCATCCCTCGTATCACTCGCATCACTCTCATCCCTCGTATGACTCGCATCACTCGCATCACTCGCATCCCTCGCATCACTCGCATCACTCGCATCACTCTCATCCCTCGTATCACTCGCATCACTCGCATCACTCGCATCAGTCTCATCACTCGCATCACTCGCATCACTCTCATCCCTCGTATCATTCGCATCCCTCGTATCACTCGCATCACTCGCATCACTCGCATCACTCGCATCACTCGCATCACTCGCATCCCTCGTATCACTCGCATCACTCGCATCACTCGCATCACTCGCATCACTCTCATCACTCTCATCACTCTCATCACTCGCATCCCTCGTATCACTCGTTTCACTCTCATCACTCGCATCACTCTCATCCCTCGTATCACTCGCATCACTCGCATCACTCGCATCACTCGCATCACTCTCATCACTCTCATCACTCTCATCCCTCTCATCCCTCGCATCACTCTCATCCCTCGTATCACTCGCATCTCTCGCATCACTCGCATCACTCTCATCCCTCGTATCACTCTCATCCCTCGTATCACTCGCATCTCTCGCATCACTCGCATCACTCTCATCCCTCGCATCACTCGCATCACTCGTATCACTCGTATCACTCGCATCACTCGCATCACTCGTATCACTCGTATCACTCGCATCACTCGCATCACTCTCATCACTCTCATCCCTCGTATCACTCTCATCCCTCGTATCACTCTAATCACTCTCATCCCTCGTATCACTCGCATCACTCTCATCCCTCGTATCTCTCGCATCACTCGCATCACTCGCATCACTCGTATCACTCGCATCACTCGCATCACTCTCATCACTCTCATCCCTCGTATCACTCTCATCCCTCGTATCACTCGCATCACTCTCATCCCTCGTATCTCTCGCATCACTCGCATCACTCGCATCACTCGCATCAGTCTCATCACTCTCATCCCTCGCATCACTCGCATCTCTCGCATCACTCGCATCACTCGCATCCCTCGTATCACTCGCATCACTCGCATCAGTCTCATCACTCTCATCCCTCGCATCACTCGCATCTCTCGCATCACTCGCATCACTCTCATCCCTCGTATCACTCTCATCCCTCGCATCACTCTAATCACTCTAATCACTCTCATCCCTCGTATCACTCGCATCACTCGCATCACTCGCATCACTCTCATCCCTCGTATCACTCGCATCACTCGCATCAGTCTCATCACTCGCATCACTCTAATCACTCTAATCACTCTCATCCCTCGCATCACTCGCATCACTCTCATCCCTCGTATCACTCTAATCACTCTAATCACTCTCATCCCTCGCATCACTCTAATCACTCTAATCACTCTCATCCCTCGCATCACTCGCATCACTCTCATCCCTCGTATCACTCGCATCACTCGCATCAGTCTCATCACTCGCATCACTTGCATCCCTCGCATCACTCTCATCCCTCTCATCACTCTCATCACTCGTATCACTCGCATCACTCGCATCACTCTCATCCCTCGCATCACTCGTATCACTCGCATCACTCGCATCACTCTCATCACTCTCATCCCTCGTATCACTCTAATCACTCTAATCACTCTCATCCCTCGCATCACTCTAATCACTCTAATCACTCTCATCCCTCGCATCACTCTCATCACTCTCATCCCTCGTATCACTCGCATCACTCGCATCCCTCGTATCACTCGCATCACTCTCATCACTCTCATCCCTCGCATCACTCGCATCACTCTCATCCCACGTATCACTCGCATCACTCGCATCACTCTAATCACTCTCATCCCTCGCATCACTCTCATCCCTCGTATCTCTCGCATCACTCGCATCACTCGCATCACTCTCATCCCTCGTGTCACTCGCATCACTCACATCACTCGCATCCCTCGTATCTCTCGCATCCCTCGTATCACTCGCATCACTCGCATCACTCGCATCACTCGCATCAGTCTCATCACTCGCATCACTCTAATCACTCTAATCACTCTCATCCCTCGCATCACTCGCATCACTCTCATCCCTCGTATCACTCTAATCACTCTAATCACTCTCATCCCTCGCATCACTCTAATCACTCTAATCACTCTCATCACTCGCATCACTCGCATCACTCTCATCACTCGCATCACTCGCATCACTCTCATCCCTCGTATCACTCTCATCCCTCGCATCACTCGCATCACTCTCATCCCTCGCATCACTCGCATCACTCGCATCACTCGCATCACTCGCATCACTCGCATCACTCTCATCCCTCTCATCCCTCGCATCACTCGCATCACTCGTATCACTCGCATCACTCGCATCACTCGCATCACTCGCATCACTCTCATCCCTCGTATCACTCGCATCACTCGCATCACTCTCATCACTCTCATCACTCGCATCACTCTCATCACTTGCATCACTCGCATCACTCGCATCACTCTCATCACTCGCATCACTCGCATCACTCGCATCACTCTCATCCCTCGCATCACTCGCATCACTCGTATCACTCGCATCACTCGCATCACTCGCATCACTCTCATCCCTCGCATCCCTCGCATCACTCGCATCACTCGTATCACTCGCATCACTCGCATCACTCGCATCACTCGCATCACTCTCATCCCTCGTATCACTCGCATCACTCGCATCACTCTCATCACTCTCATCCTTTCATCACTTGCATCACTCTCATCACTCTCATCACTCGCATCACTCTCATCACTCTCATCACTCGCATCACTCGCATCACTCGCATCACTCTCATCACTCTCATCACTCTCATCACTTGCATCATTCGCATCACTCGCATCACTCTCATCACTCTCATCACTCGCATCACTCGCATCACTCGCATCACTCTCATCACTCGCATCACTCTCATCACTCGCATCACTCGCATCACTCGCATCACTCGCATCACTCGCATCACTCTCATCCCTCGTATCACTCGCATCACTCGCATCACTCTCATCACTCTCATCACTTTCATCACTTGCATCACTCTCATCACTCTCATCACTCGCATCACTCTCATCACTCTCATCACTCGCATCACTCGCATCACTCGCATCACTCTCATCACTCTCATCACTCTCATCACTTGCATCACTCGCATCACTCGCATCACTCTCATCACTCGCATCACTCGCATCACTCGCATCACTCGCATCACTCGCATCACTCTCATCACTCGCATCACTCGCATCACTCTCATCACTCGCATCACTCTCATCACTCTCATCACTCGCATCACTCGCATCACTCTCATCCCTCGTATGACTCGCATCACTCGCATCACTCGCATCACTCGCATCACTCTCATCAGTCTCATCACTCGCATCACTCTCATCAGTCTCATCACTCGCATCACTCTCATCAGTCTCATCACTCTCATCCCTCGTATCACTCGCATCACTCGCATCAGTCTCATCACTCGCATCACTCGCATCACTCTCATCCCTCTCATCCCTCGCATCACTCGTATCACTCGCATCACTCGCATCACTCGCATCCCTCGTATCACTCGCATCACTCGCATCACTCGCATCACTCGCATCACTCGCATCACTCTCATCCCTCTCATCCCTCGCATCACTCGCATCACTCGTATCACTCGCATCACTCGCATCACTCGCATCACTCTCATCCCTCGTATCACTCGCATCACTCGCATCACTCGTATCACTCGCATCACTCGCATCACTCGCATCACTCTCATCCCTCGTATCACTCGCATCACTCGCATCACTCTCATCACTCTCATCACTCGCATCACTCTCATCACTTGCATCACTCGCATCACTCGCATCACTCTCATCACTCGCATCACTCGCATCACTCGCATCACTCGCATCACTCGCATCACTCGCATTACTCGTATCACTCGCATCACTCGCATCACTCGCATCACTCTCATCCCTCTCATCCCTCTCATCCCTCGCATCACTCGTATCACTCGCATCACTCGCATCCCTCTCATCCCTCGCATCACTCTCATCACTCTCATCACTCGCATCACTCGCATCACTCGCATCACTCGCATCACTCTCATCACTCGCATCACTCTCATCACTCTCATCACTCTCATCACTCGCATCACTCGCATCACTCGCATCACTCTCATCACTCGCATCACTCGCATCACTCGCATCACTCTCATCACTCGCATCACTCTCATCACTCTCATCACTCGCATCACTCGCATCACTCGCATCACTCTCATCACTCGCATCACTCTCATCACTCTCATCACTCGCATCACTCGCATCACTCTCATCACTCGCATCACTCGCATCACTCTCATCACTCGCATCACTCTCATCACTCTCATCGCTCGCATCACTCGCATCACTCTCATCCCTCATATGACTCGCATCACTCGCATCAGTCTCATCACTCGCATCACTCGCATCACTCTCATCAGTCTCATCACTCGCATCACTCTCATCAGTCTCATCACTCGCATCACTCTCATCAGTCTCATCACTCTCATCACTCGCATCACTCTCATCCCTCGTATCACTCGCATCACTCGCATCAGTCTCATCACTCGCATCACTCGCATCACTCTCATCCCTCTCATCCCTCGCATCACTCGTATCACTCGCATCACTCGCATCACTCGCATCCCTCGTATCACTCGCATCACTCGCATCACTCGCATCACTCTCATCCCTCGTATCACTCGTATCACTCGCATCACTCGCATCACTCGCATCCCTCGTATCACTCGCATCACTCGCATCACTCTCATCACTCGCATCACTCGCATCCCTCGTATCACTCGCATCACTCGCATCACTCTCATCCCTCTCATCCCTCGCATCACTCGCATCACTCGTATCACTCGCATCACTCGCATCACTCGCATCACTCGCATCACTCGCATCACTCTCATCCCTCGCATCACTCGCATCACTCGTATCACTCGCATCACTCGCATCACTCGCATCACTCGCATCACTCTCATCCCTCGTATCACTCGCATCACTCGCATCACTCTCATCACTCGCATCACTCTCATCACTTGCATCACTCGCATCACTCGCATCACTCTCATCACTCGCATCACTCGCATCACTCGCATCACTCTCATCCCTCGCATCACTCGCATCACTCGTATCACTCGCATCACTCGCATCACTCGCATCACTCTCATCCCTCTCATCCCTCTCATCCCTCGCATCACTCGTATCACTCGCATCACTCGCATCACTCTCATCCCTCTCATCCCTCGCATCACTCGCATCACTCGTATCACTCGCATCACTCGTATCACTCTCATCCCTCGTATCACTCGCATCACTCGCATCACTCTCATCACTCTCATCCCTCGCATCACTCTCATCCCTCGCATCACTCGCATCACTCGTATCACTCGCATCACTCGCATCACTCTCATCCCTCGTATCACTCGCATCACTCGCATCACTCTCATCACTCTCATCCCTCGCATCACTCTCATCCCTCGCATCACTCGCATCACTCGTATCACTCGCATCACTCGCATCACTCTCATCCCTCGTATCACTCGCATCACTCGCATCACTCTCATCACTCTCATCCCTCGCATCACTCTCATCCCTCGCATCACTCGCATCACTCGCATCACTCGCATCACTCGCATCACTCGCATCACTCGTATCACTCGTATCACTCGTATCACTCGCATCACTCGCATCACTCTCATCCCTCTCATCCCTCGCATCACTCGTATCAGTCTCATCACTCGCATCACTCGCATCACTCTCATCCCTCGTATCACTCGCATCACTCTCATCCCTCTCATCCCTCGCATCACTCGCATCACTCGTATCACTCGCATCACTCGCATCACTCTCATCACTCTCATCACTCGCATCACTCTCATCACTCGCATCACTCGCATCACTCGCATCACTCTCATCACTCGCATCACTCGCATCACTCGCATCACTCTCATCACTCGCATCACTC
Organism: Eleutherodactylus coqui; assembly: GCF_035609145.1. Taxonomy (NCBI): domain Eukaryota; kingdom Metazoa; phylum Chordata; class Amphibia; order Anura; family Eleutherodactylidae; genus Eleutherodactylus; species Eleutherodactylus coqui. Next base: position 342,996,166 of record NC_089838.1, read on the forward strand.
TCATCACTCGCATCACTCGCATCACTCTCATCATACGCATCACTCTCATCACTCTCATCACTCGCATCACTCGCATCACTCGCATCACTCTCATCACTCGCATCACTCTCATCACTCTCATCACTCGCATCACTCGCATCACTCGCATCACTCTCATCACTCGCATCACTCGCATCACTCGCATCACTCTCATCACTCGCATCACTCGCATCACTCTCATCACTCGCATCACTCGCATCACTCGCATCACTCTCATCACTCGCATCACTCGCATCACTCTCATCACTCGCATCACTCTCATCACTCTCATCACTCGCATCACTCGCATCACTCTCATCCCTCGTATGACTCGCATCACTCGCATCACTCGCATCACTCTCATCAGTCTCATCACTCGCATCACTCTCATCAGTCTCATCACTCGCATCACTCTCATCAGTCTCATCACTCTCATCACTCGCATCACTCTCATCCCTCGTATCACTCGCATCACTCGCATCACTCTCATCACTCTCATCACTCGCATCACTCGCATCAGTCTCATCACTCGCATCACTCGCATCCCTCGTATCACTCGCATCACTCGCATCACTCTCATCACTCTCATCACTCGCATCACTCTCATCCCTCGCATCACTCGCATCACTCGCATCACTCTCATCCCTCGTATCACTCGCATCACTCGCATCCCTCGTATCACTCGCATCACTCGCATCACTCGCATCACTCTCATCACTCGCATCACTCTCATCCCTCGTATCACTCGCATCACTCGCATCACTCTCATCCCTCGTATCACTCGCATCACTCGCATCCCTCGTATCACTCGCATCACTCGCATCACTCTCATCACTCGCATCACTCGCATCACTCTCATCCCTCGTATCACTCACATCACTCGCATCACTCGCATCACTCTCATCACTCGCATCACTCGCATCACTCTCATCCCTCGTATCACTCGCATCACTCGCATCACTCGCATCACTCTCATCCCTCGTATCACTCACATCACTCGTATCACTCGCATCACTCTCATCACTCTCATCCCTCTCATCACTCTCATCACTCTCATCCCTCGTATCACTCGCATCCCTCTCATCACTCGCATCACTCGCATCACTCGCATCACTCTCATCCCTCGTATCACTCTCACCCCTCGTATCACTCGCATCACTCTCATCACTCTCATCCCTCTCATCACTCTCATCACTCTCATCCCTCGTATCACTCGCATCCCTCTCATCACTCTCATCACTCGCATCCCTCGCATCACTCGCATCACTCTCATCCCTCGTATCACTCGCATCACTCGCATCCCTCGTATCACTCGCATCACTCGCATCACTTGCATCACTCTCATCACTCGCATCCCTCGCATCACTCTCATCACTCTCATCCCTCGCATCACTCGCATCACTCGCATCACTCGCATCACTCGCATCACTCTCATCACTCTCATCCCTCGCATCACTCTCATCACTCTCATCACTCGCATCCCTCTCATCCCTCGCATCACTCGCATCACTCGCATCACTCTCATCACTCTCATCACTCGCATCACTCTCATCACTCTCATCACTCTCATCCCTCTTATCACTCGCATCACTCGCATCACTCTCATCCCTCGCATCACTCTCATCACTCGCATCACTCTCATCACTCGCATCCCTCGTATCACTCGCATCACTCTCATCACTCTCATCCCTCGCATCATTCTCATCACTCGCATCACTCGCATCACTCGCATCACTCGCATCACTCGCATCACTCTCACCCCTCGTATCACTCGCATCACTCTCATCACTCTCATCACTCTCATCACTCGCATCACTCGCATCACTCGCATCACTCTCATCACTCGCATCACTCTCATCACTCTCATCACTCGCATCACTCGCATCACTCTCATCACTCGCATCACTCGCATCACTCTCATCACTCGCATCACTCTCATCACTCGCATCACTCGCATCACTCTCATCCCTCGTATCACTCGCATCACTCGCATCACTCGCATCACTCGCATCACTCGCATCACTCTCATCCCTCGTATCACTCGCATCACTCGCATCCCTCGTATCACTCGCATCACTCGCATCACTCGCATCACTCTCATCACTCGCATCCCTCGCATCACTCTCATCACTCTCATCCCTCGCATCACTCGCATCACTCGCATCACTCGCATCACTCGCATCACTCTCATCACTCTCATCCCTCGCATCACTCTCATCACTCTCATCACTCGCATCCCTCTCATCCCTCGCATCACTCGCATCACTCGCATCACTCTCATCCCTCTTATCACTCGCATCACTCGCATCACTCTCATCCCTCGCATCACTCTCATCCCTCGCATCACTCTCATCACTCGCATCCCTCGTATCACTCGCATCACTCTCATCACTCTCATCCCTCGCATCATTCTCATCACTCGCATCACTCGCATCACTCGCATCACTCGCATCACTCGCATCACTCTCACCCCTCGTATCACTCGCATCACTCTCATCACTCTCATCACTCTCATCACTCGCATCACTCGCATCACTCGCATCACTCTCATCACTCGCATCACTCTCATCACTCTCATCACTCGCATCACTCGCATCACTCTCATCACTCGCATCACTCGCATCACTCTCATCACTCGCATCACTCGCATCACTCTCACCCCTCGTATCACTCGTATCACTCGCATCACTCTCATCACTCTCATCACTCTCATCACTCGCATCACTCGCATCACTCTCATCACTCGCATCACTCTCATCACTCTCATCACTCGCATCACTCGCATCACTCTCATCACTCGCATCACTCTCATCACTCTCATCACTCGCATCACTCGCATCACTCGCATCACTCGCATCACTCGCATCACTCTCATCACTCGCATCACTCGCATCACTCTCATCACTCGCATCACTCTCATCACTCTCATCACTCGCATCACTCGCATCACTCTCATCACTCGCATCACTCGCATCACTCTCATCACTCGCATCACTCTCATCACTCTCATCACTCGCATCACTCTCATCACTCGCATCACTCTCATCACTCTCATCACTCGCATCACTCTCATCACTCTCATCACTCGCATCACTCGCATCACTCTCATCACTCGCATCACTCTCATCACTCTCATCACTCGCATCACTCTCATCACTCTCATCACTCGCATCACTCGCATCACTCTCATCACTCTCATCACTCGCATCACTCGCATCACTCTCATCCCTCGTATGACTCGCATCACTCGCATCACTCGCATCACTCTCATCAGTCTCATCACTCGCATCACTCTCATCAGTCTCATCACTCGCATCACTCTCATCAGTCTCATCACTCTCATCACTCGCATCACTCTCATCCCTCGTATCACTCGCATCACTCGCATCACTCGCATCCCTCGTATCACTCGCATCACTCGCATCACTCTCATCACTCGCATCACTCTTATCCCTCGTATCACTCGCATCACTCGCATCACTCGCATCCCTCGTATCACTCGCATCACTCGCATCACTCGCATCACTCGCATCACTCTCATCCCTCGTATCACTCGTATCACTCGCATCCCTCGTATCACTCGCATCACTCGCATCACTCGCATCACTCTCATCACTCGCATCCCTCGCATCACTCTCATCACTCTCATCCCTCGCATCACTCGCATCACTCGCATCACTCGCATCACTCTCATCACTCTCATCCCTCGCATCACTCTCATCACTCTCATCCCTCGCATCACTCGCATCACTCGCATCACTCTCATCCCTCGTATCACTCGTATCACTCGCATCCCTCGTATCACTCGCATCACTCGCATCACTTGCATCACTCTCATCACTCGCATCCCTCGCATCACTCTCATCACTCTCATCCCTCGCATCACTCGCATCACTCGCATCACTCTCATCACTCTCATCACTCGCATCCCTCGCATCACTCTCATCACTCTCATCCCTCGCATCACTCGCATCACTCGCATCACTCTCATCACTCGCATCACTCGCATCCCTCGCATCACTCTCATCACTCTCATCCCTCGCATCACTCTCATCACTCTCATCCCTCGCATCACTCGCATCACTCGCATCACTCTCATCCCTCGTATCACTCGTATCACTCGCATCCCTCGTATCACTCGCATCACTCGCATCACTTGCATCACTCTCATCACTCGCATCCCTCGCATCACTCTCATCACTCTCATCCCTCGCATCACTCGCATCCCTCGCATCACTCGCATCACTCGCATCACTCTCATCACTCTCATCACTCTCATCACTCGCATCCCTCTCATCCCTCGCATCACTCGCATCACTCGCATCACTCGCATCACTCTCATCACTCTCATCACTCGCATCACTCTCATCACTCTCATCACTCTCATCCCTCTTATCACTCGCATCACTCGCATCACTCGCATCACTCTCATCCCTCGCATCACTCTCATCACTCGCATCACTCTCATCACTCGCATCCCTCGTATCACTCGCATCACTCTCATCACTCTCATCCCTCTCATCACTCGCATCACTCGCATCACTCGCATCAGTCTTATCACTCTCATCACTCGCATCACTCGCATCACTCGCATCCCTCGTATCACTCGCATCACTCTCATCACTCTCATCCCTCGCATCATTCTCATCACTCGCATCACTCGCATCACTCTCATCACTCTCATCACTCGCATCACTCTCATCACTCGCATCACTCTCATCACTCGCATCACTCTCATCCCTCGCATCACTCTCATCACTCTCATCACTCTCATCACTCGCATCCCTCGCATCCCTCGCATCAATCGCATCACTCTCATCACTCTCATCACTGTCATCACTGTCATCACTCGCATCCCTCGTATCACTCGCATCACTCTCATCACTCGCATCACTCTCATCACTCGCATCACTCTCACCCCTCGTATCACTCGCATCACTCGCATCACTCGCATCACTCTCATTCCTCGCATCACTCTCATCACTCGCATCACTCTCACCCCTCGTATCACTCGCATCACTCTCATCCCTCGTATCACTCGCATCACTCGCATCACTCGCATCAGTCTCATCACTCGCATCACTCTCATCCCTCGTATCACTCGCATCACTCGCATCACTCGCATCCTTCGTATCACTCGCATCACTCGCATCACTCGCATCACTCGCATCACTCGCATGCCTCGTATCACTCGCATCACTCGCATCACTCTCACCCCTCGTATCACTCGCATCACTCGCATCACTCGCATCACTCTCATCCCTCGCATCACTCGCATCACTCTCATCCCTCGTATCACTCGCATCACTCGCATCACTCTCATCCCTCGTATCACTCGCATCACTCGCATCACTCTCATCCCTCGCATCACTCTCATCCCTCTCATCACTCGCATCCCTCGCATCACTCTCATCCCTCGCATCACTCGCATCACTCTCATCCCTCTCATCACTCGCATCACTCTCATCCCTCTCATCACTCTCATCACTCTCATCCCTCGTATCACTCGCATCACTCTCATCCCTCGTATCACTCGCATCACTCTCATCCCTCTCATCACTCGCATCACTCTCATCCCTCTCATCACTCGCATCACTCTCATCCCTCTCATCACTCGCATCACTCTCATCCCTCTCATCACTCTCATCACTCTCATCACTCTCATCCCTCTCATCACTCTCATCACTCTCATCCCTCGTATCACTCGCATCCCTCTCATCACTCTCATCACTCGCATCCCTCGCATCCCTCGCATCACTCTCATCACTCTCATCACTCGCATCACTCTCATCACTCGCATCACTCTCATCACTCTCATCCCTCGCATCCCTCGCATCACTCGCATCACTCGCATCACTCTCATCCCTCGCATCACTTGCATCCCTCGCATCACTCTCATCACTCTCATCCCTCGTATCACTCTCATCCCTCGTATCAGTCGCATCACTCGCATCACTCTCATCACTCTCATCACTCTCATCCCTCGCATCCCTCCCATCCCTTGTATCACTCGCATCCCTCTCATCCCTCATATAACTCTCATCCCTCGTATCCCTCGCATCCCTCTCATCCCTCGCATCACTCGCATCCCTCGCATCCCTCGCATCCCTCGCATCCCTCGCATCACTCTCATCACTCGCATCCCTCTCATCCCTCGTATCACTCGCATCACTCGCATCCCTCCCATCCCTCATATAACTCTCATCACTCTCATCACTCTCATCCCTCGTATCACTCGCATCCCTCTCATCTCTCGTATCACTCGTATCACTCGCATCACTCGCATCCCTCGTATCACTCTCATCCCTCGCATCACTCTCATCCCTCGCATCACTCTCATCCCTCGCATCACTAGCATCACTAGCATCACTTCATCCCTCGAATTACTCTCATTACTCTTATCACTCTCATCCCTCGTATCACTCGCATCACTCTCATCACTCATAGCACTCGCATCACTCTCATCACTCATAGCACTCGCATCACTCTCATCACTCTCATCCCTTGTATCACTCGCATCACTCTCATCCCTCGTATCACTCTCATCACTCGCATCTTTCCCATTCCTTGTATCACTCGCATAACTCTCATCCCTCGTATCACTCGCATCTCTTGCATCACTCTTGTTATCGGACCACACCGGTACCGATCTGATGACCTCGTTGCCAGGTGCCAAATTGGTAGATATGGAAGCCCGTGATGAGGAGATTTTGCTAGCATTATCTATCAATAGTATGAAATCACTCCATGTTATGTCAAGACACTTCTCCATGAGAATCAATGAATTCTACTTTATTGTGAACATTGCCAACTCTTATACAGAAAGACGAGTGCGTATCCAAATGTTGCTTGTTACAAAGATTAGTGTTACATAGGTTACTGTTACAAAGGTGAAAATACTTATTGATCACAAGACTTATTGACATCTACCAAATAGTCTCAAAGTTCTTAAGGCCCGTCTCAGACACAGAATTACCCAAGTCAGGATATTGCTGCTGCATTAGACAATAGTTCTGCTATAGTTGTGTGTCTTCTCTGTTAACATAGCTCAGCCTTATTTAATTTGTCTGTTGACTTCTTATCTTAAAATCCTAGTTCCTGACACTACAAAGCATAGGTTTTAGTCTTCTAGTTAAGGGCCAATAGTCCAATACAAGGTAAGAAACATAGACTTATTGCATTCTGAAACTTAACCCTTTATATTCCATGACCGGTGCTTATATGGACTTTATTATTTGATTAAGGATGTTATATGGACTGTGTTTACCTTGATGCTGTGAATCAATGCTGGCAGGAGCCAGATTATAAAAGAGAATCCACGTCTCCAGAGAGTGTATCTACACGGTTGGTGCCCATTCCAGTCTGAAAGTTGGTAATCTGCAGGCAAGTGCGCCCCCGCTTGGTTACATATGGTGGAGGACGCGGGCACGATCCAGAGTGGCGCACATAAAGTGGATGTCTGCTGGGAGCAGTGCTGCTGCATGAGGCATTTAAGGGGCCAGGAGGCCGAAGTTTGCGGTTGCCATGGGCAACAGGTGTCAACAGCGGGAGAATGTTGCCTGGAGACAAATGGACTGCGTCTGGAGGTGTGACAACATGGAGGGTTGTGCACCAGAGAGTCCAGTGGCCAGGAGGCCAGTTCCAGGGAAGTCTGAGGTGAGAACCTGCCAGCTGATAGTGGGTAGGATCCCACTGGTTGTGGAGTTGGATCCGCAGCAGGATAAGTCTGCTGTTATGCCAGACATTTTGCCATTTCTCCATTGTGGTCCAGAGACTGATAAGGGGGTAAGCTTAAGCTTTGAGACTCCCTATGATACGGTGACATGGGTCCTGACAGAATGCAAGAGGCTGTCAGTAGAATTCGTGTTGGGTACGGACTTTCCCCATTTTTTTCAACTGTGGGAGGGAAAGGACCTAGTGCAGGTTTCTACAAAAACTGCAAGTGTGAACTGTAATGAAGGACTGTCATCTGGGGGTCCAGAGGAGCGGCGACAATGCCACCTACCAAGTTGGGGGAGAGGGAAGAGCAGTCCAAGGACTGAGGAAATGATGCAATATGGACTGGAATATTCTGGTAATGCAAAGCCAGACAAAATACATAACGTGTCTTTTTTGGAGGTCGGTGCAGGAGAATCTGCACAGTGTGAACTGGCATCCATTAATCCTGAAATGTGTGTGGGGGGGTTGTGGGATGTTTTCTAGGTATGATGTGACTAGAAATGTTCCCCGGTGTGAACAGGTTGCAATGAGGAGTGCAGCCAACGCCCATGTGGGAGTCAGGGCAAGTATACCTCTAGTGAAAGAGGGAAGTAATAATGAGGATAGTGTGTGTAGGACTAGAAATGCTGGAATTAGTACAACTATGCCTTTAGAGAGAGAAAGGATAGATAGTATTAAGGGTGCAAAGAAGAGAAAAAAGAAGAAAAAGACTGCTAGCAAAGAGACAGAAAGTGCAGTCAGTGCAGACCCTGACGTCCAAAGGAAGACAGACAGAATCCAGAGGGAAAGTGAAAATGCTCTCCAGGTAGCTGCTCAGCTGAAAGCAGAGAATGCAGCGGTCTTTAAGGAGAATGAGTGCCTTGGGAGATTAGCTAAGGAGGAAGCTGATCACAGGGTGATGCTGGAAAAAGAAGCCGTTCAGTATGAACAAGGGTTGAAAATGCAACAGAGAATTCCATGCAGGAAAAAGTGTAATCCACGCTTGCTTGCAGAATAAAATATATAATCTTCCTTTATTTAGACATATTTAATATTGCCAGGTATACACATCTCCAAACCAGATGCGTATCGGCTGCACAGAGCCTTCGTCAGCTTAGTCTACCAAGAGGAATGGTGAATTAGAATCCCAGATAAATCAGCTCAAGAAAAGCTGGAAATGCTGAAAGCTGCTTGCAGTCAGGCAGAGAAGCAAGCAAAGGTATTGAGAGGCATATTAGACTTCAAGAAAGCCCAAGAAGCTCATCAGGAGCAAGTGCTGACCCAGCTATAGATGAGCCGGGATGAAGAAATTGAATTATATGAAGCCCAGATCCGGGACCTTAAGCAGACTCATGCACTAACTATGGGGGAATTGTCCCGACGGTTAGAGCAAGCTGGAAAAGTGAAAGAAACCTTGGAAGAGGTCAAACAGGCTGATGAAAGCAAGTGTACTGAGCTGACCCATAAGGTGAAGGGGCTATTGCAGGACAAGCAGGAGTCTGAATGCAAGAGAAGTACAGTAGAGATGCAGCTTCAAGAGCTACAAATAAAAATAACTGAAGGTGACAGAGTGCAGACAACGTTGTCTGAGCAGGTGAGCAGGCTGCAGATGAAGCTGGAAGCTCAGAGTGAAGAGTTTCAGAAGTTACTGCAAGAAGAGACACAGCAGAGGCTTGGTCTCAGTGCACACCTGAAGACTATGCAAGATGAGAAAAATGTGCTCCTCAAGCAGGTAGAGGAGGATGCAGAAGCTAAGAGAAACCTATCAGAGCAGATTACAACACTTCAGGCTGAGGTGGTGGATCTGGAAGATAGACTGGAGAAGAGTGCTGTGTGCTTGGATTCTGTGGAAGAGCAGAAAAGAGAAATACAAGAGGAGTTAGAAGCTTCAAGGCAGCAGTATGAAGAGAAGACAGCCTCCTGTGATAAACTTGTGAAGGTTAAAGTAAGTCTTCAGTGAGAGTTAGAAGATGTTACTGTGAAGCTTGGCCAGCAACGGGAACTTGTATCCAAACTGGAGAAGAAATAGAAGCTGTGTGAACAGGAGCTGACTGAAGAGAAAGCCAGATCTGCGAGATTTGCCAGTGAACTTGAGCATGCAGAAGAAAGGGCTAATGAGAAAGAAACAGAGGTACTAACCCTGACACGCCCCCTGAAAGTGGTGTCAGAAGAAAGGGCAGAGCTTCAGCAGTTCTCAGAGACGTTGTGCATGAAGATGAGATGCTGTAAATCAAATAGTCAAGCAGCTGAAAGAAGGGTTCAGAGACCAGAGATGTCTAAAACCCAGTTCAGACAGAAAAGGTGATCTTGTTAAAGAATCTGAAAAAAGAGTTACTAGTAGTAAAGAATGCCAAATTATGTTTACAAAAGGAGACTACTGAAGCTGAGAAGGTCTCACAAGTGGGGGCAGAAGTCTTGGAAGAGCTGCAGCAAAAGAATAATGACGTAAAGAAGCAAACCCAGAAAGTGTCGAAACAGATGGTCCAAGTGGTAGAAGCCTATCACAGGGATGCTGGCTCCAAGGACCAACTCATCAGTGAACTGCATGCTGCCAAGCAAAAGTCAGAGTCAGAGGGAAAGGAACTTCGAAGAATGCTAATGGTTCTAACCGATGACAACACTGTACTAAGAAAAGAAATAGAATTGTTACAAAGTGAGGAAAAGAGGATAATTATAAACCTGAATAAACTGAAAAATGAAGTGGAGAGTGTAATCCGTAGCAAGGCCATGCTGGAGCATGAGCTACAAGGGGAACTGGAAGAATACAGAGACAAGGGTCTTGAGCTAGAAGAGACCTTCAAAATAAAGGCTCAGTTTGAAAAACTTAACAAGCCGTTGTACACTGAAATGAAGGACTTAGTTAGCTCCAAGGATGATGTTGGGAAGAGTGTACATGAACTAGAAAAGTCTACTAAAGCCTTGAAACAGCAAGAAGAAGAAATTAAGATTCAGGTACAGAAACTTGAAGATGAGTTACAAGACACAGAGGATACAAAGCTGCACTTGGAAGCCAACTTGTAAGTGGTGAGGGCACAGTCTGACAGAGATCTGCAAGGATGTGATGAGCAGAGTGAAGACAAGAAGAGAGAACTTGTCAGACAAGTAAAAATAGAAAGAGACCCCTGAACCTGGAGCTTTGACCCTGGAGGGCCAAAAGAGAAATGTGTGATACGGCTTATGGCTTTTATCAAAGGGGGAGGGGGGGAGTATGTAGAGGTGCACTACAGAGAGTGGCCTGTAGGGGGCAACAGACAGGTATTCTGGCGCCTAAGAAAAGGGAAAATGCCCACAAGTGTGGTCAGGAACTGGGATATAAGTGTGCATTCCTGCTACAGTCAGAGAGACGTTGGCTGAGGAGGCAGCTTAGTGGAGCCGGAAAGGCTGCTAGCCCAGGGTCTAGTGCAGACCAGGAGCTTGATAGGGAAGACGACCCTAAACTCAACACCCAGGTGGGGTGCCTGTATGGACTTTATTATTTGATTAAGGATGTTATATGGACTGTGTTTACCTTGATGCTGTGAATCAATGCTGGCAGGAGCCAGATTATAAAAGAGAATCCACGTCTCCAGAGAGTGTATCTACACGGTTGGTGCCCATTCCAGTCTGAAAGTTGGCGATCCGCAGACAAGTGCACCCCTGCATGCTTACAATATATATATATATATATATATATATATATATATATATATATATATATATATATATATATATATATATATATATATATATATTATATATATATATATATATGGCTTCTTGCAGTTCCAAGAACTGTACCTTACTCAGAGGTCAGTAAGATGCCTCCAGGGCTCACTACTGCCCCTTTCCACACTTTCTGCGTAATCTTATACAGTAACCACAACACAAAGAGAAAATCTAGACAGATTCCAGCAATCATGCCAATGCCTGTCCTTCCCGACTCTATTTACCTTCTTTTGCGAATCCCACATCTGTGATAGTACCTGTGTGTCTATAAGGTGTAACCGAGGCATTCTGTTTCTATCAGGCCTTACAGTCCATCCGGCCGATCCAGGTACAGCGTTCCTCCTGCCAGTGCCGATTTGAGAACAGCGCTGCTGCACTGTGTGTGCTCTGCATGGCCAGGGAGACCCCAGGCGCACGCGGGCATCATGTTGTAGAGTGTTGGGTGGTGCCATTGTGTCCTAGCCCCTCAGAGGCTGCAGCAAACGTCCCCCCCCCTCCAGTGAGGTGGCGATGACGCGACCGTCATGACACCCCTATGAAGTACCAGTCCCATCTTAGGGAGTAGCGTTAGGCTAGACCTTTACCTCCTCCTCAGAAAGCTGGGGAGATTTGGCGCCACATGGTGCACTAGAAAAGGTCTGAGAGCGGCATCACAGCCCAGTGCAGGGAGCAACGCAGCAGGTTAAAGCAAATCACTTCTCCTGCAGTGCCTCCATATAACAGGGAAGAAGAGAAGGAGCCGCATCCTCTCGATGCCATCGGCCAGCAGCCGTGATGTGGTCCACAATGTGTGTGATGGGAGGACGGCTTCAACAGCTTCAAACCTTTATTGTTTATAAGAGCATATAGCTCACAAACTGCGAGGCAACCAAGTATCGGGCAGCCCCCCCCCCCCCCAGGACAAGTCCGCACACTAAATGGTTAACCCACAATGGTTCCTTCACCCCCCCAGGACAAGTCCGCACACTAAATGGTTAACCAACAATGGTTCCTTCACCCCCCCCCCCCCCAGGACAAGTCCGCACACTAAATGGTTAACCCACAATGGTTCCTTCACCCCCCCCCCCCAGGACAAGTCCGCACACTAAATGGTTAACCCACAATGGTTCCTTCACCCCCCCCCCCCACACGCTGCGGAAGCTACACATCTAACAGAACCAAAGAACTTTTCAACTCTGACAAAAGTAAGTGACCCAACGTATGTGGGGCGTACCGCTAGGATATCAGAACACATTAGGAGCATCCAGAACGGGAACCGGGAGCGCCGATCACGTCATACAAACCTAACAGCAAAGTCAATGGTTTCTTGTGCTTCAGTATAGAGAGAGTCACTAAAGGAATCCCGTGGAGAGGCGCGATGTACTCAGGAGACGCCTTTTGGATTTTCCAGTTAAATACAAGATATCCGAAGGGCCTTAATGATAAGTCGGATTTATTCTATATATATTAACACAGAAATCGGACAGCTCAAACTGGGGATGCGTTTTTAACATTAGAAAGTCCCACTGACAACCGTGTGAAAAAAACGGAGCGATAGCGTAGGGTTAAAAAAACGCAAGTGGGTGGGAGCCCAAGGCCTCATGTCCACTTGCTGAGTCCCGCAGGGAAATCCGTGCATGCCTGTGGCCATGGGGAGGGAAGAGACATTTCTTGTTACAGTATACTACCCTTGATATGCCAGCCCGGGTGCCCTGGATCTCACCCACGACCCCTGTCCCTGGCTGCTTGCCTCCACTCTTGGCTAACCCCAGGCGGGCAACTGGGTGGCAATTCCTACTCTCACTAGGGACCGAAAAGGGACGCTGGCATACCTGGGTGGAAGGGTAGAATACTGACAGAAAAGGCAGATGTAAATAACCAACACGAACAATACTAAGCAGAACTGAGGCAGATGGAAAAACCAGGCGGACAATAGCAAAGTATGGCAGACAAGATGACAGAAGCAGGAGACCAACAGAGGCGGACTAGCTAACACACTGAGGGAAACCAATAGCTGGCAGTGATTGCAAGTCTCTGCCCGACCTTAAACAAAAGCCTCCGCCCAGGGGCGGAGAGAGGGAGACCGCCAACTCCCAACAGAACATAATAAAAGCGAGCTAGTGCATGGCAGCTGCACTCACAGGTGCACGCACCCCCCGCACTATGCCGCCCACGCCGGCCAGGCACCCGCGCCAGACAACAAGCCCTGACTGCAGGACCATGCACACCGCCACCCCGGGAGGACCAGCAACGACGCATTGTAACATTTCTCTTACCTCTCCAGACGCTGCGGGGCTCCCCTCTGTGTAGGCCGGATCTTCCTTCTGGCCGGCGCATGCGCCATGCACGTCTTTATTTTTAAAAACTCCTGCTCTCCCGCGTATCCACGGCACAGCACAGTGATTGCTGCAGCTGTGCTACGGATACGGGTGGCTTCCATAGGCTTCAATGGAAGCTGCAGGATCCGTCCGTACGGGAGACCCGCAGGGCAATGGAGCATGCTGCGATTTCTTCCCGTGCGTGCGACCCATCCGCTTTTAGCTGCCCTACATATGCTAATGCATCCCTATGGGCAGCAAGACGCACGGATCTCACGTTAAGGGGCCACGCACGGATTTTATAAATAAAATACGCACATGGACATTGGGCCTAAAAGAAGATATACAGCTGTTGAAGCTGTCCTCCTATCACATTCATTTTGGAGTGACACAGCAGCAGCAAAACCGATATCATCAAAAGTGCAGATACAGGTCCAGGAACCAACACCACTAGTGCAGATACAGGTCCAGGAACCGACACCACTAGTGCAGATACAAGCCAAGGAACCAACCCCACAAATGCAGATACAGGTCCAGGAACCAACACCACTAGTGCAGATACAAGCCAAGGAACCAACCCCACAAATGCAGATACAGGCCCAGGAACCGACACCACAGGTGCAGATACAGGCCCAGGAACCGACACCACAAGTGCAGATACAGGCCCAGGAACCGACACCACAGGTGCAGATACAGGCCCAGGAACCAACACCACTAGTGCAGAAACAAGCCAAGGAACCAACCCCACAAATGCAGATACAGGCCCAGGAACCAACACCACTAGTGCAGATACAGGCGCAGGAACCGACACCACAGGTGCAGATACAGGCCCAGGAACCGACACCACAGGTGCAGATACAGGCCCAGGAACCGACACCACAGGTGCAGATACAGGCCCAGGAACCGACACCACAAGTGCAGATACAGGCCCAGGAACCGACACCACAGGTGCAGATACAGGCCAAGGAACCGACACCACAAGTGCAGATGCAGGCCCAGGAACCGACACCACAAGTGCAGATACAGGCCCAGGAACCGACACCACAGGTGCAGATACAGGCCCAGGAACCAACACCACTAGTGCAGATACAGGCCCAGGAACCAACACCACTAGTGCAGATACAGGCCAAGGAACCAACACCACTAGTGCAGATACAGGCCCAGGAACCAACACCACTAGTGCAGATACAGGCCAAGGAACCGACCCCACAGGTGCAGATACAAGCCAAGGAACTGACCCCACAAATGCAGATACAGGCCCAGGAACCAACACCACTAGTGCAGATACAGGCCAAGGAACCAACACCACTAGTGCAGATACAGGCCCAGGAACCAACACCACTAGTGCAGATACAGGCCAAGGAACCGACCCCACAGGTGCAGATACAAGCCAAGGAACTGACCCCACAAATGCAGATACAGGCCCAGGAACCAACACCACTAGTGCAGATACAGGCCCAGGAACCAACACCACTAGTGCAGATACAGGCCAAGGAACCAACACCACTAGTGCAGATATAGGCCCAGGAACCAACACCACTAGTGCAGATACAGGCCAAGGAACCGACCCCACAGGTGCAGATACAAGCCAAGGAACTGACCCCACAAATGCAGATACAGACCCAGGAACCAACACCACTAGTGCAGATACAGGCCCAGGAACCAACACCACAGGTGCAATACAGGCCCAGGAACCGACACCACAGGTGCAGATACAGGCCCAGGAACCGACACCACAGGTGCAGATACAGGCCCAGGAACCGACACCACAGGTGCTGATACAGGTCCAGGAACCGACACCACAGGTGCAGATACAGGCCCAGGAACCGACACCACAAGTGCAGATACAGGCCCAGGAACCGACACCACAATTATAGATGCCAGTCAATAGTATATTCGAGATACAGGATTTTTATTCCTCATTCACATGGGTGACATGGCATCGCCCTGAGAGAATTGCTGCAATATCGAATCGCTGACCAGTGTGATATCGCAGCAGTTTCTCTCTATGATACCGCAACTTTCTAGCACTATAAAGTCGCACCACATGTGAGGATTTTCGAGGGAAGGGCTTGAAATATAAGACCTGCCCTGAAAATAAACCGTAGCTGAAGAAAAAAATAAAAATTAATGTATACATCACCTAGAAGCGCTGTCCGTGGATCCGCTGCAGCTTCTCGCCGAGTCCTCGGCATTGGTCTTCTTCATCTCTTCTGGCTGGGGATTGAAAAATCCCCACCTCATGGAAGCGCTCGATGTGATTGGCTGGTGCTTAGCCAATCAGAGCCAGCACTCGATGAAAGGCTGTGATTGGTTCATCAAGCGCTGACTGTGATTGGCTAAGCGTCAGCCAATCTATAGTTACGCCCCTGGTTACAATTCATTGCACCCCTTTGGGTCCACAGTGTCCGCAGTGTAAAGCCAGCTGGACGTTCTCTTCCATTTACCTCCCCTTGGCTCAATAAAAACTTGATCAA
The DNA here is from genome assembly GCF_035609145.1 of Eleutherodactylus coqui. Lineage (NCBI taxonomy): Eukaryota > Metazoa > Chordata > Amphibia > Anura > Eleutherodactylidae > Eleutherodactylus > Eleutherodactylus coqui. Next base: position 343,012,361 of record NC_089838.1, read on the forward strand.
ATATGAAAATCAATACTTCTAGAATTGTGATGGAGTTTAAAGTGTTTGGGATGATCTTCAACTTGTCCAGATCACGCATGATAAATTTAGAGCTGTGTGGAAGCCCTGGCTGGTCTGGTCTGGATCCATAAATGCTAATACGCTTGAGTTGTGTATCATATGTTAAACATGTGACTTATCTGGCAGAATTAAGGCACGACATGACTGAGTACCTCTAGAATCGCCTGCGCTTTAAAGTAGAATCTTACCCTTAAAACCCACTCCTGTCCCTCCCTCCTATCCCTCTCCCCTTACCTAACCCTCACCTATTCTTCCTAATGTTAAGGATTAAAGTTAATGAACTTGTCCGAGCTTGATGCTCGTCCGAGTATTAGGGTACTCGAGATGCTCGTTACGCGAGGCGAGCACCACGTGGTACTCGAGTCAATTCCATTTCCTTCCTGAAAGTTTTGCGCCATTTTCTGGCCAATAGAAACACAGGGAAGGCATAACAACTTCCTCCTGTGACGTGCCAGCCCTATCCCACCTCCCTGCAGTGAGTGGCTGGCGAGATCAAGTGACCCCAGAGTATTTAAAGTGGGCCCGCTCGCGGCTCGCCACAGTCACACACTGGGAGAGATTAGGGAGAGTGTTGTTCCTGCTGTTCCTGCTATAGGGGGAGTGTTAGGCTACTGTTTGCGTCTGCAAGAAACCCAACGGTCCTTCTTAGGGCCACATCTGACCGTGTGCAGTACTGTTGTGGCTGCTGGGAGCAGTTTTGCACCCAATTTTTTTTTTATCTTGGGCTATACAGGCTATAGCGTTCTCAGTCTGCAGTCAATTATACAGAGTATAGGGGCAGTACTGGTGAGGCAGGGACAGTGTAGAATCCTGTCAAAAAAGCTCCTTCTTAGAGCTACCTGTGACTGTGTGCATTATACTGCGTGGCTGCTGGGAGTTGTAGTGGCTCACTATTACCCAGCTAGGCTTTTTTGCAGCCTAGCGTATAATTTGTTTTGGACTGCAGTGTGCGTTACATAACCGCTGTCACCCTCCGACTGCAGGCCAATAATTGCCTAATTATTCAGACCGCTCTGCTCTATTGGTAATACACTATGCTGAGGGGTAGGCCTAGAGGACGTGGCCGTGGACGCGGAGGTCCAAGTGAGGGTGTGGGCACAGGCCGAGTTCCTGGTCCAGGAGAATCACAGCCGGCTGCTGCGGGATTAGGAGAGAGGCAAGTTTCTGGGGTCCCCAGCTTCATATCACAATTTATGGGTCCGCGTGGTAGACCTTTATTACAAACAGAGCAGTGTGAGCAGGTCCTGTCGTGGATGGCAGAAAATGCATCCAGCAATGTATCGGGCACCCAGTCTTCTACGTAGTCCACTGCTGCAACTCTGAATCCTCTGGCTGCTGCTCCTCCTTCCTCCCAGCCTCCTCACTCCATGAAAATGACATATTCTGAGCAGGCAGACTCCCAGGAACTGTTCTCGGGCCCCTGCCTTGGAAAAAATGATTTCTCTCTCACCTGAGGAGTTTGTCGTGACTGATGCCCAACCTTTGGAAAGTTCCCGGGGTCCGGGGGATGAGGCTGGGGACTTCCGGCAACTGTCTCAAGAGCTTTCAGTGGGTGAGGAGGACGATGACGATGAGACACAGTTGTCTATCAGTGAGGTAGTAGTAAGGGCAGTAAGTCCGAGGGAGGAGCACACATAGGATTCGGAGGAAGAGCAGCTGGATGATGAGGTGACTGACCCCACCTGGTTCGCTAAGCCAACTGAGGACAGGTCTTCAGAGGGGAGGCAGCAGCAGCAGGGCAGGTTGGAAGAGGCAGTGGGGTGGCCAGGGGTAGAGGCAGGGCCAGAGCGAAGACTCCCCCAACTGTTTCCCAAAGCACCCCCTCGCGCCAAGCCACCGTGCAGAGGCCAAGGTGTTCAAACGTGTGGATGCTTTTCAGTGGGAGCGCGGACGACCGACGAACAGTGGTGTGCAACCTGTGTCGCGCCAAGATCAGCCGGAGAGCCACCAGTACCAGCCTTACCACCACCAGCATGCGTAGGCATATGATGGCCAAGCACCCCACATGGTAGGACGAAGGCCGTTCACCGCCTCCGGGTCGCACCACTGCCTCTCCCCCTGTGCCGCAACCTGCCACTCAGATCCAACCCTCCTCTCAGGGCACAGGCACTACCGTCTCCTGGCCTGCACCCACACCCTCACCTCCGCTGTCCTTGGCCCCATCCAGCAATGTCTCACAGCGCAGCGTCCAGCTGTCGCTAGCGCAAGCATTGGAGTGCAAGCGCAAATACGCCGCCACGCACCTGAACGCTCAAGCATTAAACGTGCATATTACCAAATTAATCAGCCTGGAGATGCTGCCGTACAAGCTTGTGGAAACTGAGGCTTTCAAAAACATGATGGCGGCGGCGGTCCAGCGCTACTTGGTCCCCAGTCGCCACTTTTTTTCCCGGTCTGCCGTCCCAGCCCTACACGACCACATCTCCCGCAACATCAATCGTGCCCTCACCAACGCGGTTACTGGGAAGGTCCACTTAACTACGAACACGTGGACAAGTACTGGCGGGCAGGGCCACTATATCTCCCTGACGGCACATTAGATGAATTTGGTGGAGGCTGGGACCGAGTCAGAGCCTGGGACCGCTCATGTACTACCCACACCCAGAATTGTGGATCCTTCCTTGGTTCGGGTATCTGCGGCGGTCTATGCCACCTCCTCTAAACCCTCCCCCTCCTCCTCCTCCTACGCAACCTCTACCTCTCAATTAAGAAAAGTGAGCAGCACGTCACCAGCAGTCGGTGTGGCGCGGCGCGGCAGCACAGCGGTAGGCAAGCGTCAGCAGGCTGTGCTGAAACTACTCAGCCTAGGTGACAAGAGGCACACGGCCCACGAACTGCTGCAGGGTCTGACTGAGCAGACCAACCTCTGGCTTTCGCCGCTGAGCCTTCAACCGGGCATGGTCATGTGTGACAACGGCCGTAACCTGGTGGCGGCTCTGCATGCCTGGCCCATGTCTTCAATCTGGTGGTTCAGCGGTTTCTGAAAAACTACCGGCACTTATCTGACCTGCTAGACAAGTTGCGCCGCTTCTGCGCACATTTCCGCAAGTCCACCACGGACGCTGCCACCCTACGGACCCTGCAACATCAGTTTAATCTGCCAGTGCACCGACTGCTGTGCGACGTGCCCACACAGTGGAACTCTACGCTCCACATGTTGGCCAGGCTGTATGAGCAGCGTAGAGCAATAGTGAAATACCAACTCCAACATGGGCGGCGCAGTGGGAGTCAGCCTCCTCAATTCTTTGGAGTGGGCCTGGATGGCAGACATCTGCCAGGTCCTCGGAAACTGAGGAGTCTACCCAGATGGTGAGCGGGGATGCTGCAATCATTAGCGTCACCATTCCTCTGCTATGCATCTTGAGAAGACCCTGCAAAGCATAAAGGCAGACGCTTTGGAATCAGAAACGGAGGCGGGGGAAGACAGTATGTCGCTGGATAGTCAGAGCAACCTCATGTCTATATCTCAGCGTGTTTTGGAGGAGGAGGAGGGGGAGGAGCCAGAGGAGGAGGGGAAGAGACAGCTGGGCCCACTGCAGAGAGTACCCATGCTGCTTGCCTCCCATCTGTTCAGAGTGTATGGCCTGTGGACGAGGAGGAGGAGGATCCTGAAAGTGATCTTCCTAGTGAGGACAGCCATGTGTTGCGTACAGGTACCCTGGCACACATGGCTGACTTCATGTTAGGATGCCTTTCTCGTGACCCTCGCGTTACACGCATTCTGGCCACTACGGATCACTGGGTGTACACACTGCTTGACCCACGGTATAAGGAGAACCTTCCCACTCTCATTCCTGAAGAGGAAAGGGGTTCGAGAGTGATGCAATACCACAGGACCCTGGTGGACAAACTGATGGTAAACTTCCCATCCGACAGCGCTAGCGGCAGAAGGCGCAGTTCCGAGGGCCAAGTAGCAGGGGAGGCGCGGAGATCAGGCAGCATATTCAGCAAAGGCAGGGGAACCCTCTCCAAGGCCTTTGCTAGCTTTATTGGTCCCCAGCAAGACTGCGTCACCACTCCCCTGTTACCATGCAGGGCGGCGCTGGGTCCTGCGGCCGGCGCGCACCGCTCCGATGTCGGCTCCGGCGTCCCGGAGCTCTGCAGTCGGGGCTCTCCCGGCGGCGTGGGGAAGCCAGCGTGCGGTGGCGTGGGCGTGTATGCCCGTAGGGTGCCGCCCGCTCTCCCCCACCTTCCTTATGCAGAGGGGGAGAGTCAGCTCCTCCCACTCTCCACCCCCGGGCGGAGGCTTGAAGTTAAAAGGCTGGCAGTGACCTGAGCTCACTGCCAGTTATTGGTTCTGCTAGCCTCTAGTCAGGTCTGTTCCAGTCTGCCCTAGTTGCTTGTCAGTATACTTTCGTTTGCCTGTGAGCTCCACCTCCAGCCTTGATTTACCTAGTAAGTTTTGTTGGTATGTTACACCTGCCTCTTCTGTCGGCACTCTGTCCCCCGTTAGTTAGTTCCATCGTGGTAGTCGCCAGGTCCCTAGCCAGTACAGGGACCGCCGCCCAGTTGTCCGCCTGGGGTTAGCCAGGGCCGAGGCAAGTAGGCAGGGACAGTGGGGTGCGGGAAGTTCAGGGCACCCCACCTGGTGCTCGGGGGGCAGAGTGCCGTAACATAATAACTGGCCCTTAAAACTGTTTTGTCATGGAGGCGATCAGTTCCCTCACGAACAAGCTGCAGGCCCTGGGGCCTGTGATCCAGGATTTATCCGCCCGCATGGCGGCCCAGGAGCAGCGGGAAGTGTCGCAGGGGCCGGATGCCTCAACCAGCCCAGAACCCAAGTGCCCTCTTCCCGAGGTATTTTCTGGGGAGAGGAACAAGTTTTTTGTTTTCCGACAAGCGTGTCGCCTGTTTTTTCGGATGCGTCCCCGTTCTTCCGGGTCGGAGGCTCAGAGGGTCGGGCTGATAATGTCCCTGCTGCGGGGCTCTGCCCAGACATGGGCCTTTTCCATCCCCGAGGGTTCCTCCTGCCTGCAGTCCGTGGACTCATTTTTTCAGGAACTCGGGGGTATCTTCGACGAGCTGGACCGAGCGGGGTTGGCGGTTTCGCGGTTGCTGGCGTTGCACCAGGGGTCGCTTTGTGTGGAGGATTATTGCTCCAACTTCAGACGCTATGCAGGGGATACTGCATGGAACGATAGCGCTCTGAAGGACGTCTTTTTGCAGGGCCTCTCGGATGCGGTAAAAGACCTGTTGATTTCCCATCCCGTTCCCGGGTCCTTAAGGGAGGCCATGGAGCTAGCAGTGAAGGCAGATAGGAGGCTCAGGTCTAGGAAGCAGGATAGACAGACCCGTAGGGTCAGGGAGGTCATTTGTCCTGTTCCCTCTTCTTCCGTACCTGTCTCTGTTCCTGAGCCAATGGAGGTGGACCCGCTGGACCCCAAAGAGCGACGCCGGATTCGTTTGGTGCCTCATCTCTGCTTCTACTGCGGGAAAGCTGGACATCGGGTGATCACCTGCCCCCTGAGGCTTCAGCGCTCACAGTCCGAACCGGCGGAAGAGCTCCGAGTCCTAGGCGATTGCAGGGAGGATCGCCTAGCACTTCAGGTACTTCCTAAACTTTTGGTACCTTGTCAGGTTAGATTCCGGAATTTTTCCCGACCCGGGCAGGCGTTTATTGATTCCGGAGCAGCCACTAACCTGATAAGCATGAGTTTCGTTAAACCTTTGATGGCAGAATTTGTGGCGCTGGAGACGCCAATTCATTTTACCAGTATTGATGCTACCCCTCTCTTTACAGGCCTGGTACGATGGAGGACCCCAGGATTACAGTTCACGGTGGGGGTTCTCCACTTGGAAGAACTGTCTTTCCTGGTTATGGAAAAAATGTCGGTTGATGTGGTGCTTGGTATGCCCTGGTTGGCACTGCACAACCCCCAATTTGATTGGTCCACCCGGGAATTGACTCATTGGGGATCATCCTGTCATAATCACCTGTCTACCATAGCTGTGTGCTCCGCAGATACTGTGCTCATTCCGGAGTATTTGTCAGACTTTCAGGATGTATTCTCCAGAGAACTGTCTAAGGCTCTGCCTCCTCATAGGGAGTGGGACTGTGGTATTGATCTGATTCCCGACAGTCCCATCCCTAAGGGAGCCATTTTCAATTTGTCAGGCCGTGAGCATGAAGCCCTCAAGTCCTATATCTCGGAGGCTCTGGCCAACCGACATATCCGGCCGTCCAGGTCCCCTGCTGGGGCAGGTCTCTTCTTTGTAGAGAAGAAGGACGGGACACTAAGGCCTTGTGTGGATTATCGGGCCTTGAATAAAATAACAGTGAAGAACCAGTGCTCCTTGCCCCTAATTCCTGACTTGTTGAATCAGGTGGTAGGGGCCCACTGGTTCTCCAAACTGGACTTGCGGGGGGCTTATAATTTAACTCGGATTAGAGAGGGAGATGAATGGAAAACGGCGTTCAACACCCCGTTAGGACACTTTGAATGTCTGGTCATGCCTTTCGGACTCTGTAACGCTCCCGCTGTGTTTCAGGGGTTTATGAACGCGGTCTTTCACGACTTCCTGGGGGTATTTATGGTCATCTATCTTGACGACATTCTGGTGTATTCTCCTGACTGGGATACACATGTGCAGCACCTGAGGTTGGTTCTGACCCGTTTGCGCGAGTACCTACTTTTTATCAAGTCAGAGAAATGTACTTTTGGTTCTAAAAAAGTATCTTTCCTTGGTTATCTGATTTCACCCACGGAGATTCAGATGGAGTCTGATAAAGTAGCTGCAATCTCCCATTGGGTCAGACCAGACAACCTTAAGGCTCTCCAGCGGTTTTTAGGGTTTGCAAACTTTTACTGCAAATTCATTAGAAACTACTCTGTTATTGCTCAACCCCTGACTGACCTGACTAAGAAGGGGGCCGACTTGGTAAAATGGTCACCGGCAGCCCTTGAGGCCTTTAGTCAGCTAAAGAGGGCATTTACGACTGCCCCGGTGCTAATACAGCCGGACGCACGACTACCTTTTTTCATTGAGGTAGATGCGTCTGAGGTGGGGACAGGAGCAGTATTGTCGCAGGAGGTCAGTGGGAGATCTGGGTATAGCCCATGCGCGTTCTTCTCGCGGAAGTTTAATTCAGCAGAACGCAACTACGACGTGGGTAACCGTGAATTATTGGCTATCAAATGGGCTCTGGAAGAGTGGCGACACCATCTTGAGGGTGCTAGACACCCAATTACCGTGTATACTGATCATAAGAATCTGGTATATCTCGCCAATGCTAAAAGACTCACAGCTCGTCAAGCCAGGTGGGCGTTGTTCTTCGCCAGGTTTAATTTCGTCGTGACATACATCCCAGGGGAGAAGAACGTGAAGGCGGACGCCCTATCACGGAGTTTCGGGGTGCCGGAAAGTGAGACTATGACTCCCGAGAATATCTTGGCACCTGGCGTGGTGGTGGCAGCCGTAGAGTCTAACTTCGTCCCCCAACTACAGAATGCCCAGCAGGACGTTCCTTCGGGGGTGCCGGAGGGCAGATGGTTTGTGCCAGAGACCTTACGTCTTCGAGTCATGGACGAATCTCACTCGTCGGTTCTCGCAGGGCATCCAGGGTTTCAGGGGACCCTGGATCTTTGTTCCAGACACTTCTGGTGGCCAGGCATGGCTCAGGAGATCCGCAACTTTGTTAGGGGATGCTCAGTCTGTGCTCGCAACAAGAGTCGACGGCGTTCTCCGGAGGGTCCCCTGAGACCGCTACCGGTTCTTTCCAGTCCATGGTCGCAGTTATCGGTAGACTTTATCACTGATCTACCAGAATCCCAAATGTGCACTACTATCTTAGTGGTGGTCGACCGGTTCTCAAAGATGGCACATTTTGTGGCGTTAAAGAAGCTACCTTCCGCAAAAGAATTTGCCAAGATTTTTGTAACAGAAATAATTCGTCTACATGGGGTTCCCCAAAATATTGTATCTGATTGCGGGGTTCAGTTTGTGTCGCAGTTTTGGCGTGCCTTCTGTAGAAACCTGGGAACGTCGCTTTCCTTCTCTTCAGCATTCCACCCGCAAACTAATGGTCAGACTGAGTAGAAGAACCAAGATTTAGTGCAATATTTACGGTTATTTGCTAGCAAAAAGGCTCATCAGTGGGCAGAGTTCCTGCCATTGGCAGAGTTTGCACTAAACAACCGCCCTTGTTCTTCCACTGGGGTATCTCCATTCTTTTGTGTATACGGTCAGCATCCTCGTTTTCTTACAGCAATACCTACTCCTTCGGTCTGTCCGGCAGCGGATGCCGCCACAGATACGCTTCGGGGAGTATGGGAAGAGGTACAGAAAAACTTGGAAGCAACAGGGACTCGTATGCAGTGCGTAGCGGGAAGAGTCTGTCTGTATCTGAACCGTACAGGGTGGGACAGAAGGTATACCTGTCTTCTAGAAATCTCAAATTGAGGGTCCCATCCTTGAAGCTAGCGCCATGTTACGTGGGTCCGTTTGTCATCACACGGGTGGTAAACCCGCTCGCCTACCAATTGGGTTTGCCAACTACATGGAGGGGTCACAGGGTGTTCCATAAGTCTTTATTGAAACCTTTTGTCCCTTCTGTCGGCACTCTGTCCCCCGTTAGTTAGTTCCATCGTGGTAGTCGCCAGGTCCCTAGCCAGTACAGGGACCGCCGCCCAGTTGTCCGCCTGGGGTTAGCCAGGGCCGAGGCAAGTAGGCAGGGAAATGGGGTGTGGGAAGTTCAGGGCACCCCACCTGGCGCTCGGGGGGCAGAGTGCCGTAACATCCCCAGTCAAGGCTGAGTCGAAGGGAGCACTTAAAAAGATGATGAGGGAGTACGTAGCCGATCGTACCACCATCCTCAGTGATGCCTCAGCTCCATACAACTATTGGGTGTCAAAGCTGGACACACGGCACGAACTTGCGTTGTACGCCCTGGAGGTGCTGGCTTGCCCTGCCGCTAGCGTCTTGTCAGAGAGGATGTTTAGTGCAGCTGGGGGAATCATCACGGACAAGTGTACCCGCCTGTCAACTGCCAGTGCCGACATGCTTACACTCATAAAGATGAACAAAGCCTGGATTTCCCTAGACTTCTCTTCTCCTCCAGCGGAGAGCAGCGGAACCTAAAGATTCTTTTCGCTGCAACCGCAGATAAAAGCACTCTTCTCTATCACCGGGAAAACGGGGCATTTCTCTTTGTCAATCTGTCTCTGACATTAGTCCTCCTCCTGCTACTCCTCCTCCAGAAACAACATGTCATCTCGCTGAACGGCCAGTTTTTCTGTGGCCCAAAAGGCTCATCTACATCTACCAATGTTTTTACAATTTTGCTAAGTTTCAAAAGTATTGAGACTGTAACATGAACCAATTTTTTCAACAGGGCTGCCTGCAGGCTCTGTTACAAATTAAGCAACAGTGAGCTGTATCTTTAAAAAAATGTTTATGGGTTTCACCTGCCCTCTCGGTTGATAAATTTTTCAGAGGTACACTTGTACTCTTGGTACACTAATTTTTCGGGCCCACGCCTACACTCTTATCTAACTAATTTTTCCAGCCTTCGCCTACGCTCATCCCAATGTTTCAGAGGTAGGCCTATACTATTACTAGAGAAATTTTACTGGGGTCGGCCTGCCAGCCTATGCTTCTGCTACAAGAAAGTCACAGGGGTCTGCTTATACTGCTGCCATGTAAATGTTACAGGGGGTCTTTGTATATTTCTGCCACGTAAATGTTACAGGGGTCTTCCTATATTGCTGCCACAAGGATGTTACAGGGGTCTGCCTACACTGCTGCCACGTTAATTTTCCAGGGGTTTGCCAATACTGCTGCCACGTTAATGTTACAGGGGTTTGCCTATACTTCTGCTACAGAAATGTTACTGGGATCTGTCTATAGTGTTACTACAGAAATGCTACAGGGGTCTGCGTATACTTCTGCTACAAAAATGTTACTGGGGTCTGCCTATACTGCTGCCATGTACATTTTACAGGGGTCTGCCTATACTTTTACTACAGAAATGGTGCTAGGGTCTGCCTATACTGCTGCTACAGAACTGATACTGGGGTCTGCCTATACTGCTGCTACATAAATGTTACTGGGGTCTGCCTATACTTCTGCCACATAAATGTTACAGGGGTCTGCCTATACTGCTGCTACAAAAATGTTACTGGGGTCTGTCTATACTTCAACAACAGAAATGGTGGGAGGGGGGGGGGGTCTGCCTATACTGCTGCTACAGAAATGATACTGGGGTCTGCCAATACTGCTGCTACATAACTCATAACTGTTACTGGGGTCTGCCTATACTTCTGCCACATTAATGTTAAAGGGGTCTGCCTATACTGCTGCCACTTAAATGTTACAGGAGTCTGCCTATATGTCTGCTACAAGAATGTTACTGGGCTCTGCCTATACTTCTGCCATGTAAATGTTACTGGGGGTCTGCGTATGCTTCTGCTACAAAAATGGTACTGGGGTCTGCCTATGCTTCTGCTACAGAAATGTTACAGGGGTCTGCTTATACTGCTGCTACAGAAATGATACAGGGGCCTCCCTAGACTTCTGCAACATAACTTTTACTGGGGTCAGCTTATACCTTTGCTACAGGAATATTACAGGGGTCTGTGTATACTATGGGTGCACTAAGTCTTCTCATTGTGGTGTTCTACCTATCTGGCCCCCAAAAAACCCAGACTGACTAGGGCATGGCGTGTGGGCCGCAGCCAACATGTATTTCCTCTCACGTAACCGCAGCTATCCGGGGCACTGCAATGGGATTTCTTTATGTACCGTCTGTGTGTTCCTGCTAGCCACCCATGCTGCGGGTGCACACAGACTTCCCATAGCGGAGTTGTACCTGCCTGGCACTTTAAAAAAAAAACCATACTGACTAGGGCATGGAGTGTGGGCCGAGGCCAACATGTATTTTCTCTCACGTTACCTCAGCTATCCGGTGCACTACAATGGGATTTCTTTATGTACCGTCTGTGGGTTCCTGGGAGTCACCCACGCTGTGGGTGCACACAGACTTCCCATAGAGGTGTTTTACCTATCTGTCCCCAATACACTGACTGACTTGAGTAGGGTGCAGAGTGCAGATGGTTTACCCCTTGCGTTGTCGATGAGGTATCCGACACCCAAACAGAATGAGTAGTGTGTGGACACATGGAGTCCCCATTGCTATGTCACTCGCGGCACCTTGGGCCACACAATGTGTTTGTTGGGACAGAGGCTGACCCAGGACCCGCTCACATACTTCCCACACCGAGTAGTACTGCATTGTGGAGATATGTAGAAGTGCTGGGCTGGCAGCGGGCTCCCCTTTATGCCCACGTTTGCAGCTCCTGATGGAGGTGGCACAGGATTGGAATGAAGTTGGAACGTCAATCTATTATCAATTCTCTACAGCATTGTGGGCTATCACCCACACTTTCAAAGAGGGTCGCTGCCTGGCCGTGCCAACCCTCTGCAGTGTGTGCCTCCGGTTCCTCCTCATGGCAGACGCACTTATAAATAGACATGAGGGTGGTGTGGCTATGAGGCCAGCGTGTGGCATGAGGTGTGCGCTGTGGACACTGGGTCATGCGCGGGGGGGGGGGGGGGGGGGGTTGGGCAGCATGTAACCCAGCAGAAGTGGCAGCGGAGTGTCATGCAGGCAGTGATTGTGCTTTGTTGGAGGTATTGTGGTGCTTAGCTAAGGTGTGCCTTGCTAATGAGGGTTTGTCCAAAGTAAAAATTGTTAGGGTGGGGACTCATTCTTGCTGCTATTGTGGCTTAATAATGAGACCTGGGAACCTGAGATGCAGCCCAACATGTAGCCCCCCGCCTGCCCTATCCGTATCTGTGTTGTTTCCATCACTTTTGTAGGTTTTGCAGATTTGCACAAATGAAAACCTTAGCGAGCATCGGCGATATACAAAAATGCTCGGGTCGCCCATTGACTTCAATGGGGTCCGTTACTCGAAACGAACCCTTGAGCATCGCAGAAAGTTCGACTCGAGCAACGAGCACCCGAGCATTTTGGTGCTCGCTCATCTCTATTAATGAATTGTAACACCCGTCCTGGAGATGTATCTGCACTGTGATCCATGCCATTCTCTACGATAATACCTTTAGATTATTTATGGCTTTTCTCTATTTTGCTTAAAGGGGTTGTCTCACGAAAGCAAGTGGGGGTATACACTTCTGTAGTGCCATATTAATGCACTTTGTAATATACATCGTGCATTAAATATGAGCCATACAGAAGTTATTCACTTACCTTCCCTGCGCTGGCGTCCCCGTCTCCATGGCTCCGTCTAACTTCAGCGTCTAATCGCCCGATTAGACGCGCTTGCGCAGAAGGGTCTTCTGCCTTCGGCTCGGCAGCAGCTGCGTTCTGGCTCCGCCCCCTTGTACGTGTCATCGCGTAGCTCCGCCCTGTCACGTGTGCCGATTCCAGCCAATCAGGAGGGTGGAATCGGCACACGTCATGGGGCGGAGCTACATGATGACACGTACAAGGGGGCGGAGCCAGAACGCCGCTGCTGCCGAGCCGAAGGCAGAAGACCCTTCTGCGCAAGCGCGTCTAATTGGGGGATTAGACGCTGAAGTTAGACGGAGCCATGGAGACGGGGACGCCAGCGGAGGGAAGGTAAGTGAATAACTTCTGTATGGCTCATATTTAATGCACGATGTATATTACAAAGTGCATTAATATGGCCATACAGAAGTGCTTAACCCCACTTGCTTTCGCGAGACAACCCCTTTAATAAAGAAAGTATTGATAACAACCTCGTCCAGATCCTCCTCCTCTTTTGCAACTTCAATTCCAAGAACATGTTCGCTAATTTGTACTTTCAATTGTCTGGTAGTCATCCCAATATATGAGAGTACAAGTGTGAGGGTATATGTATATATTGCCATATGTTTTTTATGCTTTTATACCTGTATGCAAGTTCTATTCAGTGCTAAAATGAGAAAAACTTAATAAGTCGCCTTACATCAGATATTCCAAAGGTTTGCAAGGCTGAGAGAAATGTGTTAAGAAATTCAGAGATGATACAGAACCGGATACGAAGGCCGTGTGCTTGGCTGTTTTCCCAGAAGCGCCGTATCAAGATAACGACTGTTTAACTACGTATATGACTATCACTGTCTCAGGCGGAAATCCGGGCTTCACATATATGGTTATGCGGTGAATTTGAGCCAATGAGACCATCACCCATTCCTAGTGACGTGACCAAAGGTTATAAGACCCCATGTAATCTGTAATAAATAGAGATGAGCAAACGTACTCGGTAAGGCCGATTTCGCAATCGAGCACCGCGATTTTCGAGTACTTCACTACTCGGGTGAAAAGTCCTCCGGGCGCTGTGGGGCGGGGCGTGGTGTGGTGGAGCCGGGGTAGCAGCGTGGAACAGGAGGGAGCCCTCTCTCTCTCCCTCCCCCCCCCCTCTGCAACCCCCCGCTCACCCACGGTGCCCCCTGAATCTTTTCACCCGAGTAGTGAAGTACTCGAAAATCGGGGTGCTCGATTGCGAAATCGGCCTTACCGAGTACGTTCGCTCATCTCTAGTAATAAAGTTCGCTGTCATGTCCCCGTGTGAGGAACTATACCAGACCTCCGTGTGTGGTGTCTCCTCTTTACCGCCGGCAGCGGGGCATTGGGGTGGGCCTGATTGGTGCTGTACGCAGAAATTTTCCTGACAAATGGCGCCTAAATGTGGGGCGGTAAAACCGGAGCCGTGCAGCGCAGTCCACCCGGATCCACGCCACGGGGAAGCCGTTCTGCTGCAAACCGAGCCTGATCAACTCACAGAACTCCAGGTAAGACCGGCATATATTTATGTTGTGTTTTACGCTGAGAGTCTTGCAGCAGGAGGGACTATCTGTGTTTTGTGACCGGACGGGTTGGGTTAAGAGTTCTACACGGTAACTCGTGGGCTTCGGGTTTACCGTCACGGACCATTGACCGTGATAAGCGCTCCAATCACCCATCCAGGGACTAGTCACTAGTTTATTTGTTTCTGAAGTCCCTAGTGTTTTAACGCTAGTGGAGATTGTTTGTTGTATCTGCAGGATTTTTTTTCTCTTTCTTTTCATTTTGTCTCATAGAAGTAGGGACCCTCGGTTTTAGTTTAGTTAATTGTTGATGGTTTAGCAGAGAGGGATGCACTCTGTGAGATAGGTCCCATAGAAGAAGGGACCCTTGGTTTTAGTTTAGTTAGTTGTTGATGGTTTAGCTGAGGAGAGGGATGCACTCTATGAGACTGGTTCCATAGAAGGAGATGCCTTCGGTTGTTTTGCCGTATATAAGGGGCTAACAATTCGGGTGAGAAGGATGCATTCTATGGAGCGTGTTATTCTTATTGTTGTTGTTGTTTTAATATGCGTAAGACCTTATTAAAGAAGATGGAGCCCCTCAAGGGCCACCACCGTGCGGATGAATTGGTGAAGGAGAGACAAGGGTCCCAATCTGTAAAATGTAAGAAAACTCTTATGAAAATGTGTAACAAGGACCTGCGCGGTAGATTACAGCATGGTGACTGGGAGGAGGTCTTTAGGACCAAGAAGGGCGCCTTGAAAGACCAAGGGTTGCTAGAAAGTGCTGAAGTGAGGAGGAGAGAGACAGTCAGAGAAAGTTAAGTATGTACACGTATTAAGAAAGTATCTGTAAGTGAAATGTTGGAAAGTACAGTAAGTGATCAAGCAGGCGTCAGGAGAGTGTCTACTGAAGGTCACATTGGCAGTTAGGTAGGGAGAGAAGTATGGGGAACAAGCAAAGTCGAGAAGAAGGTTACAAGACATGTGATTTGTTGGCAGAGAGAGAGGAAAAGGTGTATAATACTAGGTGGATAGATATAGATGTATGTGTGCGTGTATATGTATATATGTACAAATGGTTAACTGAGCTTGCTTTTAGTGAGAGAAGGATTGTTTTCTTGAAGCTGCAGCTTGTGTCTAGCTTTCAAGGGCAAGAGATAACAGAGCGGAGAGAATGCAATACTAACCCTGAAAAGTAGCCTTGTTTGCTGTAATGGAATGGAACTTGGAATGAATCTAATGAATTATACTGTCTTAGAATGCAGGAAATATAACAATTTCTAAGGTATATTCTTACTGGGTTCTGAGGTCACAAACGGACACGTCTTGGTCTCTTTCATACAGGTGTAAGAAAGTTATACCCCACTCACATCCTGTGGGGGCTTTTAAGAATACAGGGGTTGAAAATGCAGAACATGTTGCGCTGTCAGAAGGTCCCAGCATATGTGTTAATTATGAGTTCAAATGCAGGGAATAGTTAAACTAAAACAACTTTGTTCAGTCGGTGAATGCATATTCGCAGAGAGATAACAGTTGTTTTGCAAAGGTGGGGGCTTTCAGACTTTACTCTAAGCCCAGGGTCACAAGGGGGGCTGAAAGATACCCACAGATTCTAAAATACTTTAGCGTTTAATACAGCATATAATAGCTTCAGTAAATAAGAAAGATAGAATGTCTCAGTCACTCAGCAAACTTTTTCACATAATTTGTCAAAGATAGTGCTTATTCACAATCTCATCTCAATAGAATCATGTAACATAGTAACATAGTTCGTAAGGCTGAATGAAGACAATGTCCATCTAGTCCAGCCTGTCTAGCCTCCTGTTTTGTTGATCCAGAGGAAGGCAAAAAACCCTAAGGCCAGAAGCCAATGAGCCCTTTTGGGAAAACATTCCTTCCCGACTCCCTAATGGCAATCAGACTGTTCCCTGGATCAACCCCTAATAGTTCCTACTTTCCTATATACCAGGATTAACAAATAATCTTAGATTTATAACCTATAATATCCTTCCTCTCCAGAAAGACATCAAGTCCCCTTTTAAACTCCTCTAAGGATTTTGCCATCACCACGTCCTCAGGCAGAGAGTTCCACAGTCTAACTGCTCTTACAGTAAAGAATCCCCTTCTGTGTTGGTGATGAAACCTGCTTTCCTCTAAACGTAGCGGATGCCCTCTTGTTACCGTTGCAGTCCTGGGTGTAAACAGATCATAGGAGAGATCCTTGTATTGTCCCCTCATGTACTTATACATGGTTATTTGGTCGCCCCTTAGCCGTCTTTTTTCTAAAGTAAATAATCCCAGTTTTGGTGCCTCTCTGGGTATTCCAGTCCCTTCATTCCATGTATTAGTTTAGTTGCCCTTCTTTGAACCCCCTCCAGCACTGTAACATCTTTCCTGAGCACCGGTGACCAGAACTGTACGCAGTATTCCATGTGAGGCCTGACAAGTGCCTTATATAGTGGGGGGATAATGTTCTCACCCCTCGCCCCTATACCTCTTTTACTGCACCCCAAGACTTTATTTGCCTTTGCAGCAGCTGACTGGCATTGGTTACTCCAGTTTAGTCTACTATCCACTAGTACCCCCAGGTCTTTTTCCATATCACTTTTCCCTAGCAGTACCCCATTTAGTGTATATTGGTGACATCCGTTTCTCCTGCCCATGTGCATAACCTTACATTTATCAACATTGAACTTCATTTGCCATTTTTCTGCCCAAGCCCCCGGCTTATACAGGTCCGTTTGTAGCCGCACATTGTCCTCTGTTGTATTAATTATATTGTATAATTTTGTGTCATCTGCAAATATTGATATTTTACTGTGCAGCCCCTCTATCTGGTCATTGATAAATATGTTGAATATACTTTATAACGTTACAGCACTCACCTCAATGTTTTTCAACTGATGTATGTTTGTTTGTCACACTTTTTGTCTGTGCATCTGTATGTACTGGTACACCTTCAATGGGGGGTGACGGGGCAGACTTGAGCGCATGGATGGATGAGAGTTAATGACCCGTGTTCGGGCTGTGATGAATGTAAAATGTGTGATGCAGATATTGACAGGGGATAAAAGTCCCCCCCCCCTCCCATGCATAAGAGTTTACTTGGTTGTGATGTGGACATGCAGACTGTGGAGTTTGAATGAAGGTGTGAAAATAGATGCAAGCGGCCAGTATCGAGGGGGTGGAGCTAGATGATGTAAAAGTACGTAATGGATCATCCTTCTCTCGTCCACAAGGGAGGGGGTGAGGATCTTGAGTGGCCAGTAAAAGTTTTTTTTTTCCCCACACATTTGATAAGACATTGCAGGCAGGATCAGATTAATAATGAATTTGCTTAAAGGATATCACACTTCCAATATTAATAGGTGTTTGTAGATTATTCTGCTCCGATGTAACTCATGTCTCTGTTATTGGTGCTAACATCTTACAGGCCTTATCTGCATCCATCAAATCTTTTTCCAATGTTGTACTACCTTGAACCCGGCTACTCTTCTTCCAATTGAGTACCCTGGTTCAAACGGGGGGAGGAGAAGGCATAGGTGATCTAGGTATTGCAAATCAGCCATTTAAAATTTTTTTTTTGCAACAAGATTCTGATCTTTTTGAAATATAATACCAGCCTGACTGTCTAGCAGTGATGCAACAAGAAAATTTAAGTTTTAAAAAGTTACTAAAAGCCCTTGTTAACAATGCATATTTTTAGTTGTTTTTTGTAGATGGTCCCAGGGGTGATTGACGACTCCATACTGGATATGCAGTGGTCACACAACGAGATGTCCTAAAAGCAGAATGCCTCTGCATATCTCAGTAAAAGAAGCGGAACTGAAGGCCCTCACTGAGGCGTGCAGAGTGGCAGAAGGTAAGACGGCAACCATTTACACTGATTCCCAGTATGCATTTGGCATAGCTCATGATTACGGCCCAACATGGAAGGCCAGACAGTTTTTTACCTCAGCAGGACAGCCAATTAAGAATGGTGCAGCGGTGCAGAGTCTCTTGGAGGCTCTACTACTACCTAACAAAGTGGAAAGCTCACACCAATTCCTACACCGGAGAAACAAGAGGCAACGCCATCACAGACCACACAGCAAAGGCAGCGGCCCTCAAGCCGTGGGAGAAAAGAAGACATTGACAAAAACTTTGGACTTTGACTAAAAACTTTGGACTTTGACTAAAAACTTTGGACTTTGATAAAAACTTTGAACTTTGATAAAAACTTTGATATACTGAGGACTTTACAGTTACAAGCCAGCAAGGAAGAAAAGGAAAAATGGACGAAAAAGGGACGGCGTATGGCGAACAGTCAACAGAACTTGCCTACCACGGTCCCTGTGCCCCATGATGGCCCAGCTGATGCACGGAAAGACGCACCTCTCAAAGCAGCAATGATGTCGATGCTTGAACAAGGACGGGTGGCTCCTGGGTTTTCTGTAGCTGCTGCATCATTTATCCAATTTTGCATGATCTTTGCCGTAAGCAAATTTGCCACATCACACTTGCCTAGACCACTCTACCCATTTCAGGGATTGCCAATTGGCTACACTCAGCTCCCACTTGTTGGGAAGTATGAATATGTGCTTGTTGTTGTTGTTGTCTTTTCAGGTTGGAGACCTACTCTGTTACCAAAGCAAATAAGCAGGTAACCGCACAGAAGCTCATGAATGAGGTAATCTGCAGATATGGGCACCGGAAGTCAAACAAAGGTACACACTTCACAGGTGAAATAATGCAACACATCATGTCTGTTTTGGGGTATATTCCAGGCTTTTCACACACCCTACCATCCACGGAGTAGTGGGAAAGTAGATACAAAAGGCAATGGAGGAAATGGGCAAATTTTGAATTGAGTGTCTCCCATTAGTTCTTTCCCAGGAGGGTACATGCCACAGTAGCCAAGTTTGGGGAATGATTCTCTTGTTAATTTTGTCATAGGTCTCTCCAAGGAATTGTCAGTAACGCATTCTGCAGTCTCTGCTTTTCTCCCAGGTCCTACAGACGAGTGTCACAATCTGAAACCAGGTGACAGGGTCTATGTGAAAAAGTTTGAGAGAGAAACCTGGTTTGAAGGTCCTTACCAAATGTTGCTCACCACCCCAACTGCAGTCAAGCTCGAAAGAAAGTCCACTTGGATCCACACCTCGCACTGCAAAAAGGCCCTGGGTCCCGGAACACAGAACTCATGATCCTGCATATCCCTCACATGCTATAGGCAGGGGTGGAGACCTGGGCAGACATGGCTGTCACACGTGCAGGGGCAGGAAAGGAGGGGAACTGGAACCCCTGTTCCAGAGAATATGAAGCGGAAGTGACATTGTGGTACAATTCCTCTAACATACACCTTTGACTACTGTACACTAGCCCCCTGTTTCAGGGATCAGAACAAATTAATACAATCAAATGTGCAATATGAAGACTACAGTGAGGGTGAGAATCCAACACTGCATCGTGCTAAGAGAGAAGTTGACGCTCCAGGTGGTAACTTTGATCCACATGTATACATAGATGCAATAGGAGTGCCAAGGGGGGTGCCAGATGAATTTAATTCTAGAGATCAGGTTAAAGCAGGTTTTGAGTCCTTATTTGCTTTTGTCACTGTTAATAATAATGTAGATTGGATGATTTATATCTATTACAATCAGCAGAGGTTTGTAAACTACACCAGGCATGCTTTACAAGGGTTAGCTGACCAGTTAGGGCCCACTGCATCCATGGCGTTCCAAAATAGAGTGGCCCTGGATATGATTTTAGCAGAAAGAGGTGGAATATGTAACTTCCTGTATGTGTATTATCCCTTTGATCAAAAAGAGTATGAGTAAGGGACTGGACAATGTGACACCAACGTTTCCCTTGTTTGAAAAAGATGAAGAGCCAGTTCCGATAATGCCAACCACCGAACGTTACCAGAAGAATGGAAAAATGTACTAGTACTGCGCCTGCCCCGATCTCCTAAGATGGATTGTCAGTGGAATTCCCATTTGTCTAGGGATAGTGCAGAAGACCTTAGGTTCCAGCGAGGGCACACTCTGCTGGGTGTTAACTTGTACAGATAGAGGGTATGGATGCCCGGAAAATGAGCCCAGGGAATCCATGGCCTCCTTCTGAGGTGAGGTAGGGATCCGCCCTCCTAGGAGTAGGGCCTTACGGGCAGTGGGGAAACCCTGACGCAAGGGAGAGGCGACCGAGGAAGAGTGCAAGGCCTGGTGCTTGATCTCCATATTAAGTTTTTAGGGGGGTTTGTGAGGGTATATGTATATATTGCCATATGTTTTTTATGCTTTTATACCTGTATGCAAGTTCTATTCAATTCTAAAATGAGAAAAACTTAATCTGTCGCCTTACATCAGATATTCCAAAGGCCTTGCAAGGGGAAGACAAAATGTATCTTAAACACCGCAAGGAAGAATCGGACACAAAGGCCGTGTGCTTGGCTGTTTTCCCAGAAGCGCCGTATCTAGATAACGACTGTTCAACTACGTATATAACTTTCACTGTCTCAGGCGGAAATCCGGACTTCACATATATGGTTATGCGGTGAATTTGAGCCAATGAGACCATCACCCATTCCTAGTGATGTGACCAAATGTTATAAGATCCCATGTAATCTGTAATAAAGTGCGCAGTCATGTCCCTGTGTGAGGAACTATACCAGACCTCCGTGTGTGGTGTCTCTTCTTTACCGCCGGCAGCGGGGCATTGGGGTGGGCCTGATTGGTGCTGTACGCAGAATTTCCCTGACACAAGGACATGCGCCGTAGTATATCTCTCTTGATGTTGTAGCCATGGTTTAGCGTGCACCTATACATTTCTATTGGGATATATTTCCAATGGGTAGTGCTGACCCCCCTTTTTTCCCTTTCTGTAGTATATCTCTCTATCAGTGTTGCACGTGATAGTCTGCAGGATCTGGTACGTACCTGCAGAATTGCAAAAGGTTTTCTGAGTGTCAATATTACAACACGCGACACATTTTCCACATGCCTCGCATCCCCAAAAAGCCTTCATTCTCAAAAATGCATTCAATTTGTCCACCGGAACGGTAACTTCTGACTAATCTGTCTCAAAGACTGGGTGCTCCCTGAAATGAAAATCGGATCAAACATCAAAAGATTCCAATATGTGTCCACGACCCCCCTAACCTCTCTCCAATGGGAGTTAAAAGGAGAAACATATCTCACCGGGCCATCAGAACGTATACCATCTCTTGGTCTCTTTGCCAATAATTCAGCTCATTTCTGGTGTCTAGCTCAGCTATATGCCTCATTGCCCTATCCCTATCTCTAAATCTATCACTCAGCTTTGCAGCCCTCCTCCCAAAAGTTTGTTCATCACAACATATCCATTTCAATCTTTATAATGGGCCGACAGGTATTATTATTCTCTAGGTATTGGTATTACTATTAGTATTACTACAGGTATTATTATTATCTAGATATTTTGGATGGAAAAACAATTCTAAAAGTTTACATTTTTATCTAGCCTCGTGGATCTGATCGGTGAGGGGAGATGAAACCACTTACCGGAAGCCCCTGCAATGTTCCCCAACGAGATCTTTTTCCACAAACCTTTCTCTGGCTTCAGCGCATCTGCCATTTGGTGAAAAGGCAGACGCAAGCGCAGAAGCCGTTGAGGGCCCGGCAAATTTAAAATTTCCTTGCTACCAAAGGAGATTTTGCTAACAAAGGTAGCTGAGAGCCTGAAACACTGACCAGAGGCTGGAGTGAGCGGCCCCGGTTGTATGATCGCCTTTATCCAATGGTATAAAAAGGTAGAGATCTCCTTTATTAAGATGGCTACCTGTAATCCCTACGTGCTCTACAAGAAGTCCCAGGGAACGGTCACAATCCTGTAGTTCCAGGAGCAACTTCTTAAGCGCCTTCAGTTTGAGACCACCTGTAGTGTTTCCAGCAATGGGTTTGGACCCACGGGTGTAGTAGCTATGCAGGTGCAGAGAGTTGTCAGAGAAGAGGCAGGGGTGGGTATTGGTAGGTCTCAGTTTGGATTTGCAGAGTAGCAGGCAGGAAGTGTTTGACTAAGGCTGTGCAGCACAATAATCACATGCTGGTGTAGTGGCAAGGTCATGCTTTTATAATGAGCCTAAATAGGAACAGAGGTGGGTCAGGATAGGGGCTCGTTTGTAGGATCTGGGAACAAGGTAAAGAGTCTTGTGGGGGAATTGTCCAAAGGCTGGATGGCTCAAGGAGAGCTACTGACTTGAGTGCAAGAGGTTCCAGGTTCGATCCCTGACACCACCGCACCTCAGCAAGATTATGAGTCTGAGGAAGTGCAAAACCTCACAGAGCGCCACGTCCTGCAACCCATGTTCTTCGGGGGATATTTCTTGCCCTCAGTGGCATGCACTGAGATCAAGAAATATCCCCCAAAGAAGTGTTGGGTTTGCCACAAGCATGGGAGGAGGGACACCTGGCTTTATTGCCCCATGTGCCTATCCCAGCCAGGCCTCTGTAATTACCCTTCTTTTTAGACATACCACACAGTTTACATTATTACTTTTATCCAAGATTTAGAGAATGACAAAAAAATCTGTACAATGCACCTCATGTTTATTAAGGCAGTAACACTGTACTGCTCCAAATTGGTTATTGAGAAGTGCATGCAGGCAGAGTAATGAAGGCTGACACAATGCTTGTATCAATGTCATTATGCTTCTGATTTATTAATAACATCATGGTAAATATATACTCCAAATGACGTAGCAATAGAGGTACATACTCCTAAAATCATAAGAACTCGTGATAGGCTAATGATTAAGATATGTTAATGCCTTAAGGTGTGTGTTACTACTAAAATAGGTGATTTAGAAGAAACAAAGACAAAACAAAACTTAACGGAGGATAGACGTTTTAATATAACTGCTTAGCCTAAGGAAAGTGAAAAGGGAGGGGGAGGAGAGTAGCTCCCCTTATCAGAATATAGAACTGTTCATGAGAAAAGCCTGTGGGAGGTAGATACAAGAATCTAATTAATTCTAGTGTATAATATGAACAAGTTAACTATTTAGATGCTGCTATTTACATGGAAGCAATATATATATATATATATATATATATATTATATATATATATATATATATATATATATATATATATATATATATATATATATATATATATATATATATATACATATATGTATATGTATATCAAGTTTTTGCATAGGCTGATGTGAGAAACATATTAAAGTATATACACAATAGAATACGTATATTATAACTATAACACGGTTCACCAGTTGGAGAATACCAGAGAGGCATAACACACTACAGAAGTAGCAAGCAGAAGAGAAAGATGATACAACAGAGAGGTAAAGAGCACAGGAAAACGATGATGCACTAGAGAGGTGGAAAACACCAGAGAGGGATGACACCCTACAGAGGTGGAGAATACGGAGATAGAACATATACTAGATAGGTGGACAATACTAGAGAAATGGAGAGAATGGGAGAAAGATTATGTACTACAGAGGTAGAGAAAACTGAGACATTGCATATACTAGAAAGGTTTGGAACACAGGAGAAGGTTTATACACTAGAGAGATGGAGAACTATACAGGAGAAAATAGAGAAGATTCTTCTACCTGAGAGGGAAATTTACTGACTTTATGGCTGTTGGATAAATATGCACGTTATAAATATAGTGACGCATCAATGTTCTTTAGACAGTCCTACTAACCCTAGAATACGCTCTTAATGAGGGACATTTCTCATGATCCTTTCTTCTTCATCATCTCTGCTTCTCATCCTCCATTAATTCTTCTGTTGTGTTGAGTTTTTGCAGTCGTTGTTATTCACCTCTCTCCATATTGTGAGCAGGTCGTCTGGGCTTATTCCATGCACGACCATTGCCTTCTTGTATCTACACACCTCATACTTCAGCCCCGAAACATAGAACCGAGGGTCATGTCTGAAGATTAATTTTGCTGCCAAAGCCAAGAAGCCGAAATAAACATCGTCCAATGGGAAAACTGGTATTTTCCGAGAAGCTTCATATAGACGGGGCACTGACAGTCCAGAGAAGATGAAGCCTCCACCTGACACAAAGCCAGGATAGAATTCCATTGGGTAGAGAGTCTGGGTGATTCGGTATTTAGTGTGACGCATCACAGGTGGGCGATTTTGATGGAATCCATGGATTATATTTGGAGAACCAAAATCTCTAATAAGATCTATCATTAGTTCTACATTCACAAACACATCGTCATCACCTGCCGAAAGAAAGAAGACGTTACCAATCATATATGGTCATTGGGGAAATAACCTCGCACACTGGATTCCTATAAGGCACTATTCACACAGATGACTTTTAGATCTAATTCTGTAACTGAGTTAGCATGGAGAGAACTCGGAGCTATTAAGATAGACAGGGCTCTTCAGATCAGCTATTTTTTCCACAGACCGATAATCCATATAAAAACTCACAGTGTGTTCGGAAACCTGTCCATACATTTCCGGAGACCTCCGACACAACTACTGATAGGATTCCCTGACAGCTCATGGCTGGAGCTCTGTGAGGGCTGCATGCTGTTTTCGTGACGAGCTGTAGTTTTTTGGTACTATATTGGGATACATATGGCTTTTTTAATGACTTTTATTGTATTTTATTGGGAGGTGAAATTAAGGGAAAAAAAGCATTTTGGCTCCGTTTTTTAGCATTTCTTTTTATAGCATTTGCTGTGCAAGATAAAAAGTGTAGTTTAATTCGGACCTAATTCTTACCAACCGGGAGGGAATGGTTGAGGAAGTAAGGGTGGCTGGGACCTTAGGAGGCAGGGATCATGATATCCTTGGATGTTGGATAACAAGGGGAGGAAGACCTAGGAAGACTCAGACCTCAAGGATGGATTTCAGAAAGGCTGATTTTACTGAACTCAGAAAGAGGAAGAATCCAATGGCTGGATGATCTTAAGGACAGAAATGTCCAAGAAGGTTGGGAAATATTGTGAAATGAGATTCTCAAAGCACAATCATTACCAATTCCTAAAAGAAGGAAGAATGGGAAACATTTAAAGAGACCCGGATGGATGAACACAGAACTTGCACACATGTTAAAGAGGAAGGAAAATATGTTTATCAAATGGAAAGAGGAAGAATATCTAAAGAAGAATATAATGGGGTCTGCAGAAACTGTAGGGCAAGGGTCAGAAAAGCTAAAGCTGATAATGAATTGAGGCTTGTAAGTGAGGCCAAAAGCAATAGAAAAGGATTTAGGAGTCAAAAGCAAAAGAAAAGTCAGAGATGCTATTGGATGCTTACAGAATGAAAATGGGGAATTGGTTAAGAATGTTATTGAGAAGGACGGACTGTTAAATTCCTATTTTGTATCTGTTTCCTCTCAGAAAGTAGATGTAACATCAGCTGATCTTCCCTGTGCTATTGGGGGAATAAAAGAATGCAGGCTATCTGTAAGCAGAGAGATGGTGAGGGAACACTTAGCTAACTTAAATGTATTCAAGTTTCAAGGTCCAGATGAATTACATCCCAGGATACTAAAGGAAGCAGTGGAGGTAATTGCTGAACCACTCGCTGGAATCTGTGAGAATTCCTGGAGAACAGGAGAAGTCCCAAAAGATTGGAAAAGGGCAAATGTTGTCCCTATCTTCAAAAAAGGGAAGAATCCAGGAAACTACAGGCCTGTGAGCCTGACTTCTATACCAGGAAAGATCTTTGTACAAATTATTAAACAGCATATATGCAAGTACTTGGATGAAAATGGAGTAATTAACCAGAGCCAGCATGGGTCTGTAACAAACAAGTCATGCCAGATGAATCTAATTTCCTTCTATGATAGTATCAGCGACTGGGTTGATCAGGGAAATGTGGTGGATATAGTATATTTTGACCTTAGTAAAGCATTTGACAAAATATCTCATACCATCCTTATTGAAAAAAATGTCCAAATCTGGGATTGACAAGGCAACTGGTAGGTGGATTCACAACTGGCTGAGTGATCGTACTCAAAGAGTGGTCATAAATGGCTGCACATCCAAGTGGAAGAATGTATGAAATGGGGCACCACAAGGCTCTGTCCTGGGCCCAGTGTTGGTCAGCAATGTTATAAATGATCTGGAGGAGGGAATTGATGGGAAACTGATCAAATTTGCCGACGACACAAAGCTAGGAGGGATAGCTAACACTATGGAAGAGAGAGAGAGAGGATTCAAAAAGATCTAGAAAAGCTTGAACAGTGGTCGGCGACTAACAGAATGGTATTTAACAAGGAGAAATGCAAAGTCCTACATCTGGGCAAGAAAAATGAAGAAAGCACATACAGAATGGGAGGAATCGGGCTAAGCAGCAGCACATGTGAAAAAGACTTGGGTATACTAATAGATCATAGACTGAACATGAGTCAACAATGTGATGCAGCAGCCAAAAAGGCAAACCCAATTCTGGGATGTACTAAGAGAAGCATATAGTCTAGATCACGTGAGGTCATTATCCCCCTCTACTCTTCCTTAGTCAGGCCTCATCTCGAATACTGGGTCCAGTTCTGGGCACCCCACTTTATACAAGACATAGACAAACTGCAGCAAGTTCAGAGAAGAGTTACCAAGATGGTGAGCGGTCTGCAAATCATGTCCTATGAGGAACGGGTAAAGGATCTGGGAATGTTTAGCAGACGAGAAGGCTGAGAGGAGACTTAATAGCCGTCTACAAATATCTGAAGGGCTGTCACAATGCAGAGGGATCAGCCCTATTCTCATCTGTACAAGGAAAGACTAGAAGCAATGGGATGAAACTGAAAGGGAGGAGACACAGATTAGATATTAGATAGTGAGGGTGATCAATGAGTGGAACAGGTTGTCACAGTGCAGAGGGATCAGCCCTATTCTCATCTGTACAAGGAAAGACTAGAAGCAATGGGATGAAACTGAAAGGGAGGAGACACAGATTAGATATTAGACAGTGAGGGGGATCAATGAGTGGAACAGGTTACCACGGGAGGCCATCTTTTTTTTTTACATTTTTATGATCCTGTAGGGGACCTGATCCTCATGATAATGTATTGCTGTACTTCTGTTCTGCAATGCACTACTGCCAATCATAGCAGTCATAGGCTATGGCAGACTCTGACACCACTGTTTGGTGTCTGGTAGCAACCTATTGGCCCTCCAGGATTACATCACGGCAGGATGATGATGACATGAAAGGAGCACCCTCTCATCTCTGTGAATCCTTTACACACTGCAATAAACATTGATTGTGGCATGTGAGGAGTTAACAGTAGTGATTTGTGTTCTCACAGACCCCCCCCCCCCCCGCTCCTACTACGTATGGCAAGGGCTTCGCTTCTGAGCCCACGACACATAGGACATAAGCTTACATATATTTGTAGGAACACCTTCTGCCAGGATGTACATTTACATCCTGGGGTGGGAAGAGGTTAGGCACCTCTCCCGCACCCCTAATGTCTGGGGAGGGGGTCACTCGTTTGGTGCCTCATACTCCGCAGGTCTAGAGTTCGGTCGTTGCTCCGAGACGTGAGTCAGGTGGGTGTTACTTCGGAAGCCACCGCTATGGTTATGATCTTGTGATGTGTTTGGAGT
This sequence comes from Eleutherodactylus coqui, assembly GCF_035609145.1. Lineage (NCBI taxonomy): Eukaryota > Metazoa > Chordata > Amphibia > Anura > Eleutherodactylidae > Eleutherodactylus > Eleutherodactylus coqui. The sequence goes on from NC_089838.1 coordinate 343,039,742, forward strand.
ACAATGTGAGCCTGCAGCAGACAGCGGGGCTCGGCACCTGGTGATGGCTCCTGCAGTTATAATACAGCATTCTGAGATACAGAGCGTTCCTCCGTCTTACGTCTTCTTCTGTTATTTCTTCACGCATTATTTTAACTAAGGGGGGTGATGCCAACATGCCCTTTTTACTGACCTCAATAATAGGCATTAAACCGACGCTGGATGGCAGACTGCTGACAGCCCGGCTCCTGCAGACTAAACTGTGTCAGGTGGTAATCCCACCGCACCTCTCCAGACCAGCAGCAATGAAGGCAAAGCTTTATCCCGCTTGTTGGAAAAAGTAAAAAAAAGCGAGATAAAGGTGTGGTGGGACTCTGATAGTCCCTCTAAACATGTGGATGTGAATATGATCCCACCAGGGCTCCGCATGAAGACATCCCAACCACCGAGCTCTCAAAGGAATTCATCGAACGATGGAAGGAGATCCCTCTGAAAGGGCTTTAAACCTCAGTAAGCTCATCATTGGGTATAACAGAACTAAACGGGACACCTTAAAGAAGGGTCTGAGGGCTCTGATAAAGGAAAAGGCCATGCCTTCAGCAAGAAACCAAAAGATCATTTAGGAACTCTGGAAGATTCTATTGTGCAAATAGAAAAAGGAAGTTAGATGGAGATCGAAAAGATTAGGAGTCAAATACAAAACTACAATTGGGGAAGTAACCCACAATAAAGAACAGAAGGGAGCCCACCAGAAGCAGAGGAGCTAATCGGGTCACATTCACAGCCTCGGAAACAGAGGATTTACACAGACGCCCAGACCTCCAGCTTTAACTCTTCCAGCTCTGAAGCCAATGCTAACACATACAAATGGCCAGGGAAAAGGAATGCATATCCTACAAAAACCGGAGAAAGAAGTGCAAGGAACACCCGCAGATATCCCATCCGAAGATATCCCAGCGGAAGATATCCCAGCGGAAGATATCCCAGCGGAAGATTTCCCAGCCGAAGATATCCCAGCCGAAGATATCCCAGCCGAAGATATCCCAGGGAAAATATCCCAGCGGAAGATATCCCAGCGGAAGATATCCCAGCGGCAGATATCCCAGCAGAAGATATCCCAGCCGAAGATATCCCAGCCGAAGATATTCCAGCCGCAGATATCCCAGCCAAAGATATCCCAGCGGAAGATTTCCCAGTGGAAGATATCCCAGCCGAAGATATCCCAGCCAAAGATATCCCAGGGAAAATATCCCAGCGGAAAATATCCCAGCGGAAGATATCCCAGCAGAAGATATCCCAGCAGAAGATATCCCAGCCGAAGATATCCAAGCCGAAGATATCCAAGCCGAAGATATCCCAGGGAAAATATCCCAGACGAAGATATCCCAGCGGAAGATATCCCAGTGGCAGATATCCCAGCGGAAGATATCCCAGTGGCAGATATCCCAGCAGAAGATATCCCAGCCGAAGATATCCCAGCCAAAGATATTCCAGCCGAAGATATCCCAGCCAAAGATATCCCAGCGGAAGATTTCCCAGTGGAAGATATCCCAGCCGATGATATCCCAGCCAAAGATATCCCAGGGAAAATATCCCAGCGGAAAATATCCCAGCGGAAGATATCCCAGCAGAAGATATCCCAGCAGAAGATATCCCAGCAGAAGATATCCCAGCCGAAGATATCCAAGCCGAAGATATCCAAGCCGAAGATATCCCAGGGAAAATATCCCAGCGGAAGATATCCCAGCGGAAGATATCCCAGCGGAAGATATCCCAGCCAAAGATATCCCAGCCGAAGATATCCCAGCCGAAGATATCCCAGCCGAAGATATCCCAGCCGGCACAGGAGATTCAGGAACAGAACACTGATAATGACATTATTAGAGATGAGCAAGCACCAAAATGCTCGGGTGCTCATGAGGTAGACATGAGATAGATAGATGATGAATAGATAGATAGATAGATAGTAGAGATGAGCGAGCACCAAAATGCTCGGGTGCTCGTTACTCGGGACGAAATTATCGCAATGCTCGAGGGTTCGTTTTGAGTAACGAACCCCATTGAAGTCAATGAGCGACTCGAGCATTTTTGTATATCGCCGATGCTCACTAAGGTTTCCATTTGTGAAAATCGGGGCAATTCAAGAAAGTGATGGGAACGACACAGCAATGGATAGGGCAGGCGAGGGGCTACATGTTGGGCTGCATCTCAAGTTCCCAGGTCCCACTATTAAGCCACAATAGCGGCAAGAATGAGCCACCCCCTAACAATTTTTACTTCGGACAAACCCTCATTAGCAAGGCATACCTTAGCTAAGCACCACAATACCTCCAACAAAGCACAATCACTGCCTGCATGACACTCCGCTGCCACTTCTGCTGGGTTACATGCTGCCCAACCCCCCCCCCTCCCCCGCACGACCCAGTGTCCACAGCGCACACCAAAGTGTCCCTGCGCAGCCTTCAGCTGCCCTCATGCCACATGCTGGCTTCATAGCCACACCACCCTCATGTCTATTTATAAGTGCATCTGCCATGAGGAGGAACCGCAGGCACACACTGCAGAGGGTTGGCACGGCCAGGCAGCGGCCCTCTTTAACAGTGTTGGCGATAGCCCACAATGCTGTTGAGAATTGGTAATAGATTGACGTTCGATCTTCATTCCAATCCTGTGCCACCTCCGTCAGGAGCTGCAAACGTGGGCATAAAGGGGACTCCGCTGCCAGCCAAGCACTTCTACACATCTCCACAATGCAGCAATACTCGGTGTGGGAAGTATGTGAGCGGGCCCTGGGTCAGCCTCTGTCTCAGCAAACACCTTGTGTGGCCCAAGGTGCTACGAGTGACATAGCAATGGGGACTCCATGTGTCCACACACTACTCATTCTGTTTGGGTGTCGGATACCTCATCGACAACGCAAGGGGTAAACCATATGTACTCTGCACCCTACCCAAGTCTGTCAGTGTTTTGGGGACAGACAGGAACAACTCCACTATGGCAAGTCTGTGTGCAACCACAGCATGGGTGGCTAGCAGGAACACACAGACGGTACATAAAGAAATCCCATTGCAGTGCCCCGGATAGCTGAGGTTACGTGAGAGCAAATACATGTTGGCTGCGGCCCACACGCCATGCCTTAGACATTCAGTTTTTTGGGGGGACCAGATAGGTAGAACACCGCGATGAGAAGACTTAGTGCCCCCATAGTATGCACAGACCCCTGTAATATTCCTGTAGCAAAGGTATAAGCTGACCCCTGTAACAGTTATGCTGCAGAAGTCTAGGGAGACCCCAGTAACATTTCTGTAGTAACAGTATAGACAGACCCCAGTAACATTTCATTAGCAGAAGTATAGGCAGACCCCTGTAAGATTTCTGCAGCAGAAGTATAGGCAGAGCCCTGTAACATTTACGTGCCAGAAGTATAGGCAGACCCCAGTAACATTTTAGTAGAAGAAGCATAGGCAGACCCCTGTAACATTTCTGTAGTGGAAGTATAGGCAGACCCCAGTAACAGTTATGTAGCAGGAGTATAGGCAGAGCCCTGTAACATTTCTGTAGCAGCAGTATAGGCAGACCCCTACCACCATTTCTGTTGTTGAAGTATAGGCAGACCCCAGTAACATTTTTGTAGCAGAAGTATTCGCAGACCCCTGTATCATTTCTGTAGTAACACTATAGACAGATCCCAGTAACATTTCTGTAGCAGAAGTATAGGCAGACCCCTGTAACATTCAAGTGGCAGCAGTATAGGCAGACCCCTGTAACATGTAAGTGGCAGCAGTATAGGCAGACCCCTGTAACATTTATGTAGCAGCAGTATTGGTAGACCCCTGTAACATTTCAGTAGCAGCAGTATATGCAGACCCCTGTAACATTTCAGTAACAGCAGTACAGGCAGAGGCCAGTATTTGTAACATTTCAGTAGTAACAGTATAGACAGACCCCAGTAACATTTCTGTTGTAATAGTATAGACAGCGCCGAGTAACATTTCAGTAGTAACAGTATAGGCAGACCCCAGTAATGTTTCTGTTGCAGCAGTATAGGCAGACCCCTGTAACATTTATGTAGCAGCAGCATTGGCAGACCCCTGTAACATTTCAGTAGCAGCAGTATATGCAGACCCCTGTAACATTTCAGTAGCAGCAGTACAGGCAGAGCCCAGTATTTGTAACATTTCAGTAGTAACAGTATAGACAGACCCCAGTAACATTTCTGTAGTAACAGTATAGGCAGACCCCTGCAACGTTTCTGTAGTAGCAGTATTAGTAGACCCCTGTAACATTTCTGTAGCAGCAGTATAAGCAGACCCCTGAAACATTAATGTAGCAGAAGCATAGGCAGACCCCTGTAACATTTTTGTAGCAGCAGTATAGGCAGACCCCAGTAACATTTCTATAGAAGTAAAAAATAATACGCAAGGCTGCAAAAAGGCCTAGCTGGGTAAGAATTCTGCCTGCGGAGCCCGTCACGGCCGTGTGAAGCCGGCCTAAGAGCTCAGGAGCGGCAAAACATTTAATAGAAACACTTAATAGAAACACTTGATAGACATGCAGACACATTCATTGCACAGATGGCTAAAAAAAGCAGGAAACTCAAGGCAGATCAGAAGGGGTTATTGAGGAGGGAAGCCTACTGGACGTTACGATTAGATAGCAGACCTCCAGCAGGTCTGAACGTTACATCACATTTATTGTAGATTTACTGACAGGAATGTCATTTTTTATTAAATTCTTGTGCTAAAAATTTATATCAAACGAAATTTATGCTTAAAACACTTTTGTGGAGATTTTTATGACATATTTAATGTTTTAATATAATATACCATATATACTGGAGTATCAGCCGACCCGAGTGTAAGCCGGGTCAATGCGTTTTACCACAAAAAACTGGTAAAACTTATTGACTAGAGTATAAGCCGAGTGTCCCCGGGGTGATGGTCTCCCCGGCGGTGCGGCAAGTTGCTTGAGAATTCTCCCGCTATTATCTCCCTGCTCGGCTTGGAATTCCCCTGCGGTTAGTGCTGTGTAGGTAAGCGCTGTAATTGGATCAAGCGCCAGCCAATCACAGCCAACACTCGATAAACCAATCACAGACATTAAGGGATGTAGAGATGAGCGAACGCGTTCGTCCGAGCTTGATATTCGTGCGAATATTAGGGTGTTCGGGATGTTCGTTATTCGTAACGAACACCATGCGGTGTTCTGGTTACTTTCACTTCCTTCCCTGAGACGTTAGCGCGCTTTTCTGGCCAATTGAAAGACAGGGAAGGCATTACAACTTCCCCCTGTGATGTTCAAGCCCTATACCACCCCCCTGCTGTGAGTGGCTGGGGAGATCAGGTGTCACCCGAACATAAAAGTCGGCCCCTCCCGCGGCTCGCCTCAGATGCGGTGTGAGTTAGATGAGGGACAGTGCTGTTTGTACCGGAGCTGCTGTAGGGAAAGAATTGGTAGTTAGTGTAGGCTTCAAGACCCCCCAAAGGTCCTTATTAGGGCCACTGATAGCTGTGTGTTGGCTGCTGTTAGCAGTGGCAAATTTTTTTTTCCTCAAAATCGCCTCTGCAGACCGTTGCACCTGGCATTAGGGACAGAAGTGCTGCATAGGCAGGGAGAGTGTTAGGAGTGAGTGTAGCCTTCAAGAACCTCAACGGTCCTTTCTAGGGCCATATTTATCCGTGTGCAGTACTGTCCAGGCTGCTGTTAGCTGTGCTGCATTTTTTTTTGCTTCTCAAAATCGCCTCTGCAGACCATTGCACCCTCCATTGATACTGCAGGGAAAGAATTGTATAGGCAGGGCCACAACACAGTTATTATTCATAGAATATACGCAGTGCTGCCTTTTGGTGGAAAAAAACTGAAAACAAATCTATTTGTCCAGCCTCTGTCCGTCCTAACGCCTGTGGACACGTGTGAGCTGCGTGAAAAACATTGCTAAATCAGACGCACCCAGCTACGCTTTACTGCTGGCTTCGCCATTTGCTTTCCTTAATTGGGAAAAAAATACCTGCTCTCCAAGAGTTATAATAACTCTGCTACCCTCACGTTCTGTGACACATAAGCAGGGACACAGCACAGTTATTAAACTTAGATAATTCATTCACTAGAGGCAGTGGGGCCTTTCGTTTTCCAAAAAGGGCAAAAATTATATTTGGCCTGCAGTCTTGCGCCAATTTATTTCCTGCCTGTGAAATCAAATCACTGGTAATACAGCATGCTGAGGGGTAGGGGTAGGCCTAGAGGACGTGGACGCGGCCGAGGACGCGGAGGGCCAAGTCAGGGTGTGGGCACAGCCCGAGCTCCTGATCCCGGTGTGTCGCAGCCGACTGCTGCGCGATTAGGAGAGAGGCACGTTTCTGGCGTCCCCACATTCATGCCCAATTAATGGGTCCATGCGGGAGACGGTTATTAGAAAATGAGCAGTGTGAGCAGGTCCTGTCCTGGATGGCAGAAAGTGCTTCGAGCAACCTATCGTCAACACGCAGTTCTGCGCCGTCCACTGCTGCAAATCCGAATCCTCTGTCTGCTGCTCCTCCTTCCTCCCAGCCTCCTCACTTCACTACAATGACACCTGCTCAGGAGCGGGAACACTCCCAGGAACTGTTCTCGGGCCCCTGCTTAGATTGGGCAGCAGCGGTTCCTCTCCCACCAGAGGAGTTTATCGTCACTGATGCCCAACCATTCGAAAGTTCCCGGGGTCCGAGGGAAGAGGCTGGGGACTTCCGCCAACTGTCTCAACAACTTTCTGTGGGTGAGGAGGACGATGACGATCAGACACAGTTGTCTTGCAGTGAGGTAGTAGTAAGGGCAGTAAGTCCAAGGGAGCAGCGCACAGAGGATTCGGAGGAAGAGCAGCAGGACGATGAGGTGACTGACCCCACCTGGTGTGCAACGCTTACTCAGGAGGACAGGTCTTCAGAGGGGGAGTCAAGGGCATCAGCAGGGCAGGTTGCAAGAGGCAGTGCGGTGGCCAGGGCCAGGGGTAGAGGCAGGGCCAGACCGAATAATCCACCAAGTGTTTCCCAAAGCGCCCCCTCGCGCCATGCCACCCTGCAGAGGCCGAGGTGCTCTAAGGTCTGGCAGTTTTTCACAGAGACGCCTGACGACCGACGAACAGTGGTGTGCAACCTTTGTTGCGCAAAGCTCAGCCGGGGAGCCAACACCAACAGCCTCACCACCACCACCATGCGCAGACATATGATGGCCAAGCACCCCACAAGGTGGGACGAAGGCCGTTCACCGCCTCCGGTTTGCACCCCTGCCTCTCCCCCTGTGCCCCAACCTGCCACTGAGATGCAACCCCCCTCTCAGGACACAGGCACTACCGCCTCATGGCCTGCACCCACACCCTCATCTCCGCTGTCCTCGGCCCCATCCAGCAGTGTAGTTCAGCGCACCGTTCAGCCGTCGCTTGCGCAAGTGTTCGAGCGCAAGCGCAAGTACGCCGCCACGCACCCGCACGCTCAAACGTTAACCGTCCGCATAGCCAAATTTATCAGCCTTGAGATGCTGCCGTATAGGGTTGTGGAAACGGAGTCCTTCAAAAGTATCATGGAGGCGGCGGCCCCGCGCTACTCAGTTCCCAGTCGCCACTACTTTTCCCGATGTGCCGTCCCAGCCCTGCACGACCACGTCTCCCGCAACATTGTGCGCGCCCTCACCAACGCGGTTACTGCCACGGTCCACTTAACAGACACGTGGACAAGCACAGGCGGGCAGGGCCACTACATCTCCCTGACGGCACACTGGGTGAATTTAGTGGAGGCTGGGACAGAGTCAGAGCCTGGGACCGCTCACGTCCTACCCACCCCCAGAATTGCGGGCCCCAGCTCGGTGCTGGTATCTGCGGAGGTGTATGCTTCCTCCACTAAAGCACCCTCCTCCTCCTCCTCCTCCTCTGTCTCACAATCAAGATGTGTCAGCAGCAGCATGTCGCCAGCAGTCGGTGTCGCGCGGTGTGGCAGCACAGCGGTGGGCAAGCGTCAGCAGGCCGTGCTGAAACTACTCAGCTTAGGCGATAAGAGGCACACGGCCCACGAACTGCTGCAGGGTCTGACACAGCAGACCGACCGCTGGCTTGCGCCGCTGAGCCTCCAACCGGGCATGGTCGTGTGTGACAACGGCCGTAACCTGGTGGCGGCTCTGCAGCTTGGCAGCCTCACGCACGTGCCATGCCTGGCCCACGTCTTTAATTTGGTGGTTCAGCGGTTTCTGAAAAGCTACCCACGCTTGTCAGACCTGCTCGTAAAGGCGCGCCGGCTCTGCGCACATTTCCGCAAGTCCCACACGGACGCTGCCACCCTGCGCACCCTGCAACATCACTTTAAGCTGCCAGTGCACCGACTGCTGTGCGACGTGCCCACACGGTGGAACTCTACGCTCCACATGTTGGCCAGGCTCTATGAACAGCGTAGAGCTATAGTCGAATACCAACTCCAACATGGCCGGCGCAGTGGGAGTCAGCCTCCTCAATTCCTTTCAGAAGAGTGGGCCTGGTTGGCAGACATCTGCCATGTCCTTGGTAATTTTGAGGAGTCTACCCAGGTGGTGAGCGGCGATGCTACAATCATTAGCGTCACCATTCCTCTGCTATGCATCTTGAGAAATTCCCTGCAAACCATAAAGGCAGCTGCTTTGCGCTCGGAAACGGGGGCGGGGGAAGACAGTATGCCGCTGGATAGTCAGGGCACCCTCCTGTCTATATCTCAGCGCGTACAGGAGGAGGAGGAGGAGCATGAGGAGGATGAGGAGGAGGGGGAAGAGACAGCTTGGGCCGCTGCTGACGGTACACCGGCTGATTGCCTGTCATCCTTTCAGCGTGTATGGCCTGAGGAGGAGGAGGAGGAGGAGGAGGAGGATCCTGAAAGTGATCTTCCTAGTGAAGACAGCCATGTGTTGCGTACTGGTACCCTGGCACACATGGCTGACTTCATGTTAGGATGCCTTTCTCGTGACCCTCGCGTTGCACGCATTCTGGCCACGACGGATTACTGGGTGTACACACTGCTCGATCCACGGTATAAGGAGAACCTGCCCACTCTGATTCCCGAAGAGGAAAGGGGTTCGAGAGTGTTGCTATACCACAGGACCCTTGCGGACAAGCTGATGGTAAAATTCCCAGCCGACAGCGCTAGTGGCAGAAGGCGCAGTACCGAGGGCAAGGTAGCAGGGGATGTGCGTAGATCGAGCAGCATGTACAGCCCAGGCAGTGCAACAGTCTTTAAGGGCCTGGCCAGCTTTATGGCTCCCCACCAAGACTGTGTCACCGCTCCCCAGTCACGGCTGAGTCGGCGGGAGCACTGTAAAAGGATGGTGAGGGAGTACGTAGCGGATCGCACGACCATCCTTGGTGACGCCTCTGCCCCCTACAACTACTGGGTGTCGAAGCTGGACATGTGGCCTGAACTAGCGCTGTATGCCCTGGAGGTGCTTGCTTGTCCTGCGGCTAGCGTCTTGTCGGAGAGGGTGTTTAGTGTGGCTGGGGGAATCATCACGGATAAGCGTAGCCGCTTGTCAACCGACAGTGCCGACAGGCTTACACTCATCAAGATGAACAAAGCCTGGATTTCCCCAGACTTCTCTTCTCCACCAGCGGACAGCAGCGATACGTAAGCAATACGTAGGCTGCACCCGCGGATGGAAGCTACGTTCTCTCTCACCATCCAAAACGGGGACATTTCTGCTTCATCAATCTGTGTCTAATATTCCTCCTCCTCCTCCTCCTGCTCCTCCTCCTGAAACCTCACGTAATCACGCTGAACGGGCAATTTTTCTTAGGCCCACAAGGCTCAGTCATATAATTTTTCAGAACAATTTTTATAAGTTTCAATGCGCTTAAAAGCGTTGGAACTTTAACTTGAACCAATTTTTCGTTACACTGGGCTGCCTCCAGGCCTAGTTACCAATTAAGCCACATTAACCAAAGCGATTAATGGGTTTCACCTGCCCTCTTGGCTGGCCATGGCCAATTTTTGGGATGTACATTAGTACTGTTGATACAGCAATTTTTGTGGGCCCTCGCCTACAGTGTAATCAAATTAATTTTTAGCCCACCTGCATTACAGCTGACGTTACCTCAGCTGTGTTGGGCAATGCAATGGGATATTTTTGTGTACCGCCGGTGGGTTCCAGGGAGCCACCCATGCTGTAGGTGCACACTGAGTTTTTAATACATCTGTACACTTCTAAAGAACCCGTCTGACTGGGGCATGCAGTGTGGGCCGAAGCCCACCTGCATTAAACATGACATTACTACCTCAGCTGTGTTGGGCACTGCAATGGGATATATTTATGTACCGCCGGTGGCTTCCTGGCACCCACCCAGGCAGTGGGTCCACAGGGAGTTTAACCTACATGTGTCCACTTGTAAAGAACCCCAGTCTGACTGGGGCATGCAGTGTGGGCCGAAGCCCACCTGTATTACGCACGACATTACTACCTCAGCTGTGTTGGGCAATGCAATGGGATATTTCTATGTACCGCCGGTGGCTTCCTGGCACCCACCCAGGCAGTGGGTCCACAGGGAGTTTAACCTACATGTGTCCACTTGTAAAGAACCCCAGTCTGACTGGGGCATGCAGTGTGGGCCGAAGCCCACCTGCATTAAACATGACATTACTACCTCAGCTGTGTTGGGCACTGCAATGGGATATATTTATGTACCGCCGGTGGCTTCCTGGCACCCACCCAGGCAGTGGGTCCACAGGGAGTTTAACCTACATGTGTCCACTTGTAAAGAACCCCAGTCTGACTGGGGCATGCAGTGTGGGCCGAAGCCCACCTGTATTACGCACGACATTACTACCTCAGCTGTGTTGGGCAATGCAATGGGATATTTCTATGTACCGCCGGTGGCTTCCTGGCACCCACCCAGGCAGTGGGTCCACAGGGAGTTTAACCTACATGTGTCCACTTGTAAAGAACCCCAGTCTGACTGGGGCATGCAGTGTGGGCCGAAACCCACCTGCATTAACCCTTTCCAGTCCACTGTGTGACCTGTGAAGACATTAGGGTTTAAGGCTGTACAGCTCCGTTGTTGGTAGACGTCCGTCGGGGTTCTCTTACTGTATATTGCCAGCCTCTCTGCTGTCGGAGCCTATCCTACGTGTCAGCTCATGCAGTACTGGCTTTAGCCAGCATATAGCGCCGTTGTATAACAGCAGAAAAAGAGTAAGCCCCCTAGGAAAACCATATACAAATTGGATTGGAAAGGGTTAAGCACAACATTACTACCTCAGCTGTGTTGGGCAATGCAATGGGATATTTCTATGTACCGCCGGTGGCTTCCTGGCACCCACCCATGCTGTAGGTGCACACGGAGTTTTTACTACATCTGTACACTTATAAAGAACCCCAGTCAGACTGGGGCATGCAGTGTGGGCCGAAGCCCACCTGCATTAAGCACGACATTACTACCTCAGCTGTGTTGGGCAATGCAATGGGATATTTCTATGTACCGCCGGTGGCTTCCTGGCACCCACCCATGCTGTGGGTGCACACGGAGTTTTTACTACATCTGTACACTTATAAAGAACCCCAGTCTGACTGGGGCATGCAGTGTGGGCCGAAGCCCACCTGCATTAAGCACGACATTACTACCTCAGCTGTGTTGGGCAATGCAATGGGATATTTCTGTGTACCGCCGGTGGGTTCCAGGGAGCCACCCATGCTGTGGGTCGACAGGGACTTCACAATAGGGAGTTGTACCTGCCTGTGTCTATGAATTAAAAAGCCCGGTCTGACTGGGGCATGCAGACACCTTGACAGAATGAATAGTGTGTGGCACATAGGTTCCCCATTGCTATGCCCACGTGTGCAGCTCCTGATGGCGGTGGCACAGGATTCTATTTCTCATTGCTTCTGTACAGCATTGTGGGCTATCGCTCCGCCACTTTTAAAGAGGGTCGCTGCCTAGCCGTGCCAACCTCTGCAGTGTGTGCCTGCGGTCCCTCGTCATGGCAGACGCAATTCTAAATAGACATGAGCGTGGTGTGGCATGAGGGCAGCTGAAGGCTGCGCAGGGACAGTTTGGTGTGCGCTGTGGGGGGGAGGGGGGGCGGTTGGGCAGCATGTAACCCAGGAGAAGTGGCAGCGGAGTGTCATGCAGGCAGTGATTGTGCTTTGTTGGAGGTAGTGTGGTGCTTAGCAAAGGTATGCCATGCTAATGAGGGCTTTTCAGAAGTAAAAGTTGTTGGGAGGGGGGGGGGCACTCTTGCCGGTATTGTGGCTTAATAGTGGGACCTGTGAACTTGAGATGCAGCCCAACATGTAGCCCCTCGCCTGCCCTATCCGTCACTGTGTCATTCCCATCACTTTCCTGAATTGCCCAGATTTTCACACATGAAAACCTTAGCGAGCATCGGCGAAATACAAAAATGTTCTGGTCGCCCATTGACTTCAATGGGGTTCGTTGTTCGAAACGAACCCTCGAGCATCACGGGAAGTTCGTTCCGAATAACGAACACCCGAACATTTTGGTGTTCGCTCATCTCTAAAGGGATGTCATCCACTCAATGGCTGTGAATGATCGAGCGGCGGTTGTGATTGGCTGGCACTCAATCCAATCACAGCGCTTACTTTCACAGCACTGACGGCGGGGGAATTCCAAGCTGAGCATGGAGATGACAGTAGGGAGAATTCTCAAGCAGCTTGCCGCACCGCCGGGGAGACCATGACCCCGGGGACACAGACGCAGCTGGGAGGTGAGTATTGTGGGTGTTTTATTGTTGTTTTTTTTTTTTACCTCACTCGAGTATAAGCCGAGGGGGGGCTTTTTCAGCATTAAAAAATGTCCTGAAAAACTCAGCTTATACTCGAGTATATACGGTAAGTCTTGTCTGTCTTTTGGTGGAAGGTGCCCTGTAATAATGGTCCATGTGCTCATTTAATGCTATATATGGTCATTTAGGGCTCATTTACCAGCTGCTACTGATTGTTTTTAGCTGGGCTTTAAACACCGTCAGCGATGTAAGGAAGTGAGGTAACTTCCCAAATCAGGTGATCAAGACTCTGTTTCGAGTCATCTACTCGAAGAGGGGGAGAGGGACAGAGAGAGAAAGAGTTAAGGAGTCGGAGACTGTTGTTTTATGACCGTGTAAAATACTGTTGAAGTTTCTACTGTCTGGAGGAACTGATCCGTGAATGTTATCTTCATCACCCTACAAGAGATTGTGGAACTGTCTGCCTCCGGTTTTACTAAGATTGTTTGGCTCGGACTCTTTATTTTCAATCGATATTACTCTCAGAAGCGCTGGCGTCACATAGCAATTGGTATAACAACCTTTTTGGGGGGTAATCCGTCTGCTGTGCAAGCCACTTGTCACGTTGTGCTGCTGGACTCTGTGTTGTACAGCAGTACACCTTCACAGGTAGGGGTTAATTGAGCTGGCTAGGTGTGGTTGTTCTGATCAGCCAATCCCCTGGGTTTGGAGGTAGATTTGATCTCAGACCCTCTGAAAAAGGAAGCTGTATTGCCCCAGTCTTGTCTCTCTGTCATGTCCGCTTGCAGCTTGCTGTATGTGTAGTGTTTGGTCAGCTTGCAGCTTGCTGGGTGTTTTGCATGCTGTGCTGCCTGTTTATTTCTTGCTAGAGTAGGGACCGCAAGACACAAGGAGCCTTGACCGTGGCATTGTGGCTTACGTTCTTTGGCCAATGTACAAACTAATCCCTCGTTTTTATATTCAGCTTTACCATCTGCTTTAGTGTGTGAGGTTGAGTAGTCAGTGAGTTTATCATCTGTCAGTTACCAGTTTGTGCATTGGGTTTGTCTGTACTTGTCCTGGTTCCGTGTACCACCTATTCTGGGAGAGCCAGGGCCGAGGTTCCAGCATGGGGCCACCTTTATCGAGGCGATCGCTCCACTTGTAGGTAGGGCCAAGCCATCTTTCCTGCAGCACAGGGTCAGTTTCCCTATCCTGGGTGCCCACTCCGGTTTTAGGTTACGTTCGTGGGGGCCGGTGCTTAGTTGCCCATACCAACATAACACTACTGTTCAAGGTAGAGTAGCCACCACCGTGAAACATGCTGGAGTTCCCACTTGAGCTATGCCTGCCAACCCCAGGGTGTTACACAAGCCCTCAGTCGTCTCTTCCACGCAACACTAAAAATCACCTTGTCCCTAAGGCTGCTCACTAAGGGGTTAATATAATGTGAGCAGACTCTGTGCAGTCCACTCTTCCCGAGATGTGGGTCCTAATCGTATGTTGAAAATGTTCAATGAAATGTTTAAAAAAAAAAACAACTTGCGGCACGTTCTATTGTGCTCCAATTCAATGTCGGGAGAAGGACATGCAGTGCCCACTCTGCTTCACACTGGGCCCACCAGAAAAAAATTTCAGGCACAACTCCCTCTCGGCCATTACTTATAGCGCCAGTCGCTGCTCCACTACTAACCTTTGAATATATACTCCACTTCGGGGAGATTGTGGTGCAGCCACTCCAGCAAGCACCGCTCCTTCAGAGACAAGTTGTGATGTCCCTCGGTCATGTCCCATTGTAGGATGTCCCCATAAGTGGCGCTCTCCAACCTCACCATCTCCATTTGCCCTTGCACCTCCGTCCTCCCCAGGAGAAAGAATCGTCTCAGCTTGTAGCCTTTCAGTTCTTGTTCTGTGGCCCAAGTTTGTCGTACAGCAAACCTTCTCCTCCTGGCCCCTGGATGGGATTTGATGGCCAGAATTACGGAAGGTAAGTCGCTGTCATCATATGGTGCTACAGGTGGACTGTGGATCAGTGAGCACTGGTATCTCTGCAGGTGCGGGAACTCCAACTGAAAACTAGTGTAGTTCAAGGAATAATCATATTTTCCATCATTAAGAGTCACCAATTGTCTTGTCATGGTAATAAGGGGGCTCATAGACTGCGACTCAAGATGAGATTCCGACATGATGAGTTCTGACTCGTAAATCCATTTAAACATCAGGTAGATGATGGAGAAAAGAAGGATGAACAAGAGCAAGATACAGTTACGCTTCATTTCCTGAAAAAAAGGAAAAACATATGAGAAAAATGACTATACCGATAAATAAGTATAAAATCAACAGTAATACTGCCTTCCATGTACAAGAATATAACTATTATAATACTGCCCCCTATGTACAAGAATATAACTACTGTAATACTGCTCCTATGTACAAGTATATAACTGCTATAATACTGCCCCCTATGTACAGGAATATAACTACTATAATACTGCTCCCTATGTACAAGAATATAACTACTATAATACTGCCCCTATGTACAAGAATATAACTACTATAATACAGCCCCCTATGTACAAGAATATAACTACTATAATACTGCGCCCCTATGTACAAGAATATAACTACTATAATACTGCTCCTATGTACAAGTATATAACTGCTATAATACTGCCCCCATGTACAAGAATATAACTACTATAATACTGCCTCCTATGTACAAGTATATAACTACTATAATACTGCCCCGTATGTACAAGAATATAACTACTATAATACTGCCTCCTATGTACAAGAACATAACTACTATAATACTGCCCCCTATGTAAAAGAATATAACTACTATAATACTGCCCCCTATGTACAAGAATATAACTACTATAATACTGCCCCCTATGTACAAGAATATAAGTACTATAATACTGCCCCCTACGTACAAGAATATAACTACTATAATACTGCCCCCTATGTACAAGAATAAAAGTACTATAATACTGCCCCATATGTACAGGAGTATAACTACTATAATACTGCCCCCTGTGTACAAGTATATAACTACTATAATACTGCCCCCTATGTACAAGAATATAACTACTATAATACTGCTCCTATGTACAATAATATATCTACTATAATACTGCTGCCTATGTACAAGAATATAACTACTATAATACTGCCTCCTATGTACAGGAATATAACTACTATAATACTGCCCCATATGTACAAGAATATAACTACTATAATACTGCCCCCTATGTACAAGAATATAAGTACTATAATACTGCCCCCTATGTACAAGAATATAACTACTATAATACTGCCCCCTATGTACAAGAATATAACTACTATAATACTGCCCCTATGTACAAGAATATAACTACTATAATACTGCCCCCAATGTACAAGAATTTAACTACTATAATACTGCCCCCTATGTACAAGAATATAACTACTATAATACTGCCCCCTATGTACAAGAATATAAGTACTATAATACTGCCCCCTATGTACAAGAATATACCTACTATAATACTGCCCCCTATGTACAAGAATATAACTACTATAATACTGCCCCTATGTACAAGAATATAACTACTATAATACTGCCCCCAATGTACAAGAATTTAACTACTATAATACTGCCCCCTATGTACAAGAATATAACTACTATAATACTGCCCCTATGTACAAGAATATAACTACTATAATACTGCCCCCAATGTACAAGAATATAACTACTATAATACTGCCCCCAATGTACAAGAATTTAACTACTATAATACTGCCCCCTATGTACAAGAATATAACTCCTATAATGCTGCTCCTATGTACAAGAATATAACTACTATAATACTGCCTCCTATGTACAAGAATATAACTACTATAATACTGCCCCCTATGTACAAGAATATAACTACTATAATACTGCCTCCCATGTACAAGAATATAACTACTATAATACTGCCCCCTATGTACAAGAATATAATTACTATAATACTGCCCCTAGGTACAAGAATATAACTACTATAATACTGCCTCGCATGTACATGAATATAACTACTATAATATTGCCCCCTATGTACAAGAATATAACTACTATAATACTGCCCCCTATGTACAAGAATATAACAACTATAATACTGCCCCCCATGTACAAGAATAGAACTACTATAATACTGCCCCCCATGTACAAGAATATAACTACTATAATACTGCCCCCTATGTACAAGAATATAACTACTATAATACTGCCCTATGTACAAGAATATAACTACTATAATACTGCCTGCTATGTACAAGAATATAACTACTATAATACTGCTCCCTATGTACAAGAATATAACTACTATAATTCTGCCCCCTAAGTACAAGAATAGAACTACTATAATACTGCCCCCTATGTGCAAGAATATAACTACTATAATACTGCCCCCTATGTACAAGAATATAACTACTACAATATTGCCCCTATGTACAAGAATATAACTACTATAATATTGCCCCTATGTACAAGAATATAACTACTATAATACTGCCCCCTATGTGCAAGAATATAACTACTATAATACTGCCCCCTATGTACAAGAATGTAACTACTATAATACTGCTCCCTATGTACAAGAATATAACTACTATAATACTGCCCCTATGTACAAGAATATAACTACTATAATACTGCCCCCTATGTACAAGAATATAACTACTATAATACTGCTCCCTATGGACAAGAATATAACTACTATAATACTGCCTCCTATGTACAAGAATATAATTACTATAATACTGCCTCCTATGTACAAGAATATAACTACTATAATACTGCTCCTATGTACAAGAATATAACTACTATAATACTGCCCCTATATACAAGAATATAACTACTATAATACTGCCCCCCATGTACAAGAATATAACTACTATAATACTACTCCTATGTACAAGACTATAACTACTATAATACTGCCCCCTATGTACAAGACTATAACTACTATAATACTGCCCCCTATGTACAAGAATATAACTACTATAATACTGCCCCCTATGTACAAGAATATAACTACTATAATACTGCCCCCTATATACAAGAATATAACTACTATAATACTGCCCCCTATGTACAGGAATATAACTACTATAATACTGCTCCCTATGTACAAGAATATAACTATTATAATACTGCCCCTATGTACAAGAATAGAACTACTGTAATACTGCTCCCTATGTACAAGAATATAACTACTATAATACTGCCCCTATGTACAGGAATATAACTACTATAATACTGCCCCCCATGTACAGGAATATAACTACTATAATTCTGCCCTCTATGTACAAGAATATAACTACTATAATACTGCCCTCTATGTACAAGAATATAACTACTATAATACTGCCCTCTATGTACAAGAATATAACTACTATAATACTGCTCCATATGTACAAGAATATAACTACTATAATACTGCTCCATATGTACAAGAATATAACTACTATAATACTGCCCCCTACGTACAAGAATATAACTACTATAATACTGCCCCCTATGTACAAGAATATAACTACTATAATACTGCTCCTATGTGCAAGAATATAACTACTATAATACTGCCCCTATGTACAAGAATATAACTACTATAATACTGCCCCCTATGTACAAGAATATAACTACTATAATACTGCCTCCTATGTACAAGAATATAACTACTATAATACTGCCTCCTATGTACAAGAATATAACTACTATAATACTGCTCCCAATGTACAAGAATATAACTACTATAATACTGCCTCCTATGTACAAGAATATAACTACTATAATACTGCCCCCTATGTACAAGAATATAACTACTATAATTCTACCTACTATGTACAAGAATATAACTATTATAATACTGCCTCCTACGTACAAGAATATAACTACTATAATACTGCTCCTATGTACAAGAATATAACTACTATAATACTACCCCCTATGTATAAGAATATAACTACTATAATACTGTCCCCTATGTACAAGAATATAACTACTATAATACAGCCCCCTATGTACAAGAATATAACTACTATAATACTGCCTCCTACGTACAAGAATATAACTACTATAATACTGCTCCTATGTACAAGAATATAACTACTATAATACTGCCCCCTATGAACAAGAATATAACTACTATAATACTGTCTCCCATGTACAAGAATGAAACTACTATAATACTGCCCCCTATGTACAAGAATATAATTACTATAATACTGCCTCGCATGTACAAGTATATAACTACTATAATACTGCCCCCTATGTACAAGAATATAACTACTATAATACAGCCCCCTATGTACAAGAATATAACAACTATAATACTGCCCCCTATGTACAAGAATATAACTACTATAATACTGTCTCCTATGTACAAGAATATAACTACTATAATACTGCCCCCTATGTACAAGAATATAACTACTATAATACTGCCTCCTGTGTACCAGAATATAACTACTATAATACAGCCCCCTATGTACAAGAATATAACTACTATAATACTGTCTCCTACGTACAAGAATATAACTACTCTAATACTGCTCCTATGTACAAGAATATAACTACTATAATACTGCCCCCTATGAACAAGAATATAACTACTATAATACTGCCTCCCATGTACAAGAATGTAACTACTATAATACTGCCCCCTATGTACAAGAATATAACTACTATAATACTGCCTCGCATGTACAAGAATATAACTACTATAATACTGCCCCCTATGTACAAGAATATAACTACTATAATTCTACCTCCTATGTACAAGAATATAACTACTATAATACTGCCCCCTATGAACAAGAATATAACTACTATAATACTGCCTCCCATGTACAAGAATATAACTACTATAATACAGCCCCCTATGTACAAGAATATAACTACTATAATACTGCCTCCTATGTACAAGAATATAACTACTATAATACTGCCCCCTATGTACAAGACTATAACTACTATAATACTGCTCCTATGTACAAAAATATAACTACTATAATACTGCCCCCTATGTACAAGAATATAGCTACTATAATACTGCCTCCCATGTACAAGAATATAACTACTATAATACTGCCCCCTATGTACAAGAATACAACTACTATAATACTGCCCCCTATGTACAAGAATATAACTACTATAATACTGCCCCCCATGTTCAAGAATATAACTACTATAATACTGCCCCACATGTACAAGAATATAACTACAATAATACTGCCCCCTATATACAAGAATATAACTACTATAATACTGCCCCCTATGTACAGGAATATAACTACTATAATACTGCTCCCTATGTACAAGAATATAACTACTATATTACTGCCCCTATGTACAAGAATAGAACTACTGTAATACTGCTCCCTATGTACAAGAATATAACTACTATAATACTGCCCCTATGTACAGGAATATAACTACTATAATACTGCCCCCCATGTACAGGAATATAACTACTATAATTCTGCCCTCTATGTACAAGAATATAACTACTATAATACTGCCCTCTATGTACAAGAATATAACTACTATAATACTGCCCTCTATGTACAAGAATATAACTACCTTAATACTGCTCCATATGTACAAGAATATAACTACTATAATACTGCCCCCTATGTACAATAATATAACTACTATAATACTGCTCCATATGTACAAGGATATAACTACTATAATACTGCCCCCTACGTACAAGAATATAACTACTATAATACTGCCCCCTATGTACAAGAATATAACTACTATAATACTGCTCCTATGTGCAAGAATATAACTACTATAATGCTGCCCCTATGTACAAGAATATAACTACTATAATACTGCCTCCTATGTACAAGAACATAACTACTATAATACTGCCCCCTATGTACAAGAATATAAGCACTATAATACTGCCCCCTACGTACAAGAATATAACTACTATAATACTGCCCCCTATGTACAAGAATATAACTACTATAATACTGCCCCCTATGTACAAGAATATAACTACTATAATACTGCTCCCTATGTACAAGAATATAACTACTATAACACTGCCTCCTATGTACAGGAATATAACTACTATAATACTGCCCCCTATGTATAAGAATATACCTACTATAATACTGCCCCCTATGTACAAGAATATAACTACTATAATACTGCCCCTATGTACAAGAATATAACTACTATAATACTGCCCCCAATGTACAAGAATTTAACTACTATAATACTGCCCCCAATGTACAAGAATATAACTACTATAATACTGCTCCCTGTGTACAAGAATATAACTACTATAATGCTGCTCCTATGTACAAGAATATAACTACTATAATACTGCCTCCTATGTACAAGAATATAACTACTATAATACTGCCCCCTATGTACAAGAATATAAATACTATAATACTACCTCCCATGTACAAGAATATAACTACTATAATACTGCCCCCTATGTACAAGAATATAATTACTATAATACTGCCCCTAGGTACAAGAATATAACTACTATAATACTGCCTCGCATGTACATGAATATAACTACTATAATATTGCCCCCTATGTACAAGAATATAACTACTATAATACTGCCCCCTATGTACAAGAATATAACAACTATAATACTGCCCCCCATGTACAAGAATAGAACTACTATAATACTGACCCCATGTACAAGGATATAACTACTATAATACTGCCCCCTACGTACAAGAATATAAGTACTATAATACTGCCCCCTATGTACAAGAATATAACTACTATAATACTGCTCCTATGTGCAAGAATATAACTACTATAATGCTGCCCCTATGTACAAGAATATAACTACTATAATACTGCCTCCTATGTACAAGAACATAACTACTATAATACTGCCCCCTATGTACAAGAATATAAGTACTATAATACTGCCCCCTACGTACAAGAATATAACTACTATAATACTGCCCCCTATGTACAAGAATATAACTACTATAATACTGCCCCCTATGTACAAGAATATAACTACTATAATACTGCTCCTATGTACAATAATATATCTACTATAATACTGCTGCCTATGTACAAGAATATAACTACTATTACACTGCCTCCTATGTACAGGAATATAACTACTATAATACTGCCCCCTATGTACAAGAATATACCTACTATAATACTGCCCCCTATGTACAAGAATATAACTACTATAATACTGCCCCTATGTACAAGAATATAACTACTATAATACTGCCCCCAATGTACAAGAATTTAACTACTATAATACTGCCCCCAATGTACAAGAATATAACTACTATAATACTGCTCCCTGTGTACAAGAATATAACTACTATAATACTGCCTCCTATGTACAAGAATATAACTACTATAATACTGCCCCCTATGTACAAGAATATAAATACTATAATACTGCCTCCCATGTACAAGAATATAACTACTATAATACTGCCCCCTATGTACAAGAATATAATTACTATAATACTGCCCCTAGGTACAAGAATATAACTACTATAATACTGCCTCGCATGTACATGAATATAACTACTATAATATTGCCCCCTATGTACAAGAATATAACTACTATAATACTGCCCCCTATGTACAAGAATATAACAACTATAATACTGCCCCCCATGTACAAGAATAGAACTACTATAATACTGCCCCCCATGTACAAGAATATAACTACTATAATACTGCCCCCTATGTACAAGAATATAACTACTATAATACTGCCCTATGTACAAGAATATAACTACTATAATACTGCCTGCTATGTACAAGAATATAACTACTATAATACTGCTCCCAATGTACAAGAATATAACTACTATAATACTGCCCCCTAAGTACAAGAATAGAACTACTATTATACTGCCCCCTATGTGCAAGAATATAACTACTATAATACTGCCCCCTATGTACAAGAATATAACTACTACAATATTGCCCCTATGTACAAGAATATAACTACTATAATATTGCCCCTATGTACAAGAATATAACTACTATAATACTGCCCCCTATGTGCAAGAATATAACTACTATAATACTGCCCCCTATGTACAAGAATATAACTACTATAATATTGCCCCTATGTACAAGAATATAACTACTATAATACTACCTCCCATGTACAAGAATATAACTACTATAATACTGCCCCCTATGTACAAGAATGTAACTACTATAATACTGCTCCCTATGTACAAGAATATAACTACTATAATACTGCCCCTATGTACAAGAATATAACTACTATAATACTGCCCCCTATGTACAAGAATATAACTACTATAATACTGCTCCCTATGGACAAGAATATAACTACTATAATACTGCCTCCTATGTACAAGACTATAACTACTATAATACTGCCCCCTATGTACAGGAATATAACTACTATAATACTGCTCCCTATGTACAAGAATATAACTACTATAATACTACTCCTATGTACAAGACTATAACTACTATAATACTGCCCCCTATGTACAAGACTATAACTACTATAATACTGCCCCCTATGTACAAGAATATAACTACTATAATACTGCCCCTATATACAAGAATATAACTACTATAATACTGCCCCCTATGTACAAGAATATAACTACTATAATACTACTCCTATGTACAAGACTATAACTACTATAATACTGCCCCCTATGTACAAGACTATAACTACTATAATACTGCCCCCTATGTACAAGAATATAACTACTATAATACTGCCCCCTATGTACAAGAATATAACTACTATAATACTGCCCGGTATATACAAGAATATAACTACTATAATACTGCCCCCTATGTACAGGAATATAACTACTATAATACTGCTCCCTATGTACAAGAATATAACTACTATAATACTGCCCCTATGTACAAGAATAGTACTACTGTAATACTGCTCCCTATGTACAAGAATATAACTACTATAATACTGCCCCTATGTACAGGAATATAACTACTATAATACTGCCCCCCATGTACAGGAATATAACTACTATAATTCTGCCCTCTATGTACAAGAATATAACTACTATAATACTGCCCTCTATGTACAAGAATATAACTACTATAATACTGCCCTCTATGTACAAGAATATAACTACTATAATACTGCTCCATATGTACAAGGATATAACTACTATAATACTGCCCTCTATGTACAAGAATATAACTACTATAATACTGCCCTCTATGTACAAGAATATAACTACTATAATACTGCTCCATATGTACAAGAATATAACTACTATAATACTGCCCCTATGTACAGGAATATAACTACTATAATACTGCCCCCCATGTACAGGAATATACCTACTATAATTCTGCCCTCTATGTACAAGAATATAACTACTATAATACTGCCCTCTATGTACAAGAATATAACTACTATAATACTGCCCCCTACGTACAAGAATATAACTACTATAATACTGCCCCCTATGTACTAGAATATAACTACTATAATACTGCTCCTATGTGCAAGAATATAACTACTATAATACTGCCCCTATGTACAAGAATATAACTACTATAATACTGCCTCCTATGTACAAGAATATAACTACTATAATACTGCCTCCTATGTACAAGAATATAACTACTATAATACTGCTCCCTATGTACAAGAATATAACTACTATATTACTGCCCCTATGTACAAGAATAGAACTACTGTAATACTGCTCCCTATGTACAGGAATATAACTACTATAATACTGCCCCCTACGTACAAGAATATAACTACTATAATACTGCCCCCTATGTACAAGAATATAACTACTATAATACTGCTCCCAATGTACAAGAATATAACTACTATAATACTGCCTCCTATGTACAAGAATATAACTACTATAATACTGCCCCCTATGTACAAGAATATAACTACTATAATTCTACCTACTATGTACAAGAATATAACTATTATAATACTGCCTCCTTCGTACAAGAATATAACTACTATAATACTGCTCCTATGTACAAGAATATAACTACTATAATACTACCCCCTATGTATAAGAATATAACTACTATAATACTGCCCCCTATGTACACGAATATAACTACTATAATACAGCCCCCTATGTACAAGAATATAACTACTATAATACTGCCTCCTACGTACAAGAATATAACTACTATAATACTGCTCCTATGTACAAGAATATAACTACTATAATACTGCCCCCTATGAACAAGAATATAACTACTATAATACTGCCTCCCATGTACAAGAATGTAACTACTATAATACTGCCCCCTATGTACAAGAATATAATTACTATAATACTGCCTCGCATGTACAAGAATATAACTACTATAATACTGCCCCCTATGTACAAGAATATAACTACTATAATACAGCCCCCTATGTACAAGAATATAACAACTATAATACTGCCCCCTATGTACAAGAATATAACTACTATAATACTGTCTCCTATGTACAAGAATATAACTACTATAATACTGCCCCCTATGTACAAGAATATAACTACTATAATACTGCCTCCTGTGTACCAGAATATAACTACTATAATACAGCCCCCTATGTACAAGAATATAACTACTATAACACTGTCTCCTACGTAGAAGAATATAACTACTATAATACTGCTCCTATGTACAAGAATATAACTACTATAATACTGCCCCCTATGAACAAGAATATAACTACTATAATACTGCCTCCCAAGTACAAGAATGTAACTACTATAATACTGCCCCCTATGTACAAGAATATAACTACTATAATACTGCCTCGCATGTACAAGAATATAACTACTATAATACTGCCCCCTATGTACAAGAATATAACTACTATAATTCTACCTCCTATGTACAAGAATATAACTACTATAATACTGCACTATGTACAAGACTATAACTACTATAATACAGCCCCCTATGTACAAGAATATAACTACTATAATACTGCCTCCTATGTACAAGAATATAACTACTATAATACAGCCCCCTATGTACAAGAATATAACAACTATAATACTGCCCCCTATGAACAAGAATATAACTACTATAATACTGCCTCCCAAGTACAAGAATGTAACTACTATAATACTGCCCCCTATGTACAAGAATATAACTACTATAATACTGCCTCGCATGTACAAGAATATAACTACTATAATACTGCCCCCTATGTACAAGAATATAACTACTATAATTCTACCTCCTATGTACAAGAATATAACTACTATAATACTGCACTATGTACAAGACTATAACTACTATAATACAGCCCCCTATGTACAAGAATATAACTACTATAATACTGCCTCCTATGTACAAGAATATAACTACTATAATACTGCTCCCTATGTACAAGAATATAACTACTATAATACTGCCTCCTATGTACAAGAATATAACTACTATAATACTGCCCCCTATGTACAAGACTATAACTACTTTAATACTGCTCCTATGTACAAAAATATAACTACTATAATACTGCCCCCTATGTACAAGAATATAGCTACTATAATACTGCCTCGCATGTACAAGAATATAACTACTATAATACTGCCCCCTATGTACAAGAATACAACTACTATAATACTGCCCCCTATGTACAAGAATATAACTACTATAATACTGCCCCCCATGTTCAAGAATATAACTACTATAATACTGCCCCCCATGTACAAGAATATAACTACTATAATACTGCCCCCTATATACAAGAATATAACTACTATAATACTGCCCCCTATGTACAGGAATATAACTACTATAATACTGCTCCCTATGTACAAGAATATAACTACTATATTACTGCCCCTATGTACAAGAATAGAACTACTGTAATACTGCTCCCTATGTACAAGAATATAACTACTATAATACTGCCCCTATGTACAGGAATATAACTACTATAATACTGCCCCCCATGTACAGGAATATAACTACTATAATTCTGCCCTCTATGTACAAGAATATAACTACTATAATACTGCCCTCTATGTACAAGAATATAACTACTATAATACTGCCCTCTATGTACAAGAATATAACTACCTTAATACTGCTCCATATGTACAAGAATATAACTACTATAATACTGCCCCCTATGTACAATAATATAACTACTATAATACTGCTCCATATGTACAAGGATATAACTACTATAATACTGCCCCCTACGTACAAGAATATAACTACTATAATACTGCCCCCTATGTACAAGAATATAACTACTATAATACTGCCCTCTATGTACAAGAATATAACTACTATAATACTGCTCCATATGTACAAGAATATAACTACTATAATACTGCCCCTATGTACAGGAATATAACTACTATAATACTGCCCCCCATGTACAGGAATATTACTACTATAATTCTGCCCTCTATGTACAAGAATATAACTACTATAATACTGCCCTCTATGTACAAGAATATAACTACTATAATACTGCCCCCTACGTACAAGAATATAACTACTATAATACTGCCCCCTATGTACAAGAATATAACTACTATAATACTGCTCCTATGTGCAAGAATATAACTACTATAATACTGCCCCTATGTACAAGAATATAACTACTATAATACTGCCCCCTATGTACAAGAATATAACTACTATAATACTGCCTCCTATGTACAAGAATATAACTACTATAATACTGCCTCCTATGTACAAGAATATAACTACTATAATACTGCTCCCAATGTACAAGAATATAACTACTATAATACTGCCTCCTTTGTACAAGAATATAACTACTATAATACTGCCCCCTATGTACAAGAATATAACTACTATAATTCTACCTACTATGTACAAGAATATAACTATTATAATACTGCCTCCTTCGTACAAGAATATAACTACTATAATACTGCTCCTATGTACAAGAATATAACTACTATAATACTACCCCCTATGTATAAGAATATAACTACTATAATACTGCCCCCTATGTACAAGAATATAACTACTATAATACAGCCCCCTATGTACAAGAATATAACTACTATAATACTGCCTCCTCCGTACAAGAATATAACTACTATAATACTGCTCCTATGTACAAGAATATAACTACTATAATACTGCCCCCTATGAACAAGAATATAACTACTATAATACTGCCTCCCATGTACAAGAATGTAACTACTATAATACTGCCCCCTATGTACAAGAATATAATTACTATAATACTGCCTCGCATGTACAAGAATATAACTACTATAATACTGCCCCCTATGTACAAGAATATAACTACTATAATACAGCCCCCTATGTACAAGAATATAACAACTATAATACTGTCTCCTATGTACAAGAATATAACTACTATAATACTGCCCCCTATGTACAAGAATATAACTACTATAATACTGCCTCCTGTGTACCAGAATATAACTACTATAATACAGCCCCCTATGTACAAGAATATAACTACTATAACACTGTCTCCTACGTACAAGAATATAACTACTATAATACTGCTCCTATGTACAAGAATATAACTACTATAATACTGCCCCCTATGAACAAGAATATAACTACTATAATACTGCCTCCCATGTACAAGAATGTAACTACTATAATACTGCCCCCTATGTACAAGAATATAACTACTATAATACTGCCTCGCATGTACAAGAATATAACTACTATAATACTGCCACCTATGTACAAGAATATAACTACAATAATTCTACCTCCTATGTACAAGAATATAACTACTATAATACTGCACTATGTACAAGACTATAACTACTATAATACAGCCCCCTATGTACAAGAATATATCTACTATAATACTGCCTCGCATGTACAAGAATATAACTACTATAATACTGCCCCCTATGTACAAGAATACAACTACTATAATACTGCCCCCTATGTACAAGAATATAACTACTATAATACTGCCCCCCATGTTCAAGAATATAACTACTATAATACTGCCCCCCATGTACAAGAATATAACTACTATAATACTGTCCCCTATATACAAGAATATAACTACTATAATACTGCCCCCTATGTAAAGGAATATAACTACTATAATACTGCTCCCTATGTACAAGAATATAACTACTATATTACTGCCCCTATGTACAAGAATAGAACTACTGTAATACTGCTCCCTATGTACAAGAATATAACTACTATAATACTGCCCCTATGTACAGGAATATAACTACTATAATACTGCCCCCCATGTACAGGAATATAACTACTATAATTCTGCCCTCTATGTACAAGAATATAACTACTATAATACTGCCCTCTATGTACAAGAATATAACTACTATAATACTGCCCTCTATGTACAAGAATATAACTACCTTAATACTGCTCCATATGTACAAGAATATAACTACTATAATACTGCCCCCTATGTACAAGAATATAACTACTATAATACTGCTCCATATGTACAAGGATATAACTACTATAATACTGCCCCCTACGTACAAGAATATAACTACTATAATACTGCCCCCTATGTACAAGAATATAACTACTATAATACTGCTCCTATGTGCAAGAATATAACTACTATAATACTGCCCCTATGTACAAGAATATAACTACTATAATACTGCCCCCTATGTACAAGAATATAACTACTATAATACTGCCTCCTATGTACAAGAATATAACTACTATAATACTGCCTCCTATGTACAAGAATATAACTACTATAATACTGCTCCCAATGTACAAGAATATAACTGCTATAATACTGCCTCCTATGTACAAGAATATAACTACTATAATACTGCCCCCTATGTACAAGAATATAACTACTATAATACTGCCACCTATGTACAAGAATATAACTACTATAATACTGCACTATGTACAAGACTATGACTACTATAATACAGCCCCCTATGTACAAGAATATAACTACTATAATACTGCCTCCTACGTACAAGAATATAACTACTATAATACTGCTCCTATGTACAAGAATATAACTACTATAATACTGCCCCCTATGAACAAGAATATAACTACTATAATACTGCCTCCCATGTACAAGAATGTAACTACTATAATACTGCCCCCTATGTACAAGAATATAATTACTATAATACTGCCTCGCATGTACAAGAATATAACTACTATAATACTGCCCCCTATGTACAAGAATATAACTACTATAATACAGCCCCCTTTGTACAAGAATATAACTACTATAATACTGCCCCCTATGTACAAGAATATAACTACTATAATACTGCCTCCTATGTACAAGAATATAACTACTATAATACTGCCCACTATGTACAAGAATATAACTACTATAATACTGCCTCCTGTGTACCAGAATATAACTACTGTAATACAGCCCCCTATGTACAAGAATATAACTACTATAATACTGCTCCTATGTACAAGAATATAACTACTATAATACTGCCCCCTATGAACAAGAATATAACTACTATAATACTGCCTCCCATGTACAAGAATGAAACTACTATAATACTGCCCCCTATGTACAAGAATATAACTACTATAATACTGCCTCGCATGTACAAGAATATAACTACTATAATACTGCCCCCTATGTACAAGAATATACCTACTATAATAATGCCCCCTATGTACAAGAATATACCTACTATAATTCTACCTCCTATGTACAAGACTATAACTACTATAATACTGCACTATGTACAAGACTATAACTACTATAATACAGCCCCCTATGTACAAGACTATAACTACTATAATACAGCCCCCTATGTACAAGAATATAACTACTATAATACTGCCTCCTATGTACAAGAATATAACTACTATAATAATGCTCCTATGTACAAGAATATAACTACTATAATACTGCCCCCTATGTACAAGAATATAACTACTATAATACTGCCTCGCATGTACAAGAATATAACTACTATAATACTGCCCCCTATGTACAAGAATACAACTACTATAATACTGCCCCCTATGTACAAGAATATAACTACTATAATACTGCCCCCCATGTTCAAGAATATAACTACTATAATACTGCCCCCCATGTACAAGAATATAACTACTATAATACTGCCTCCTATGTACAAGAATATAACTACTATAATACTGCCCCCTATGTACAAGAATATAACTACTATAATACTGCCCGCTATGTACAAGAATATAACTACTATAAAACTGCCCCCTATGTACAAGAATATAACTACTATAATACTGCCTCCTACGTAGAAGAATATAACTACTATAATACTGCCCCCTATGTACAAGAATATAACTACTATAATACTGCCCCCTATGTACAAGAATATAACTACTATAATACTGCCTCCTACGTACAAGAATATAAATACTATAATACTGCCTCCTATGTACAAGAATATAACTACTATAATACTGCCCCCTATGTACAAGAATATAACTACTATAATACTGCCTCCTATGTACAAGAATATAACTACTATAATACTGCCCCCTATATACAAGATTATAACTACTATAATACTGCCCCCTATGTACAAGAATATAACTACCATAATACTGCCCCCTATGTACAAGAATATAACTACTATAATACTGCCCCCTATGTACAAGAATATAACTACTATAATACTGCTCCTATGTACAAGAATATAAATACTATAATACTGCCCCCTATGTACAAGAATATAACTACTATAATACTGCCCCCTATGTACAAGAATTTATCTACTATTATACTGCTCTCTATGTACAAGAATATACCTACTATAATACTGCCCCCTATGTACAAGAATATAACTACTATAATACTGCTGCTATGTACAAGAATATAACTACTATAATACTGCCTCCTATGTACAAGAATATAACTACTATAATACTGCCCCTATGTACAAGAATATAACTACTTTAATACTGCCCCCTATGTACAAGAATATAACTACTATAATACTGCCTCCTGTGTACCAGAATATAACTACTATTATACAGCCCCCTACGTACAAGAATATAACTACTATAATACTGCCCCCTATGTACAAGAATATAACTACTATAGTACTGCCCCCTATGTACAAGAATATAACTACTATAATACTGCTCCCTATGTACAAGAATATAACTACTATAATACTGCCTTCTATGTACAAGAATATAACTACTATTATACTGCTGCTATGTACAAGAATATAACTACTATAATACTGCCTCCTATGTACAAGAATATAACTACTATAATACTGCCCCCTATGTACAAGAATATAACTACTATAATACTGCTCCCTATGTACAAGAATATAACTACTATAATACTGCCTTCTATGTACAAGAATATAACTCCTATAATACTGCCCCTATGTACAAGAATATAACTACTATAATACTGCCCCCTATGTACAAGAATATAACTACTATAATACTGCTCCTATGTGCAAGAATATAACTACTATAATACTGCCCCTATGTACAAGAATATAACTACTATAATACTGCCTCCTATGTACAAGAATATAACTACTATAATACTGCCTCCTATGTACAAGAATATAACTACTATAATACTGCTCCCAATGTACAAGAATATAACTACTATAATACTGCCTCCTATGTACAAGAATATAACTACTATAATACTGCCCCCTATGTACAAGAATATAACTACTATAATACTGCCACCTATGTACAAGAATATAACTACTATAATACTGCTCCCTATGTACAAGAATATAACTACTATAATACTGCCTCCTATGTACAAGAATATAACTACTATAATACTGCCTCCTATGTACAAGAATATAACTACTATAATACTGCTCCCAATGTACAAGAATATAACTACTATAATACTGCCTCCTATGTACAAGAATATAACTACTATAATACTGCCCCCTATGTACAAGAATATAACTACTATAATACTGCCACCTATGTACAAGAATATAACTACTATAATTCTACCTCCTATGTACAAGAATATAACTACTATAATAATGCACTATGTACAAGACTATGACTACTATAATACAGCCCCCTATGTACAAGAATATAACTACTATAATACTGCCTCCTACGTACAAGAATATAACTACTATAATACTGCTCCTATGTACAAGAATATAACTACTATAATACTGCCCTCTATGAACAAGAATATAACTACTATAATACTGCCTCCCATGTACAAGAATGTAACTACTATAATACTGCCCCCTATGTACAAGAATATAATTACTATAATACTGCCTCGCATGTACAAGAATATAACTACTATAATACTGCCCCCTATGTACAAGAATATAACTACTATAATACAGCCCCCTATGTACAAGAATATAACAACTATAATACTGCCCCCTATGTACAAGAATATAACTACTATAATACTGCTCCCTATGTACAAGAATATAACTACTATAATACTGCTCCTATGTACATGAATATAACTACTATAATACTGCCTCCTATGTACAAGAATATAACTACTATAATACTGCCCACTATGTACAAGAATATAACTACTATAATACTGCCTCCTGTGTACCAGAATATAACTACTATAATACTGCCCCCTATGTACAAGAATATAACTACTATAATACTGCTCCTATGTACAAGAATATAACTACTATAATACTGCCCCCTATGAACAAGAATATAACTACTATAATACTGCCTCCCATGTACAAGAATGTAACTACTATAATACTGCCCCCTATGTACAAGAATATAACTACTATAATACTGCCCCCTATGTACAAGAATATACCTACTATAATAATGCCCCTTATGTACAAGAATATACCTACTATAATTCTACCTCCTATGTACAAGACTATAACTACTATAATACTGCACTATGTACAAGACTATAACTACTATAATACAGCCCCCTAGGTACAAGACTATAACTACTATAATACAGCCCCCTATGTACAAGAATATAACTACTATAATACTGCCTCCTATGTACAAGAATTAAACTACTATAATACTGCCTCCTATGTACAAGAATATAACTACTATAATACTGCTCCTATGTACAAGAATATAACTACTATAATACTGCCCCCTATGTACAAGAATATAACTACTATAATACTTCCTCGCATGTACAAGAATATAACTACTATAATACTGCCCCCTATGTACAAGAATACAACTACTATAATACTGCCCCCTATGTACAAGAATATAACTACTATAATACTGCCCCCCATGTTCAAGAATATAACTACTATAATACTGCCCCCCATGTACAAGAATATAACTACTATAATACTGCCTCCTATGTACAAGAATATAACTACTATAATACTGCCTCCTATGTACAAGAATATAACTACTATAATACTGCCCCCTATGTACAAGAATATAACTACTATAATACTGCCTCCTACGTACAAGAATATAACTACTATAATACTGCCCCCTATGTACAAGAATATAACTACTATAATACTGCCCCCTATGTACAAGAATATAACTACTATAATACTGCCTCGTACGTACAAGAATATAACTACTATAATACTGCCCCCTATGTACAAGAATATATCTACTATTATACTGCTCTCTATGTACAAGAATATACCTACTATAATACTGCCCCCTATGTACAAGAATATAACTACTATAATACTGCTGCTATGTACAAGAATATAACTATTATAATACTGCCTCCTATGTACAAGAATATAACTACTATAATACTGCTCCCTATGTACAAGAATATAACTACTATAATACTGCCTTCTATGTACAAGAATATAACTCCTATAATACTGCCCCTATGTACAAGAATATAACTACTATAATACTGCCCCCTATGTACAAGAATATAACTACTATAATACAGCCTCCTACGTACAAGAATATAACTACTATAATACTGCCCCCTATGTACAAGAATATAACTACTATAATACTGCCCCCTATGTACAAGAATATAACTACTATAATACTGCTCCCTATGTACAAGAATATAACTACTATAATACTGCCTTCTATGTACAAGAATATAACTCCTATAATACTGCCCCTATGTACAAGAATATAACTACTATAATACTGCCCCCTATGTAGAAGAATATAACTACTATAATACTGCCTCCTACGTACAAGAATATAACTACTATAATACTGCCCCCTATGTACAAGAATATAACTACTATAATACTGCCCCCTATGTACAAGAATATAACTACTATAATACTGCCTCCTATGTGCAAGAATATAACTACTGTAATACTGCCCCCTATATACAAGAATATAACTACTATAATACTGCTCCTACGTACAAGAATATAACTACTATAATACTGCCCCCTATGTACAAGAATATAACTACTATAATACTGCCCCCTATGTACAAGAATATAACTACTATAATACTGCCCCCTATGTACAAGAATATAACTACTATAATACTGCCCCCTATATACTAGAATATAACTACTATAATACTGCTCCTTTGTACAAGAATATAACTACAATAATACTGCCCCCAATGTACAAAAATATAACTACTATAATACTGCCCCCAATGTACAAGAATATAACTACTATAATACTGCCCCCTATGTACAAGAATATTACTACTATAATACTGCCCCCCATGTACAAGAATAGAACTACTATATCACTGCCCCCCATGTACAAGAATATAACTACTATAATACTGCCCCCTATGTACAAGAATATAACTACTATAATACTGCCCCCAATGTACAAGAATTTAACTACTATAATACTGCTCCTATGTACAAGAATATAACTACTATAATACTGCCCCCTATGTACAAGAATAAAAGTACTATAATACTGCCCCATATGTACAGGAGTATAACTACAATAATACTGCCCCCTGTGTACAAGTATATAACTACTATAATACTGCCCCCTATGTACAAGAATATAACTACTATAATACTGCTCCTATGTACAATAATATATCTACTATAATACTGCCTCCTATGTACAAGAATATAACTACTATAATACTGCCCCCTATGTACAAGAATGTAACTACTATAATACTGCTCCTATGTACAAGAATATAACTACTATAATACTGCCCCCTATGTACAAGAATATAACTACTATAATACTGCTCCTATGTATAATAATATATCTACTATAATACTGCCTCCTATGTACAAGAATATAACTACTATAATACTGCCTCCTATGTACAAGAATATAACTACTATAATACTGCCCCCTATGTACAAGAATATAACTACTATAATACTGCTCCTATGTACAATAATATATCTACTATAATACTGCCTCCTATGTACAAGAATATAACTACTATAATACTACCCCTATGTACAAGAATATAACTACTATAATACTGCCCCCTATGTAAAAGAATATAACTACTATAATACTGCCTCCTATGTACAAGAATATAACTACTATAATACTGCCCCCAATGTACAAGAATTTAACTACTATAATACTGCCCCCAATGTACAAGAATATAACTACTATAATACTGCTCCCTATGTACAAGAATATAACTACTATAATGCTGCTCCTATGTACAAGAATATAACTACTATAATACTGCCTCCTATGTACAAGAATATAACTACTATAATACTGCCCCCTATGTACAAGAATATAACTACTATAATACTGCCTCCCATGTACAAGAATATAACTACTATAATACTGCTCCCTATGTACAAGAATATAATTACTATAATACTGCCCCTAGGTACAAGAATATAAGTACTATAATACTGCCTCGCATGTACATGAATATAACTACTATAATATTGCCCCCTATGTACAAGAATATAACTACTATAATACTGCCCCCTATGTACAAGAATATAACTACTATAATACTGCCCCCCATGTACAAGAATAGAACTACTATAATACTGCCCCCCATGTACAAGAATATAACTACTATAATACTGCCCCCTATGTACAAGAATATAACTACTATAATACTGCCCCTATGTACAAGAATATAACTACTATAATACTGCCTGCTATGTACAAGAATATAACTACTATAATACTGCTCCCTATGTACAAGAATATAACTACTATAATACTGCCCCCTAAGTACAAGAATAAAACTACTATAATACTGCCCCCTATGTGCAAGAATATAACTACTATAATACTGCCCCCTATGTACAAGAATATATCTACTATAATATTGCCCCTATGTACAAGAATATAACTACTATAATATTGCCCCTATGTACAAGAATATAACTACTATAATACTGCCCCCTATGTACAAGAATATAACTACTATAATATTGCCCCTATGTACAAGAATATAACTACTATAATACTACCTCCCATGTACAAGAATATAACTACTATAATACTGCCCCCTATGTACAAGAATGTAGCTACTATAATACTGCTCCCTATGTACAAGAATATAACTACTATAATACTGCCCCTATGTACAAGAATATACCTACTATAATACTGCCCCCTATGTACAAGAATAGAACTACTATAATACTGCCTCCTATGTACAAGAATATAACTACTATAATACTGCCTCCTATGTACAAGAATATAACTATTATAATACTACTCCTATGTACAAGAATATAACTACTATAATACTGCCCCTATATACAAGAATATAACTACTATAATACTGCCCCCCATGTACAAGAATATAACTACTATAATACTACTCCTATGTACAAGACTATAACTACTATAATACTGCCTCCTATGTACAAGAATATAACTACTATATTACTGCCCCTATGTACAAGAATAGAACTACTGTAATACTGCTCCCTATGTACAAGAATATAACTACTATAATACTGCCCCTATGTACAGGAATATAACTACTATAATACTGCCCCCCATGTACAGGAATATAACTACTATAATACTGCCCCCCATGTACAGGAATATAACAACTATAATTCTGCCCTCTATGTACAAGAATATAACTACTATAATACTGCCCTCTATGTACAAGAATATAACTACTATAATACTGCCCTCTATGTACAAGAATATAACTACCTTAATACTGCTCCATATGTACAAGAATATAACTACTATAATTCTGCCCCCTATGTACAATAATATAACTACTATAATACTGATCCATATGTACAAGGATATAACTACTATAATACTGCCCCCTACGTACATGAATATAACTACTATAATACTGCCCCCTATGTACAAGAATATAACTACTATAATACTGCTCCTATGTGCAAGAATATAACTACTATAATACTGCCCCTATGTACAAGAATATAACTACTATAATACTGCCCCCTATGTACAAGAATATAACTACTATAATACTGCCTCCTATGTACAAGAATATAACTACTATAATACTGCCTCCTATGTACAAGAATATAACTACTGTAATACTGCTCCCAATGTACAAGAATATAACTACTATAATACTGCCCCCCATGTACAAGAATATAACTACTATAATACTGCCCCCTATGTACAAGAATATAACTACTATAATACTGCCCCTATGTACAAGAATATAACTACTATAATACTGCCTGCTATGTACAAGAATATAACTACTATAATACTGCTCCCTATGTACAAGAATATAACTACTATAATATTGCCCCCTAAGTACAAGAATAAAACTACTATAATACTGCCCCCTATGTGCAAGAATATAACTACTATAATACTGCCCCCTATGTACAAGAATATATCTACTATAATATTGCCCCTATGTACAAGAATATAACTACTATAATATTGCCCCTATGTACAAGAATATAACTACTATAATACTGCCCCCTATGTACAAGAATATAATTACTATAATATTGCCCCTATGTACAAGAATATAACTACTATAATACTACCTCCCATGTACAAGAATATAACTACTATAATTCTGCCCCCTATGTACAAGAATGTAACTACTATAATACTGCTCCCTATGTACAAGAATATAACTACTATAATACTGCCCCTATGTACAAGAATATACCTACTATAATACTGCCCCCTATGTACAAGAATATACCTACTATAATACTGCTCCCTATGGACAAGAATATAACTACTATAATACTGCCTCCTATGTACAAGAATATAACTACTATAATACTGCTCCTATGTACAAGAATATAACTACTATAATACTGCCCCTATGTACAGGAATATAACTACTATAATACTGCCCCCCATGTACAGGAATATAACTACTATAATACTGCCCCCCATGTACAGGAATATAACAACTATAATTCTGCCCTCTATGTACAAGAATATAACTACTATAATACTGCTCCCTATGTACAAGAATATAACTACTATAATACTGCCCCCTAAGTACAAGAATAAAACTACTATAATACTGCCCCCTATGTGCAAGAATATAACTACTATAATACTGCCCCCTATGTACAAGAATGTAACTACTATAATACTGCTCCCTATGTACAAGAATATAACTACTATAATACTGCTCCCTATGTACAAGAATATAACTACTATAATACTGCCCCCTAAGTACAAGAATAAAACTACTATAATACTGCCCCCTATGTGCAAGAATATAACTACTATAATACTGCCCCCTATGTACAAGAATGTAACTACTATAATACTGCTCCCTATGTACAAGAATATAACTACTATAATACTGCCCCTATGTACAAGAATATACCTACTATAATACTGCCCCCTATGTACAAGAATATACCTACTATAATACTGCTCCCTATGGACAAGAATATAACTACTATAATACTGCCTCCTATGTACAAGAATATAACTACTATAATACTGCCTCCTATGTACAAGAATATAACTTTTATAATACTACTCCTATGTACAAGAATATAACTACTATAATACTGCCCCTATATACAAGAATATAACTACTATAATACTGCCCCCCATGTACAAGAATATAACTACTATAATACTACTTCTATGTACAAGACTATAACTACTATAATACTGCCCCCTATGTACAAGAATATAACTACTATATTACTGCCCCTATGTACAAGAATAGAACTACTGTAATACTGCTCCCTATGTATAAGAATATAACTACTATAATACTGCCCCTATGTACAGGAATATAACTACTATAATACTGCCCCCCATGTACAGGAATATAACTACTATAATACTGCCCCCCATGTACAGGAATATAACAACTATAATTCTGCCCTCTATGTACAAGAATATAACTACTATAATACTGCCCCCTATGTACAAGAATATAAGTACTATAAAACTGCCCCCTACGTACAAGAATATAACTACTATAATACTGCCCCCTATGTACAAGAATAAAAGTACTATAATACTGCTCCATATGTACAAGAATATAACTACTATAATACTGCCCCCTATGTACAATAATATAACTACTATAATACTGCTCCATATGTACAAGGATATAACTACTATAATACTGCCCCCTACGTACAAGAATATAACTACTATAATACTGCCCCCTATGTACAAGAATATAACTACTATAATACTGCTCCTATGTGCAAGAATATAACTACTATAATGCTGCCCCTATGTACAAGAATATAACTACTATAATACTGCCTCCTATGTACAAGAACATAACTACTATAATACTGCCCCCTATGTACAAGTATATAAGTACTATAATACTGCCCCCTACGTACAAGAATATAACTACTATAATACTGCCCCCTATGTACAAGAATAAAAGTACTATAATACTGCCCCATATGTACAGGAGTATAACTACTATAATACTGCCCCCTGTGTACAAGTATATAACTTCTATAATACTGCCCCCTATGTACAAGAATATAACTACTATAATACTGCTCCTATGTACAATAATATATCTACTATAATACTGCTGCCTATGTACAAGAATATAACTACTATAATACTGCCTCCTATGTACAGGAATATAACTACTATAATACTGCCCCCTATGTACAAGAATATATCTACTATAATACTGCCCCCTATGTACAAGAATATAACTACTATAATACTGCCCCTATGTACAAGAATATAACTACTATAATACTGCCCCCAATGTACAAGAATATAACTACTATAATACTGCCCCCTATGTACAAGAATATAAATACTATAATACTGCCTCCCATGTACAAGAATATAACTACTATAATACTGCCCCTATGTACAAGAATATAACTACTATAATACTGCCCCCAATGTACAAGAATATAACTACTATAATACTGCTCCCTATGTACAAGAATATAACTACTATAATGCTGCTCCTATGTACAAGAATATAACTACTATAATACTGCCTCCTAT
Source organism: Eleutherodactylus coqui (assembly GCF_035609145.1). Lineage (NCBI taxonomy): Eukaryota > Metazoa > Chordata > Amphibia > Anura > Eleutherodactylidae > Eleutherodactylus > Eleutherodactylus coqui. The sequence continues at coordinate 343,080,737 of NC_089838.1, forward strand.
GTACAAGAATATAACTACTATAATACTGCCCCCTATGTACAAGAATATAAATACTATAATACTGCCTCCCATGTACAAGAATATAACTACTATTATACTGCCCCCTATGTACAAGAATATAATTACTATAATACTGCCCCTAGGTACAAGAATATAACTACTATAATACTGCCTCGCATGTACATGAATATAACTACTATAATATTGCCCCCTATGTACAAGAATATAACTACTATAATAATGCCCCCTATGTACAAGAATATAACAACTATAATACTGCCCCCCATGTACAAGAATAGAACTACTATAATACTGCCCCCCATGTACAAGAATATAACTTTAATAATACTGCCCCCTATGTACAAGAATATAACTACTATAATACTCCCCTATGTACAAGAATATAACTACTATAATACTGCCTGCTATGTACAAGAATATAACTACTATAATACTGCTCCCTATGTACAAGAATATAACTACTATAATACTGCCCCCTAAGTACAAGAATAGAACTACTATAATACTGCCCCCTATGTGCAAGAATATAACTACTATAATACTGCCCCCTATGTACAAGAATATAACTACTACAATATTGCCCCTATGTACAAGAATATAACTACTATAATATTGCCCCTATGTACAAGAATATAACTACTATAATACTGCCCCCTATGTGCAAGAATATAACTACTATAATACTGCCCCTATGTACAAGAATATAACTACTATAATATTGCCCCTATGTACAAGAATATAACTACTATAATACTACCTCCCATGTACAAGAATATAACTACTATAATACTGCCCCCTATGTACAAGAATGTAACTACTATAATACTGCTCCCTATGTACAAGAATATAACTACTATAATACTGCCCCTATGTACAAGAATATAACTACTATAATACTGCCCCCTATGTACAAGAATATAACTACTATAATACTGCTCCCTATGGACAAGAATATAACTACTATAATACTGCCTCCTATGTACAAGAATATAACTACTATAATACTGCTCCTATGTACAAGAATATAACTACTATAATACTGCCTCCTATGTACAAGAATATAACTACTATAATACTGCCTCCTATGTACAAGAATATAACTACTATAATACTGCCCCCTATGTACAAGAATATAACTACTATAATACTGCCCCTATGTACAAGAATATAACTACTATAATACTACTCCTATGTACAAGAATATAACTACTATAATACTGCCCCTATATACAAGAATATAACTACTATAATACTGCCCCCCATGTACAAGAATATAACTACTATAATACTACTCCTATGTACAAGACTATAACTACTATAATACTGCCCCCTATGTACAAGACTATAACTACTATAATACTGCCCCCTATGTACAAGAATATAACTACTATAATACTGCCCCCTATGTACAAGAATATAACTACTATAATACTGCCCCCTATATACAAGAATATAACTACTATAATACTGCCCCCTATGTACAGGAATATAACTACTATAATACTACTCCCTATGTACAAGAATATAACTACTATAATACTGCCCCTATGTACAAGAATAGAACTACTGTAATACTGCTCCCTATGTACAAGAATATAACTACTATAATACTGCCCCTATGTACAGGAATATAACTACTATAATACTGCCCCCCATGTACAGGAATATAACTACTATAATTCTGCCCTCTATGTACAAGAATATAACTACTATAATACTGCCCTCTATGTACAAGAATATAATTACTATAATACTGCCCTCTATGTACAAGAATATAACTACTATAATACTGCTCCATATGTACAAGGATATAACTACTATAATACTGCCCTCTATGTACAAGAATATAACTACTATAATACTGCCCCCCATGTACAGGAATATAACTACTATAATTCTGCCCTCTATGTACAAGAATATAACTACTATAATACTGCCCTCTATGTACAAGAATATAACTACTATAATACTGCCCCCTACGTACAAGAATATAACTACTATAATACTGCCCCCTATGTACAAGAATATAACTACTGTAATACTGCTCCTATGTGCAAGAATATAACTACTATAATACTGCCCCTATGTACAAGAATATAACTACTATAATACTGCCCCCTATGTACAAGAATATAACTACTATAATACTGCCTCCTATGTACAAGAATATAACTACTATAATACTGCCTCCTATGTACAAGAATATAACTACTATAATACTGCTCCCAATGTACAAGAATATAACTACTATAATACTGCCTCCTATGTACAAGAATATAACTACTATAATACTGCCCCCTATGTACAAGAATATAACTACTATAATTCTACCTACTATGTACAAGAATATAACTATTATAATACTGCCTCCTTCGTACAAGAATATAACTACTATAATACTGCTCCTATGTACAAGAATATAACTACTATAATACTACCCCCTATGTATAAGAATATAACTACTATAATACAGCCCCCTATGTACAAGAATATAACTACTATAATACTGCCTCCTACGTACAAGAATATAACTACTATAATACTGCTCCTATGTACAAGAATATAACTACTATAATACTGCCCCCTATGAACAAGAATATAACTACTATAATACTGCCTCCCATGTACAAGAATGTAACTACTATAATACTGCCCCCTATGTACAAGAATATAATTACTATAATACTGCCTCGCATGTACAAGAATATAACTACTATAATACTGCCCCCTATGTACAAGAATATAACTACTATAATACAGCCCCCTATGTACAAGAATATAACAACTATAATACTGCCCCCTATGTACAAGAATATAACTACTATAATACTGTCTCCTATGTACAAGAATATAACTACTATAATACTGCCCCCTATGTACAAGAATATAACTACTATAATACTGCCTCCTGTGTACCAGAATATAACTACTATAATACAGCCCCCTATGTACAAGAATATAACTACTATAATACTGTCTCCTACGTACAAGAATATAACTACTATAATACTGCTCCTATGTACAAGAATATAACTAATATAATACTGCCCCCTATGAACAAGAATATAACTACTATAATACTGCCTCCCATGTACAAGAATGTAACTACTATAATACTGCCCCCTATGTACAAGAATATAACTACTATAATACTGCCTCGCATGTACAAGAATATAACTACTATAATACTGCCCCCTATGTACAAGAATATAACTACTATAATTCTACCTCCTATGTACAAGAATATAACTACTATAATACTGCACTATGTACAAGACTATAACTACTATAATACAGCCCCCTATGTACAAGAATATAACTACTATAATACTGCCTGTTATGTACAAGAATATAACTACTATAATACTGCTCCCTATGTACAAGAATATAACTACTATAATACTGCCTCCTATGTACAAGAATATAACTACTATAATACTGCCCCCTATGTACAAGACTATAACTACTATAATACTGCTCCTATGTACAAAAATATAACTACTATAATACTGCCCCCTATGTACAAGAATATAGCTACTATAATACTGCCTCGCATGTACAAGAATATAACTACTATAATACTGCCCCCTATGTACAAGAATACAACTACTATAATACTGCCCCCTATGTACAAGAATATAACTACTATAATACTGCCCCCCATGTTCAAGAGTATAACTACTATAATACTGCCCCCCATGTACAAGAATATAACTACTATAATACTGCCCCCTATATACAAGAATATAACTACTATAATACTGCCCCCTATGTACAGGAATATAACTACTATAATACTGCTCCCTATGTACAAGAATATAACTACTATATTACTGCCCCTATGTACAAGAATAGAACTACTGTAATACTGCTCCCTATGTACAAGAATATAACTACTATAATACTGCCCCTATGTACAGGAATATAACTACTATAATACTGCCCCCCATGTACAGGAATATAACTACTATAATTCTGCCCTCCATGTACAAGAATATAACTACTATAATACTGCCCTCTATGTCAAAGAATATAACTACTATAATACTGCCCTCTATGTACAAGAATATAACTACCTTAATACTGCTCCATATGTACAAGAATATAACTACTATAATACTGCCCCCTATGTACAATAATATAACTACTATAATACTGCTCCATATGTACAAGGATTTAACTACTATAATACTGCCCCCTACGTACAAGAATATAACTACTATAATACTGCCCCCTATGTACAAGAATATAACTACTATAATACTGCTCCTATGTGCAACAATATAACTACTATAATACTGCCCCTATGTACAAGAATATAACTACTATAATACTGACCCCTATGTACAAGAATATAACTACTATAATACTGCCTCCTATGTACAAGAATATAACTACTATAATACTGCCTCCTATGTACAAGAATATAACTACTATAATACTGCTCCCAATGTACAAGAATATAACTACTATAATACTGCCTCCTATGTACAAGAATATAACTACTATAATACTGCCCCCTATGTACAAGAATATAACTACTATAATACTGCCACCTATGTACAAGAATATAACTACTATAATACTGCACTATGTACAAGACTATGACTACTATAATACAGCCCACTATGTACAAGAATATAACTACTATAATACTGCCTCCTACGTACAAGAATATAACTACTATAATACTGCTCCTATGTACAAGAATATAACTACTATAATACTGCCCCCTATGAACAAGAATATAACTACTATAATACTGCCTCCCATGTACAAGAATGTAACTACTATAATACTGCCCCCTATGTACAAGAATATAATTACTATAATACTGCCTCGCATGTACAAGAATATAACTACTATAATACTGCCCCCTATGTACAAGAATATAACTACTATAATACAGCCCCCTATGTACAAGAATATAACTACTATAATACTGCTCCTATGTGCAACAATATAACTACTATAATACTGCTCCTATGTACAAGAATATAACTACTATAATACTACCCCCTATGTATAAGAATATAACTACTATAATACAGCCCCCTATGTACAAGAATATAACTACTATAATACTGCCTCCTACGTACAAGAATATAACTACTATAATACTGCTCCTATGTACAAGAATATAACTACTATAATACTGCCCCCTATGAACAAGAATATAACTACTATAATACTGCCTCCCATGTACAAGAATGTAACTACTATAATACTGCCCCCTATGTACAAGAATATAATTACTATAATACTGCCTCGCATGTACAAGAATATAACTACTATAATACTGCCCCCTATGTACAAGAATATAACTACTATAATACAGCCCCCTATGTACAAGAATATAACAACTATAATACTGCCCCCTATGTACAAGAATATAACTACTATAATACTGTCTCCTATGTACAAGAATATAACTACTATAATACTGCCCCCTATGTACAAGAATATAACTACTATAATACTGCCTCCTGTGTACCAGAATATAACTACTATAATACAGCCCCCTATGTACAAGAATATAACTACTATAATACTGTCTCCTACGTACAAGAATATAACTACTATAATACTGCTCCTATGTACAAGAATATAACTAATATAATACTGCCCCCTATGAACAAGAATATAACTACTATAATACTGCCTCCCATGTACAAGAATGTAACTACTATAATACTGCCCCCTATGTACAAGAATATAACTACTATAATACTGCCTCGCATGTACAAGAATATAACTACTATAATACTGCCCCCTATGTACAAGAATATAACTACTATAATTCTACCTCCTATGTACAAGAATATAACTACTATAATACTGCACTATGTACAAGACTATAACTACTATAATACAGCCCCCTATGTACAAGAATATAACTACTATAATACTGCCTGTTATGTACAAGAATATAACTACTATAATACTGCTCCCTATGTACAAGAATATAACTACTATAATACTGCCTCCTATGTACAAGAATATAACTACTATAATACTGCCCCCTATGTACAAGACTATAACTACTATAATACTGCTCCTATGTACAAAAATATAACTACTATAATACTGCCCCCTATGTACAAGAATATAGCTACTATAATACTGCCTCGCATGTACAAGAATATAACTACTATAATACTGCCCCCTATGTACAAGAATACAACTACTATAATACTGCCCCTATGTACAAGAATATAACTACTATAATACTGCCCCCCATGTTCAAGAATATAACTACTATAATACTGCCCCCCATGTACAAGAATATAACTACTATAATACTGCCCCCTATATACAAAAATATAACTACTATAATACTGCCCCCTATGTACAGGAATATAACTACTATAATACTGCTCCCTATGTACAAGAATATAACTACTATATTACTGCCCCTATGTACAAGAATAGAACTACTGTAATACTGCTCCCTATGTACAAGAATATAACTACAATAATACTGCCCCTATGTACAGGAATATAACTACTATAATACTGCCCCCCATGTACAGGAATATAACTACTATAATTCTGCCCTCCATGTACAAGAATATAACTACTATAATACTGCCCTCTATGTCAAAGAATATAACTACTATAATACTGCCCTCTATGTACAAGAATATAACTACCTTAATACTGCTCCATATGTACAAGAATATAACTACTATAATACTGCCCCCTATGTACAATAATATAACTACTATAATACTGCTCCATATGTACAAGGATTTAACTACTATAATACTGCCCCCTACGTACAAGAATATAACTACTATAATACTGCCCCCTATGTACAAGAATATAACTACTATAATACTGCCTCCTACGTACAAGAATATAACTACTATAATACTGCTCCTATGTACAAGAATATAACTACTATAATACTGCCCCCTATGAACAAGAATATAACTACTATAATACTGCCTCCCATGTACAAGAATGTAACTACTATAATACTGCCCCCTATGTACAAGAATATAATTACTATAATACTGCCTCGCATGTACAAGAATATAACTACTATAATACTGCCCCCTATGTACAAGAATATAACTACTATAATACAGCCCCCTATGTACAAGAATATAACAACTATAATACTGCCCCCTATGTACAAGAATATAACTACTATAATACTGTCTCCTATGTACAAGAATATAACTACTATAATACTGCCCCCTATGTACAAGAATATAACTACTATAATACTGCCTCCTGTGTACCAGAATATAACTACTATAATACAGCCCCCTATGTACAAGAATATAACTACTATAATACTGTCTCCTACGTACAAGAATATAACTACTATAATACTGCTCCTATGTACAAGAATATAACTAATATAATACTGCCCCCTATGAACAAGAATATAACTACTATAATACTGCCTCCCATGTACAAGAATGTAACTACTATAATACTGCCCCCTATGTACAAGAATATAACTACTATAATACTGCCTCGCATGTACAAGAATATAACTACTATAATACTGCCCCCTATGTACAAGAATATAACTACTATAATTCTACCTCCTATGTACAAGAATATAACTACTATAATACTGCACTATGTACAAGACTATAACTACTATAATACAGCCCCCTATGTACAAGAATATAACTACTATAATACTGCCTGTTATGTACAAGAATATAACTACTATAATACTGCTCCCTATGTACAAGAATATAACTACTATAATACTGCCTCCTATGTACAAGAATATAACTACTATAATACTGCCCCCTATGTACAAGACTATAACTACTATAATACTGCTCCTATGTACAAAAATATAACTACTATAATACTGCCCCCTATGTACAAGAATATAGCTACTATAATACTGCCTCGCATGTACAAGAATATAACTACTATAATACTGCCCCCTATGTACAAGAATACAACTACTATAATACTGCCCCCTATGTACAAGAATATAACTACTATAATACTGCCCCCCATGTTCAAGAATATAACTACTATAATACTGCCCCCCATGTACAAGAATATAACTACTATAATACTGCCCCCTATATACAAAAATATAACTACTATAATACTGCCCCCTATGTACAGGAATATAACTACTATAATACTGCTCCCTATGTACAAGAATATAACTACTATATTACTGCCCCTATGTACAAGAATAGAACTACTGTAATACTGCTCCCTATGTACAAGAATATAACTACAATAATACTGCCCCTATGTACAGGAATATAACTACTATAATACTGCCCCCCATGTACAGGAATATAACTACTATAATTCTGCCCTCCATGTACAAGAATATAACTACTATAATACTGCCCTCTATGTCAAAGAATATAACTACTATAATACTGCCCTCTATGTACAAGAATATAACTACCTTAATACTGCTCCATATGTACAAGAATATAACTACTATAATACTGCCCCCTATGTACAATAATATAACTACTATAATACTGCTCCATATGTACAAGGATTTAACTACTATAATACTGCCCCCTACGTACAAGAATATAACTACTATAATACTGCCCCCTATGTACAAGAATATAACTACTATAATACTGCTCCTATGTGCAACAATATAACTACTATAATACTGCCCCTATGTACAAGAATATAACTACTATAATACTGACCTCTATGTACAAGAATATAACTACTATAATACTGCCTCCTATGTACAAGAATATAACTACTATAATACTGCCTCCTATGTACAAGAATATAACTACTATAATACTGCTCCCAATGTACAAGAATATAACTACTATAATACTGCCTCCTATGTACAAGAATATAACTACTATAATACTGCCCCCTATGTACAAGAATATAACTACTATAATACTGCCACCTATGTACAAGAATATAACTACTATAATACTGCACTATGTACAAGACTATGACTACTATAATACAGCCCCCTATGTACAAGAATATAACTACTATAATACTGCCTCCTACGTACAAGAATATAACTACTATAATACTGCTCCTATGTACAAGAATATAACTACTATAATACTGCCCCCTATGAACAAGAATATAACTACTATAATACTGCCTCCCATGTACAAGAATGTAACTACTATAATACTGCCCCCTATGTACAAGAATATAATTACTATAATACTGCCTCGCATGTACAAGAATATAACTACTATAATACTGCCCCCTATGTACAAGAATATAACTACTATAATACAGCCCCCTATGTACAAGAATATAACTACTATAATACTGCCCCCTATGTACAAGAATATAACTACTATAATACTGCCTCCTATGTACAAGAATATAACTACTATAATACTGCCCACTATGTACAAGAATATAACTACTATAATACTGCCTCCTGTGTACCAGAATATAACTACTATAATACAGCCCCCTATGTACAAGAATATAACTACTATAATACTGCTCCTATGTACAAGAATATAACTACTATAATACTGCCCCCTATGAACAAGAATATAACTACTATAATACTGCCTCCCATGTACAAGAATGTAACTACTATAATACTGCCCCCTATGTACAAGAATATAACTACTATAATACTGCCTCGCATGTACAAGAATATAACTACTATAATACTGCCCCCTATGTACAAGAATATACCTACTATAATAATGCCCCCTATGTACAAGAATATACCTACTATAATTCTACCTCCTATGTACAAGACTATAACTACTATAATACTGCACTATGTACAAGACTATAACTACTATAATACAGCCCCCTATGTACAAGACTATAACTACTATAATACAGCCCCCTATGTACAAGAATATAACTACTATAATACTGCCTCCTGTGTACAAGAATATAACTACTATAATAATGCTCCTATGTACAAGAATATAACTACTATAATACTGCCCCCTATGTACAAGAATATAACTACTATAATACTGCCTCGCATGTACAAGAATATAACTACTATAATACTGCCCCCTATGTACAAGAATACAACTACTATAATACTGCCCCCTATGTACAAGAATATAACTACTATAATACTGCCCCCCATGTTCAAGAATATAACTACTATAATACTGCCCCCCATGTACAAGAATATAACTACTATAATACTGCCTCCTATGTACAAGAATATAACTACTATAATACTGCCCCCTATGTACAAGAATATAACTACTATAATACTGCCCGCTATGTACAAGAATATAACTACTATAATACTGCCCCCTATGTACAAGAATATAACTACTATAATACTGCCTCCTACGTACAAGACTATAACTACTATAATACTGCCCCCTATGTACAAGAATATAACTACTATAATACTGCCCCCTATGTACAAGAATATAACTACTATAATACTGCCTCCTACGTACAAGAATATAACTACTATAATACTGCCCCCTATGTACAAGAATATAACTACTATAATACTGCCCCCTATGTACAAGAATATAACTACTATAATACTGCCTCCTATGTACAAGAATATAACTACTATAATACTGCCCCCTATATACAAGATTATAACTACTATAATACTGCCCCCTATGTACAAGAATATAACTACCATAATACTGCCCCCTGTGTACAAGAATATAACTACTATAATACTGCCCCCTACGTACAAGAATATAACTACTATAATACTGCTCCTATGTACAAGAATATAAATACTATAATACTGCCTCCTATGTACAAGAATATAACTACTATAATACTGCCCCCCTATGTACAAGAATATAACTACTATAATACTGCCACCTACGTACAAGAATATAACTACTATAATTCTACCTCCTATGTACAAGAATATAACTACTATAATACTGCACTATGTACAAGACTATGACTACTATAATACAGCCCCCTATGTACAAGAATATAACTACTATAATACTGCCTCCTACGTACAAGAATATAACTACTATAATACTGCCCTCTATGAACAAGAATATAACTACTATAATACTGCCTCCCATGTACAAGAATGTAACTACTATAATACTGCCCCCTATGTACAAGAATATAATTTCTATAATACTGCCTCGCATGTACAAGAATATAACTACTATAATACTGCCCCCTATGTACAAGAATATAACTACTATAATACAGCCCCCTATGTACAAGAATATAACTACTATAATACTGCCCCCTATGTACAAGAATATAACTACTATAATACTGCCCCCTATGAACAAGAATATAACTACTATAATACTGCCTCCCATGTACAAGAATATAACTACTATAATACTGCTCCTATGTACAAGAATATAACTACTATAATACTGCTCCTATGTACAAGAATATAACTACTATAATACTGCCTCCTGTGTACCAGAATATAACTACTATAATACAGCCCCCTATGTACAAGAATATAACTACTATAATACTGCTCCTATGTACAAGAATATAACTACTATAATACTGCCCCCTATGAACAAGAATATAACTACTATAATACTGCCTCCCATGTACAAGAATGTAACTACTATAATACTGCCCCCTATGTACAAGAATATAACTACTATAATACTGCCCCCTATGTACAAGAATATACCTACTATAATAATGCCCCTTATGTACAAGAATATACCTACTATAATTCTACCTCCTATGTACAAGACTATAACTACTATAATACTGCACTATGTACAAGACTATAACTACTATAATACAGCCCCCTAGGTACAAGACTATAACTACTATAATACAGCCCCCTATGTACAAGAATATAACTACTATAATACTGCCTCCTGTGTACAAGAATATAACTACTATAATAATGCTCCTATGTACAAGAATATAACTACTATAATACTGCCCCCTATGTACAAGAATATAACTACTATAATACTGCCTCGCATGTACAAGAATATAACTACTATAATACTGCCCCCTATGTACAAGAATACAACTACTATAATACTGCCCCCTATGTACAAGAATATAACTACTATAATACTGCCCCCCATGTTCAAGAATATAACTACTATAATACTGCCCCCCATGTACAAGAATATAACTACTATAATACTGCCTCCTATGTACAAGAATATAACTACTATAATACTGCCCCCTATGTACAAGAATATAACTACTATAATACTGCCCGCTATGTACAAGAATATAACTACTATAATACTGCCCCCTATGTACAAGAATATAACTACTATAATACTGCCTCCTACGTACAAGAATATAACTACTATAATACTGCCCCCTATGTACAAGAATATAACTACTATAATACTGCCCCCTATGTACAAGAATATAACTACTATAATACTGCCTCCTACGTACAAGAATATAACTACTATAATACTGCCCCCTATGTACAAGAATATAACTACTATAATACTGCCCCCTATGTACAAGAATATAACTACTATAATACTGCCTCCTATGTACAAGAATATAACTACTATAATACTGCCCCCCATATACAAGATTATAACTACTATAATACTGCCCCCTATGTACAAGAATATAACTACCATAATACTGCCCCCTATGTACAAGAATATAACTACTATAATACTGCCCCCTACGTACAAGAATATAACTACTATAATACTGCTCCTATGTACAAGAATATAAATACTATAATACTGCCCCCTATGTACAAGAATATAACTACTATAATACTGCCCCCCTATGTACAAGAATATAACTACTATAATACTGCCACCTACGTACAAGAATATAACTACTATAATTCTACCTCCTATGTACAAGAATATAACTACTATAATACTGCACTATGTACAAGACTATGACTACTATAATACAGCCCCCTATGTACAAGAATATAACTACTATAATACTGCCTCCTACGTACAAGAATATAACTACTATAATACTGCCCTCTATGAACAAGAATATAACTACTATAATACTGCCTCCCATGTACAAGAATGTAACTACTATAATACTGCCCCCTATGTACAAGAATATAATTTCTATAATACTGCCTCGCATGTACAAGAATATAACTACTATAATACTGCCCCCTATGTACAAGAATATAACTACTATAATACAGCCCCCTATGTACAAGAATATAACTACTATAATACTGCCCCCTATGTACAAGAATATAACTACTATAATACTGCTCCCTATGTACAAGAATATAACTACTATAATACTGCTCCTATGTACAAGAATATAACTACTATAATACTGCCTCCTGTGTACCAGAATATAACTACTATAATACAGCCCCCTATGTACAAGAATATAACTACTATAATACTGCTCCTATGTACAAGAATATAACTACTATAATACTGCCCCCTATGAACAAGAATATAACTACTATAATACTGCCTCCCATGTACAAGAATGTAACTACTATAATACTGCCCCCTATGTACAAGAATATAACTACTATAATACTGCCCCCTATGTACAAGAATATACCTACTATAATAATGCCCCTTATGTACAAGAATATACCTACTATAATTCTACCTCCTATGTACAAGACTATAACTACTATAATTCTACCTCCTATGTACAAGACTATAACTACTATAATACAGCCCCCTAGGTACAAGACTATAACTACTATAATACAGCCCCCTATGTACAAGAATATAACTACAATAATACTGCCTCCTATGTACAAGAATATAACTACTATAATACTGCTCCTATGTACAAGAATATAACTACTATAATACTGCCCCCTATGTACAAGAATATAACTACTATAATACTGCCTCGCATGTACAAGAATATAACTACTATAATACTGCCCCTATGTACAAGAATACAACTACTATAATACTGCCCCCCATGTTCAAGAATATAACTACTATAATACTGCCCCCCATGTACAAGTATATAACTACTATAATACTGCCTCCTATGTACAAGAATATAACTACTATAATACTGCCCCCTATGTACAAGAATATAACTACTATAATACTGCCCGCTATGTACAAGAATATAACTACTATAATACTGCCCCCTATGTACAAGAATATAACTACTATAATACTGCCTCCTACGTACAAGAATATAACTACTATAATACTGCCCCCTATGTACAAGAATATAACTACTATAATACTGCCCCCTATGTACAAGAATATAACTAATATAATACTGCCTCCTACGTACAAGAATATAACTACTATAATACTGCCCCCTATGTACAAGAATATAACTACTATAATACTGCTCCTATGTACAAGGATATAACTACTATAATACTGCCTCCTATGTACAAGAATATAACTACTATAATACTGCCCCCTATATACAAGATTATAACTACTATAATACTCCCCCCTATGTACAAGAATATAACTACCATAATACTGCCTCCTATGTACAAGAATATAACTCCTATAATACTGCCCCCTATGTACAAGAATATAACTACTATAATACTGCCTCCTATGTACAAGAATATAACTACTATAATACTGCCCCCTATGTACAAGAATATATCTAATATAATACTGCCCCCCTATGTACAAGAATATAACTACTATAATACTGACCCCTATGTACAAGAATATAACTACTATAATACTGCCTCCTGTGTACCAGAATATAACTACTATAATACAGCCCACTACGTACAAGAATATAACTACTATAATACTGCCCCCTATGTACAAGAATATAACTACTATAATACTGCCCCCTATGTACAAGAATATAACTACTATAATACAGCCTCCTATGTACAAGAATATAACTACTATAATACTGCCCCCTATATACAAGATTATAACTACTAAAATACTGCCCCCTATGTACAAGAATATAACTACCATAATACTGCCCCCTATGTACAAGAATATAACTACTATAATACTGCCCCCTACGTACAAGAATATAACTACTATAATACTGCTCCTATGTACAAGAATATAAATACTATAATACTGCCCCCTATGTACAAGAATATAACTACTATAATACTGCCCCCTATGTACAAGAATATATCTACTATTATACTGCTCTTTATGTACAAGAATATACCTACTATAATACTGCCCCCTATGTACAAGAATATAACTACTATAATACTGCTGCTATGTACAAGAATATAACTACTATAATACTGCCTCCTATGTACAAGAATATAACTACTATAATACTGCCTCCTATGTACAAGAATATAACTACTATAATACTGCCCCCTATGTACAAGAATATAACTACTATAATACTGCCCCCTATATACAAGAATATAACTACTATAATACTGCCCCCTATGTACAAGAATATAACTACTATAATACTGCCCCCTATGTACAAGAATATAACTACTATAATACTGCTCCTATGTACAAGAATATAACTACAATAATACTGCCCCCAATGTACAAGAATATAACTACTATAATACTGCCCCCAATGTACAAGAATATAACTACTATAATACTGCCCCCTATGTACAAGAATATAACTACTATAATACTGCCCCCTATGTACAAGAATATAACTACTATAATACTGCCCCCTATGTACAAGAATATAACTACTA
The DNA here is from genome assembly GCF_035609145.1 of Eleutherodactylus coqui. Taxonomy (NCBI): domain Eukaryota; kingdom Metazoa; phylum Chordata; class Amphibia; order Anura; family Eleutherodactylidae; genus Eleutherodactylus; species Eleutherodactylus coqui. The sequence continues at coordinate 343,096,308 of NC_089838.1, forward strand.
TAATACTGCCCCCTATATACTAGAATATAACTACTATAATACTGCTCCTATGTACAAGAATATAACTACAATAATACTGCCCCCAATGTACAAGAATATAACTACTATAATACTGCCCCCAATGTACAAGAATATAACTACTATAATACTGCTCCCTATGAACAAGAATATAACTACTATAATGCTGCTCCTATGTACAAGAATATAACTACTATAATACTGCCTGCTATGTACAAGAATATAACTACTATAATACTCCCCCCTATGTACAAGAATATAACTACTATAATACTGCCTCCCATGTACAAGAATATAACTACTATAATACTGCCCCCTATGTACAAGAATATAATTACTATAATACTGCCCCTAGGTACAAGAATATAACTACTATAATACTGCCTCGCATGTACATGAATATAACTACTATAATATTGCCCTCTATGTACAAGAATATAACTACTATAATACTGCCCCCTATGTACAAGAATATTACTACTATAATACTGCCCCCCATGTACAAGAATAGAACTACTATAATACTGCCCCCCATGTACAAGAATATAACTACTATAATACTGCCCCCTATGTACAAGAATATAACTACTATAATACTGCCCCCAATGTACAAGAATTTAACTACTATAATACTGCTCCTATGTACAAGAATATAACTACTATAATACTGCCCCCTATGTACAAGAATAAAAGTACTATAATACTGCCCCATATGTACAGGAGTATAACTACTATAATACTGCCCCCTGTGTACAAGTATATAACTACTATAATACTGCCCCCTATGTACAAGAATATAACTACTATAATACTGCTCCTATGTACAATAATATATCTACTATAATACTGCCTCCTATGTACAAGAATATAACTACTATAATACTGCCCCCTATGTACAAGAATATAACTACTATAATACTGCCTCCTATGTACAAGAATATAACTACTATAATACTGCCCCCAATGTACAAGAATTTAACTACAATAATACTGCCCCCAATGTACAAGAATATAACTACTATAATTCTGCTCCCTATGTACAAGAATATAACTACTATAAAGCTGCTCCTATGTACAAGAATATAACTACTATAATACTGCCTCCTATGTACAAGAATATAACTACTATAATACTGCCCCCTATGTACAAGAATATAACTACTATAATACTGCCTCCCATGTACAAGAATATAACTACTATAATACTGCTCCCTATGTACAAGAATATAATTACTATAATACTGCCCCTAGGTACAAGAATATAAGTACTATAATACTGCCTCGCATGTACATGAAAATAACTACTATAATATTGCCCCCTATGTACAAGAATATAACTACTATAATACTGCCCCCTATGTACAAGAATATAACTACTATAATACTGCCCCCCATGTACAAGAATAGAACTACTATAATACTGCCCCCCATGTACAAGAATATAACTACTATAATACTGCCCCCTATGTACAAGAATATAACTACTATAATACTGCCCCCTATGTACAAGAATATAACTACTATAATACTGCCTCCTGTGTACAAGAATACAACTACTATAATACTGCCCCCCATGTTCAAGAATATAACTACTATAATACTGCCCCCCATGTACAAGTATATAACTACTATAATACTGCCTCCTATGTACAAGAATATAACTACTATAATACTGCCCCCTATGTACAAGAATATAACTACTATAATACTGCCCGCTATGTACAAGAATATAACTACTATAATACTGCCCCCTATGTACAAGAATATAACTACTATAATACTGCCTCCTACGTACAAGAATATAACTACTATAATACTGCCCCCTATGTACAAGAATATAACTACTATAATACTGCCCCCTATGTACAAGAATATAACTAATATAATACTGCCTCCTACGTACAAGAATATAACTACTATAATACTGCCCCCTATGTACAAGAATATAACTACTATAATACTGCTCCTATGTACAAGGATATAACTACTATAATACTGCCTCCTATGTACAAGAATATAACTACTATAATACTGCCCCCTATATACAAGATTATAACTACTATAATACTCCCCCCTATGTACAAGAATATAACTACCATAATACTGCCTCCTATGTACAAGAATATAACTCCTATAATACTGCCCCCTATGTACAAGAATATAACTACTATAATACTGCCTCCTATGTACAAGAATATAACTACTATAATACTGCCCCCTATGTACAAGAATATATCTAATATAATACTGCCCCCCTATGTACAAGAATATAACTACTATAATACTGACCCCTATGTACAAGAATATAACTACTATAATACTGCCTCCTGTGTACCAGAATATAACTACTATAATACAGCCCACTACGTACAAGAATATAACTACTATAATACTGCCCCCTATGTACAAGAATATAACTACTATAATACTGCCCCCTATGTACAAGAATATAACTACTATAATACAGCCTCCTATGTACAAGAATATAACTACTATAATACTGCCCCCTATATACAAGATTATAACTACTAAAATACTGCCCCCTATGTACAAGAATATAACTACCATAATACTGCCCCCTATGTACAAGAATATAACTACTATAATACTGCCCCCTACGTACAAGAATATAACTACTATAATACTGCTCCTATGTACAAGAATATAAATACTATAATACTGCCCCCTATGTACAAGAATATAACTACTATAATACTGCCCCCTATGTACAAGAATATATCTACTATTATACTGCTCTTTATGTACAAGAATATACCTACTATAATACTGCCCCCTATGTACAAGAATATAACTACTATAATACTGCTGCTATGTACAAGAATATAACTACTATAATACTGCCTCCTATGTACAAGAATATAACTACTATAATACTGCCTCCTATGTACAAGAATATAACTACTATAATACTGCCCCCTATGTACAAGAATATAACTACTATAATACTGCCCCCTATATACAAGAATATAACTACTATAATACTGCCCCCTATGTACAAGAATATAACTACTATAATACTGCCCCCTATGTACAAGAATATAACTACTATAATACTGCTCCTATGTACAAGAATATAACTACAATAATACTGCCCCCAATGTACAAGAATATAACTACTATAATACTGCCCCGAATGTACAAGAATATAACTACTATAATACTGCCCCCTATGTACAAGAATATAACTACTATAATACTGCCCCCTATGTACAAGAATATAACTACTATAATACTGCCCCCTATGTACAAGAATATAACTACTATAATACTGCCCCCTATATACTAGAATATAACTACTATAATACTGCTCCTATGTACAAGAATATAACTACAATAATACTGCCCCCAATGTACAAGAATATAACTACTATAATACTGCCCCCAATGTACAAGAATATAACTACTATAATACTGCTCCCTATGAACAAGAATATAACTACTATAATGCTGCTCCTATGTACAAGAATATAACTACTATAATACTGCCTGCTATGTACAAGAATATAACTACTATAATACTCCCCCCTATGTACAAGAATATAACTACTATAATACTGCCTCCCATGTACAAGAATATAACTACTATAATACTGCCCCCTATGTACAAGAATATAATTACTATAATACTGCCCCTAGGTACAAGAATATAACTACTATAATACTGCCTCGCATGTACATGAATATAACTACTATAATATTGCCCTCTATGTACAAGAATATAACTACTATAATACTGCCCCCTATGTACAAGAATATTACTACTATAATACTGCCCCCCATGTACAAGAATAGAACTACTATAATACTGCCCCCCATGTACAAGAATATAACTACTATAATACTACCCCTATGTACAAGAATATAACTACTATAATACTGCCCCCAATGTACAAGAATTTAACTACTATAATACTGCTCCTATGTACAAGAATATAACTACTATAATACTGCCCCCTATGTACAAGAATAAAAGTACTATAATACTGCCCCATATGTACAGGAGTATAACTACTATAATACTGCCCCCTGTGTACAAGTATATAACTACTATAATACTGCCCCCTATGTACAAGAATATAACTACTATAATACTGCTCCTATGTACAATAATATATCTACTATAATACTGCCTCCTATGTACAAGAATATAACTACTATAATACTGCCCCCTATGTACAAGAATATAACTACTATAATACTGCCTCCTATGTACAAGAATATAACTACTATAATACTGCCCCCAATGTACAAGAATTTAACTACAATAATACTGCCCCCAATGTACAAGAATATAACTACTATAATTCTGCTCCCTATGTACAAGAATATAACTACTATAAAGCTGCTCCTATGTACAAGAATATAACTACTATAATACTGCCTCCTATGTACAAGAATATAACTACTATAATACTGCCCCCTATGTACAAGAATATAACTACTATAATACTGCCTCCCATGTACAAGAATATAACTACTATAATACTGCTCCCTATGTACAAGAATATAATTACTATAATACTGCCCCTAGGTACAAGAATATAAGTACTATAATACTGCCTCGCATGTACATGAAAATAACTACTATAATATTGCCCCCTATGTACAAGAATATAACTACTATAATACTGCCCCCTATGTACAAGAATATAACTACTATAATACTGCCCCCCATGTACAAGAATAGAACTACTATAATACTGCCCCCCATGTACAAGAATATAACTACTATAATACTGCCCCCTATGTACAAGAATATAACTACTATAATACTGCCCCTATGTACAAGAATATAACTACTATAATACTGCCTGCTATGTACAAGAATATAACTACTATAATACTGCCCCCTATGTACAAGAATATAACTACTATAATACTGCCCCCTAAGTACAAGAATAAAACTACTATAATACTGCCCCCTATGTGCAAGAATATAACTACTATAATACTGCCCCCTATGTACAAGAATATATCTACTATAATATTGCCCCTATGTACAAGAATATAACTACTATAATATTGCCCCTATGTACAAGAATATAACTACTATAATTGCCTCCTATGTACAAGAATATAACTACTATATTACTGCCCCTATGTACAAGAATAGAACTACTGTAATACTGCTCCCTATGTACAAGAATATAACTACTATAATACTGCCCCTATGTACAGGAATATAACTACTATAATACTGCCCCCCATGTACAGGAATATAACTACTATAATACTGCCCCCCATGTACAGGAATATAACAACTATAATTCTGCCCTCTATGTGCAAGAATATAACTACTATAATACTGCCCTCTATGTACAAGAATATAACTACTATAATACTGCCCTCTATGAACAAGAATATAACTACCTTAATACTGCTCCATATGTACAAGAATATAACTACTATAATACTGCCCCCTATGTACAAGAATATAACTACTATAATACTGCCCCCAATGTACAAGAATTTAACTACTATAATACTGCTCCTATGTACAAGAATATAACTACTATAATACTGCCCCCTATGTACAAGAATAAAAGTACTATAATACTGCCCCATATGTACAGGAGTATAACTACTATAATACTGCCCCCTGTGTACAAGTATATAACTACTATAATACTGCCCCCTATGTACAAGAATATAACTACTATAATACTGCTCCTATGTACAATAATATATCTACTATAATACTGCCTCCTATGTACAAGAATATAACTACTATAATACTGCCCCCTATGTACAAGAATATAACTACTATAATACTGCCTCCTATGTACAAGAATATAACTACTATAATACTGCCCCCAATGTACAAGAATTTAACTACAATAATACTGCCCCCAATGTACAAGAATATAACTACTATAATTCTGCTCCCTATGTACAAGAATATAACTACTATAAAGCTGCTCCTATGTACAAGAATATAACTACTATAATACTGCCTCCTATGTACAAGAATATAACTACTATAATACTGCCCCCTATGTACAAGAATATAACTACTATAATACTGCCTCCCATGTACAAGAATATAACTACTATAATACTGCTCCCTATGTACAAGAATATAATTACTATAATACTGCCCCTAGGTACAAGAATATAAGTACTATAATACTGCCTCGCATGTACATGAAAATAACTACTATAATATTGCCCCCTATGTACAAGAATATAACTACTATAATACTGCCCCCTATGTACAAGAATATAACTACTATAATACTGCCCCCCATGTACAAGAATAGAACTACTATAATACTGCCCCCCATGTACAAGAATATAACTACTATAATACTGCCCCCTATGTACAAGAATATAACTACTATAATACTGCCCCTATGTACAAGAATATAACTACTATAATACTGCCTGCTATGTACAAGAATATAACTACTATAATACTGCCCCCTATGTACAAGAATATAACTACTATAATACTGCCCCCTAAGTACAAGAATAAAACTACTATAATACTGCCCCCTATGTGCAAGAATATAACTACTATAATACTGCCCCCTATGTACAAGAATATATCTACTATAATATTGCCCCTATGTACAAGAATATAACTACTATAATATTGCCCCTATGTACAAGAATATAACTACTATAATTGCCTCCTATGTACAAGAATATAACTACTATATTACTGCCCCTATGTACAAGAATAGAACTACTGTAATACTGCTCCCTATGTACAAGAATATAACTACTATAATACTGCCCCTATGTACAGGAATATAACTACTATAATACTGCCCCCCATGTACAGGAATATAACTACTATAATACTGCCCCCCATGTACAGGAATATAACAACTATAATTCTGCCCTCTATGTGCAAGAATATAACTACTATAATACTGCCCTCTATGTACAAGAATATAACTACTATAATACTGCCCTCTATGAACAAGAATATAACTACCTTAATACTGCTCCATATGTACAAGAATATAACTACTATAATACTGCCCCCTATGTACAATAATATAACTACTATAATACTGATCCATATGTACAAGGATATAACTACTATAATACTGCCCCCTACGTACATGAATATAACTACTATAATACTGCCCCCTATGTACAAGAATATAACTACTATAATACTGCTCCTATGTGCAAGAATATAACTACTATAATACTGCCCCTATGTACAAGAATATAACTACTGCGGAATAAGTTGGCGCTATACAAATAAAGATTATTATTATTACTATAATACTGCCCCCTATGTACAAGAATATAACTACTATAATACTGCCTCCTATGTACAAGAATATAACTACTATAATACTGCCTCCTATGTACAAGAATATAACTACTGTAATACTGCTCCCAATGTACAAGAATATAACTACTATAATACTGCCCCCCATGTACAAGAATATAACTACTATAATACTGCCCCCTATGTACAAGAATATAACTACTATAATACTGCCCCTATGTACAAGAATATAACTACTATAATACTGCCCTATGTACAAGAATATAACTACTATAATACTGCCCCCTATGAACAAGAATATAACTACTATAATACTGCCTCCCATGTACAAGAATGTAACTACTATAATACTGCCCCCTATGTACAAAAATATAACTACTATAATACTGTCCCCTATGTACAACAATATAACGACTATAATACTGCCTCCTATGTACAAGAATATAACTACTATAATACTGCCTCCTATGTACAAGAATATAACTACTATAATACTGCCCCCTTTGTACAAGAATATAACTACTATAATACTGCCTCCCATGTACAAGAATATAACTACTATAAAACTGCCCCCTATGTACAAGAATATACCTACTATAATAATGCCCCTTATGTACAAGAATAGAACTACTATAATTCTACCTCCTATGTACAAGACTATAACTACTATAATACTGCACTATGTACAAGACTATAACTACTATAATACAGCCCCCTATGTACAAGAATATAACTACTATAATACTGCCTCCTATGTACAAGAATATAACTACTATAATACTGCTCCTATGTACAAGAATATAACTACTATAATACTGCCCCCTATGTACAAGAATATAACTACTATAATACTGCTCCCTATGGACAAGAATATAACTACTATAATACTGCCTCCTATGTACAAGAATATAACTACTATAATACTGCCTCCTATGTACAAGAATATAACCATTATAATACTACTCCTATGTACAAGAATATAACTACTATAATACTGCCCCTATATACAAGAATATAACTACTATAATACTGCCCCCCATGTACAAGAATATAACTACTATAATACTACTCCTATGTACAAGACTATAACTACTATAATACTGCCCCCTATGTACAAGAATATAACTACTATATTACTGCCCCTATGTACAAGAATAGAACTACTGTAATACTGCTCCCTATGTACAAGAATATAACTACTATAATACTGCCCCTATGTACAGGAATATAACTACTATAATACTGCCCCCCATGTACAGGAATATAACTACTATAATACTGCCCCCCATGTACAGGAATATAACAACTATAATTCTGCCCTCTATGTACAAGAATATAACTACTATAATACTGCCCTCTATGTACAAGAATATAACTACTATAATACTGCCCTCTATGTACAAGAATATAACTACCTTAATACTGCTCCATATGTACAAGAATATAACTACTATAATACTGCCCCCTATGTACAATAATATAACTACTATAATACTGATCCATATGTACAAGGATATAACTACTATAATACTGCCCCCTACGTACATGAATATAACTACTATAATACTGCCCCCTATGTACAAGAATATAACTACTATAATACTGCTCCTATGTGCAAGAATATAACTACTATAATACTGCCCCTATGTACAAGAATATAACTACTGCGGAATAAGTTGGCGCTATACAAATAAAGATTATTATTATTACTATAATACTGCCCCCTATGTACAAGAATATAACTACTATAATACTGCCCCCTGTGTACAAGAATATAACTACTATAATACTGCTCCCTATGTACAAGAATATAACTACTATAATACTGCCTTCTATGTACAAGAATATAACTCCTATAATACTGCCCCTATGTACAAGAATATAACTACTATAATACTGCCCCCTATGTACAAGAATATAACTACTATAATACTGCCCCCTATGTACAAGAATATAACTACTATAATACTGCTCCTATGTACAAGAATATAACTACTATAATACTGCCCCCTATGTACAGGAATATAACTACTATAATACTGCCCTCTATGTACAAGAATATAACTACTATAATACTGCCCCCTATGTACAAGAATATAACTACTATAATACTGCTCCTACGTACAAGAATATAACTACTATAATACTGCTCCTATGTACAAGAATATAACTACTATAATACTGCCCCCTATGTACAAGAATATAACTACTATAATACTGCTCCCTATGTACAAGAATATAACTACTATAATACTGCCCCCTATGTACAAGAATATAACTACTATAATACTGCCTCCTATGTACAAGAATATAACTACTATAATACTACTCCTATGTACAAGACTATAACTACTATAATACTGCCCCCTATGTACAAGAATATAACTACTATAATACTGCTCCTTTTGTACAAGACTATAACTACTATAATACTGCCCCTATGTACAAGAATATAACTACTATAATACTGCCCCCTATGTACAAGACTATAACTACTATAATACTGCCCCCTATGTACAAGAATATAACTATTATAATACTGCCCCCTATGTACAAGAATATAACTACTATAATACTGCCCCCTATATACAAGAATATAACTACTATAATACTGCCCCCTATGTACAGGAATATAACTACTATAATACTGCTCCCTATGTACAAGAATATACCTACTATATTGCTGCCCCTATGTACAAGAATAGAACTACTGTAATACTGCTCCCTATGTACAAGAATATAACTACCTTAATACTGCTCCATATGTACAAGAATATAACTACTATAATACTGCCCCCTATGTACAATAATATAACTACTATAATACTGCTCCATATGTACAAGGATATAACTACTATAATACTGCCCCCTACGTACAAGAATATAACTACTATAATACTGCCCCCTATGTACAAGAATATAACTACTATAATACTGCTCCTATGTGCAAGAATATAACTACTATAATACTGCCCCTATGTACAAGAATATAACTACTATAATACTGCCCCCTATGTACAAGAATATAACTACTATAATACTGCCTCCTATGTACAAGAATATAACTACTATAATACTGCCTCCTATGTACAAGAATATAACTACTATAATACTGCTCCCAATGTACAAGAATATAACTACTATAATACTGCCTCCTATGTACAAGAATATAACTACTATAATACTGCCCCCTATGTACAAGAATATAACTACTATAATACTGCCCCCTATGTACAAGAATATAACTACTATAATTCTACCTCCTATGTACAAGAATATAACTACTATAATACTGCACTATGTACAAGACTATGACTACTATAATACAGCCCCCTATGTACAAGAATATAACTACTATAATACTGCCTCCTACGTACAAGAATATAACTACTATAATACTGCTCCTATGTACAAGAATATAACTACTATAATACTGCCCCCGATGAACAAGAATATAACTACTATAATACTGCCTCCCATGTACAAGAATATAAATACTATAATACTGCCCCTATGTACAAGAATATAACTACTATAATACTGCTCCCTATGTACAAGAATATAACTACTATAATGCTGCTCCTATGTACAAGAATATAACTACTATAATACTGCCTCCTATGTACAAGAATATAACTACTATAATACTCCCCCCTATGTACAAGAATATAACTACTATAATACTGCCTCCCATGTACAAGAATATAACTACTATAATACTGCCCCCTATGTACAAGAATATAATTACTATAATACTGCCCCTAGGTACAAGAATATAACTACTATAATACTGCCTCGCATGAACATGAATATAACTACTATAATATTGCCCTCTATGTACAAGAATATAACTACTATAATACTGCCCCCTATGTACAAGAATATTACTACTATAATACTGCCCCCCATGTACAAGAATATAACTACTATAATACTGCCCCCTATGAACAAGAATATAACTACTATAATACTGCCCCCTATGAACAAGAATATAACTACTATAATACTGCCTCCCATGTACAAGAATGTAACTACTATAATACTGCCCCCTATGTACAAGAATATAACTACTATAATACTGCCTCGCATGTACAAGAATATAACTACTATAATACTGCCCCCTATGTACAAGAATATAACTACTATAATTCTACCTCCTATGTACAAGAATATAACTACTATAATACTGCACTATGTACAAGAATATAACTACTATAATACTGCCTCCTATGTACAAGAATATAACGACTATAATACTGCCCCCCATGTAGAAGAATATAACTACTATAATACTGCCTCCTATGTACAAGAATATAACTACTATAATACTGCCTCCTATGTACAAGACTATAACTACTATAATACTGCCTTCTATGTACAAGAATATAACTCCTATAATACTGCCCCTATGTACAAGAATATAACTACTATAATACTGCTCCTATGTACAAGAATATAACTACTATAATACTGCTCCTATGTACAAGAATATAACTACTATAATACTGCCTCCCATGTACAAGAATGTAACTACTATAATACTGCCCCCTATGTACAAGAATATAATTACTATAATACTGCCTCGCATGTACAAGAATATAACTACTATAATACTGCCCCCTATGTACAAGAATATAACTACTATAATACAGCCCCTTATGTACAAGAATATAACTACTATAAAACTGCCCCCTATGTACAAGAATATAACTACTATAATACTGCCTCCTATGTACAAGAATATAACTACTATAATACTGCCCCCTATGTACAAGAATATAACTAGTATAATACTGCCCCCTATGTACAAGAATATAACTACTATAATACTGCCTCCTATGTACAAGAATATAACTACTATAATACTGCCCCCTATATACAAGAATATAACTACTATAATACTGCCCCCTATGTACAAGAATATAACTACCATAATACTGCCCCCTATGTACAAGAATATAACTACTATAATACTGCCCCCTACGTACAAGAATATAACTACTATAATACTGCTCCTATGTACAAGAATATAAATACTATAATACTGCCCCTATGTACAAGAATATAACTACTATAATACTGCCCCCTATGTACAAGAATATATCTACTATTATACTGCTCTCTATGTACAAGAATATACCTACTATAATACTGCCCCCTATGTACAAGAATATAACTACTATAATACTGCTGCTATTTACAAGAATATAACTACTATAATACTGCCTCCTATGTACAAGAATGTAACTACTATAATACTGCCCCCTGTGTACAAGAATATAACTACTATAATACTGCTCCCTATGTACAAGAATATAACTACTATAATACTGCCTTCTATGTACAAGAATATAACTCCTATAATACTGCCCCTATGTACAAGAATATAACTACTATAATACTGCCCCCTATGTACAAGAATATAACTACTATAATACTGCCCCCTATGTACAAGAATTTAACTACTATAATACTGCTCCTATGTACAAGAATATAACTACTATAATACTGCCCCCTATGTACAGGAATATAACTACTATAATACTGCCCTCTATGTACAAGAATATAACTACTATAATACTGCCCCCTATGTACAAGAATATAACTACTATAATACTGCTCCTACGTACAAGAATATAACTACTATAATACTGCTCCTATGTACAAGAATATAACTACTATAATACTGCCCCCTATGTACAAGAATATAACTACTATAATACTGCTCCCTATGTACAAGAATATAACTACTATAATACTGCCCCCTATGTACAAGAATATAACTACTATAATACTGCCTCCTATGTACAAGAATATAACTACTATAATACTACTCCTATGTACAAGACTATAACTACTATAATACTGCCCCCTATGTACAAGAATATAACTACTATAATACTGCTCCTATGTACAAGACTATAACTACTATAATACTGCCCCTATGTACAAGAATATAACTACTATAATACTGCCCCCTATGTACAAGACTATAACTACTATAATACTGCCCCCTATGTACAAGAATATAACTATTATAATACTGCCCCCTATGTACAAGAATATAACTACTATAATACTGCCCCCTATATACAAGAATATAACTACTATAATACTGCCCCCTATGTACAGGAATATAACTACTATAATACTGCTCCCTATGTACAAGAATATACCTACTATATTGCTGCCCCTATGTACAAGAATAGAACTACTGTAATACTGCTCCCTATGTACAAGAATATAACTACCTTAATACTGCTCCATATGTACAAGAATATAACTACTATAATACTGCCCCCTATGTACAATAATATAACTACTATAATACTGCCCCTATGTACAAGAATATAACTACTATAATACTGCCCCCTATGTACAAGAATATATCTACTATTATACTGCTCTCTATGTACAAGAATATACCTACTATAATACTGCCCCCTATGTACAAGAATATAACTACTATAATACTGCTGCTATTTACAAGAATATAACTACTATAATACTGCCTCCTATGTACAAGAATGTAACTACTATAATACTGCCCCCTGTGTACAAGAATATAACTACTATAATACTGCTCCCTATGTACAAGAATATAACTACTATAATACTGCCTTCTATGTACAAGAATATAACTCCTATAATACTGCCCCTATGTACAAGAATATAACTACTATAATACTGCCCCCTATGTACAAGAATATAACTACTATAATACTGCCCCCTATGTACAAGAATATAACTACTATAATACTGCTCCTATGTACAAGAATATAACTACTATAATACTGCCCCCTATGTACAGGAATATAACTACTATAATACTGCCCTCTATGTACAAGAATATAACTACTATAATACTGCCCCCTATGTACAAGAATATAACTACTATAATACTGCTCCTACGTACAAGAATATAACTACTATAATACTGCTCCTATGTACAAGAATATAACTACTATAATACTGCCCCCTATGTACAAGAATATAACTACTATAATACTGCTCCCTATGTACAAGAATATAACTACTATAATACTGCCCCCTATGTACAAGAATATAACTACTATAATACCGCCTCCTATGTACAAGAATATAACTACTATAATACTACTCCTATGTACAAGACTATAACTACTATAATACTGCCCCCTATGTACAAGAATATAACTACTATAATACTGCTCCTATGTACAAGACTATAACTACTATAATACTGCCCCTATGTACAGGAATATAACTACTATAATACTGCCCCCTATGTACAAGACTATAACTACTATAATACTGCCCCCTATGTACAAGAATATAACTATTATAATACTGCCCCCTATGTACAAGAATATAACTACTATAATACTGCCCCCTATATACAAGAATATAACTACTATAATACTGCCCCCTATGTACAGGAATATAACTACTATAATACTGCTCCCTATGTACAAGAATATACCTACTATATTGCTGCCCCTATGTACAAGAATAGAACTACTGTAATACTGCTCCCTATGTACAAGAATATAACTACCTTAATACTGCTCCATATGTACAAGAATATAACTACTATAATACTGCCCCCTATGTACAAGAATATAACTATTATAATACTGCCCCCTATGTACAAGAATATAACTACTATAATACTGCCCCCTATATACAAGAATATAACTACTATAATACTGCCCCCTATGTACAGGAATATAACTACTATAATACTGCTCCCTATGTACAAGAATATACCTACTATATTGCTGCCCCTATGTACAAGAATAGAACTACTGTAATACTGCTCCATATGTACAAGGATATAACTACTATAATACTGCCCCCTACGTACAAGAATATAACTACTATAATACTGCCCCCTATGTACAAGAATATAACTACTATAATACTGCTCCTATGTGCAAGAATATAACTACTATAATACTGCCCCTATGTACAAGAATATAACTACTATAATACTGCCCCCTATGTACAAGAATATAACTACTATAATACTGCCTCCTATGTACAAGAATATAACTACTATAATACTGCCTCCTATGTACAAGAATATAACTACTATAATACTGCTCCCAATGTACAAGAATATAACTACTATAATACTGCCTCCTATGTACAAGAATATAACTACTATAATACTGCCCCCTATGTACAAGAATATAACTACTATAATACTGCCCCCTATGTACAAGAATATAACTACTATAATTCTACCTCCTATGTACAAGAATATAACTACTATAATACTGCACTATGTACAAGACTATGACTACTATAATACAGCCCCCTATGTACAAGAATATAACTACTATAATACTGCCTCCTACGTACAAGAATATAACTACTATAATACTGCTCCTATGTACAAGAATATAACTACTATAATACTGCCCCCTATGAACAAGAATATAACTACTATAATACTGCCTCCCATGTACAAGAATATAAATACTATAATACTGCCCCTATGTACAAGAATATAACTACTATAATACTGCTCCCTATGTACAAGAATATAACTACTATAATGCTGCTCCTATGTACAAGAATATAACTACTATAATACTGCCTCCTATGTACAAGAATATAACTACTATAATACTCCCCCCTATGTACAAGAATATAACTACTATAATACTGCCTCCCATGTACAAGAATATAACTACTATAATACTGCCCCCTATGTACAAGAATATAATTACTATAATACTGCCCCTAGGTACAAGAATATAACTACTATAATACTGCCTCGCATGAACATGAATATAACTACTATAATATTGCCCTCTATGTACAAGAATATAACTACTATAATACTGCCCCCTATGTACAAGAATATTACTACTATAATACTGCCCCCCATGTACAAGAATATAACTACTATAATACTGCCCCCCATGTACAAGAATATAACTACTATAATACTGCCCCCTATGTACAAGAATATAACTACTATAATACTGCCCCCAATGTACAAGAATTTAACTACTATAATACTGCTCCTATGTACAAGAATATAACTACTATAATACTGCCCCCTATGTACAAGAATAAAAGTACTATAATACTGCCCCATATGTACAGGAGTATAACTACTATAATACTGCCCCCTGTGTACAAGTATATAACTACTATAATACTGCCCCCTATGTACAAGAATATAACTACTATAATACTGCTCCTATGTACAATAATATATCTACTATAATACTGCCTCCTATGTACAAGAATATAACTACTATAATACTGCCCCCTATGTACAAGAATATAACTACTATAATACTGCCTCCTATGTACAAGAATATAACTACTATAATACTGCCCCCAATGTACAAGAATTTAACTACAATAATACTGCCCCCAATGTACAAGAATATAACTACTATAATTCTGCTCCCTATGTACAAGAATATAACTACTATAAAGCTGCTCCTATGTACAAGAATATAACTACTATAATACTGCCTCCTATGTACAAGAATATAACTACTATAATACTGCCCCCTATGTACAAGAATATAACTACTATAATACTGCCTCCCATGTACAAGAATATAACTACTATAATACTGCTCCCTATGTACAAGAATATAATTACTATAATACTGCCCCTAGGTACAAGAATATAAGTACTATAATACTGCCTCGCATGTACATGAATATAACTACTATAATATTGCCCCCTATGTACAAGAATATAACTACTATAATACTGCCCCCTATGTACAAGAATATAACTACTATAATACTGCCCCCCATGTACAAGAATAGAACTACTATAATACTGCCCCCCATGTACAAGAATATAACTACTATAATACTGCCCCCTATGTACAAGAATATAACTACTATAATACTTCCCCTATGTACAAGAATATAACTACTATAATACTGCCTGCTATGTACAAGAATATAACTACTATAATACTGCTCCCTATGTACAAGAATATAACTACTATAATACTGCCCCCTAAGTACAAGAATAAAACTACTATAATACTGCCCCCTATGTGCAAGAATATAACTACTATAATACTGCCCCCTATGTACAAGAATATATCTACTATAATATTGCCCCTATGTACAAGAATATAACTACTATAATATTGCCCCTATGTACAAGAATATAACTACTATAATACTGCCCCCTTTGTACAAGAATATAACTACTATAATATTGCCCCTATGTACAAGAATATAACTACTATAATACTACCTCCCATGTACAAGAATATAACTACTATAATTCTGCCCCCTATGTACAAGAATGTAACTACTATAATACTGCTCCCTATGTACAAGAATATAACTACTATAATACTGCCCCTATGTACAAGAATATACCTACTATAATACTGCCCCCTATGTACAAGAATAGAACTACTATAATACTGCTCCCTATGGACAAGAATATAACTACTATAATACTGCCTCCTATGTACAAGAATATAACTACTATAATACTGCCTCCTATGTACAAGAATATAACTATTATAATACTACTCCTATGTACAAGAATATAACTACTATAATACTGCCCCTATATACAAGAATATAACTACTATAATACTGCCCCCCATGTACAAGAATATAACTACTATAATACTACTCCTATGTACAAGACTATAACTACTATAATACTGCCCCCTATGTACAAGAATATAACTACTATATTACTGCCCCTATGTACAAGAATAGAACTACTGTAATACTGCTCCCTATGTACAAGAATATAACTACTATAATACTGCCCCTATGTACAGGAATATAACTACTATAATACTGCCCCCCATGTACAGGAATATAACTACTATAATACTGCCCCCCATGTACAGGAATATAACAACTATAATTCTGCCCTCTATGTACAAGAATATAACTACTATAATACTGCCCTCTATGTACAAGAATATAACTACTATAATACTGCCCTCTATGTACAAGAATATAACTACCTTAATACTGCTCCATATGTACAAGAATATAACTACTATAATTCTGCCCCCTATGTACAATAATATAACTACTATAATACTGATCCATATGTACAAGGATATAACTACTATAATACTGCCCCCTACGTACATGAATATAACTACTATAATACTGCCCCCTATGTACAAGAATATAACTACTATAATACTGCTCCTATGTGCAAGAATATAACTACTATAATACTGCCCCTATGTACAAGAATATAACTACTGCGGAATAAGTTGGCGCTATACAAATAAAGATTATTATTATTACTATAATACTGCCCCCTATGTACAAGAATATAACTACTATAATACTGCCTCCTATGTACAAGAATATAACTACTATAATACTGCCTCCTATGTACAAGAATATAACTACTGTAATACTGCTCCCAATGTACAAGAATATAACTACTATAATACTGCCCCCCATGTACAAGAATATAACTACTATAATACTGCCCCCTATGTACAAGAATATAACTACTATAATACTGCCCCTATGTACAAGAATATAACTACTATAATACTGCCCTATGTACAAGAATATAACTACTATAATACTGCCCCCTATGAACAAGAATATAACTACTATAATACTGCCTCCCATGTACAAGAATGTAACTACTATAATACTGCCCCCTATGTACAAAAATATAACTACTATAATACTGTCCCCTATGTACAAGAATATAACGACTATAATACTGCCTCCTATGTACAAGAATATAACTACTATAATACTGCCTCCTATGTACAAGAATATAACTACTATAATACTGCCCCCTATGTACAAGAATATAACTACTATAATACTGCCTCCCATGTACAAGAATATAACTACTATAAAACTGCCCCCTATGTACAAGAATATACCTACTATAATAATGCCCCTTATGTACAAGAATATACCTACTATAATTCTACCTCCTATGTACAAGACTATAACTACTATAATACTGCACTATGTACAAGACTATAACTACTATAATACAGCCCCCTAGGTACAAGACTATAACTACTATAATACAGCCCCCTATGTACAAGAATATAACTACTATAATACTGCCTCCTATGTACAAGAATATAACTACTATAATACTGCTCCTATGTACAAGAATATAACTACTATAATACTGCCCCCTATGTACAAGAATATAACTACTATAATACTGCCTCGCATGTACAAGAATATAACTACTATAATACTGCCCCCTATGTACAAGAATACAACTACTATAATACTGCCCCCTATGTACAAGAATATAACTACTATAATACTGCCCCCCATGTTCAAGAATATAACTACTGTAATACTGCCCCCTATATACAAGAATATAACTACTATAATACTGCTCCTACGTACAAGAATATAACTACTATAATACTGCCCCCTATGTACAAGAATATAACTACTATAATACTGCCCCCTATGTACAAGAATATAACTACTATAATATTGCCCCCTATGTACAAGAATATAACTACTATAATACTGCCCCCTATATACTAGAATATAACTACTATAATACTGCTCCTATGTACAAGAATATAACTACTATAATACTGCCCCCTATGTACAAGAATATAACTACTATAATACTGCTCCCTATGTACAAGAATATAACTACTATAATACTGCCCCCTATGTACAAGAATATAACTACTATAATACTGCCTCCTATGTACAAGAATATAACTACTATAATACTACTCCTATGTACAAGACTATAACTACTATAATACTGCCCCCTATGTACAAGAATATAACTACTATAATACTGCTCCTATGTACAAGACTATAACTACTATAATACTGCCCCTATGTACAAGAATATAACTACTATAATACTGCCCCCTATGTACAAGACTATAACTACTATAATACTGCCCCCTATGTACAAGAATATAACTATTATAATACTGCCCCCTATGTACAAGAATATAACTACTATAATACTGCCCCCTATATACAAGAATATAACTACTATAATACTGCCCCCTATGTACAGGAATATAACTACTATAATACTGCTCCCTATGTACAAGAATATACCTACTATATTGCTGCCCCTATGTACAAGAATAGAACTACTGTAATACTGCTCCCTATGTACAAGAATATAACTACCTTAATACTGCTCCATATGTACAAGAATATAACTACTATAATACTGCCCCCTATGTACAATAATATAACTACTATAATACTGCTCCATATGTACAAGGATATAACTACTATAATACTGCCCCCTACGTACAAGAATATAACTACTATAATACTGCCCCCTATGTACAAGAATATAACTACTATAATACTGCTCCTATGTGCAAGAATATAACTACTATAATACTGCCCCTATGTACAAGAATATAACTACTATAATACTGCCCCCTATGTACAAGAATATAACTACTATAATACTGCCTCCTATGTACAAGAATATAACTACTATAATACTGCCTCCTATGTACAAGAATATAACTACTATAATACTGCTCCCAATGTACAAGAATATAACTACTATAATACTGCCTCCTATGTACAAGAATATAACTACTATAATACTGCCCCCTATGTACAAGAATATAACTACTATAATACTGCCCCCTATGTACAAGAATATAACTACTATAATTCTACCTCCTATGTACAAGAATATAACTACTATAATACTGCACTATGTACAAGACTATGACTACTATAATACAGCCCCCTATGTACAAGAATATAACTACTATAATACTGCCTCCTACGTACAAGAATATAACTACTATAATACTGCTCCTATGTACAAGAATATAACTACTATAATACTGCCCCCTATGAACAAGAATATAACTACTATAATACTGCCTCCCATGTACAAGAATATAAATACTATAATACTGCCCCTATGTACAAGAATATAACTACTATAATACTGCTCCCTATGTACAAGAATATAACTACTATAATGCTGCTCCTATGTACAAGAATATAACTACTATAATACTGCCTCCTATGTACAAGAATATAACTACTATAATACTCCCCCCTATGTACAAGAATATAACTACTATAATACTGCCTCCCATGTACAAGAATATAACTACTATAATACTGCCGCCTATGTACAAGAATATAATTACTATAATACTGCCCCTAGGTACAAGAATATAACTACTATAATACTGCCTCGCATGAACATGAATATAACTACTATAATATTGCCCTCTATGTACAAGAATATAACTACTATAATACTGCCCCCTATGTACAAGAATATTACTACTATAATACTGCCCCCCATGTACAAGAATATAACTACTATAATACTGCCCCCCATGTACAAGAATATAACTACTATAATACTGCCCCTATGTGCAAGAATATAACTACTATAATACTGCCCCCAATGTACAAGAATATAACTACTATAATACTGCTCCTATGTACAAGAATATAACTACTATAATACTGCCCCCTATGTACAAGAATAAAAGTACTATAATACTGCCCCATATGTACAGGAGTATAACTACTATAATACTGCCCCCTGTGTACAAGTATATAACTACTATAATACTGCCCCCTATGTACAAGAATATAACTACTATAATACTGCTCCTATGTACAATAATATATCTACTATAATACTGCCTCCTATGTACAAGAATATAACTACTATAATACTGCCCCCTATGTACAAGAATATAACTACTATAATACTGCCTCCTATGTACAAGAATATAACTACTATAATACTGCCCCCAATGTACAAGAATTTAACTACAATAATACTGCCCCCAATGTACAAGAATATAACTACTATAATTCTGCTCCCTATGTACAAGAATATAACTACTATAAAGCTGCTCCTATGTACAAGAATATAACTACTATAATACTGCCTCCTATGTACAAGAATATAACTACTATAATACTGCCCCCTATGTACAAGAATATAACTACTATAATACTGCCTCCCATGTACAAGAATATAACTACTATAATACTGCTCCCTATGTACAAGAATATAATTACTATAATACTGCCCCTAGGTACAAGAATATAAGTACTATAATACTGCCTCGCATGTACATGAATATAACTACTATAATATTGCCCCCTATGTACAAGAATATAACTACTATAATACTGCCCCCTATGTACAAGAATATAACTACTATAATACTGCCCCCCATGTACAAGAATAGAACTACTATAATACTGCCCCCATGTACAAGAATATAACTACTATAATACTGCCCCCTATGTACAAGAATATAACTACTATAATACTTCCCCTATGTACAAGAATATAACTACTATAATACTGCCTGCTATGTACAAGAATATAACTACTATAATACTGCTCCCTATGTACAAGAATATAACTACTATAATACTGCCCCCTAAGTACAAGAATAAAACTACTATAATACTGCCCCCTATGTGCAAGAATATAACTACTATAATACTGCCCCCTATGTACAAGAATATATCTACTATAATATTGCCCCTATGTACAAGAATATAACTACTATAATATTGCCCCTATGTACAAGAATATAACTACTATAATACTGCCCCCTTTGTACAAGAATATAACTACTATAATATTGCCCCTATGTACAAGAATATAACTACTATAATACTACCTCCCATGTACAAGAATATAACTACTATAATTCTGCCCCCTATGTACAAGAATGTAACTACTATAATACTGCTCCCTATGTACAAGAATATAACTACTATAATACTGCCCCTATGTACAAGAATATACCTACTATAATACTGCCCCCTATGTACAAGAATAGAACTACTATAATACTGCTCCCTATGGACAAGAATATAACTACTATAATACTGCCTCCTATGTACAAGAATATAACTACTATAATACTGCCTCCTATGTACAAGAATATAACTATTATAATACTACTCCTATGTACAAGAATATAACTACTATAATACTGCCCCTATATACAAGAATATAACTACTATAATACTGCCCCCCATGTACAAGAATATAACTACTATAATACTACTCCTATGTACAAGACTATAACTACTATAATACTGCCCCCTATGTACAAGAATATAACTACTATATTACTGCCCCTATGTACAAGAATAGAACTACTGTAATACTGCTCCCTATGTACAAGAATATAACTACTATAATACTGCCCCTATGTACAGGAATATAACTACTATAATACTGCCCCCCATGTACAGGAATATAACTACTATAATACTGCCCCCCATGTACAGGAATATAACAACTATAATTCTGCCCTCTATGTACAAGAATATAACTACTATAATACTGCCCTCTATGTACAAGAATATAACTACTATAATACTGCCCTCTATGTACAAGAATATAACTACCTTAATACTGCTCCATATGTACAAGAATATAACTACTATAATACTGCCCCCTATGTACAATAATATAACTACTATAATACTGATCCATATGTACAAGGATATAACTACTATAATACTGCCCCCTACGTACATGAATATAACTACTATAATACTGCCCCCTATGTACAAGAATATAACTACTATAATACTGCTCCTATGTGCAAGAATATAACTACTATAATACTGCCCCTATGTACAAGAATATAACTACTGCGGAATAAGTTGGCGCTATACAAATAAAGATTATTATTATTACTATAATACTGCCCCCTATGTACAAGAATATAACTACTATAATACTGCCTCCTATGTACAAGAATATAACTACTATAATACTGCCTCCTATGTACAAGAATATAACTACTGTAATACTGCTCCCAATGTACAAGAATATAACTACTATAATACTGCCCCCCATGTACAAGAATATAACTACTATAATACTGCCCCCTATGTACAAGAATATAACTACTATAATACTGCCCCTATGTACAAGAATATAACTACTATAATACTGCCCTATGTACAAGAATATAACTACTATAATACTGCCCCCTATGAACAAGAATATAACTACTATAATACTGCCTCCCATGTACAAGAATGTAACTACTATAATACTGCCCCCTATGTACAAAAATATAACTACTATAATACTGTCCCCTATGTACAAGAATATAACGACTATAATACTGCCTCCTATGTACAAGAATATAACTACTATAATACTGCCTCCCATGTACAAGAATATAACTACTATAATACTGCTCCCTATGTACAAGAATATAATTACTATAATACTGCCCCTAGGTACAAGAATATAAGTACTATAATACTGCCTCGCATGTACATGAATATAACTACTATAATATTGCCCCTATGTACAAGAATATAACTACTATAATACTGCCCCCTATGTACAAGAATATAACTACTATAATACTGCCCCCCATGTACAAGAATAGAACTACTATAATACTGCCCCCCATGTACAAGAATATAACTACTATAATACTGCCCCCTATGTACAAGAATATAACTACTATAATACTTCCCCTATGTACAAGAATATAACTACTATAATACTGCCTGCTATGTACAAGAATATAACTACTATAATACTGCTCCCTATGTACAAGAATATAACTACTATAATACTGCCCCCTAAGTACAAGAATAAAACTACTATAATACTGCCCCCTATGTGCAAGAATATAACTACTATAATACTGCCCCCTATGTACAAGAATATATCTACTATAATATTGCCCCTATGTACAAGAATATAACTACTATAATATTGCCCCTATGTACAAGAATATAACTACTATAATACTGCCCCCTTTGTACAAGAATATAACTACTATAATATTGCCCCTATGTACAAGAATATAACTACTATAATACTACCTCCCATGTACAAGAATATAACTACTATAATTCTGCCCCCTATGTACAAGAATGTAACTACTATAATACTGCTCCCTATGTACAAGAATATAACTACTATAATACTGCCCCTATGTACAAGAATATACCTACTATAATACTGCCCCCTATGTACAAGAATAGAACTACTATAATACTGCTCCCTATGGACAAGAATATAACTACTATAATACTGCCTCCTATGTACAAGAATATAACTACTATAATACTGCCTCCTATGTACAAGAATATAACTATTATAATACTACTCCTATGTACAAGAATATAACTACTATAATACTGCCCCTATATACAAGAATATAACTACTATAATACTGCCCCCCATGTACAAGAATATAACTACTATAATACTACTCCTATGTACAAGACTATAACTACTATAATACTGCCCCCTATGTACAAGAATATAACTACTATATTACTGCCCCTATGTACAAGAATAGAACTACTGTAATACTGCTCCCTATGTACAAGAATATAACTACTATAATACTGCCCCTATGTACAGGAATATAACTACTATAATACTGCCCCCCATGTACAGGAATATAACTACTATAATACTGCCCCCCATGTACAGGAATATAACAACTATAATTCTGCCCTCTATGTACAAGAATATAACTACTATAATACTGCCCTCTATGTACAAGAATATAACTACTATAATACTGCCCTCTATGTACAAGAATATAACTACCTTAATACTGCTCCATATGTACAAGAATATAACTACTATAATACTGCCCCCTATGTACAATAATATAACTACTATAATACTGATCCATATGTACAAGGATATAACTACTATAATACTGCCCCCTACGTACATGAATATAACTACTATAATACTGCCCCCTATGTACAAGAATATAACTACTATAATACTGCTCCTATGTGCAAGAATATAACTACTATAATACTGCCCCTATGTACAAGAATATAACTACTGCGGAATAAGTTGGCGCTATACAAATAAAAATTATTATTATTACTATAATACTGCCCCCTATGTACAAGAATATAACTACTATAATACTGCCTCCTATGTACAAGAATATAACTACTATAATACTGCCTCCTATGTACAAGAATATAACTACTGTAATACTGCTCCCAATGTACAAGAATATAACTACTATAATACTGCCCCCCATGTACAAGAATATAACTACTATAATACTGCCCCCTATGTACAAGAATATAACTACTATAATACTGCCCCCCATGTACAAGAATATAACTACTATAATACTTCCCCTATGTACAAGAATATAACTACTATAATACTGCCTGCTATGTACAAGAATATAACTACTATAATACTGCTCCCTATGTACAAGAATATAACTACTATAATACTGCCCCCTAAGTACAAGAATAAAACTACTATAATACTGCCCCCTATGTGCAAGAATATAACTACTATAATACTGCCCCCTATGTACAAGAATATATCTACTATAATATTGCCCCTATGTACAAGAATATAACTACTATAATATTGCCCCTATGTACAAGAATATAACTACTATAATACTGCCCCCTTTGTACAAGAATATAACTACTATAATATTGCCCCTATGTACAAGAATATAACTACTATAATACTACCTCCCATGTACAAGAATATAACTACTATAATTCTGCCCCCTATGTACAAGAATGTAACTACTATAATACTGCTCCCTATGTACAAGAATATAACTACTATAATACTGCCCCTATGTACAAGAATATACCTACTATAATACTGCCCCCTATGTACAAGAATAGAACTACTATAATACTGCTCCCTATGGACAAGAATATAACTACTATAATACTGCCTCCTATGTACAAGAATATAACTACTATAATACTGCCTCCTATGTACAAGAATATAACTATTATAATACTACTCCTATGTACAAGAATATAACTACTATAATACTGCCCCTATATACAAGAATATAACTACTATAATACTGCCCCCCATGTACAAGAATATAACTACTATAATACTACTCCTATGTACAAGACTATAACTACTATAATACTGCCCCCTATGTACAAGAATATAACTACTATATTACTGCCCCTATGTACAAGAATAGAACTACTGTAATACTGCTCCCTATGTACAAGAATATAACTACTATAATACTGCCCCTATGTACAGGAATATAACTACTATAATACTGCCCCCCATGTACAGGAATATAACTACTATAATACTGCCCCCCATGTACAGGAATATAACAACTATAATTCTGCCCTCTATGTACAAGAATATAACTACTATAATACTGCCCTCTATGTACAAGAATATAACTACTATAATACTGCCCTCTATGTACAAGAATATAACTACCTTAATACTGCTCCATATGTACAAGAATATAACTACTATAATACTGCCCCCTATGTACAGTAATATAACTACTATAATACTGATCCATATGTACAAGGATATAACTACTATAATACTGCCCCCTACGTACATGAATATAACTACTATAATACTGCCCCCTATGTACAAGAATATAACTACTATAATACTGCCCCCTATGTGCAAGAATATAACTACTATAATACTGCCCCTATGTACAAGAATATAACTACTGCGGAATAAGTTGGCGCTATACAAATAAAGATTATTATTATTACTATAATACTGCCCCCTATGTACAAGAATATAACTACTATAATACTGCCTCCTATGTACAAGAATATAACTACTATAATACTGCCTCCTATGTACAAGAATATAACTACTGTAATACTGCTCCCAATGTACAAGAATATAACTACTATAATACTGCCCCCCATGTACAAGAATATAACTACTATAATACTGCCCCCTATGTACAAGAATATAACTACTATAATACTGCCCCTATGTACAAGAATATAACTACTATAATACTGCCCTATGTACAAGAATATAACTACTATAATACTGCCCCCTATGAACAAGAATATAACTACTATAATACTGCCTCCCATGTACAAGAATGTAACTACTATAATACTGCCCCCTATGTACAAAAATATAACTACTATAATACTGTCCCCTATGTACAAGAATATAACGACTATAATACTGCCTCCTATGTACAAGAATATAACTACTATAATACTGCCTCCTATGTACAAGAATATAACTACTATAATACTGCCCCCTATGTACAAGAATATAACTACTATAATACTGCCTCCCATGTACAAGAATATAACTACTATAAAACTGCCCCCTATGTACAAGAATATACCTACTATAATAATGCCCCTTATGTACAAGAATATACCTACTATAATTCTACCTCCTATGTACAAGACTATAACTACTATAATACTGCACTATGTACAAGACTATAACTACTATAATACAGCCCCCTAGGTACAAGACTATAACTACTATAATACAGCCCCCTATGTACAAGAATATAACTACTATAATACTGCCTCCTATGTACAAGAATATAACTACTATAATACTGCTCCTATGTACAAGAATATAACTACTATAATACTGCCCCCTATGTACAAGAAAATAACTACTATAATACTGCCTCGCATGTACAAGAATATAACTACTATAATACTGCCCCCTATGTACAAGAATACAACTACTATAATACTGCCCCCTATGTACAAGAATATAACTACTATAA
This sequence comes from Eleutherodactylus coqui, assembly GCF_035609145.1. Classification (NCBI taxonomy): domain Eukaryota; kingdom Metazoa; phylum Chordata; class Amphibia; order Anura; family Eleutherodactylidae; genus Eleutherodactylus; species Eleutherodactylus coqui. The sequence continues at coordinate 343,125,120 of NC_089838.1, forward strand.
TACTGCCCCCCATGTTCAAGAATATAACTACTGTAATACTGCCCCCTATATACAAGAATATAACTACTATAATACTGCTCCTACGTACAAGAATATAACTACTATAATACTGCCCCCTATGTACAAGAATATAACTACTATAATACTGCCCCCTATGTACAAGAATATAACTACTATAATACTGCCCCCTATGTACAAGAATATAACTACTATAATACTGCCCCCTATATACTAGAATATAACTACTATAATACTGCTCCTATGTACAAGAATATAACTACTATAATACTGCCCCCTATGTACAAGAATATAACTACTATAATACTGCTCCCTATGTACAAGAATATAACTACTATAATACTGCCCCCTATGTACAAGAATATAACTACTATAATACTGCCTCCTATGTACAAGAATATAACTACTATAATACTACTCCTATGTACAAGACTATAACTACTATAATACTGCCCCCTATGTTCAAGAATATAACTACTATAATACTGCTCCTATGTACAAGACTATAACTACTATAATACTGCCCCTATGTACAAGAATATAACTACTATAATACTGCCCCCTATGTACAAGACTATAACTACTATAATACTGCCCCCTATGTACAAGAATATAACTATTATAATACTGCCCCCTATGTACAAGAATATAACTACTATAATACTGCCCCCTATATACAAGAATATAACTACTATAATACTGCCCCCTATGTACAGGAATATAACTACTATAATACTGCTCCCTATGTACAAGAATATACCTACTATATTGCTGCCCCTATGTACAAGAATAGAACTACTGTAATACTGCTCCCTATGTACAAGAATATAACTACCTTAATACTGCTCCATATGTACAAGAATATAACTACTATAATACTGCCCCCTATGTACAATAATATAACTACTATAATACTGCTCCATATGTACAAGGATATAACTACTATAATACTGCCCCCTACGTACAAGAATATAACTACTATAATACTGCCCCCTATGTACAAGAATATAACTACTATAATACTGCTCCTATGTGCAAGAATATAACTACTATAATACTGCCCCTATGTACAAGAATATAACTACTATAATACTGCCCCCTATGTACAAGAATATAACTACTATAATACTGCCTCCTATGTACAAGAATATAACTACTATAATACTGCCTCCTATGTACAAGAATATAACTACTATAATACTGCTCCCAATGTACAAGAATATAACTACTATAATACTGCCTCCTATGTACAAGAATATAACTACTATAATACTGCCCCCTATGTACAAGAATATAACTACTATAATACTGCCCCCTATGTACAAGAATATAACTACTATAATTCTACCTCCTATGTACAAGAATATAACTACTATAATACTGCACTATGTACAAGACTATGACTACTATAATACAGCCCCCTATGTACAAGAATATAACTACTATAATACTGCCTCCTACGTACAAGAATATAACTACTATAATACTGCTCCTATGTACAAGAATATAACTACTATAATACTGCCCCCTATGAACAAGAATATAACTACTATAATACTGCCTCCCATGTACAAGAATATAAATACTATAATACTGCCCCTATGTACAAGAATATAACTACTATAATACTGCTCCCTATGTACAAGAATATAACTACTATAATGCTGCTCCTATGTACAAGAATATAACTACTATAATACTGCCTCCTATGTACAAGAATATAACTACTATAATACTCCCCCCTATGTACAAGAATATAACTACTATAATACTGCCTCCCATGTACAAGAATATAACTACTATAATACTGCCCCCTATGTACAAGAATATAATTACTATAATACTGCCCCTAGGTACAAGAATATAACTACTATAATACTGCCTCGCATGAACATGAATATAACTACTATAATATTGCCCTCTATGTACAAGAATATAACTACTATAATACTGCCCCCTATGTACAAGAATATTACTACTATAATACTGCCCCCCATGTACAAGAATATAACTACTATAATACTGCCCCCCATGTACAAGAATATAACTACTATAATACTGCCCCCTATGTACAAGAATATAACTACTATAATACTGCCCCCAATGTACAAGAATTTAACTACTATAATACTGCTCCTATGTACAAGAATATAACTACTATAATACTGCCCCCTATGTACAAGAATAAAAGTACTATAATACTGCCCCATATGTACAGGAGTATAACTACTATAATACTGCCCCCTGTGTACAAGTATATAACTACTATAATACTGCCCCCTATGTACAAGAATATAACTACTATAATACTGCTCCTATGTACAATAATATATCTACTATAATACTGCCTCCTATGTACAAGAATATAACTACTATAATACTGCCCCCTATGTACAAGAATATAACTACTATAATACTGCCTCCTATGTACAAGAATATAACTACTATAATACTGCCCCCAATGTACAAGAATTTAACTACAATAATACTGCCCCCAATGTACAAGAATATAACTACTATAATTCTGCTCCCTATGTACAAGAATATAACTACTATAAAGCTGCTCCTATGTACAAGAATATAACTACTATAATACTGCCTCCTATGTACAAGAATATAACTACTATAATACTGCCCCCTATGTACAAGAATATAACTACTATAATACTGCCTCCCATGTACAAGAATATAACTACTATAATACTGCTCCCTATGTACAAGAATATAATTACTATAATACTGCCCCTAGGTACAAGAATATAAGTACTATAATACTGCCTCGCATGTACATGAATATAACTACTATAATATTGCCCCCTATGTACAAGAATATAACTACTATAATACTGCCCCCTATGTACAAGAATATAACTACTATAATACTGCCCCCCATGTACAAGAATAGAACTACTATAATACTGCCCCCCATGTACAAGAATATAACTACTATAATACTGCCCCCTATGTACAAGAATATAACTACTATAATACTTCCCCTATGTACAAGAATATAACTACTATAATACTGCCTGCTATGTACAAGAATATAACTACTATAATACTGCTCCCTATGTACAAGAATATAACTACTATAATACTGCCCCCTAAGTACAAGAATAAAACTACTATAATACTGCCCCCTATGTGCAAGAATATAACTACTATAATACTGCCCCCTATGTACAAGAATATATCTACTATAATATTGCCCCTATGTACAAGAATATAACTACTATAATATTGCCCCTATGTACAAGAATATAACTACTATAATACTGCCCCCTTTGTACAAGAATATAACTACTATAATATTGCCCCTATGTACAAGAATATAACTACTATAATACTACCTCCCATGTACAAGAATATAACTACTATAATTCTGCCCCCTATGTACAAGAATGTAACTACTATAATACTGCTCCCTATGTACAAGAATATAACTACTATAATACTGCCCCTATGTACAAGAATATACCTACTATAATACTGCCCCCTATGTACAAGAATAGAACTACTATAATACTGCTCCCTATGGACAAGAATATAACTACTATAATACTGCCTCCTATGTACAAGAATATAACTACTATAATACTGCCTCCTATGTACAAGAATATAACTATTATAATACTACTCCTATGTACAAGAATATAACTACTATAATACTGCCCCTATATACAAGAATATAACTACTATAATACTGCCCCCCATGTACAAGAATATAACTACTATAATACTACTCCTATGTGCAAGACTATAACTACTATAATACTGCCCCCTATGTACAAGAATATAACTACTATATTACTGCCCCTATGTACAAGAATAGAACTACTGTAATACTGCTCCCTATGTACAAGAATATAACTACTATAATACTGCCCCTATGTACAGGAATATAACTACTATAATACTGCCCCCCATGTACAGGAATATAACTACTATAATACTGCCCCCCATGTACAGGAATATAACAACTATAATTCTGCCCTCTATGTACAAGAATATAACTACTATAATACTGCCCTCTATGTACAAGAATATAACTACTATAATACTGCCCTCTATGTACAAGAATATAACTACCTTAATACTGCTCCATATGTACAAGAATATAACTACTATAATACTGCCCCCTATGTACAATAATATAACTACTATAATACTGATCCATATGTACAAGGATATAACTACTATAATACTGCCCCCTACGTACATGAATATAACTACTATAATACTGCCCCCTATGTACAAGAATATAACTACTATAATACTGCTCCTATGTGCAAGAATATAACTACTATAATACTGCCCCTATGTACAAGAATATAACTACTGCGGAATAAGTTGGCGCTATACAAATAAAGATTATTATTATTACTATAATACTGCCCCCTATGTACAAGAATATAACTACTATAATACTGCCTCCTATGTACAAGAATATAACTACTATAATACTGCCTCCTATGTACAAGAATATAACTACTGTAATACTGCTCCCAATGTACAAGAATATAACTACTATAATACTGCCCCCCATGTACAAGAATATAACTACTATAATACTGCCCCCTATGTACAAGAATATAACTACTATAATACTGCCCCTATGTACAAGAATATAACTACTATAATACTGCCCTATGTACAAGAATATAACTACTATAATACTGCCCCCTATGAACAAGAATATAACTACTATAATACTGCCTCCCATGTACAAGAATGTAACTACTATAATACTGCCCCCTATGTACAAAAATATAACTACTATAATACTGTCCCCTATGTACAAGAATATAACGACTATAATACTGCCTCCTATGTACAAGAATATAACTACTATAATACTGCCTCCTATGTACAAGAATATAACTACTATAATACTGCCCCCTATGTACAAGAATATAACTACTATAATACTGCCTCCCATGTACAAGAATATAACTACTATAAAACTGCCCCCTATGTACAAGAATATACCTACTATAATAATGCCCCTTATGTACAAGAATATACCTACTATAATTCAACCTCCTATGTACAAGACTATAACTACTATAATACTGCACTATGTACAAGACTATAACTACTATAATACAGCCCCCTAGGTACAAGACTATAACTACTATAATACAGCCCCCTATGTACAAGAATATAACTACTATAATACTGCCTCCTATGTACAAGAATATAACTACTATAATACTGCTCCTATGTACAAGAATATAACTACTATAATACTGCCCCCTATGTACAAGAATATAACTACTATAATACTGCCTCGCATGTACAAGAATATAACTACTATAATACTGCCCCCTATGTACAAGAATACAACTACTATAATACTGCCCCCTATGTACAAGAATATAACTACTATAATACTGCCCCCCATGTTCAAGAATATAACTACTGAAATACTGCCCCCTATATACAAGAATATAACTACTATAATACTGCTCCTACGTACAAGAATATAACTACTATAATACTGCCCCCTATGTACAAGAATATAACTACTATAATACTGCCCCCTATGTACAAGAATATAACTACTATAATACTGCCCCCTATGTACAAGAATATAACTACTATAATACTGCCCCCTATATACTAGAATATAACTACTATAATACTGCTCCTATGTACAAGAATATAACTACAATAATACTGCCCCCAATGTACAAGAATATAACTACTATAATACTGCCCCCAATGTACAAGAATATAACTACTATAATACTGCCCCCTATGTACAAGAATATAACTACTATAATACTGCTCCTATGTACAAGAATATAACTACAATAATACTGCCCCCAATGTACAAGAATATAACTACTATAATACTGCCCCCAATGTACAAGAATATAACTACTATAATACTGCCCCCTATGTACAAGAATATAACTACTATAATACTGCCTCCTATGTGCAAGAATATAACTACTGTAATACTGCCCCCTATATACAAGAATATAACTACTATAATACTGCTCCTACGTACAAGATTATAACTACTATAATACTGCCCCCTATGTACAAGAATATAACTACTATAATACTGCCCCCTATGTACAAGAATATAACTACTATAATACTGCCCCCTATGTACAAGAATATAACTACTATAATACTGCCCCCTATATACTAGAATATAACTACTATAATACTGCTCCTATGTACAAGAATATAACTACAATAATACTGCCCCCAATGTACAAGAATATAACTACTATAATACTGCCCCCAATGTACAAGAATATAACTACTATAATACTGCTCCCTATGTACAAGAATATAACTACTATAATACTGCTCCCTATGTACAAGAATATAACTACTATAATACTACCTACTATGTACAAGAATATAACTACTATAATACTGCCTCCTATGTACAAAAATATAACTACTATAATGCTGCTCCTATGTACAAGAATATAACTACTATAATTCTGCCTCCTATGTACAAGAATATAACTACTATAATACTCCCCCCTATGTACAAGAATATAACTACTATAATACTGCCTCCCATGTACAAGAATATAACTACTATAATACTGCCCCCTATGTACAAGAATATAATTACTATAATACTGCCCCTAGGTACAAGAATATAACTACTATAATACTGCCTCGCATGTACATGAATATAACTACTATAATATTGCCCCCTATGTACAAGAATATAACTACTATAATACTGCCCCCTATGTACAAGAATATTACTACTATAATACTGCCCCCCATGTACAAGAATAGAACTACTATAATACTGCCCCCCATGTACAAGAATATAACTACTATAATACTGCCCCCTATGTACAAGAATATAACTACTATAATACTGCCCCCAATGTACAAGAATTTAACTACTATAATACTGCTCCTATGTACAAGAATATAACTACTATAATACTGCCCCCTATGTACAAGAATAAAAGTACTATAATACTGCCCCATATGTACAGGAGTATAACTACTATAATACTGCCCCCTGTGAACAAGTATATAACTACTATAATACTGCCCCCTATGTACAAGAATATAACTACTATAATACTGCTCCTATGTACAATAATATATCTACTATAATACTGCCTCCTATGTACAAGAATATAACTACTATAATACTGCCCCCTATGTACAAGAATATAACTACTATAATACTGCCTCCTATGTACAAGAATATAACTACTATAATACTGCCCCCAATGTACAAGAATTTAACTACTATAATACTGCCCCAAATGTACAATAATATAACTATTATAATACTGCTCCCTATGTACAAGAATATAACTACTATAATGCTGCTCCTATGTACAAGAATATAACTACTATAATACTGCCTCCTATGTACAAGAATATAACTACTATAATACTGCCCCCTATGTACAAGAATATAACTACTATAATACTGCCTCCCATGTACAAGAATATAACTACTATAATACTGCTCCCTATGTACAAGAATATAATTACTATAATACTGCCCCTAGGTACAAGAATATAACTACTATAATACTGCTCCTATGTACAAGAATATAACTACTATAATACTGCCCCCTATGTACAAGAATATAACTACTATAATACTGCCCCCTATGTACAAGAATATAACTACTATAATTCTGCCCCCTATGTACAAGAATGTAACTACTATAATACTGCTCCCTATGTACAAGAATATAACTACTATAATACTGCCCCTATGTACAAGAATATACCTACTATAATACTGCCCCCTATGTACAAGAATATACCTACTATAATACTGCTCCCTATGGACAAGAATATAACTACTATAATACTGCCTCCTATGTACAAGAATATAACTACTATAATACTGCCTCCTATGTACAAGAATATAACTATTATAATACTACTCCTATGTACAAGAATATAACTACTATAATACTGCCCCTATGTACAGGAATATAACTACTATAATACTGCCCCCCATGTACAGGAATATAACTACTATAATACTGCCCCCCATGTACAGGAATATAACAACTATAATTCTGCCCTCTATGTACAAGAATATAACTACTATAATACTGCTCCCTATGTACAAGAATATAACTACTATAATACTGCCCCCTAAGTACAAGAATAAAACTACTATAATACTGCCCCCTATGTGCAAGAATATAACTACTATAATACTGCCCCCTATGTACAAGAATGTAACTACTATAATACTGCTCCCTATGTACAAGAATATAACTACTATAATACTGCCCCTATGTACAAGAATATACCTACTATAATACTGCCCCCTATGTACAAGAATATACCTACTATAATACTGCTCCCTATGGACAAGAATATAACTACTATAATACTGCCTCCTATGTACAAGAATATAACTACTATAATACTGCCTCCTATGTACAAGAATATAACTATTATAATACTACTCCTATGTACAAGAATATAACTACTATAATACTGCCTCCTATGTACAAGAATACAACTATTATAATACTACTCCTATATACAAGAATATAACTACTATAATACTGCCCCCCATGTACAAGAATATAACTACTATAATACTACTCCTATGTACAAGACTATAACTACTATAATACTGCCCCCTATGTACAAGAATATAACTACTATAATACTGCCCCCTATGTACAAGAATATAACTACTATAATACTGCCTCCTATGTACAAGAATATAACTACTATAATACTGCCCCCAATGTACAAGAATTTAACTACTATAATACTGCCCCCAATGTACAAGAATATAACTATTATAATACTGCTCCCTATGTACAAGAATATAACTACTATAATGCTGCTCCTATGTACAAGAATATAACTACTATAATACTGCCTCCTATGTACAAGAATATAACTACTATAATACTGCCCCCTATGTACAAGAATATAACTACTATAATACTGCCTCCCATGTACAAGAATATAACTACTATAATACTGCCTCCTATGTACAAGAATATAACTACTATAATACTGCCCCCTATGTACAAGAATATAACTACTATAATACTGCCTCCTATGTACAAGAATATAACTACTATAATACTGCCCCCAATGTACAAGAATTTAACTACTATAATACTGCCCCCAATGTACAAGAATATAACTATTATAATACTGCTCCCTATGTACAAGAATATAACTACTATAATGCTGCTCCTATGTACAAGAATATAACTACTATAATACTGCCTCCTATGTACAAGAATATAACTACTATAATACTGCCCCCTATGTACAAGAATATAACTACTATAATACTGCCTCCCATGTACAAGAATATAACTACTATAATACTGCTCCCTATGTACAAGAATATAATTAATATAATACTGCCCCTAGGTACAAGAATATAACTACTATAATACTGCTCCTATGTACAAGAATATAACTACTATAATACTGCCCCCTATGTACAAGAATATAACTACTATAATACTGCCCCCTATGTACAAGAATATAACTACTATAATTCTGCCCCCTATGTACAAGAATGTAACTACTATAATACTGCTCCCTATGTACAAGAATATAACTACTATAATACTGCCCCTATGTACAAGAATATACCTACTATAATACTGCCCCCTATGTACAAGAATATACCTACTATAATACTGCTCCCTATGGCCAAGAATATAACTACTATAATACTGCCTCCTATGTACAAGAATATAACTACTATAATACTGCCTCCTATGTACAAGAATATAACTATTATAATACTACTCCTATGTACAAGAATATAACTACTATAATACTGCCCCTATGTACAGGAATATAACTACTATAATACTGCCCCCCATGTACAGGAATATAACTACTATAATACTGCCCCCCATGTACAGGAATATAACAACTATAATTCTGCCCTCTATGTACAAGAATATAACTACTATAATACTGCTCCCTATGTACAAGAATATAACTACTATAATACTGCCCCCTAAGTACAAGAATAAAACTACTATAATACTGCCCCCTATGTGCAAGAATATAACTACTATAATACTGCCCCCTATGTACAAGAATGTAACTACTATAATACTGCTCCCTATGTACAAGAATATAACTACTATAATACTGCCCCTATGTACAAGAATATACCTACTATAATACTGCCCCCTATGTACAAGAATATACCTACTATAATACTGCTCCCTATGGACAAGAATATAACTACTATAATACTGCCTCCTATGTACAAGAATATAACTACTATAATACTGCCTCCTATGTACAAGAATATAACTATTATAATACTACTCCTATGTACAAGAATATAACTACTATAATACTGCCTCCTATGTACAAGAATATAACTACTATAATACTGCCCCCAATGTACAAGAATTTAACTACTATAATACTGCCCCCAATGTACAAGAATATAACTATTATAATACTGCTCCCTATGTACAAGAATATAACTACTATAATGCTGCTCCTATGTACAAGAATATAACTACTATAATACTGCCTCCTATGTACAAGAATATAACTACTATAATACTGCCCCCTATGTACAAGAATATAACTACTATAATACTGCCTCCCATGTACAAGAATATAACTACTATAATACTGCTCCCTATGTACAAGAATATAACTACTATAATACTGCCTCCCATGTACAAGAATATAACTACTATAATACTGCTCCCTATGTACAAGAATATAATTACTATAATACTGCCCCTAGGTACAAGAATATAACTACTATAATACTGCTCCTATGTACAAGAATATAACTACTATAATACTGCCCCCTATGTACAAGAATATAACTACTATAATACTGCCCCCTATGTACAAGAATATAACTACTATAATTCTGCCCCCTATGTACAAGAATGTAACTACTATAATACTGCTCCCTATGTACAAGAATATAACTACTATAATACTGCCCCTATGTACAAGAATATACCTACTATAATACTGCCCCCTATGTACAAGAATATACCTACTATAATACTGCTCCCTATGGACAAGAATATAACTACTATAATACTGCCTCCTATGTACAAGAATATAACTACTATAATACTGCCTCCTATGTACAAGAATATAACTATTATAATACTACTCCTATGTACAAGAATATAACTACTATAATACTGCCCCTATGTACAGGAATATAACTACTATAATACTGCCCCCCATGTACAGGAATATAACTACTATAATACTGCCCCCCATGTACAGGAATATAACAACTATAATTCTGCCCTCTATGTACAAGAATATAACTACTATAATACTGCTCCCTATGTACAAGAATATAACTACTATAATACTGCCCCCTAAGTACAAGAATAAAACTACTATAATACTGCCCCCTATGTGCAAGAATATAACTACTATAATACTGCCCCCTATGTACAAGAATGTAACTACTATAATACTGCTCCCTATGTACAAGAATATAACTACTATAATACTGCCCCTATGTACAAGAATATACCTACTATAATACTGCCCCCTATGTACAAGAATATACCTACTATAATACTGCTCCCTATGGACAAGAATATAACTACTATAATACTGCCTCCTATGTACAAGAATATAACTACTATAATACTGCCTCCTATGTACAAGAATATAACTATTATAATACTACTCCTATGTACAAGAATATAACTACTATAATACTGCCCCTATGTACAGGAATATAACTACTATAATACTGCCCCCCATGTACAGCAATATAGCTACTATAATACTGCCCCCCATATACAGGAATATAACAACTATAATTCTGCCCTCTATGTACAAGAATATAACTACTATAATACTGCTCCCTATGTACAAGAATATAACTACTATAATACTGCCCCCTAAGTACAAGAATAAAACTACTATAATACTGCCCCCTATGTGCAAGAATATAACTACTATAATACTGCCCCCTATGTACAAGAATGTAACTACTATAATACTGCTCCCTATGTACAAGAATATAACTACTATAATACTGCCCCTATGTACAAGAATATACCTACTATAATACTGCCCCCTATGTACAAGAATATACCTACTATAATACTGCTCCCTATGGACAAGAATATAACTACTATAATACTGCCTCCTATGTACAAGAATATAACTACTATAATGCTGCCTCCTATGTACAAGAATATAACTATTATAATACTACTCCTATGTACAAGAATATAACTACTATAATACTGCCTCCTATGTACAAGAATACAACTATTATAATACTACTCCTATATACAAGAATATAACTACTATAATACTGCCCCCCATGTACAAGAATATAACTACTATAATACTACTCCTATGTACAAGACTATAACTACTATAATACTGCCCCCTATGTACAAGAATATAACTACTATATTACTGCCCCTATGTACAAGAAAAGAACTACTGTAATACTGCTCCCTATGTACAAGAATATAACTACTATAATACTGCCCCTATGTACAGGAATATAACTACTATAATACTGCCCCCCATGTACAGGCATATAACTACTATAATACTGCCCCCCATGTACAGGAATATAACAACTATAATTCTGCCCTCTATGTACAAGAATATAACTACTATAATACTGCCCTCTATGTACAAGAATATAACTACTATAATACTGCCTCCTATGTACAAGAATACAACTATTATAATACTACTCCTATATACAAGAATATAACTACTATAATACTGCCCCCCATGTACAAGAATATAACTACTATAATACTACTCCTATGTACAAGACTATAACTACTATAATACTGCCCCCTATGTACAAGAATATAACTACTATAATACTGCCCCCTATGTACAAGAATATAACTACTATAATACTGATCCATATGTATAAGGATATAACTACTATAATACTGCACCCTACGTACATGAATATAACTACTATAATACTGCCCCCTATGTACAAGAATATAACTACTATAATACTGCTCCTATGTGCAAGAATATAACTACTATAATACTGCCCCTATGTACAAGAATATAACTACTATAATACTGCCCCCTATGTACAAGAATATAACTACTATAATACTGCCTCCTATGTACAAGAATATAACTACTATAATACTGCCTCCTATGTACAAGAATATAACTACTGTAATACTGCTCCCAATGTACAAGAATATAACTACTATAATACTGCCTCCTATGTACAAGAATATAACTACTATAATACTGCCCCCTATGTACAGGAATATAACTACTATAATACTGCCCCCTATGTACAAGAATATAACTACTATAATTCTACCTCCTATGTACAAGACTATGACTACTATAATACAGCCCCCTATGTTAAAGAATATAACTACTATAATACTGCCTCCTACGTACAAGAATATAACTACTATAATACTGCTCCTATGTACAAGAATATAACTACTGTAATACTGCCCCCTATGAACAAGAATATAACTACTATAATACTGCCCCCTATATACAAGAATATAACTACTATAATACTGCCCCCTATGTACAAGAATATAACTACCATAATACTGCCCCCTATGTACAAGAATATAACTACTATAATACTGCCCCCTATGTACAAGAATATAACTACTATAATACAGCCCCCTATGTACAAGAATATAACTACTATAATACAGCCCCCTATGTACAAGAATATAAATACTATAATACTGCCTCCTAAGTACAAGAATATAACTACTATAATACTGCCCCCTATGTACAAGAATATAACTACTATAATACTGCCTCCTGTGTACCAGAATATAACTACTATAATACAGCCCCCTATGTACAAGAATATAACTACTATAATACTGCCCCCTATGAACAAGAATATAACTACTATAATACTGCCCCCTATGAACAAGAATATAACTACTATAATACTGCCTCCCATGTACAAGAATGTAACTACTATAATACTGCCCCCTATGTACAAGAATATAACTACTATAATACTGCCTCGCATGTACAAGAATATAACTGCTATAATACTGCCCCCTATGTACAAGAATATAACTACTATAATTCTACCTCCTATGTACAAGAATATAACTACTATAATACTGCACTATGTACAAGAATATAACTACTATAATACTGACTCCTATGTACAAGAATATAACGACTATAATACTGCCCCCCATGTAGAAGAATATAACTACTATAATACTGCCTCCTATGTACAAGAATATAACTACTATAATACTGCCTCCTATGTACAAGACTATAACTACTATAATACTGCCTTCTATGTACAAGAATATAACTCCTATAATACTGCCCCTATGTACAAGAATATAACTACTATAATACTGCTCCTATGTACAAGAATATAACTACTATAATACTGCTCCTATGTACAAGAATATAACTACTATAATACTGCCTCCCATGTACAAGAATGTAACTACTATAATACTGCCCCCTATGTACAAGAATATAATTACTTTAATACTGCCTCGCATGTACAAGAATATAACTACTATAATACTGCCCCCTATGTACAAGAATATAACTACTATAATCCAGCCCCTTATGTACAAGAATATAACTACTATAATACTGCCCCTTATGTACAAGAATATAACTACTATAATACTGCCTCCTATGTACAAGAATATAACTACTATAATACTGCCCCCTATGTACAAGAATATAACTAGTATAATACTGCCCCCTATGTACAAGAATATAACTACTATAATACTGCCTCCTATGTACAAGAATATAACTACTATAATACTGCCCCCTATATACAAGAATATAACTACTATAATACTGCCCCCTATGTACAAGAATATAACTACCATAATACTGCCCCCTATGTACAAGAATATAACTACTATAATACTGCCCCCTACGTACAAGAATATAACTACTATAATACTGCTCCTATGTACTAGAATATAAATACTATAATACTGCCCTTATGTACAAGAATATAACTACTATAATACTGCCCCCTATGTACAAGAATATATCTACTATTATACTGCTCTCTATGTACAAGAATATACCTACTATAATACTGCCCCCTATGTACAAGAATATAACTACTATAATACTGCTGCTATTTACAAGAATATAACTACTATAATACTGCCTCCTATGTACAAGAATGTAACTACTATAATACTGCCCCCTGTGTACAAGAATATAACTACTATAATACTGCTCCCTATGTACAAGAATATAACTACTATAATACTGCCTTCTATGTACAAGAATATAACTCCTATAATACTGCCCCTATGTACAAGAATATAACTACTATAATACTGCCCCCTATGTACAAGAATATAACTACTATAATACTGCCCCCTATGTACAAGAATATAACTACTATAATACTGCTCCGATGTACAAGAATATAACTACTATAATACTGCCCCCTATGTACAGGAATATAACTACTATAATACTGCCCTCTATGTACAAGAATATAACTACTATAATACTGCCCCCTATGTACAAGAATATAACTACTATAATACTGCTCCTACGTACAAGAATATAACTACTATAATACTGCTCCTATGTACAAGAATATAACTACTATAATACTGCCCCCTATGTACAAGAATATAACTACTATAATACTGCTCCCTATGTACAAGAATATAACTACTATAATACTGCCCCCTATGTACAAGAATATAACTACTATAATACTGCCTCCTATGTACAAGAATATAACTACTATAATACTACTCCTATGTACAAGACTATAACTACTATAATACTGCCCCCTATGTACAAGAATATAACTACTATAATACTGCTCCTATGTACAAGACTATAACTACTATAATACTGCCCCTATGTACAAGAATATAACTACTATAATACTGCCCCCTATGTACAAGACTATAACTACTATAATACTGCCCCCTATGTACAAGAATATAACTATTATAATACTGCCCCCTATGTACAAGAATATAACTACTATAATACTGCCCCCTATATACAAGAATATAACTACTATAATACTGCCCCCTATGTACAGGAATATAACTACTATAATACTGCTCCCTATGTACAAGAATATACCTGCTATATTGCTGCCCCTATGTACAAGAATATAACTACTGTAATACTGCTCCCTATGTACAAGAATATAACTACCTTAATACTGCTCCATATGTACAAGAATATAACTACTATAATACTGCCCCCTATGTACAATAATATAACTACTATAATACTGCTCCATATGTACAAGGATATAACTACTATAATACTGCCCCCTACGTACAAGAATATAACTACTATAATACTGCCCCCTATGTACAAGAATATAACTACTATAATACTGCTCCTATGTGCAAGAATATAACTACTATAATACTGCCCCTATGTACAAGAATATAACTACTATAATACTGCCCCCTATGTACAAGAATATAACTACTATAATACTGCCTCCTATGTACAAGAATATAACTACTATAATACTGCCTCCTATGTACAAGAATATAACTACTATAATACTGCTCCCAATGTACAAGAATATAACTACTATAATACTGCCTCCTATGTACAAGAATATAACTACTATAATACTGCCCCCTATGTACAAGAATATAACTACTATAATACTGCCCCCTATGTACAAGAATATAACTACTATAATTCTACCTCCTATGTACAAGAATATAACTACTATAATACTGCACTATGTACAAGACTATGACTACTATAATACAGCCCCCTATGTACAAGAATATAACTACTATAATACTGCCTCCTACGTACAAGAATATAACTACTATAATACTGCTCCTATGTACAAGAATATAACTACTATAATACTGCCCCCTATGAACAAGAATATAACTACTATAATACTGCCTCCCATGTACAAGAATATA
This sequence comes from Eleutherodactylus coqui, assembly GCF_035609145.1. Taxonomy (NCBI): domain Eukaryota; kingdom Metazoa; phylum Chordata; class Amphibia; order Anura; family Eleutherodactylidae; genus Eleutherodactylus; species Eleutherodactylus coqui. The sequence continues at coordinate 343,142,042 of NC_089838.1, forward strand.
AATACTATAATACTGCCCCTATGTACAAGAATATAACTACTATAATACTGCCCCCTATGTACAAGAATATATCTACTATTATACTGCTCTCTATGTACAAGAATATACCTACTATAATACTGCCCCCTATGTACAAGAATATAACTACTATAATACTGCTGCTATTTACAAGAATATAACTACTATAATACTGCCTCCTATGTACAAGAATGTAACTACTATAATACTGCCCCCTGTGTACAAAAATATAACTACTATAATACTGCTCCCTATGTACAAGAATATAACTACTATAATACTGCCTTCTATGTACAAGAATATAACTCCTATAATACTGCCCCTATGTACAAGAATATAACTACTATAATACTGCCCCCTATGTACAAGAATATAACTACTATAATACTGCCCCCTATGTACAAGAATATAACTACTATAATACTGCTCCTATGTACAAGAATATAACTACTATAATACTGCCCCCTATGTACAGGAATATAACTACTATAATACTGCCCTCTATGTACAAGAATATAACTACTATAATACTGCCCCCTATGTACAAGAATATAACTACTATAATACTGCTCCTACGTACAAGAATATAACTACTATAATACTGCTCCTATGTACAAGAATATAACTACTATAATACTGCCCCCTATGTACAAGAATATAACTACTATAATACTGCCTCCTATGTACAAGAATATAACTACTATAATACTACTCCTATGTACAAGACTATAACTACTATAATACTGCCCCCTATGTACAAGAATATAACTACTATAATACTGCTCCTATGTACAAGACTATAACTACTATAATACTGCCCCTATGTACAAGAATATAACTACTATAATACTGCCCCCTATGTACAAGACTATAACTACTATAATACTGCCCCCTATGTACAAGAATATAACTATTATAATACTGCCCCCTATGTACAAGAATATAACTACTATAATACTGCCCCCTATATACAAGAATATAACTACTATAATACTGCCCCCTATGTACAGGAATATAACTACTATAATACTGCTCCCTATGTACAAGAATATAACTGCTATATTGCTGCCCCTATGTACAAGAATAGAACTACTGTAATACTGCTCCCTATGTACAAGAATATAACTACCTTAATACTGCTCCATATGTACAAGAATATAACTACTATAATACTGCCCCCTATGTACAATAATATAACTACTATAATACTGCTCCATATGTACAAGGATATAACTACTATAATACTGCCCCCTACGTACAAGAATATAACTACTATAATACTGCCCCCTATGTACAAGAATATAACTACTATAATACTGCTCCTATGTGCAAGAATATAACTACTATAATACTGCCCCTATGTACAAGAATATAACTACTATAATACTGCCCCCTATGTACAAGAATATAACTACTATAATACTGCCTCCTATGTACAAGAATATAACTACTATAATACTGCCTCCTATGTACAAGAATATAACTACTAAAATACTGCTCCCAATGTACAAGAATATAACTACTATAATACTGCCTCCTATGTACAAGAATATAACTACTATAATACTGCCCCCTATGTACAAGAATATAACTACTATAATACTGCCCCCTATGTACAAGAATATAACTACTATAATTCTACCTCCTATGTACAAGAATATAACTACTATAATACTGCACTATGTACAAGACTATGACTACTATAATACAGCCCCCTATGTACAAGAATATAACTACTATAATACTGCCTCCTACGTACAAGAATATAACTACTATAATACTGCTCCTATGTACAAGAATATAACTACTATAATACTGCCCCCTATGAACAAGAATATAACTACTATAATACTGCCTCCCATGTACAAGAATATAAATACTATAATACTGCCCCTATGTACAAGAATATAACTACTATAATACTGCCCCCTATGTACAAGAATATATCTACTATTATACTGCTCTCTATGTACAAGAATATACCTACTATAATACTGCCCCCTATGTACAAGAATATAACTACTATAATACTGCTGCTATTTACAAGAATATAACTACTATAATACTGCCTCCTATGTACAAGAATGTAACTACTATAATACTGCCCCCTGTGTACAAGAATATAACTACTATAATACTGCTCCCTATGTACAAGAATATAACTACTATAATACTGCCTTCTATGTACAAGAATATAACTCCTATAATACTGCCCCTATGTACAAGAATATAACTACTATAATACTGCCCCCTATGTACAAGAATATAACTACTATAATACTGCCCCCTATGTACAAGAATATAACTACTATAATACTGCTCCTATGTACAAGAATATAACTACTATAATACTGCCCCCTATGTACAGGAATATAACTACTATAATACTGCCCTCTATGTACAAGAATATAACTACTATAATACTGCCCCCTATGTACAAGAATATAACTACTATAATACTGCTCCTACGTACAAGAATATAACTACTATAATACTGCTCCTATGTACAAGAATATAACTACTATAATACTGCCCCCTATGTACAAGAATATAACTACTATAATACTGCCTCCTATGTACAAGAATATAACTACTATAATACTACTCCTATGTACAAGACTATAACTACTATAATACTGCCCCCTATGTACAAGAATATAACTACTATAATACTGCTCCTATGTACAAGACTATAACTACTATAATACTGCCCCTATGTACAAGAATATAACTACTATAATACTGCCCCCTATGTACAAGACTATAACTACTATAATACTGCCCCCTATGTACAAGAATATAACTATTATAATACTGCCCCCTATGTACAAGAATATAACTACTATAATACTGCCCCCTATATACAAGAATATAACTACTATAATACTGCCCCCTATGTACAGGAATATAACTACTATAATACTGCTCCCTATGTACAAGAATATAACTGCTATATTGCTGCCCCTATGTACAAGAATAGAACTACTGTAATACTGCTCCCTATGTACAAGAATATAACTACCTTAATACTGCTCCATATGTACAAGAATATAACTACTATAATACTGCCCCCTATGTACAATAATATAACTACTATAATACTGCTCCATATGTACAAGGATATAACTACTATAATACTGCCCCCTACGTACAAGAATATAACTACTATAATACTGCCCCCTATGTACAAGAATATAACTACTATAATACTGCTCCTATGTGCAAGAATATAACTACTATAATACTGCCCCTATGTACAAGAATATAACTACTATAATACTGCCCCCTATGTACAAGAATATAACTACTATAATACTGCCTCCTATGTACAAGAATATAACTACTATAATACTGCCTCCTATGTACAAGAATATAACTACTATAATACTGCTCCCAATGTACAAGAATATAACTACTATAATACTGCCTCCTATGTACAAGAATATAACTACTATAATACTGCCCCCTATGTACAAGAATATAACTACTATAATACTGCCCCCTATGTACAAGAATATAACTACTATAATTCTACCTCCTATGTACAAGAATATAACTACTATAATACTGCACTATGTACAAGACTATGACTACTATAATACAGCCCCCTATGTACAAGAATATAACTACTATAATACTGCCTCCTACGTACAAGAATATAACTACTATAATACTGCTCCTATGTACAAGAATATAACTACTATAATACTGCCCCCTATGAACAAGAATATAACTACTATAATACTGCCTCCCATGTACAAGAATATAAATACTATAATACTGCCCCTATGTACAAGAATATAACTACTATAATACTGCCCCCTATGTACAAGAATATATCTACTATTATACTGCTCTCTATGTACAAGAATATACCTACTATAATACTGCCCCCTATGTACAAGAATATAACTACTATAATACTGCTGCTATTTACAAGAATATAACTACTATAATACTGCCTCCTATGTACAAGAATGTAACTACTATAATACTGCCCCCTGTGTACAAGAATATAACTACTATAATACTGCTCCCTATGTACAAGAATATAACTACTATAATACTGCCTTCTATGTACAAGAATATAACTCCTATAATACTGCCCCTATGTACAAGAATATAACTACTATAATACTGCCCCCTATGTACAAGAATATAACTACTATAATACTGCCCCCTATGTACAAGAATATAACTACTATAATACTGCTCCTATGTACAAGAATATAACTACTATAATACTGCCCCCTATGTACAGGAATATAACTACTATAATACTGCCCTCTATGTACAAGAATATAACTACTATAATACTGCCCCCTATGTACAAGAATATAACTACTATAATACTGCTCCTACGTACAAGAATATAACTACTATAATACTGCTCCTATGTACAAGAATATAACTACTATAATACTGCCCCCTATGTACAAGAATATAACTACTATAATACTGCCTCCTATGTACAAGAATATAACTACTATAATACTACTCCTATGTACAAGACTATAACTACTATAATACTGCCCCCTATGTACAAGAATATAACTACTATAATACTGCTCCTATGTACAAGACTATAACTACTATAATACTGCCCCTATGTACAAGAATATAACTACTATAATACTGCCCCCTATGTACAAGACTATAACTACTATAATACTGCCCCCTATGTACAAGAATATAACTATTATAATACTGCCCCCTATGTACAAGAATATAACTACTATAATACTGCCCCCTATATACAAGAATATAACTACTATAATACTGCCCCCTATGTACAGGAATATAACTACTATAATACTGCTCCCTATGTACAAGAATATAACTGCTATATTGCTGCCCCTATGTACAAGAATAGAACTACTGTAATACTGCTCCCTATGTACAAGAATATAACTACCTTAATACTGCTCCATATGTACAAGAATATAACTACTATAATACTGCCCCCTATGTACAATAATATAACTACTATAATACTGCTCCATATGTACAAGGATATAACTACTATAATACTGCCCCCTACGTACAAGAATATAACTACTATAATACTGCCCCCTATGTACAAGAATATAACTACTATAATACTGCTCCTATGTGCAAGAATATAACTACTATAATACTGCCCCTATGTACAAGAATATAACTACTATAATACTGCCCCCTATGTACAAGAATATAACTACTATAATACTGCCTCCTATGTACAAGAATATAACTACTATAATACTGCCTCCTATGTACAAGAATATAACTACTATAATACTGCTCCCAATGTACAAGAATATAACTACTATAATACTGCCTCCTATGTACAAGAATATAACTACTATAATACTGCCCCCTATGTACAAGAATATAACTACTATAATACTGCCCCCTATGTACAAGAATATAACTACTATAATTCTACCTCCAATGTACAAGAATATAACTACTATAATACTGCACTATGTACAAGACTATGACTACTATAATACAGCCCCCTATGTACAAGAATATAACTACTATAATACTGCCTCCTACGTACAAGAATATAACTACTATAATACTGCTCCTATGTACAAGAATATAACTACTATAATACTGCCCCCTATGTACAAGAATATAACTACTATAATACTGCCTCCCATGTACAAGAATATAAATACTATAATACTGCCCCTATGTACAAGAATATAACTACTATAATACTGCCCCCTATGTACAAGAATATATCTACTATTATACTGCTCTCTATGTACAAGAATATACCTACTATAATATTGCCCCCTATGTACAAGAATATAACTACTATAATACTGCTGCTATTTACAAGAATATAACTACTATAATACTGCCTCCTATGTACAAGAATGTAACTACTATAATACTGCCCCCTGTGTACAAGAATATAACTACTATAATACTGCTCCCTATGTACAAGAATATAACTACTATAATACTGCCTTCTATGTACAAGAATATAACTCCTATAATACTGCCCCTATGTACAAGAATATAACTACTATAATACTGCCCCCTATGTACAAGAATATAACTACTATAATACTGCCCCCTATGTACAAGAATATAACTACTATAATACTGCTCCTATGTACAAGAATATAACTACTATAATACTGCCCCCTATGTACAGGAATATAACTACTATAATACTGCCCTCTATGTACAAGAATATAACTACTATAATACTGCCCCCTATGTACAAGAATATAACTACTATAATACTGCTCCTATGTGCAAGAATATAACTACTATAATACTGCCCCTATGTACAAGAATATAACTACTATAATACTGCCCCCTATGTACAAGAATATAACTACTATAATACTGCCTCCTATGTACAAGAATATAACTACTATAATACTGCCTCCTATGTACAAGAATATAACTACTATAATACTGCTCCCAATGTACAAGAATATAACTACTATAATACTGCCCCCTATGTACAAGAATATAACTACTATAATTCTACCTCCTATGTACAAGAATATAACTACTATAATACTGCACTATGTACAAGACTATGACTACTATAATACAGCCCCCTATGTACAAGAATATAACTACTATAATACTGCCTCCTACGTACAAGAATATAACTACTATAATACTGCTCCTATGTACAAGAATATAACTACTATAATACTGCCCCCTATGAACAAGAATATAACTACTATAATACTGCCTCCCATGTACAAGAATATAAATACTATAATACTGCCCCTATGTACAAGAATATAACTACTATAATACTGCCCCCTATGTACAAGAATATATCTACTATTATACTGCTCTCTATGTACAAGAATATACCTACTATAATACTGCCCCCTATGTACAAGAATATAACTACTATAATACTGCTGCTATTTACAAGAATATAACTACTATAATACTGCCTCCTATGTACAAGAATGTAACTACTATAATACTGCCCCCTGTGTACAAGAATATAACTACTATAATACTGCTCCCTATGTACAAGAATATAACTACTATAATACTGCCTTCTATGTACAAGAATATAACTCCTATAATACTGCCCCTATGTACAAGAATATAACTACTATAATACTGCCCCCTATGTACAAGAATATAACTACTATAATACTGCCCCCTATGTACAAGAATATAACTACTATAATACTGCTCCTATGTACAAGAATATAACTACTATAATACTGCCCCCTATGTACAGGAATATAACTACTATAATACTGCCCTCTATGTACAAGAATATAACTACTATAATACTGCCCCCTATGTACAAGAATATAACTACTATAATACTGCTCCTACGTACAAGAATATAACTACTATAATACTGCTCCTATGTACAAGAATATAACTACTATAATACTGCCCCCTATGTACAAGAATATAACTACTATAATACTGCCTCCTATGTACAAGAATATAACTACTATAATACTACTCCTATGTACAAGACTATAACTACTATAATACTGCCCCCTATGTACAAGAATATAACTACTATAATACTGCTCCTATGTACAAGACTATAACTACTATAATACTGCCCCTATGTACAAGAATATAACTACTATAATACTGCCCCCTATGTACAAGACTATAACTACTATAATACTGCCCCCTATGTACAAGAATATAACTATTATAATACTGCCCCCTATGTACAAGAATATAACTACTATAATACTGCCCCCTATATACAAGAATATAACTACTATAATACTGCCCCCTATGTACAGGAATATAACTACTATAATACTGCTCCCTATGTACAAGAATATAACTGCTATATTGCTGCCCCTATGTACAAGAATAGAACTACTGTAATACTGCTCCCTATGTACAAGAATATAACTACCTTAATACTGCTCCATATGTACAAGAATATAACTACTATAATACTGCCCCCTATGTACAATAATATAACTACTATAATACTGCTCCATATGTACAAGGATATAACTACTATAATACTGCCCCCTACGTACAAGAATATAACTACTATAATACTGCCCCCTATGTACAAGAATATAACTACTATAATACTGCTCCTATGTGCAAGAATATAACTACTATAATACTGCCCCTATGTACAAGAATATAACTACTATAATACTGCCCCCTATGTACAAGAATATAACTACTATAATACTGCCTCCTATGTACAAGAATATAACTACTATAATACTGCCTCCTATGTACAAGAATATAACTACTATAATACTGCTCCCAATGTACAAGAATATAACTACTATAATACTGCCTCCTATGTACAAGAATATAACTACTATAATACTGCCCCCTATGTACAAGAATATAACTACTATAATACTGCCCCCTATGTACAAGAATATAACTACTATAATTCTACCTCCTATGTACAAGAATATAACTACTATAATACTGCACTATGTACAAGACTATGACTACTATAATACAGCCCCCTATGTACAAGAATATAACTACTATAATACTGCCTCCTACGTACAAGAATATAACTACTATAATACTGCTCCTATGTACAAGAATATAACTACTATAATACTGCCCCCTATGAACAAGAATATAACTACTATAATACTGCCTCCCATGTACAAGAATATAAATACTATAATACTGCCCCTATGTACAAGAATATAACTACTATAATACCGCCCCCTATGTACAAGAATATATCTACTATTATACTGCTCTCTATGTACAAGAATATACCTACTATAATACTGCCCCCTATGTACAAGAATATAACTACTATAATACTGCTGCTATTTACAAGAATATAACTACTATAATACTGCCTCCTATGTACAAGAATGTAACTACTATAATACTGCCCCCTGTGTACAAGAATATAACTACTATAATACTGCTCCCTATGTACAAGAATATAACTACTATAATACTGCCTTCTATGTACAAGAATATAACTCCTATAATACTGCCCCTATGTACAAGAATATAACTACTATAATACTGCCCCCTATGTACAAGAATATAACTACTATAATACTGCCCCCTATGTACAAGAATATAACTACTATAATACTGCTCCTATGTACAAGAATATAACTACTATAATACTGCCCCCTATGTACAGGAATATAACTACTATAATACTGCCCTCTATGTACAAGAATATAACTACTATAATACTGCCCCCTATGTACAAGAATATAACTACTATAATACTGCTCCTACGTACAAGAATATAACTACTATAATACTGCTCCTATGTACAAGAATATAACTACTATAATACTGCCCCCTATGTACAAGAATATAACTACTATAATACTGCCTCCTATGTACAAGAATATAACTACTATAATACTACTCCTATGTACAAGACTATAACTACTATAATACTGCCCCCTATGTACAAGAATATAACTACTATAATACTGCTCCTATGTACAAGACTATAACTACTATAATACTGCCCCTATGTACAAGAATATAACTACTATAATACTGCCCCCTATGTACAAGACTATAACTACTATAATACTGCCCCCTATGTACAAGAATATAACTATTATAATACTGCCCCCTATGTACAAGAATATAACTACTATAATACTGCCCCCTATATACAAGAATATAACTACTATAATACTGCCCCCTATGTACAGGAAAATAACTACTATAATACTGCTCCCTATGTACAAGAATATAACTGCTATATTGCTGCCCCTATGTACAAGAATAGAACTACTGTAATACTGCTCCCTATGTACAAGAATATAACTACCTTAATACTGCTCCATATGTACAAGAATATAACTACTATAATACTGCCCCCTATGTACAATAATATAACTACTATAATACTGCTCCATATGTACAAGGATATAACTACTATAATACTGCTTCCTACGTACAAGAATATAACTACTATAATACTGCCCCCTATGTACAAGAATATAACTACTATAATACTGCTCCTATGTGCAAGAATATAACTACTATAATACTGCCCCTATGTACAAGAATATAACTACTATAATACTGCCCCCTATGTACAAGAATATAACTACTATAATACTGCCTCCTATGTACAAGAATATAACTACTATAATACTGCCTCCTATGTACAAGAATATAACTACTATAATACTGCTCCCAATGTACAAGAATATAACTACTATAATACTGCCTCCTATGTACAAGAATATAACTACTATAATACTGCCCCCTATGTACAAGAATATAACTACTATAATACTGCCCCCTATGTACAAGAATATAACTACTATAATTCTACCTCCTATGTACAAGAATATAACTACTATAATACTGCACTATGTACAAGACTATGACTACTATAATACAGCCCCCTATGTACAAGAATATAACTACTATAATACTGCCTCCTACGTACAAGAATATAACTACTATAATACTGCTCCTATGTACAAGAATATAACTACTATAATACTGCCCCCTATGAACAAGAATATAACTACTATAATACTGCCTCCCATGTACAAGAATGTAACTACTATAATACTGCCCCCTATGTACAAGAATATAATTACTATAATACTGCATCGCATGTACAAGAATATAACTACTATAATACTGCCCCCTATGTACAAGAATATAACTACTATAATACTGCCCCCTATGTACAAGAATATAACTACTATAATACTGCCCCCTATGTACAAGAATATAACTACTATAATACTGCCCCCTATGTACAAGAATGTAACTACTATAATACTGCCCCCTATGTACAAGAATATAATTACTATAATACTGCATCGCATGTACAAGAATATAACTACTATAATACTGCCCCCTATGTACAAGAATATAACTACTATAATACTGCCCCTAATGTACAAGAATATAACTACTATAATACTGCCCCCTATGTACAAGAATATAACTACTATAATACTGCCTCCTATGTACAAGAATATAACTACTATAATACTGCCCCCTATGTACAAGAATATAACTACTATAATACAGCCCCCTATGTAGAAGAATATAACTACTATAATACTGTTCCTATGTACAAGAATATAACTACTATAACACTGCCCCCTATGAACAAGAATATAACTACTATAATACTGCCCCCTATGTACAAGAATATAACTACTATAATACTGCCCCGATGTACTAGAATATAACTACTATAATACTGCACTATGTACAAGAATATAACTACTATAATACTGCCTCCTATGTACAAGAATATAACTACTATAATACTGCACTATGTACAAGAATATAACTACAATAATTCTTCCTCCTATGTACAAGAATATAACTACTATAATACTGCCCCCTATGTACAATAATATGACTACCATAATACTGCTCCTATGTACAAGAATATAACTACTATAATACAGCCCCCTATGTACAAGAATATAACTACTATAATACTGCCCCCTATGTACAATAATATGACTACTATAATACTGCTCCTATGTACAAGACTATAACTACTATAATACAGCCCCCTATGTACAAGAATATAACTACTATAATACTGCCTCCTATGTACAAGAATATAACTACTATAATACTGCTCCTATGTACAAGAATATAACTACTATAATACTGCCCCCTATGTACAAGAATATAACTACTATAATACTGCCTCGCATGTACAAGAATATAACTACTATAATACTGCCCCCTATGTACAAGAATACAACTACTATAATACTGCCCCCTATGTACAAGAATATAACTACTATAATACTGCCCCCCATGTTCAAGAATATAACTACTATAATACTGCCCCCCATGTACAAGAATATAACTACTATAATACAGCCCCCTATGTACAAGAATATAACTACTATAATACTGCCTCCTATGTACAAGAATATAACTACTATAATACTGCTCCTATGTACAAGAATATAACTACTATAATACTGCCCCCTATGTACAAGAATATAACTACTATAATACTGCCCCCCATGTTCAAGAATATAACTACTATAATACTGCCTCCTATGTACAAGAATATAACTACTATAATACTGCCTCCTATGTACAAGACTATAACTACTATAATACTGCCTTCTATGTACAAGAATATAACTCCTATAATACTGCCCCTATGTACAAGAATATAACTACTATAATACTGCTCCTATGTACAAGAATATAACTACTATAATACTGCTCCTATGTACAAGAATATAACTACTATAATACTGCCCCCTATGTACAAGAATATAACTACTATAATACTGCATCCTACGTACAAGAATATAACTACTATAATACTGCTCCTATGTACAAGAATATAACTACTATAATACTGCCCCCTATGTACAGGAATATAACTACTATAATACTGCCCTCTATGTACAAGAATATAACTACTATAATACTGCCCCCTATGTACAAGAATATAACTACTATAATACTGCTCCTACGTACAAGAATATAACTACTATAATACTGCTCCTATGTACAAGAATATAACTACTATAATACTGCCCCCTATGTACAAGAATATAACTACTATAATACTGCCTCCTATGTACAAGAATATAACTACTATAATACTACTCCTATGTACAAGACTATAACTACTATAATACTGCCCCCTATGTACAAGAATATAACTACTATAATACTGCTCCTATGTACAAGACTATAACTACTATAATACTGCCCCTATGTACAAGAATATAACTACTATAATACTGCCCCCTATGTACAAGACTATAACTACTATAATACTGCCCCCTATGTACAAGAATATAACTATTATAATACTGCCCCCTATGTACAAGAATATAACTACTATAATACTGCCCCCTATATACAAGAATATAACTACTATAATACTGCCCCCTATGTACAGGAATATAACTACTATAATACTGCTCCCTATGTACAAGAATATAACTGCTATATTGCTGCCCCTATGTACAAGAATAGAACTACTGTAATACTGCTCCCTATGTACAAGAATATAACTACCTTAATACTGCTCCATATGTACAAGAATATAACTACTATAATACTGCCCCCTATGTACAATAATATAACTACTATAATACTGCTCCATATGTACAAGGATATAACTACTATAATACTGCCCCCTACGTACAAGAATATAACTACTATAATACTGCCCCCTATGTACAAGAATATAACTACTATAATACTGCTCCTATGTGCAAGAATATAACTACTATAATACTGCCCCTATGTACAAGAATATAACTACTATAATACTGCCCCCTATGTACAAGAATATAACTACTATAATACTGCCTCCTATGTACAAGAATATAACTACTATAATACTGCCTCCTATGTACAAGAATATAACTACTATAATACTGCTCCCAATGTACAAGAATATAACTACTATAATACTGCCTCCTATGTACAAGAATATAACTACTATAATACTGCCCCCTATGTACAAGAATATAACTACTATAATACTGCCCCCTATGTACAAGAATATAACTACTATAATTCTACCTCCTATGTACAAGAATATAACTACTATAATACTGCACTATGTACAAGACTATGACTACTATAATACAGCCCCCTATGTACAAGAATATAACTACTATAATACTGCCTCCTACGTACAAGAATATAACTACTATAATACTGCTCCTATGTACAAGAATATAACTACTATAATACTGCCCCCTATGAACAAGAATATAACTACTATAATACTGCCTCCCATGTACAAGAATATAAATACTATAATACTGCCCCTATGTACAAGAATATAACTACTATAATACCGCCCCCTATGTACAAGAATATATCTACTATTATACTGCTCTCTATGTACAAGAATATACCTACTATAATACTGCCCCCTATGTACAAGAATATAACTACTATAATACTGCTGCTATTTACAAGAATATAACTACTATAATACTGCCTCCTATGTACAAGAATGTAACTACTATAATACTGCCCCCTGTGTACAAGAATATAACTACTATAATACTGCTCCCTATGTACAAGAATATAACTACTATAATACTGCCTTCTATGTACAAGAATATAACTCCTATAATACTGCCCCTATGTACAAGAATATAACTACTATAATACTGCCCCCTATGTACAAGAATATAACTACTATAATACTGCCCCCTATGTACAAGAATATAACTACTATAATACTGCTCCTATGTACAAGAATATAACTACTATAATACTGCCCCCTATGTACAGGAATATAACTACTATAATACTGCCCTCTATGTACAAGAATATAACTACTATAATACTGCCCCCTATGTACAAGAATATAACTACTATAATACTGCTCCTACGTACAAGAATATAACTACTATAATACTGCTCCTATGTACAAGAATATAACTACTATAATACTGCCCCCTATGTACAAGAATATAACTACTATAATACTGCCTCCTATGTACAAGAATATAACTACTATAATACTACTCCTATGTACAAGACTATAACTACTATAATACTGCCCCCTATGTACAAGAATATAACTACTATAATACTGCTCCTATGTACAAGACTATAACTACTATAATACTGCCCCTATGTACAAGAATATAACTACTATAATACTGCCCCCTATGTACAAGACTATAACTACTATAATACTGCCCCCTATGTACAAGAATATAACTATTATAATACTGCCCCCTATGTACAAGAATATAACTACTATAATACTGCCCCCTATATACAAGAATATAACTACTATAATACTGCCCCCTATGTACAGGAATATAACTACTATAATACTGCTCCCTATGTACAAGAATATAACTGCTATATTGCTGCCCCTATGTACAAGAATAGAACTACTGTAATACTGCTCCCTATGTACAAGAATATAACTACCTTAATACTGCTCCATATGTACAAGAATATAACTACTATAATACTGCCCCCTATGTACAATAATATAACTACTATAATACTGCTCCATATGTACAAGGATATAACTACTATAATACTGCTTCCTACGTACAAGAATATAACTACTATAATACTGCCCCCTATGTACAAGAATATAACTACTATAATACTGCTCCTATGTGCAAGAATATAACTACTATAATACTGCCCCTATGTACAAGAATATAACTACTATAATACTGCCCCCTATGTACAAGAATATAACTACTATAATACTGCCTCCTATGTACAAGAATATAACTACTATAATACTGCCTCCTATGTACAAGAATATAACTACTATAATACTGCTCCCAATGTACAAGAATATAACTACTATAATACTGCCTCCTATGTACAAGAATATAACTACTATAATACTGCCCCCTATGTACAAGAATATAACTACTATAATACTGCCCCCTATGTACAAGAATATAACTACTATAATTCTACCTCCTATGTACAAGAATATAACTACTATAATACTGCACTATGTACAAGACTATGACTACTATAATACAGCCCCCTATGTACAAGAATATAACTACTATAATACTGCCTCCTACGTACAAGAATATAACTACTATAATACTGCTCCTATGTACAAGAATATAACTACTATAATACTGCCCCCTATGAACAAGAATATAACTACTATAATACTGCCTCCCATGTACAAGAATGTAACTACTATAATACTGCCCCCTATGTACAAGAATATAATTACTATAATACTGCATCGCATGTACAAGAATATAACTACTATAATACTGCCCCCTATGTACAAGAATATAACTACTATAATACTGCCCCCTATGTACAAGAATATAACTACTATAATACTGCCCCCTATGTACAAGAATATAACTACTATAATACTGCCCCCTATGTACAAGAATGTAACTACTATAATACTGCCCCCTATGTACAAGAATATAATTACTATAATACTGCATCGCATGTACAAGAATATAACTACTATAATACTGCCCCCTATGTACAAGAATATAACTACTATAATACTGCCCCTAATGTACAAGAATATAACTACTATAATACTGCCCCCTATGTACAAGAATATAACTACTATAATACTGCCTCCTATGTACAAGAATATAACTACTATAATACTGCCCCCTATGTACAAGAATATAACTACTATAATACTGCCTCCTGTGTACCAGAATATAACTACTATAATACAGCCCCCTATGTAGAAGAATATAACTACTATAATACTGTTCCTATGTACAAGAATATAACTACTATAACACTGCCCCCTATGAACAAGAATATAACTACTATAATACTGCCCCCTATGTACAAGAATATAACTACTATAATACTGCCCCGATGTACTAGAATATAACTACTATAATACTGCACTATGTACAAGAATATAACTACTATAATACTGCCTCCTATGTACAAGAATATAACTACTATAATACTGCACTATGTACAAGAATATAACTACAATAATTCTTCCTCCTATGTACAAGAATATAACTACTATAATACTGCCCCCTATGTACAATAATATGACTACCATAATACTGCTCCTATGTACAAGAATATAACTACTATAATACAGCCCCCTATGTACAAGAATATAACTACTATAATACTGCCCCCTATGTACAATAATATGACTACTATAATACTGCTCCTATGTACAAGACTATAACTACTATAATACAGCCCCCTATGTACAAGAATATAACTACTATAATACTGCCTCCTATGTACAAGAATATAACTACTATAATACTGCTCCTATGTACAAGAATATAACTACTATAATACTGCCCCCTATGTACAAGAATATAACTACTATAATACTGCCTCGCATGTACAAGAATATAACTACTATAATACTGCCCCCTATGTACAAGAATACAACTACTATAATACTGCCCCCTATGTACAAGAATATAACTACTATAATACTGCCCCCCATGTTCAAGAATATAACTACTATAATACTGCCCCCCATGTACAAGAATATAACTACTATAATACAGCCCCCTATGTACAAGAATATAACTACTATAATACTGCCTCCTATGTACAAGAATATAACTACTATAATACTGCTCCTATGTACAAGAATATAACTACTATAATACTGCCCCCTATGTACAAGAATATAACTACTATAATACTGCCCCCCATGTTCAAGAATATAACTACTATAATACTGCCTCCTATGTACAAGAATATAACTACTATAATACTGCCTCCTATGTACAAGACTATAACTACTATAATACTGCCTTCTATGTACAAGAATATAACTCCTATAATACTGCCCCTATGTACAAGAATATAACTACTATAATACTGCTCCTATGTACAAGAATATAACTACTATAATACTGCTCCTATGTACAAGAATATAACTACTATAATACTGCCCCCTATGTACAAGAATATAACTACTATAATACTGCATCCTACGTACAAGAATATAACTACTATAATACTGTCCCTATGTACAAGAATATAACTACTATAATACTGCCCCCTATGTACAAGAATATAACTACTATAATACTGCCTCCTATGTACAAGAATATAACTACTATAATACTGCCCCCCATGTTCAAGAATATAACTACTATAATACTGCCCCCCATGTACAAGAATATAACTACTATAATACTGCCTCCTATGTACAAGAATATAACTACTATAATACTGCCTCCTATGTACAAGACTATAACTACTATAATACTGCCTTCTATGTACAAGAATATAACTCCTATAATACTGCCCCTATGTACAAGAATATAACTACTATAATACTGCTCCTATGTACAAGAATATAACTACTATAATACTGCTCCTATGTACAAGAATATAACTACTATAATACTGCCCCCTATGTACAAGAATATAACTACTATAATACTGCATCCTACGTACAAGAATATAACTACTATAATACTGCCCCTATGTACAAGAATATACCTACTATAATACTGCCCCCTATGTACAAGAATATACCTACTATAATACTGCTCCCTATGGACAAGAATATAACTACTATAATACTGCCTCCTATGTACAAGAATATAACTACTATAATACTGCCTCCTATGTACAAGAATATAACTATTATAATACTACTCCTATGTACAAGAATATAACTACTATAATACTGCCTCCTATGTACAAGAATATAACTATTATAATACTACTCCTATATACAAGAATATAACTACTATAATACTGCCCCCCATGTACAAGAATATAACTACTATAATACTACTCCTATGTACAAGACTATAACTACTATAATACTGCCCCCTATGTACAAGAATATAACTACTATATTACTGCCCCTATGTACAAGAATAGAACTACTGTAATACTGCTCCCTATGTACAAGAATATAACTACTATAATACTGCCCCTATGTACAGGAATATAACTACTATAATACTGCCCCCCATGTACAGGAATATAACTACTATAATACTGCCCCCCATGTACAGGAATATAACAACTATAATTCTGCCCTCTATGTACAAGAATATAACTACTATAATACTGCCCTCTATGTACAAGAATATAACTACTATAATACTGCCCTCTATGTACAAGAATATAACTACCTTAATACTGCTCCATATGTACAAGAATATAACTACTATAATACTGCCCCCTATGTACAATAATATAACTACTATAATACTGATCCATATGTACAAGGATATAACTACTATAATACTGCCCCCTACGTACATGAATATAACTACTATAATACTGCCCCCTATGTACAAGAATATAACTACTATAATACTGCTCCTATGTGCAAGAATATAACTACTATAATACTGCCCCTATGTACAAGAATATAACTACTATAATACTGCCCCCTATGTACAAGAATATAACTACTATAATACTGCCTCCTATGTACAAGAATATAACTACTATAATACTGCCTCCTATGTACAAGAATATAACTACTGTAATACTGCTCCCAATGTACAAGAATATAACTACTATAATACTGCCTCCTATGTACAAGAATATAACTACTATAATACTGCCCCCTATGTACAAGAATATAACTACTATAATACTGCCCCCTATGTACAAGAATATAACTCCTATAATTCTACCTCCTATGTACAAGAATATAACTACTATAATACTGCACTATGTACAAGACTATGACTACTATAATACAGCCCCCTATGTTAAAGAATATAACTACTATAATACTGCCTCCTACGTACAAGAATATAACTACTATAATACTGCTCCTATGTACAAGAATATAACTACTGTAATACTGCCCCCTATGAACAAGAATATAACTACTATAATACTGCCCCCTATATACAAGAATATAACTACTATAATACTGCCCCCTATGTACAAGAATATAACTACCATAATACTGCCCCCTATGTACAAGAATATAACTACTATAATACAGCCCCCTATGTACAAGAATATAACTACTATAATACTGCCTCCTAAGTACAAGAATATAACTACTATAATACTGCCCCCTATGTACAAGAATATAACTACTATAATACTGCCTCCTGTGTACCAGAATATAACTACTATAATACAGCCCCCTATGTACAAGAATATAACTACTATAATACTGTTCCTATGTACAAGAATATAACTACTATAATACTGCCCCCTATGAACAAGAATATAACTACTATAATACTGCCCCCTATGAACAAGAATATAACTACTATAATACTGCCTCCCATGTACAAGAATGTAACTACTATAATACTGCCCCCTATGTACAAGAATATAACTACTATAATACTGCATCCTACGTACAAGAATATAACTACTATAATACTGCCCCTATGTACAAGAATATACCTACTATAATACTGCCCCCTATGTACAAGAATATACCTACTATAATACTGCTCCCTATGGACAAGAATATAACTACTATAATACTGCCTCCTATGTACAAGAATATAACTACTATAATACTGCCTCCTATGTACAAGAATATAACTATTATAATACTACTCCTATGTACAAGAATATAACTACTATAATACTGCCTCCTATGTACAAGAATATAACTATTATAATACTACTCCTATATACAAGAATATAACTACTATAATACTGCCCCCCATGTACAAGAATATAACTACTATAATACTACTCCTATGTACAAGACTATAACTACTATAATACTGCCCCCTATGTACAAGAATATAACTACTATATTACTGCCCCTATGTACAAGAATAGAACTACTGTAATACTGCTCCCTATGTACAAGAATATAACTACTATAATACTGCCCCTATGTACAGGAATATAACTACTATAATACTGCCCCCCATGTACAGGAATATAACTACTATAATACTGCCCCCCATGTACAGGAATATAACAACTATAATTCTGCCCTCTATGTACAAGAATATAACTACTATAATACTGCCCTCTATGTACAAGAATATAACTACTATAATACTGCCCTCTATGTACAAGAATATAACTACCTTAATACTGCTCCATATGTACAAGAATATAACTACTATAATACTGCCCCCTATGTACAATAATATAACTACTATAATACTGATCCATATGTACAAGGATATAACTACTATAATACTGCCCCCTACGTACATGAATATAACTACTATAATACTGCCCCCTATGTACAAGAATATAACTACTATAATACTGCTCCTATGTGCAAGAATATAACTACTATAATACTGCTCCTATGTACAAGAATATAACTACTATAATACTGCCCCCTATGTACAAGAATATAACTACTATAATACTGCCTCCTATGTACAAGAATATAACTACTATAATACTGCCTCCTATGTACAAGAATATAACTACTGTAATACTGCCTCCTATGTACAAGAATATAACTACTGTAATACTGCTCCCAATGTACAAGAATATAACTACTATAATACTGCCTCCTATGTACAAGAATATAACTACTATAATACTGCCCCCTATGTACAAGAATATAACTACTATAATACTGCCCCCTATGTACAAGAATATAACTCCTATAATTCTACCTCCTATGTACAAGAATATAACTACTATAATACTGCACTATGTACAAGACTATGACTACTATAATACAGCCCCCTATGTTAAAGAATATAACTACTATAATACTGCCTCCTACGTACAAGAATATAACTACTATAATACTGCTCCTATGTACAAGAATATAACTACTGTAATACTGCCCCCTATGAACAAGAATATAACTACTATAATACTGCCCCCTATATACAAGAATATAACTACTATAATACTGCCCCCTATGTACAAGAATATAACTACCATAATACTGCCCCCTATGTACAAGAATATAACTACTATAATACTGCCCCCTATGTACAAGAATATAACTACTATAATACAGCCCCCTATGTACAAGAATATAACTACTATAATACAGCCCCCTATGTACAAGAATATAACTACTATAATACTGCCTCCTAAGTACAAGAATATAACTACTATAATACTGCCCCCTATGTACAAGAATATAACTACTATAATACTGCCTCCTGTGTACCAGAATATAACTACTATAATACAGCCCCCTATGTACAAGAATATAACTACTATAATACTGTTCCTATGTACAAGAATATAACTACTATAATACTGCCCCCTATGAACAAGAATATAACTACTATAATACTGCCCCCTATGAACAAGAATATAACTACTATAATACTGCCTCCCATGTACAAGAATGTAACTACTATAATACTGCCCCCTATGTACAAGAATATAACTACTATTATACTGCCTCGCATGTACAAGAATATAACTACTATAATACTGCCCCCCTATGTACAAGAATATAACTACTATAATTCTACCTCCTATGTACAAGAATATAACTACTATAATACTGCACTATGTACAAGAATATAACTACTATAATACTGCCTCCTATGTACAAGAATATAACGACTATAATACTGCCCCCCATGTAGAAGAATATAACTACTATAATACTGCCTCCTATGTACAAGAATATAACTACTATAATACTGCCTCCTATGTACAAGACTATAACTACTATAATACTGCCTTCTATGTACAAGAATATAACTCCTATAATACTGCCCCTATGTACAAGAATATAACTACTATAATACTGCTCCTATGTACAAGAATATAACTACTATAATACTGCTCCTATGTACAAGAATATAACTACTATAATACTGCCTCCCATGTACAAGAATGTAACTACTATAATACTGCCCCCTATGTACAAGAATATAATTACTATAATACTGCCTCGCATGTACAAGAATATAACTACTATAATACTGCCCCCTATGTACAAGAATATAACTACTATAATACAGCCCCTTATGTACAAGAATATAACTACTATAATACTGCCCCCTATGTACAAGAATATAACTACTATAATACTGCCTCCTATGTACAAGAATATAACTACTATAATACTGCCCCCTATGTACAAGAATATAACTAGTATAATACTGCCCCCTATGTACAAGAATATAACTACTATAATACTGCCTCCTATGTACAAGAATATAACTACTATAATACTGCCCCCTATATACAAGAATATAACTACTATAATACTGCCCCCTATGTACAAGAATATAACTACCATAATACTGCCCCCTATGTACAAGAATATAACTACTATAATACTGCCCCCTACGTACAAGAATATAACTACTATAATACTGCTCCTATGTACAAGAATATAAATACTATAATACTGCCCCTATGTACAAGAATATAACTACTATAATACTGCCCCCTATGTACAAGAATATATCTACTATTATACTGCTCTCTATGTACAAGAATATACCTACTATAATACTGCCCCCTATGTACAAGAATATAACTACTATAATACTGCTGCTATTTACAAGAATATAACTACTATAATACTGCCTCCTATGTACAAGAATGTAACTACTATAATACTGCCCCCTGCGTACAAGAATATAACTACTATAATACTGCTCCCTATGTACAAGAATATAACTACTATAATACTGCCTTCTATGTACAAGAATATAACTCCTATAATACTGCCCCTATGTACAAGAATATAACTACTATAATACTGCCCCCTATGTACAAGAATATAACTACTATAATACTGCCCCCTATGTACAAGAATATAACTACTATAATACTGCTCCTATGTACAAGAATATAACTACTATAATACTGCCCCCTATGTACAGGAATATAACTACTATAATACTGCCCTCTATGTACAAGAATATAACTACTATAATACTGCCCCCTATGTACAAGACTATAACTACTATAATACTGCCCCCTATGTACAAGAATATAACTATTATAATACTGCCCCCTATGTACAAGAATATAACTACTATAATACTGCCCCCTATATACAAGAATATAACTACTATAATACTGCCCCCTATGTACAGGAATATAACTACTATAATACTGCTCCCTATGTACAAGAATATAACTGCTATATTGCTGCCCCTATGTACAAGAATAGAACTACTGTAATACTGCTCCCTATGTACAAGAATATAACTACCTTAATACTGCTCCATATGTACAAGAATATAACTACTATAATACTGCCCCCTATGTACAATAATATAACTACTATAATACTGCTCCATATGTACAAGGATATAACTACTATAATACTGCCCCCTACGTACAAGAATATAACTACTATAATACTGCCCCCTATGTACAAGAATATAACTACTATAATACTGCTCCTATGTGCAAGAATATAACTACTATAATACTGCCCCTATGTACAAGAATATAACTACTATAATACTGCCCCCTATGTACAAGAATATAACTACTATAATACTGCCTCCTATGTACAAGAATATAACTACTATAATACTGCCTCCTATGTACAAGAATATAACTACTATAATACTGCTCCCAATGTACAAGAATATAACTACTATAATACTGCCTCCTATGTACAAGAATATAACTACTATAATACTGCCCCCTATGTACAAGAATATAACTACTATAATACTGCCCCCTATGTACAAGAATATAACTACTATAATTCTACCTCCTATGTACAAGAATATAACTACTATAATACTGCACTATGTACAAGACTATGACTACTATAATACAGCCCCCTATGTACAAGAATATAACTACTATAATACTGCCTCCTACGTACAAGAATATAACTACTATAATACTGCTCCTATGTACAAGAATATAACTACTATAATACTGCCCCCTATGAACAAGAATATAACTACTATAATACTGCCTCCCATGTACAAGAATATAAATACTATAATACTGCCCCTATGTACAAGAATATAACTACTATAATACCGCCCCCTATGTACAAGAATATATCTACTATTATACTGCTCCCTATGTACAAGAATATAACTACTATAATACTGCTGCTATTTACAAGAATATAACTACTATAATACTGCCTCCTATGTACAAGAATGTAACTACTATAATACTGCCCCCTGTGTACAAGAATATAACTACTATAATACTGCTCCCTATGTACAAGAATATAACTACTATAATACTGCCTTCTATGTACAAGAATATAACTCCTATAATACTGCCCCTATGTACAAGAATATAACTACTATAATACTGCCCCCTATGTACAAGAATATAACTACTATAATACTGCCCCCTATGTACAAGAATATAACTACTATAATACTGCTCCTATGTACAAGAATATAACTACTATAATACTGCCCCCTATGTACAGGAATATAACTACTATAATACTGCCCTCTATGTACAAGAATATAACTACTATAATACTGCCCCCTATGTACAAGAATATAACTACTATAATACTGCTCCTACGTACAAGAATATAACTACTATAATACTGCTCCTATGTACAAGAATATAACTACTATAATACTGCCCCCTATGTACAAGAATATAACTACTATAATACTGCCTCCTATGTACAAGAATATAACTACTATAATACTACTCCTATGTACAAGACTATAACTACTATAATACTGCCCCCTATGTACAAGAATATAACTACTATAATACTGCTCCTATGTACAAGACTATAACTACTATAATACTGCCCCTATGTACAAGAATATAACTACTATAATACTGCCCCCTATGTACAAGACTATAACTACTATAATACTGCCCCCTATGTACAAGAATATAACTATTATAATACTGCCCCCTATGTACAAGAATATAACTACTATAATACTGCCCCCTATATACAAGAATATAACTACTATAATACTGCCCCCTATGTACAGGAATATAACTACTATAATACTGCTCCCTATGTACAAGAATATAACTGCTATATTGCTGCCCCTATGTACAAGAATAGAACTACTGTAATACTGCTCCCTATGTACAAGAATATAACTACCTTAATACTGCTCCATATGTACAAGAATATAACTACTATAATACTGCCCCCTATGTACAATAATATAACTACTATAATACTGCTCCATATGTACAAGGATATAACTACTATAATACTGCTTCCTACGTACAAGAATATAACTACTATAATACTGCCCCCTATGTACAAGAATATAACTACTATAATACTGCTCCTATGTGCAAGAATATAACTACTATAATACTGCCCCTATGTACAAGAATATAACTACTATAATACTGCCCCCTATGTACAAGAATATAACTACTATAATACTGCCTCCTATGTACAAGAATATAACTACTATAATACTGCCTCCTATGTACAAGAATATAACTACTATAATACTGCTCCCAATGTACAAGAATATAACTACTATAATACTGCCTCCTATGTACAAGAATATAACTACTATAATACTGCCCCCTATGTACAAGAATATAACTACTATAATACTGCCCCCTATGTACAAGAATATAACTACTATAATTCTACCTCCTATGTACAAGAATATAACTACTATAATACTGCACTATGTACAAGACTATGACTACTATAATACAGCCCCCTATGTACAAGAATATAACTACTATAATACTGCCTCCTACGTACAAGAATATAACTACTATAATACTGCTCCTATGTACAAGAATATAACTACTATAATACTGCCCCCTATGAACAAGAATATAACTACTATAATACTGCCTCCCATGTACAAGAATGTAACTACTATAATACTGCCCCCTATGTACAAGAATATAATTACTATAATACTGCATCGCATGTACAAGAATATAACTACTATAATACTGCCCCCTATGTACAAGAATATAACTACTATAATACTGCCCCCTATGTACAAGAATATAACTACTATAATACTGCCCCCTATGTACAAGAATATAACTACTATAATACTGCCCCCTATGTACAAGAATGTAACTACTATAATACTGCCCCCTATGTACAAGAATATAATTACTATAATACTGCATCGCATGTACAAGAATATAACTACTATAATACTGCCCCCTATGTACAAGAATATAACTACTATAATACTGCCCCTAATGTACAAGAATATAACTACTATAATACTGCCCCCTATGTACAAGAATATAACTACTATAATACTGCCTCCTATGTACAAGAATATAACTACTATAATACTGCCCCCTATGTACAAGAATATAACTACTATAATACTGCCTCCTGTGTACCAGAATATAACTACTATAATACAGCCCCCTATGTAGAAGAATATAACTACTATAATACTGTTCCTATGTACAAGAATATAACTACTATAACACTGCCCCCTATGAACAAGAATATAACTACTATAATACTGCCCCCTATGTACAAGAATATAACTACTATAATACTGCCCCGATGTACTAGAATATAACTACTATAATACTGCACTATGTACAAGAATATAACTACTATAATACTGCCTCCTATGTACAAGAATATAACTACTATAATACTGCACTATGTACAAGAATATAACTACAATAATTCTTCCTCCTATGTACAAGAATATAACTACTCTAATACTGCCCCCTATGTACAATAATATGACTACCATAATACTGCTCCTATGTACAAGAATATAACTACTATAATACAGCCCCCTATGTACAAGAATATAACTACTATAATACTGCCCCCTATGTACAATAATATGACTACTATAATACTGCTCCTATGTACAAGACTATAACTACTATAATACAGCCCCCTATGTACAAGAATATAACTACTATAATACTGCCTCCTATGTACAAGAATATAACTACTATAATACTGCTCCTATGTACAAGAATATAACTACTATAATACTGCCCCCTATGTACAAGAATATAACTACTATAATACTGCCTCGCATGTACAAGAATATAACTACTATAATACTGCCCCCTATGTACAAGAATACAACTACTATAATACTGCCCCCTATGTACAAGAATATAACTACTATAATACTGCCCCCCATGTTCAAGAATATAACTACTATAATACTGCCCCCCATGTACAAGAATATAACTACTATAATACAGCCCCCTATGTACAAGAATATAACTACTATAATACTGCCTCCTATGTACAAGAATATAACTACTATAATACTGCTCCTATGTACAAGAATATAACTACTATAATACTGCCCCCTATGTACAAGAATATAACTACTATAATACTGCCCCCCATGTTCAAGAATATAACTACTATAATACTGCCTCCTATGTACAAGAATATAACTACTATAATACTGCCTCCTATGTACAAGACTATAACTACTATAATACTGCCTTCTATGTACAAGAATATAACTCCTATAATACTGCCCCTATGTACAAGAATATAACTACTATAATACTGCTCCTATGTACAAGAATATAACTACTATAATACTGCTCCTATGTACAAGAATATAACTACTATAATACTGCCCCCTATATACAAGAATATAACTACTATAATACTGCATCCTACGTACAAGAATATAACTACTATAATACTGTCCCTATGTACAAGAATATAACTACTATAATACTGCCCCCTATGTACAAGAATATAACTACTATAATACTGCCTCCTATGTACAAGAATATAACTACTATAATACTGCCCCCCATGTTCAAGAATATAACTACTATAATACTGCCCCCCATGTACAAGAATATAACTACTATAATACTGCCTCCTATGTACAAGAATATAACTACTATAATACTGCCTCCTATGTACAAGACTATAACTACTATAATACTGCCTTCTATGTACAAGAATATAACTCCTATAATACTGCCCCTATGTACAAGAATATAACTACTATAATACTGCTCCTATGTACAAGAATATAACTACTATAATACTGCTCCTATGTACAAGAATATAACTACTATAATACTGCCCCCTATGTACAAGAATATAACTACTATAATACTGCATCCTACGTACAAGAATATAACTACTATAATACTGCCCCTATGTACAAGAATATACCTACTATAATACTGCCCCCTATGTACAAGAATATACCTACTATAATACTGCTCCCTATGGACAAGAATATAACTACTATAATACTGCCTCCTATGTACAAGAATATAACTACTATAATACTGCCTCCTATGTACAAGAATATAACTATTATAATACTACTCCTATGTACAAGAATATAACTACTATAATACTGCCTCCTATGTACAAGAATATAACTATTATAATACTACTCCTATATACAAGAATATAACTACTATAATACTGCCCCCCATGTACAAGAATATAACTACTATAATACTACTCCTATGTACAAGACTATAACTACTATAATACTGCCTCTATGTACAAGACTATAACTACTATAATACTGCCTTCTATGTACAAGAATATAACTCCTATAATACTGCCCCTATGTACAAGAATATAACTACTATAATACTGCTCCTATGTACAAGAATATAACTACTATAATACTGCTCCTATGTACAAGAATATAACTACTATAATACTGCCCCCTATATACAAGAATATAACTACTATAATACTGCATCCTACGTACAAGAATATAACTACTATAATACTGTCCCTATGTACAAGAATATAACTACTATAATACTGCCCCCTATGTACAAGAATATAACTACTATAATACTGCCTCCTATGTACAAGAATATAACTACTATAATACTGCCCCCCATGTTCAAGAATATAACTACTATAATACTGCCCCCCATGTACAAGAATATAACTACTATAATACTGCCTCCTATGTACAAGAATATAACTACTATAATACTGCCTCCTATGTACAAGACTATAACTACTATAATACTGCCTTCTATGTACAAGAATATAACTCCTATAATACTGCCCCTATGTACAAGAATATAACTACTATAATACTGCTCCTATGTACAAGAATATAACTACTATAATACTGCTCCTATGTACAAGAATATAACTACTATAATACTGCCCCCTATGTACAAGAATATAACTACTATAATACTGCATCCTACGTACAAGAATATAACTACTATAATACTGCCCCTATGTACAAGAATATACCTACTATAATACTGCCCCCTATGTACAAGAATATACCTACTATAATACTGCTCCCTATGGACAAGAATATAACTACTATAATACTGCCTCCTATGTACAAGAATATAACTACTATAATACTGCCTCCTATGTACAAGAATATAACTATTATAATACTACTCCTATGTACAAGAATATAACTACTATAATACTGCCTCCTATGTACAAGAATATAACTATTATAATACTACTCCTATATACAAGAATATAACTACTATAATACTGCCCCCCATGTACAAGAATATAACTACTATAATACTACTCCTATGTACAAGACTATAACTACTATAATACTGCCCCCTATGTACAAGAATATAACTACTATATTACTGCCCCTATGTACAAGAATAGAACTACTGTAATACTGCTCCCTATGTACAAGAATATAACTACTATAATACTGCCCCTATGTACAGGAATATAACTACTATAATACTGCCCCCCATGTACAGGAATATAACTACTATAATACTGCCCCCCATGTACAGGAATATAACAACTATAATTCTGCCCTCTATGTACAAGAATATAACTACTATAATACTGCCCTCTATGTACAAGAATATAACTACTATAATACTGCCCTCTATGTACAAGAATATAACTACCTTAATACTGCTCCATATGTACAAGAATATAACTACTATAATACTGCCCCCTATGTACAATAATATAACTACTATAATACTGATCCATATGTACAAGGATATAACTACTATAATACTGCCCCCTACGTACATGAATATAACTACTATAATACTGCCCCCTATGTACAAGAATATAACTACTATAATACTGCTCCTATGTGCAAGAATATAACTACTATAATACTGCCCCTATGTACAAGAATATAACTACTATAATACTGCCCCCTATGTACAAGAATATAACTACTATAATACTGCCTCCTATGTACAAGAATATAACTACTATAATACTGCCTCCTATGTACAAGAATATAACTACTGTAATACTGCTCCCAATGTACAAGAATATAACTACTATAATACTGCCTCCTATGTACAAGAATATAACTACTATAATACTGCCCCCTATGTACAAGAATATAACTACTATAATACTGCCCCCTATGTACAAGAATATAACTCCTATAATTCTACCTCCTATGTACAAGAATATAACTACTATAATACTGCACTATGTACAAGACTATGACTACTATAATACAGCCCCCTATGTTAAAGAATATAACTACTATAATACTGCCTCCTACGTACAAGAATATAACTACTATAATACTGCTCCTATGTACAAGAATATAACTACTGTAATACTGCCCCCTATGAACAAGAATATAACTACTATGATACTGCCCCCTATATACAAGAATATAACTACTATAATACTGCCCCCTATGTACAAGAATATAACTACCATAATTCTGCCCCCTATGTACAAGAATATAACTACTATAATACTGCTCCTATGTACAAGAATATAACTACTATAATACTGCCCCCTATGTACAAGAATATAACTACTATAATACTGCCTCGCATGTACAAGAATATAACTACTATAATACTGCCCCCTATGTACAAGAATACAACTACTATAATACTGCCCCCTATGTACAAGAATATAACTACTATAATACTGCCCCCCATGTTCAAGAATATAACTACTATAATACTGCCCCCCATGTACAAGAATATAACTACTATAATACAGCCCCCTATGTACAAGAATATAACTACTATAATACTGCCTCCTATGTACAAGAATATAACTACTATAATACTGCTCCTATGTACAAGAATATAACTACTATAATACTGCCCCCTATGTACAAGAATATAACTACTATAATACTGCCCCCCATGTTCAAGAATATAACTACTATAATACTGCCTCCTATGTACAAGAATATAACTACTATAATACTGCCTCCTATGTACAAGACTATAACTACTATAATACTGCCTTCTATGTACAAGAATATAACTCCTATAATACTGCCCCTATGTACAAGAATATAACTACTATAATACTGCTCCTATGTACAAGAATATAACTACTATAATACTGCTCCTATGTACAAGAATATAACTACTATAATACTGCCCCCTATGTACAAGAATATAACTACTATAATACTGCATCCTACGTACAAGAATATAACTACTATAATACTGTCCCTATGTACAAGAATATAACTACTATAATACTGCCCCCTATGTACAAGAATATAACTACTATAATACTGCCTCCTATGTACAAGAATATAACTACTATAATACTGCCCCCCATGTTCAAGAATATAACTACTATAATACTGCCCCCCATGTACAAGAATATAACTACTATAATACTGCCTCCTATGTACAAGAATATAACTACTATAATACTGCCTCCTATGTACAAGACTATAACTACTATAATACTGCCTTCTATGTACAAGAATATAACTCCTATAATACTGCCCCTATGTACAAGAATATAACTACTATAATACTGCTCCTATGTACAAGAATATAACTACTATAATACTGCTCCTATGTACAAGAATATAACTACTATAATACTGCCCCCTATGTACAAGAATATAACTACTATAATACTGCATCCTACGTACAAGAATATAACTACTATAATACTGCCCCTATGTACAAGAATATACCTACTATAATACTGCCCCCTATGTACAAGAATATACCTACTATAATACTGCTCCCTATGGACAAGAATATAACTACTATAATACTGCCTCCTATGTACAAGAATATAACTACTATAATACTGCCTCCTATGTACAAGAATATAACTATTATAATACTACTCCTATGTACAAGAATATAACTACTATAATACTGCCTCCTATGTACAAGAATATAACTATTATAATACTACTCCTATATACAAGAATATAACTACTATAATACTGCCCCCCATGTACAAGAATATAACTACTATAATACTACTCCTATGTACAAGACTATAACTACTATAATACTGCCCCCTATGTACAAGAATATAACTACTATATTACTGCCCCTATGTACAAGAATAGAACTACTGTAATACTGCTCCCTATGTACAAGAATATAACTACTATAATACTGCCCCTATGTACAGGAATATAACTACTATAATACTGCCCCCCATGTACAGGAATATAACTACTATAATACTGCCCCCCATGTACAGGAATATAACAACTATAATTCTGCCCTCTATGTACAAGAATATAACTACTATAATACTGCCCTCTATGTACAAGAATATAACTACTATAATACTGCCCTCTATGTACAAGAATATAACTACCTTAATACTGCTCCATATGTACAAGAATATAACTACTATAATACTGCCCCCTATGTACAATAATATAACTACTATAATACTGATCCATATGTACAAGGATATAACTACTATAATACTGCCCCCTACGTACATGAATATAACTACTATAATACTGCCCCCTATGTACAAGAATATAACTACTATAATACTGCTCCTATGTGCAAGAATATAACTACTATAATACTGCCCCTATGTACAAGAATATAACTACTATAATACTGCCCCCTATGTACAAGAATATAACTACTATAATACTGCCTCCTATGTACAAGAATATAACTACTATAATACTGCCTCCTATGTACAAGAATATAACTACTGTAATACTGCTCCCAATGTACAAGAATATAACTACTATAATACTGCCTCCTATGTACAAGAATATAACTACTATAATACTGCCCCCTATGTACAAGAATATAACTACTATAATACTGCCCCCTATGTACAAGAATATAACTCCTATAATTCTACCTCCTATGTACAAGAATATAACTACTATAATACTGCACTATGTACAAGACTATGACTACTATAATACAGCCCCCTATGTTAAAGAATATAACTACTATAATACTGCCTCCTACGTACAAGAATATAACTACTATAATACTGCTCCTATGTACAAGAATATAACTACTGTAATACTGCCCCCTATGAACAAGAATATAACTACTATGATACTGCCCCCTATATACAAGAATATAACTACTATAATACTGCCCCCTATGTACAAGAATATAACTACCATAATTCTGCCCCCTATGTACAAGAATATAACTACTATAATACAGCCCCCTATGTACAAGAATATAACTACTATAATACTGCCTCCTAAGTACAAGAATATAACTACTATAATACTGCCCCCTATGTACAAGAATATAACTACTATAATACTGCCTCCTGTGTACCAGAATATAACTACTATAATACAGCCCCCTATGTACAAGAATATAACTACTATAATACTGTTCCTATGTACAAGAATATAACTACTATAATACTGCCCCCTATGAACAAGAATATAACTACTATAATACTGCCCCCTATGAACAAGAATATAACTACTATAATACTGCCTCCCATGTACAAGAATGTAACTACTATAATACTGCCCCCTATGTACAAGAATATAACTACTATAATACTGCATCCTACGTACAAGAATATAACTACTATAATACTGCCCCTATGTACAAGAATATACCTACTATAATACTGCCCCCTATGTACAAGAATATACCTACTATAATACTGCTCCCTATGGACAAGAATATAACTACTATAATACTGCCTCCTATGTACAAGAATATAACTACTATAATACTGCCTCCTAT
This sequence comes from Eleutherodactylus coqui, assembly GCF_035609145.1. NCBI lineage: Eukaryota > Metazoa > Chordata > Amphibia > Anura > Eleutherodactylidae > Eleutherodactylus > Eleutherodactylus coqui. The sequence goes on from NC_089838.1 coordinate 343,176,260, forward strand.
GTACAAGAATATAACTATTATAATACTACTCCTATGTACAAGAATATAACTACTATAATACTGCCTCCTATGTACAAGAATATAACTATTATAATACTACTCCTATATACAAGAATATAACTACTATAATACTGCCCCCCATGTACAAGAATATAACTACTATAATACTACTCCTATGTACAAGACTATAACTACTATAATACTGCCCCCTATGTACAAGAATATAACTACTATATTACTGCCCCTATGTACAAGAATAGAACTACTGTAATACTGCTCCCTATGTACAAGAATATAACTACTATAATACTGCCCCTATGTACAGGAATATAACTACTATAATACTGCCCCCCATGTACAGGAATATAACTACTATAATACTGCCCCCCATGTACAGGAATATAACAACTATAATTCTGCCCTCTATGTACAAGAATATAACTACTATAATACTGCCCTCTATGTACAAGAATATAACTACTATAATACTGCCCTCTATGTACAAGAATATAACTACCTTAATACTGCTCCATATGTACAAGAATATAACTACTATAATACTGCCCCCTATGTACAATAATATAACTACTATAATACTGATCCATATGTACAAGGATATAACTACTATAATACTGCCCCCTACGTACATGAATATAACTACTATAATACTGCCCCCTATGTACAAGAATATAACTACTATAATACTGCTCCTATGTGCAAGAATATAACTACTATAATACTGCCCCTATGTACAAGAATATAACTACTATAATACTGCCCCCTATGTACAAGAATATAACTACTATAATACTGCCTCCTATGTACAAGAATATAACTACTATAATACTGCCTCCTATGTACAAGAATATAACTACTGTAATACTGCTCCCAATGTACAAGAATATAACTACTATAATACTGCCTCCTATGTACAAGAATATAACTACTATAATACTGCCCCCTATGTACAAGAATATAACTACTATAATACTGCCCCCTATGTACAAGAATATAACTCCTATAATTCTACCTCCTATGTACAAGAATATAACTACTATAATACTGCACTATGTACAAGACTATGACTACTATAATACAGCCCCCTATGTTAAAGAATATAACTACTATAATACTGCCTCCTACGTACAAGAATATAACTACTATAATACTGCTCCTATGTACAAGAATATAACTACTGTAATACTGCCCCCTATGAACAAGAATATAACTACTATAATACTGCCCCCTATATACAAGAATATAACTACTATAATACTGCCCCCTATGTACAAGAATATAACTACCATAATACTGCCCCCTATGTACAAGAATATAACTACTATAATACTGCCCCCTATGTACAAGAATATAACTACTATAATACAGCCCCCTATGTACAAGAATATAACTACTATAATACAGCCCCCTATGTACAAGAATATAACTACTATAATACTGCCTCCTAAGTACAAGAATATAACTACTATAATACTGCCCCCTATGTACAAGAATATAACTACTATAATACTGCCTCCTGTGTACCAGAATATAACTACTATAATACAGCCCCCTATGTACAAGAATATAACTACTATAATACTGTTCCTATGTACAAGAATATAACTACTATAATACTGCCCCCTATGAACAAGAATATAACTACTATAATACTGCCCCCTATGAACAAGAATATAACTACTATAATACTGCCTCCCATGTACAAGAATGTAACTACTATAATACTGCCCCCTATGTACAAGAATATAACTACTATTATACTGCCTCGCATGTACAAGAATATAACTACTATAATACTGCCCCCTATGTACAAGAATATAACTACTATAATTCTACCTCCTATGTACAAGAATATAACTACTATAATACTGCACTATGTACAAGAATATAACTACTATAATACTGCCTCCTATGTACAAGAATATAACGACTATAATACTGCCCCCCATGTAGAAGAATATAACTACTATAATACTGCCTCCTATGTACAAGAATATAACTACTATAATACTGCCTCCTATGTACAAGACTATAACTACTATAATACTGCCTTCTATGTACAAGAATATAACTCCTATAATACTGCCCCTATGTACAAGAATATAACTACTATAATACTGCTCCTATGTACAAGAATATAACTACTATAATACTGCTCCTATGTACAAGAATATAACTACTATAATACTGCCTCCCATGTACAAGAATGTAACTACTATAATACTGCCCCCTATGTACAAGAATATAATTACTATAATACTGCCTCGCATGTACAAGAATATAACTACTATAATACTGCCCCCTATGTACAAGAATATAACTACTATAATACAGCCCCTTATGTACAAGAATATAACTACTATAATACTGCCCCCTATGTACAAGAATATAACTACTATAATACTGCCTCCTATGTACAAGAATATAACTACTATAATACTGCCCCCTATGTACAAGAATATAACTAGTATAATACTGCCCCCTATGTACAAGAATATAACTACTATAATACTGCCTCCTATGTACAAGAATATAACTACTATAATACTGCCCCCTATATACAAGAATATAACTACTATAATACTGCCCCCTATGTACAAGAATATAACTACCATAATACTGCCCCCTATGTACAAGAATATAACTACTATAATACTGCCCCCTACGTACAAGAATATAACTACTATAATACTGCTCCTATGTACAAGAATATAAATACTATAATACTGCCCCTATGTACAAGAATATAACTACTATAATACTGCCCCCTACGTACAAGAATATAACTACTATAATACTGCTCCTATGTACAAGAATATAAATACTATAATACTGCCCCTATGTACAATAATATAACTACTATAATACTGATCCATATGTACAAGGATATAACTACTATAATACTGCCCCCTACGTACATGAATATAACTACTATAATACTGCCCCCTATGTACAAGAATATAACTACTATAATACTGCTCCTATGTGCAAGAATATAACTACTATAATACTGCCCCTATGTACAAGAATATAACTACTATAATACTGCCCCCTATGTACAAGAATATAACTACTATAATACTGCCTCCTATGTACAAGAATATAACTACTATAATACTGCCTCCTATGTACAAGAATATAACTACTGTAATACTGCTCCCAATGTACAAGAATATAACTACTATAATACTGCCTCCTATGTACAAGAATATAACTACTATAATACTGCCCCCTATGTACAAGAATATAACTACTATAATACTGCCCCCTATGTACAAGAATATAACTCCTATAATTCTACCTCCTATGTACAAGAATATAACTACTATAATACTGCACTATGTACAAGACTATGACTACTATAATACAGCCCCCTATGTTAAAGAATATAACTACTATAATACTGCCTCCTACGTACAAGAATATAACTACTATAATACTGCTCCTATGTACAAGAATATAACTACTGTAATACTGCCCCCTATGAACAAGAATATAACTACTATAATACTGCCCCCTATATACAAGAATATAACTACTATAATACTGCCCCCTATGTACAAGAATATAACTACCATAATACTGCCCCCTATGTACAAGAATATAACTACTATAATACTGCCCCCTATGTACAAGAATATAACTACTATAATACAGCCCCCTATGTACAAGAATATAACTACTATAATACAGCCCCCTATGTACAAGAATATAACTACTATAATACTGCCTCCTAAGTACAAGAATATAACTACTATAATACTGCCCCCTATGTACAAGAATATAACTACTATAATACTGCCTCCTGTGTACCAGAATATAACTACTATAATACAGCCCCCTATGTACAAGAATATAACTACTATAATACTGTTCCTATGTACAAGAATATAACTACTATAATACTGCCCCCTATGAACAAGAATATAACTACTATAATACTGCCCCCTATGAACAAGAATATAACTACTATAATACTGCCTCCCATGTACAAGAATGTAACTACTATAATACTGCCCCCTATGTACAAGAATATAACTACTATTATACTGCCTCGCATGTACAAGAATATAACTACTATAATACTGCCCCCTATGTACAAGAATATAACTACTATAATTCTACCTCCTATGTACAAGAATATAACTACTATAATACTGCACTATGTACAAGAATATAACTACTATAATACTGCCTCCTATGTACAAGAATATAACGACTATAATACTGCCCCCCATGTAGAAGAATATAACTACTATAATACTGCCTCCTATGTACAAGAATATAACTACTATAATACTGCCTCCTATGTACAAGACTATAACTACTATAATACTGCCTTCTATGTACAAGAATATAACTCCTATAATACTGCCCCTATGTACAAGAATATAACTACTATAATACTGCTCCTATGTACAAGAATATAACTACTATAATACTGCTCCTATGTACAAGAATATAACTACTATAATACTGCCTCCCATGTACAAGAATGTAACTACTATAATACTGCCCCCTATGTACAAGAATATAATTACTATAATACTGCCTCGCATGTACAAGAATATAACTACTATAATACTGCCCCCTATGTACAAGAATATAACTACTATAATACAGCCCCTTATGTACAAGAATATAACTACTATAATACTGCCCCCTATGTACAAGAATATAACTACTATAATACTGCCTCCTATGTACAAGAATATAACTACTATAATACTGCCCCCTATGTACAAGAATATAACTAGTATAATACTGCCCCCTATGTACAAGAATATAACTACTATAATACTGCCTCCTATGTACAAGAATATAACTACTATAATACTGCCCCCTATATACAAGAATATAACTACTATAATACTGCCCCCTATGTACAAGAATATAACTACCATAATACTGCCCCCTATGTACAAGAATATAACTACTATAATACTGCCCCCTACGTACAAGAATATAACTACTATAATACTGCTCCTATGTACAAGAATATAAATACTATAATACTGCCCCTATGTACAAGAATATAACTACTATAATACTGCCCCCTATGTACAAGAATATATCTACTATTATACTGCTCTCTATGTACAAGAATATACCTACTATAATACTGCCCCCTATGTACAAGAATATAACTACTATAATACTGCTGCTATTTACAAGAATATAACTACTATAATACTGCCTCCTATGTACAAGAATGTAACTACTATAATACTGCCCCCTGCGTACAAGAATATAACTACTATAATACTGCTCCCTATGTACAAGAATATAACTACTATAATACTGCCTTCTATGTACAAGAATATAACTCCTATAATACTGCCCCTATGTACAAGAATATAACTACTATAATACTGCCCCCTATGTACAAGAATATAACTACTATAATACTGCCCCCTACGTACAAGAATATAACTACTATAATACTGCTCCTATGTACAAGAATATAACTACTATAATACTGCCCCCTATGTACAGGAATATAACTACTATAATACTGCCCTCTATGTACAAGAATATAACTACTATAATACTGCCCCCTATGTACAAGAATATAACTACTATAATACTGCTCCCTATGTACAAGAATATAACTACTATAATACTGCCCCCTATGTACAAGAATATAACTACTATAATACTGCCTCCTATGTACAAGAATATAACTACTATAATACTACTCCTATGTACAAGACTATAACTACTATAATACTGCCCCCTATGTACAAGAATATAACTACTATAATACTGCCCCCTATGTACAAGAATATAACTACTATAATACTGCCCCCTATGTACAAGAATATAACTCCTATAATTCTACCTCCTATGTACAAGAATATAACTACTATAATACTGCACTATGTACAAGACTATGACTACTATAATACAGCCCCCTATGTTAAAGAATATAACTACTATAATACTGCCTCCTACGTACAAGAATATAACTACTATAATACTGCTCCTATGTACAAGAATATAACTACTGTAATACTGCCCCCTATGAACAAGAATATAACTACTATAATACTGCCCCCTATATACAAGAATATAACTACTATAATACTGCCCCCTATGTACAAGAATATAACTACCATAATACTGCCCCCTATGTACAAGAATATAACTACTATAATACAGCCCCCTATGTACAAGAATATAACTACTATAATACTGCCTCCTAAGTACAAGAATATAACTACTATAATACTGCCCCCTATGTACAAGAATATAACTACTATAATACTGCCTCCTGTGTACCAGAATATAACTACTATAATACAGCCCCCTATGTACAAGAATATAACTACTATAATACTGTTCCTATGTACAAGAATATAACTACTATAATACTGCCCCCTATGAACAAGAATATAACTACTATAATACTGCCCCCTATGAACAAGAATATAACTACTATAATACTGCCTCCCATGTACAAGAATGTAACTACTATAATACTGCCCCCTATGTACAAGAATATAACTACTATAATACTGCATCCTACGTACAAGAATATAACTACTATAATACTGCCCCTATGTACAAGAATATACCTACTATAATACTGCCCCCTATGTACAAGAATATACCTACTATAATACTGCTCCCTATGGACAAGAATATAACTACTATAATACTGCCTCCTATGTACAAGAATATAACTACTATAATACTGCCTCCTATGTACAAGAATATAACTATTATAATACTACTCCTATGTACAAGAATATAACTACTATAATACTGCCTCCTATGTACAAGAATATAACTATTATAATACTACTCCTATATACAAGAATATAACTACTATAATACTGCCCCCCATGTACAAGAATATAACTACTATAATACTACTCCTATGTACAAGACTATAACTACTATAATACTGCCCCCTATGTACAAGAATATAACTACTATATTACTGCCCCTATGTACAAGAATAGAACTACTGTAATACTGCTCCCTATGTACAAGAATATAACTACTATAATACTGCCCCTATGTACAGGAATATAACTACTATAATACTGCCCCCCATGTACAGGAATATAACTACTATAATACTGCCCCCCATGTACAGGAATATAACAACTATAATTCTGCCCTCTATGTACAAGAATATAACTACTATAATACTGCCCTCTATGTACAAGAATATAACTACTATAATACTGCCCTCTATGTACAAGAATATAACTACCTTAATACTGCTCCATATGTACAAGAATATAACTACTATAATACTGCCCCCTATGTACAATAATATAACTACTATAATACTGATCCATATGTACAAGGATATAACTACTATAATACTGCCCCCTACGTACATGAATATAACTACTATAATACTGCCCCCTATGTACAAGAATATAACTACTATAATACTGCTCCTATGTGCAAGAATATAACTACTATAATACTGCCCCTATGTACAAGAATATAACTACTATAATACTGCCCCCTATGTACAAGAATATAACTACTATAATACTGCCTCCTATGTACAAGAATATAACTACTATAATACTGCCTCCTATGTACAAGAATATAACTACTGTAATACTGCTCCCAATGTACAAGAATATAACTACTATAATACTGCCTCCTATGTACAAGAATATAACTACTATAATACTGCCCCCTATGTACAAGAATATAACTACTATAATACTGCCCCCTATGTACAAGAATATAACTCCTATAATTCTACCTCCTATGTACAAGAATATAACTACTATAATACTGCACTATGTACAAGACTATGACTACTATAATACAGCCCCCTATGTTAAAGAATATAACTACTATAATACTGCCTCCTACGTACAAGAATATAACTACTATAATACTGCTCCTATGTACAAGAATATAACTACTGTAATACTGCCCCCTATGAACAAGAATATAACTACTATAATACTGCCCCCTATATACAAGAATATAACTACTATAATACTGCCCCCTATGTACAAGAATATAACTACCATAATACTGCCCCCTATCTACAAGAATATAACTACTATAATACTGCCCCCTATGTACAAGAATATAACTACTATAATACAGCCCCCTATGTACAAGAATATAACTACTATAATACAGCCCCCTATGTACAAGAATATAACTACTATAATACTGCCTCCTAAGTACAAGAATATAACTACTATAATACTGCCCCCTATGTACAAGAATATAACTACTATAATACTGCCTCCTGTGTACCAGAATATAACTACTATAATACAGCCCCCTATGTACAAGAATATAACTACTATAATACTGTTCCTATGTACAAGAATATAACTACTATAATACTGCCCCCTATGAACAAGAATATAACTACTATAATACTGCCCCCTATGAACAAGAATATAACTACTATAATACTGCCTCCCATGTACAAGAATGTAACTACTATAATACTGCCCCCTATGTACAAGAATATAACTACTATTATACTGCCTCGCATGTACAAGAATATAACTACTTTAATACTGCCCCCTATGTACAAGAATATAACTACTATAATTCTACCTCCTATGTACAAGAATATAACTACTATAATACTGCACTATGTACAAGAATATAACTACTATAATACTGCCTCCTATGTACAAGAATATAACGACTATAATACTGCCCCCATGTAGAAGAATATAACTACTATAATACTGCCTCCTATGTACAAGAATATAACTACTATAATACTGCCTCCTATGTACAAGACTATAACTACTATAATACTGCCTTCTATGTACAAGAATATAACTCCTATAATACTGCCCCTATGTACAAGAATATAACTACTATAATACTGCTCCTATGTACAAGAATATAACTACTATAATACTGCTCCTATGTACAAGAATATAACTACTATAATACTGCCTCCCATGTACAAGAATGTAACTACTATAATACTGCCCCCTATGTACAAGAATATAATTACTATAATACTGCCTCGCATGTACAAGAATATAACTACTATAATACTGCCCCCTATGTACAAGAATATAACTACTCTAATACAGCCCCTTATGTACAAGAATATAACTACTATAATACTGCCCCCTATGTACAAGAATATAACTACTATAATACTGCCTCCTATGTACAAGAATATAACTACTATAATACTGCCCCCTATGTACAAGAATATAACTAGTATAATACTGCCCCCTATGTACAAGAATATAACTACTATAATACTGCCTCCTATGTACAAGAATATAACTACTATAATACTGCCCCCTATATACAAGAATATAACTACTATAATACTGCCCCCTATGTACAAGAATATAACTACCATAATACTGCCCCCTATGTACAAGAATATAACTACTATAATACTGCCCCCTACGTACAAGAATATAACTACTATAATACTGCTCCTATGTACAAGAATATAAATACTATAATACTGCCCCTATGTACAAGAATATAACTACTATAATACTGCCCCCTATGTACAAGAATATATCTACTATTATACTGCTCTCTATGTACAAGAATATACCTACTATAATACTGCCCCCTATGTACAAGAATATAACTAATATAATACTGCTGCTATTTACAAGAATATAACTACTATAATACTGCCTCCTATGTACAAGAATGTAACTACTATAATACTGCCCCCTGCGTACAAGAATATAACTACTATAATACTGCTCCCTATGTACAAGAATATAACTACTATAATACTGCCTTCTATGTACAAGAATATAACTCCTATAATACTGCCCCTATGTACAAGAATATAACTACTATAATACTGCCCCCTATGTACAAGAATATAACTACTATAATACTGCCCCCTATGTACAAGAATATAACTACTATAATACTGCTCCTATGTACAAGAATATAACTACTATAATACTGCCCCCTATGTACAGGAATATAACTACTATAATACTGCCCTCTATGTACAAGAATATAACTACTATAATACTGCCCCCTATGTACAAGAATATAACTACTATAATACTGCTCCCTATGTACAAGAATATAACTACTATAATACTGCCCCCTATGTACAAGAATATAACTACTATAATACTGCCTCCTATGTACAAGAATATAACTACTATAATACTACTCCTATGTACAAGACTATAACTACTATAATACTGCCCCCTATGTACAAGAATATAACTACTATAATACTGCTCCTATGTACAAGACTATAACTACTATAATACTGCCCCTATGTACAAGAATATAACTACTATAATACTGCCCCCTATGTACAAGACTATAACTACTATAATACTGCCCCCTATGTACAAGAATATTACTATTATAATACTGCCCCCTATGTACAAGAATATAACTACTATAATACTGCCCCCTATATACAAGAATATAACTACTATAATACTGCCCCCTATGTACAGGAATATAACTACTATAATACTGCTCCCTATGTACAAGAATATAACTACTATATTGCTGCCCCTATGTACAAGAATAGAACTACTGTAATACTGCTCCCTATGTACAAGAATATAACTACCTTAATACTGCTCCATATGTACAAGAATATAACTACTATAATACTGCCCCCTATGTACAATAATATAACTACTATAATACTGCTCCATATGTACAAGGATATAACTACTATACGACTGCCCCCTACGTACAAGAATATAACTACTATAATACTGCCCCCTATGTACAAGAATATAACTACTATAATACTGCTCCTATGTGCAAGAATATAACTACTATAATACTGCCCCTATGTACAAGAATATAACTACTATAATACTGCCCCCTATGTACAAGAATATAACTACTATAATACTGCCTCCTATGTACAAGAATATAACTACTATAATACTGCCTCCTATGTACAAGAATATAACTACTATAATACTGCTCCCAATGTACAAGAATATAACTACTATAATACTGCCTCCTATGTACAAGAATATAACTACTATAATACTGCCCCCTATGTACAAGAATATAACTACTATAATACTGCCCCCTATGTACAAGAATATAACTACTATAATTCTACCTCCTATGTACAAGAATATAACTACTATAATACTGCACTATGTACAAGACTATGACTACTATAATACAGCCCCCTATGTACAAGAATATAACTAATATAATACTGCCTCCTACGTACAAGAATATAACTACTATAATACTGCTCCTATGTACAAGAATATAACTACTATAATACTGCCTCCTACGTACAAGAATATAACTACTATAATACTGCTCCTATGTACAAGAATATAACTACTATAATACTACCCCCTATGTACAAGAATATAACTACTATAATACTGCCTCCTACGTACAAGAATATAACTACTATAATACTGCTCCTATGTACAAGAATATAACTACTATAATACTGCCCCCTATGAACAAGAATATAACTACTATAATACTGCCTCCCATGTACAAGAATATAAATACTATAATACTGCCCCTATGTACAAGAATATAACTACTATAATACTGCCCCCTATGTACAAGAATATATCTACTATTATACTGCTCTCTATGTACAAGAATATACCTACTATAATACTGCCCCCTATGTAAAAGAATATAACTACTATAATACTGCTGCTATTTACAAGAATATAACTACTATAATACTGCCTCCTATGTACAAGAATGTAACTACTATAATACTGCCCCCTGTGTACAAGAATATAACTACTATAATACTGCTCCCTATGTACAAGAATATAACTACTATAATACTGCCTTCTATGTACAAGAATATAACTCCTATAATACTGCCCCTATGTACAAGAATATAACTACTATAATACTGCCCCCTATGTACAAGAATATAACTACTATAATACTGCTCCTATGTACAAGAATATAACTACTATAATACTGCCCCCTATGTACAGGAATATAACTACTATAATACTGCCCTCTATGTACAAGAATATAACTACTATAATACTGCCCCCTATGTACAAGAATATAACTACTATAATACTGCTCCTACGTACAAGAATATAACTACTATAATACTGCTCCTATGTACAAGAATATAACTACTATAATACTGCCCCCTATGTACAAGAATATAACTACTATAATACTGCCTCCTATGTACAAGAATATAACTACTATAATACTACTCCTATGTACAAGACTATAACTACTATAATACTGCCCCCTATGTACAAGAATATAACTACTATAATACTGCTCCTATGTACAAGACTATAACTACTATAATACTGCCCCTATGTACAAGAATATAACTACTATAATACTGCCCCCTATGTACAAGACTATAACTACTAAAAAACTGCCCCCTATGTACAAGAATAGAACTATTATAATACTGCCCCCTATGTACGAGAATATAACTACTATAATACTGCCCCCTATATACAAGAATATAACTACTATAATACTGCCCCCTATGTACAGGAATATAACTACTATAATACTGCTCCCTATGTACAAGAATATAACTACTATATTGCTGCCCCTATGTACAAGAATAGAACTACTGTAATACTGCTCCCTATGTACAAGAATATAACTACCTTAATACTGCTCCATATGTACAAGAATATAACTACTATAATACTGCCCCCTATGTACAATAATATAACTACTATAATACTGCTCCATATGTACAAGGAAATAACTACTATAATACTGCCCCCTACGTACAAGAATATAACTACTATAATACTGCCCCCTATGTACAAGAATATAACTACTATAATACTGCTCCTATGTGCAAGAATATAACTACTATAATACTGCCCCTATGTACAAGAATATAACTACTATAATACTGCCCCCTATGTACAAGAATATAACTACTATAATACTACCTCCTATGTACAAGAATATAACTACTATAATACTGCCTCCTATGTACAAGAATATAACTACTATAATACTGCTCCCAATGTACAAGAATATAACTACTATAATACTGCCTCCTATGTACAAGAATATAACTACTATAATACTGCCCCCTATGTACAAGAATATAACTACTATAATACTGCCCCCTATGTACAAGAATATAACTACTATAATTCTACCTCCTATGTACAAGAATATAACTACTATAATACTGCACTATGTACAAGACTATGACTACTATAATACAGCCCCCTATGTACAAGAATATAACTACTATAATACTGCCTCCTACGTACAAGAATATAACTACTATAATACTGCTCCTATGTACAAGAATATAACTACTATAATACTGCCCCCTATGAACAAGAATATAACTACTATAATACTGCCTCCCATGTACAAGAATGTAACTACTATAATACTGCCCCCTATGTACAAGAATATAATTACTATAATACTGCATCGCATGTACAAGAATATAACTACTATAATACTGCCCCCTATGTACAAGAATATAACTACTATAATACAGCCCCTTATGTACAAGAATATAACTACTATAATACTGCCCCCTATGTACAAGAATATAACTACTATAATACTGCCTCCTATGTACAAGAATATAACTACTATAATACTGCCCCCTATGTACAAGAATATAACTACTATAATACTGCCTCCTGTGTACCAGAATATAACTACTATAATACAGCCCCCTATGTAGAAGAATATAACTACTATAATACTGTTCCTATGTACAAGAATATAACTACTATAATACTGCCTCCTATGTACAAGAATATAACTACTATAATACTGCACTATGTACAAGAATATAACTACAATAATTCTTCCTCCTATGTACAAGAATATAACTACTATAATACTGCCCCCTATGTACAATAATATGACTACTATAATACTGCTCCTATGTACAAGAATATAACTACTATAATACAGCCCCCTATGTACAAGAATATAACTACTATAATACTGCCCGCTATGTACAATAATATGACTACTATAATACTGCTCCTATGTACAAGAATATAACTACTATAATACAGCCCCCTATGTACAAGAATATAACTACTATAATACTGCCTCCTATGTACAAGAATATAACTACTATAATACTGCTCCTATGTACAAGAATATAACTACTATAATACTGCCCCCTATGTACAAGAATATAACTACTATAATACTGCCTCGCATGTACAAGAATATAACTACTATAATACTGCCCCCTATGTACAAGAATACAACTACTATAATACTGCCCCCTATGTACAAGAATATAACTACTATAATACTGCCCCCCATGTTCAAGAATATAACTACTATAATACTGCCCCCCATGTACAAGAATATAACTACTATAATACTGCCTCCTATGTACAAGAATATAACTACTATAATACTGCCTCCTATGTACAAGACTATAACTACTATAATACTGCCTTCTATGTACAAGAATATAACTCCTATAATACTGCCCCTATGTACAAGAATATAACTACTATAATACTGCTCCTATGTACAAGAATATAACTACTATAATACTGCTCCTATGTACAAGAATATAACTACTATAATACTGCCCCCTATGTACAAGAATATAACTACTATAATACTGCATCCTACGTACAAGAATATAACTACTATAATACTGTCCCTATGTACAAGAATATAACTACTATAATACTGCCCCCTATGTACAAAAATATAACTACTATAATACTGCCTCCTATGTACAAGAATATAACTACTATAATACTGCCCCCCATGTTCAAGAATATAACTACTATAATACTGCCCCCCATGTACAAGAATATAACTACTATAATACTGCCTCCTATGTACAAGAATATAACTACTATAATACTGCCTCCTATGTACAAGACTATAACTACTATAATACTGCCTTCTATGTACAAGAATATAACTCCTATAATACTGCCCCTATGTACAAGAATATAACTACTATAATACTGCTCCTATGTACAAGAATATAACTACTATAATACTGCTCCTATGTACAAGAATATAACTACTATAATACTGCCCCCTATGTACAAGAATATAACTACTATAATACTGCATCCTACGTACAAGAATATAACTACTATAATACTGTCCCTATGTACAAGAATATAACTACTATAATACTGCCCCCTATGTACAAGAATATAACTACTATAATACTGCCTCCTATGTACAAGAATATAACTACTATAATACTGCCCCCTATATACAAGAATATAACTACTATAATACTGCCTCCTACGTACAAGAATATAACTACTATAATACTGCCCCCCATGTTCAAGAATATAACTACTATAATACTGCCCCCCATGTACAAGAATATAACTCCTATAATACTGCCCCTATGTACAAGAATATAACTACTATAATACTGCTCCTATGTACAAGAATATAACTACTATAATACTGCTCCTATGTACAAGAATATAACTACTATAATACTGCCCCCTATGTACAAGAATCTAACTACTATAATACTGCATCCTACGTACAAGAATATAACTACTATAATGCTGCCCCTATGTACAAGGATATAACTACTATAATACTGCCCCCTATGTACAAGAATATAACTACTATAATACAGCCTCCTATGTACAAGAATGTAACTACTATAATACTGCCCCCTATATACAAGAATATAACTACTATAATACTGCCTCCTACGTACAAGAATATAACTACTATAATACTGCCCCTATGTACAAGAATATAACTACTATAATACTGCCCCCTATGTACAAGAATATAACTACTATAATACTGCCTCCTATGTACAAGAATATAACTACTATAATACTGCCCCCTATATATAAGAATATTACTACTATAATACTGCCCCCTATGTACAAGAATATAACTACTATAATACTGCCCCCTATGTACAAGAATATAACTACTATAATACTGCCCCCTACGTACAAGAATATAACTACTATAATACTGCTCCTATGTACAAGAATATAAATACTATAATGCTGCCCCTATGTACAAGAATATAACTACTATAATACTGCCCCCTATGTACAAGAATATATCTACTATTATACTGCTCTCTATGTACAAAAATATACCTACTATAATACTGCCCCCTATGTACAAGAATATAACTACTATAATACTGCTGCTATGTACAAGAATATAACTACTATAATACTGCCACCTATGTACAAGAATATAACTGCTATAATACTGCCCCCTATGTACAAGAATATAACTACTATAATACTGCTCCCTATGTACAAGAATATAACTACTATAATACTGCCTTCTGTGTACAAGAATATAACTCCTATAATACTGCCCCTATGTACAAGAATATAACTACTATAATACTGCCCCCTATGTACAAGAATATAACTACTATAATACTGCTTCCTACGTACAAGAATATAACTACTATAATACTGCCCCCTATGTACAAGAATATAACTACTATAATACTGCCCCCTATGTACAAGAATATAACTACTATAATACTGCTCCTATGTATAAGAATATAACTACTATAATACTGCCCCCTATGTACAGGAATATAACTACTATAATACTGCCCTCTATGTACAAGAATATAACTACTATAATACTGCCCCCTATGTACAAGAATATAACTACTATAACACTGCTCCTACGTACAAGAATATAACTACTATAATACTGCTCCTATGTACAAGAATATAACTACTATAATACTGCCCCCTATGTACAAGAATATAACTACTATAATACTGCTCCCTATGTACAAGAATATAACTACTATAATACTGCCCCCTATGTACAAGAATATAACTACTATAATACTGCCTCCTATGTACAAGAATATAACTACTATAATACTGCCCCCTATGTACAAGAATATAACTACTATAATACTGCCTCCTATGTACAAGAATATAACTACTATAATACTGCCTCCCATGTACAAGAATATAACTACTATAATACTGCCCCCTATGTACAAGAATATAATTACTATAATACTGCCCCTATGTACAAGAATATAACTACTATAATACTGCCTCCTATGTACAAGAATATAACTACTATAATACTGCCCCCTATGTACAAGAATATAACTACTATAATACTGCCCCCTATGTGCAATAATATCACTACTATAATACTGCTCCTATGTACAAGAATATAACTACTATAATACAGCCCCCTATGTACAAGAATATAACTACTATAATACTGCCCCCTATGTACAATAATATGACTACTATAATACTGCTCCTATGTACAAGAATATAACTACTATAATACAGCCCCCTATGTACAAGAATATAACTACTATAATACTGCCTCCTATGTACAAGAATATAACTACTATAATACTGCTCCTATGTACAAGAATATAACTACTATAATACTGCCCCCTATGTACAAGAATATAACTACTATAATACTGCCTCGCATGTACAAGAATATAACTACTATAATACTGCCCCCTATGTACAAGAATATAACTACTATAATACTGCCCCCCATGTTCAAGAATATAACTACTATAATACTGCCTCCTATGTACAAGAATATAACTACTATAATACTGCCCCCTATGTACAAGAATATAACTACTATAATACTGCCCCCCATGTACAAGAATATAACTACTATAATACTGCCTCCTATGTACAAGAATATAACTACTATAATACTGCCTCCTATGTACAAGACTATAACTACTATAATACTGCCTTCTATGTACAAGAATATAACTCCTATAATACTGCCCCTATGTACAAGAATATAACTACTATAATACTGCTCCTATGTACAAGAATATAACTACTATAATACTGCTCCTATGTACAAGAATATAACTACTATAATACTGCCCCCTATGTACAAGAATATAACTACTATAATACTGCATCCTACGTACAAGAATATAACTACTATAATACTGCCCCTATGTACAAGAATATAACTACTATAATACTGCCCCTTATGTACAAGAATATAACTACTATAATACTGCCTCCTATGTACAAGAATATAACTACTATAATACTGCCCCCTATATACAAGAATATAACTACTATAATACTGCCTCCTACGTACAAGAATATAACTACTATAATACTGCCCCCCATGTTCAAGAATATAACTACTATAATACTGCCCCCCATGTACAAGAATATAACTCCTATAATACTGCCCCTATGTACAAGAATATAACTACTATAAAACTGCTCCTATGTACAAGAATATAACTACTATAATACTGCTCCTATGTACAAGAATATAACTACTATAATACTGCCCCCTATGTACAAGAATATAACTACTATAATACTGCATCCTACGTACAAGAATATAACTACTATAATGCTGCCCCTATGTACAAGAATATAACTACTATAATACTGCCTCCTATGTACAAGAATGTAACTACTTTAATACTGCCCCCTATGTACAGGAATATAACTACTATAATACTGCCCTCTATGTACAAGAATATAACTACTATAATACTGCCCCCTATGTACAAGAATATAACTACTATAATACTGCTCCTACGTACAAGAATATAACTACTATAATACTGCTCCTATGTACAAGAATATAACTACTATAATACTGCCCCCTATGTACAAGAATATAACTACTATAATACTGCCCCCTATGTACAAGAATATAACTACTATAATACTGCCCCCTATGTACAAGAATATAACTACTATAATACTGCCTCCTATGTACAAGAATATAACTACTATAATACTGCCCCCTATGTACAAGAATATAACTACTATAATACTGCCTCCCATGTACAAGAATATAACTACTATAATACTGCCCCCTATGTACAAGAATATAATTACTATAATACTGCCCCTATGTACAAGAATATAACTACTATAATACTGCCTCCTATGTACAAGAATATAACTACTATAATACTGCCCCTATGTACAAGAATATAACTACTATAATACTGCCTCCGTATGTACAAGATTATAACTACTATAATACTGCCCCCTATGTACAAGAATATAACTACTATAATACTGCCCCCTATGTACAAGAATATAACTACTATAATACTGCTCCTATGTACAAGAATATAACTACTATAATACAGCCCCTATGTACAAGAATATAACTACTATAATACTGCCTCCTATGTACAAGAATA
Organism: Eleutherodactylus coqui; assembly: GCF_035609145.1. Lineage (NCBI taxonomy): Eukaryota > Metazoa > Chordata > Amphibia > Anura > Eleutherodactylidae > Eleutherodactylus > Eleutherodactylus coqui. Next base: position 343,195,398 of record NC_089838.1, read on the forward strand.
TAAGTACTATAATACTGCCTCCTATGTACAAGAATATAACTACTATAATACTGCCCCCTATGTACAAGAATATAACTACTATAATACTGCTCCCTATGTACAAGAATATACCTACTATAATACTGCCTCCAATGTACAAGAATATAACTACTATAATACTGCCCCTATGTACAAGAATATAACTACTATAATACTGCCCCTATGTACAAGAATATAACTTCTATAATACTGCCCTCTATGTACAAGAATATAACTACTGTAATACTGCACTATGTACAAGAATATAACTACTATAATACTGCCCCCTATATACAAGAATATAACTACTATAATACTGCCTCTATGTACAAGACTATAACTACTATAATACTGCTCCCTATGTACAAGAATATAACTACTATAATACTGCACCTATGTACAAGAATATAACTACTATAATACTGCCCCCTATGTACAAGAATATAACTACTATAATACTGCTCCCTATGTACAAGAATATAACTACTTTAATACTGTCTTCTATGTACAAGAATATAACTCCTATAATACTGCCCCTATGTACAAGAATATAACTACTATAATACTGCCCCCTATGTACAAGAATATAACTACTATAATACTGCCTCCTACATACAAGAATATAACTACTATAATACTGCCCCCTATGTACAAGAATATAACTACTATAATACTGCCCCCTATGTACAAGAATATAACTACTATAATACTGCTCCCTATGTACAAGAATACAACTACTATAATACTGCCTCCTATGTACAAGAATATAACTACTATAATACTGCCCCCAATGTACAAGAATTTAACTACTATAATACTGCCCCCTATGTACAAGAAGATAACTACTATAATACTGCCTCCTATGTACAAGAATATAACTACTATAATACTGCCCCCTATGTACAATAATATAACTACTATAATACTGCCCCCTATGTACAAGAATATAACTACTATAATACTGCTCCTATGTACAAGAATATAACTACTATAATACTGCCCCTATGTACAAGAATATAACTACTATAATACTGCCTCCTATGTACAAGAATATAACTACTATAATACTGCCCCTATGTACATGAATATAACTACTATAATACTGCCCCCTATGTACAAGAATATAACTACTATAATACTGCTCCTATGTACAAGAATATAACTACTATAATACTGCCTCCTATGTACAAGAATATAACTACTATAATACTGCCCCCTATGTACAAGAATATAACTACTATAATACTGCCCCTATGTACAAGAATATAACTACTATAATACTGCTCCTATGTACAAGAATATAACTACTATAATACTGCCCCCTATGTACAAGAATATAACTACTATAATACTGCCTCCTATGTACAAGAATATAACTACTATAATACTGCCCCTATGTACAAGAATATAACTACTATAATACTGCCCCCTATGTACAAGAATATAACTACTATAATACTGCCTCGCATGTACAAGAATATAACTACTATAATACTGCCTCCTATGTACAAGAATATAACTACTATAATACTGCCCCCTATGTACAAGAATAGAACTAGTATAATACTGCTCCCTATGTACAAGAATATAACTACTATAATACAGCCCCCTATGTACAAGAATATAACTACTATAATACTGCTCCTATGTACAAGAATATAACTACTATAATACTGCCCCCTATGTACAAGAATATAACTACTATAATACTGCTCCTATGTACAAGAATATAACTACTATAATACTGCCCCCTATGTACAAGAATATAACTACTATAATACTGCCTCCTATGTACAAGAATATAACTACTATAATACTGCCCCTATGTACAAGAATATAACTACTATAATACTGCCCCCTATGTACAAGAATATAACTACTATAATACTGCCCCCTATGTACAAGAATATAACTACTATAATACCGCCCCCTATGTACAAGAATATAACTACTATAATACTGCCCCCTATGTACAAGAATATAACTACCATAATACTGCCCCTATGTACAAGAATATAACTACTATAATACTGCCTCCTATGTACAAGAATATAACTACTATAATACTGCCCCCTATGTACAAGAATATAACTACTATAATACTGCCCCCTATGTACAAGAATATAACTACTATAATACTGCCCCCTATGTACAAGAATATAACTACTATAATACTGCCCCCTATGAACAAGAATATAACTACTATAATACTGCCTCCCATGTACAAGAATATAAATACTATAATACTGCCCCTATGTACAAGAATATAACTACTATAATACTGCCCCCTATGTACAAGAATATATCTACTATTATACTGCTCTCTATGTACAAGAATATACCTACTATAATACTGCCCCCTATGTAAAAGAATATAACTACTATAATACTGCTGCTATTTACAAGAATATAACTACTATAATACTGCCTCCTATGTACAAGAATGTAACTACTATAATACTGCCCCCTGTGTACAAGAATATAACTACTATAATACTGCTCCCTATGTACAAGAATATAACTACTATAATACTGCCTTCTATGTACAAGAATATAACTCCTATAATACTGCCCCTATGTACAAGAATATAACTACTATAATACTGCCCCCTATGTACAAGAATATAACTACTATAATACTGCTCCTATGTACAAGAATATAACTACTATAATACTGCCCCCTATGTACAGGAATATAACTACTATAATACTGCCCTCTATGTACAAGAATATAACTACTATAATACTGCCCCCTATGTACAAGAATATAACTACTATAATACTGCTCCTACGTACAAGAATATAACTACTATAATACTGCTCCTATGTACAAGAATATAACTACTATAATACTGCCCCCTATGTACAAGAATATAACTACTATAATACTGCCTCCTATGTACAAGAATATAACTACTATAATACTACTCCTATGTACAAGACTATAACTACTATAATACTGCCCCCTATGTACAAGAATATAACTACTATAATACTGCTCCTATGTACAAGACTATAACTACTATAATACTGCCCCTATGTACAAGAATATAACTACTATAATACTGCCCCCTATGTACAAGACTATAACTACTAAAAAACTGCCCCCTATGTACAAGAATAGAACTATTATAATACTGCCCCCTATGTACGAGAATATAACTACTATAATACTGCCCCCTATATACAAGAATATAACTACTATAATACTGCCCCCTATGTACAGGAATATAACTACTATAATACTGCTCCCTATGTACAAGAATATAACTACTATATTGCTGCCCCTATGTACAAGAATAGAACTACTGTAATACTGCTCCCTATGTACAAGAATATAACTACCTTAATACTGCTCCATATGTACAAGAATATAACTACTATAATACTGCCCCCTATGTACAATAATATAACTACTATAATACTGCTCCATATGTACAAGGAAATAACTACTATAATACTGCCCCCTACGTACAAGAATATAACTACTATAATACTGCCCCCTATGTACAAGAATATAACTACTATAATACTGCTCCTATGTGCAAGAATATAACTACTATAATACTGCCCCTATGTACAAGAATATAACTACTATAATACTGCCCCCTATGTACAAGAATATAACTACTATAATACTACCTCCTATGTACAAGAATATAACTACTATAATACTGCCTCCTATGTACAAGAATATAACTACTATAATACTGCTCCCAATGTACAAGAATATAACTACTATAATACTGCCTCCTATGTACAAGAATATAACTACTATAATACTGCCCCCTATGTACAAGAATATAACTACTATAATACTGCCCCCTATGTACAAGAATATAACTACTATAATTCTACCTCCTATGTACAAGAATATAACTACTATAATACTGCACTATGTACAAGACTATGACTACTATAATACAGCCCCCTATGTACAAGAATATAACTACTATAATACTGCCTCCTACGTACAAGAATATAACTACTATAATACTGCTCCTATGTACAAGAATATAACTACTATAATACTGCCCCCTATGAACAAGAATATAACTACTATAATACTGCCTCCCATGTACAAGAATGTAACTACTATAATACTGCCCCCTATGTACAAGAATATAATTACTATAATACTGCATCGCATGTACAAGAATATAACTACTATAATACTGCCCCCTATGTACAAGAATATAACTACTATAATACAGCCCCTTATGTACAAGAATATAACTACTATAATACTGCCCCCTATGTACAAGAATATAACTACTATAATACTGCCTCCTATGTACAAGAATATAACTACTATAATACTGCCCCCTATGTACAAGAATATAACTACTATAATACTGCCTCCTGTGTACCAGAATATAACTACTATAATACAGCCCCCTATGTAGAAGAATATAACTACTATAATACTGTTCCTATGTACAAGAATATAACTACTATAATACTGCCTCCTATGTACAAGAATATAACTACTATAATACTGCACTATGTACAAGAATATAACTACAATAATTCTTCCTCCTATGTACAAGAATATAACTACTATAATACTGCCCCCTATGTACAATAATATGACTACTATAATACTGCTCCTATGTACAAGAATATAACTACTATAATACAGCCCCCTATGTACAAGAATATAACTACTATAATACTGCCCGCTATGTACAATAATATGACTACTATAATACTGCTCCTATGTACAAGACTATAACTACTATAATACAGCCCCCTATGTACAAGAATATAACTACTATAATACTGCCTCCTATGTACAAGAATATAACTACTATAATACTGCTCCTATGTACAAGAATATAACTACTATAATACTGCCCCCTATGTACAAGAATATAACTACTATAATACTGCCTCGCATGTACAAGAATATAACTACTATAATACTGCCCCCTATGTACAAGAATACAACTACTATAATACTGCCCCCTATGTACAAGAATATAACTACTATAATACTGCCCCCCATGTTCAAGAATATAACTACTATAATACTGCCCCCCATGTACAAGAATATAACTACTATAATACTGCCTCCTATGTACAAGAATATAACTACTATAATACTGCCTCCTATGTACAAGACTATAACTACTATAATACTGCCTTCTATGTACAAGAATATAACTCCTATAATACTGCCCCTATGTACAAGAATATAACTACTATAATACTGCTCCTATGTACAAGAATATAACTACTATAATACTGCTCCTATGTACAAGAATATAACTACTATAATACTGCCCCCTATGTACAAGAATATAACTACTATAATACTGCATCCTACGTACAAGAATATAACTACTATAATACTGTCCCTATGTACAAGAATATAACTACTATAATACTGCCCCCTATGTACAAAAATATAACTACTATAATACTGCCTCCTATGTACAAGAATATAACTACTATAATACTGCCCCCCATGTTCAAGAATATAACTACTATAATACTGCCCCCCATGTACAAGAATATAACTACTATAATACTGCCTCCTATGTACAAGAATATAACTACTATAATACTGCCTCCTATGTACAAGACTATAACTACTATAATACTGCCTTCTATGTACAAGAATATAACTCCTATAATACTGCCCCTATGTACAAGAATATAACTACTATAATACTGCTCCTATGTACAAGAATATAACTACTATAATACTGCTCCTATGTACAAGAATATAACTACTATAATACTGCCCCCTATGTACAAGAATATAACTACTATAATACTGCATCCTACGTACAAGAATATAACTACTATAATACTGTCCCTATGTACAAGAATATAACTACTATAATACTGCCCCCTATGTACAAGAATATAACTACTATAATACTGCCTCCTATGTACAAGAATATAACTACTATAATACTGCCCCCTATATACAAGAATATAACTACTATAATACTGCCTCCTACGTACAAGAATATAACTACTATAATACTGCCCCCCATGTTCAAGAATATAACTACTATAATACTGCCCCCCATGTACAAGAATATAACTCCTATAATACTGCCCCTATGTACAAGAATATAACTACTATAATACTGCTCCTATGTACAAGAATATAACTACTATAATACTGCTCCTATGTACAAGAATATAACTACTATAATACTGCCCCCTATGTACAAGAATCTAACTACTATAATACTGCATCCTACGTACAAGAATATAACTACTATAATGCTGCCCCTATGTACAAGGATATAACTACTATAATACTGCCCCCTATGTACAAGAATATAACTACTATAATACAGCCTCCTATGTACAAGAATGTAACTACTATAATACTGCCCCCTATATACAAGAATATAACTACTATAATACTGCCTCCTACGTACAAGAATATAACTACTATAATACTGCCCCTATGTACAAGAATATAACTACTATAATACTGCCCCCTATGTACAAGAATATAACTACTATAATACTGCCTCCTATGTACAAGAATATAACTACTATAATACTGCCCCCTATATATAAGAATATTACTACTATAATACTGCCCCCTATGTACAAGAATATAACTACTATAATACTGCCCCCTATGTACAAGAATATAACTACTATAATACTGCCCCCTACGTACAAGAATATAACTACTATAATACTGCTCCTATGTACAAGAATATAAATACTATAATGCTGCCCCTATGTACAAGAATATAACTACTATAATACTGCCCCCTATGTACAAGAATATATCTACTATTATACTGCTCTCTATGTACAAAAATATACCTACTATAATACTGCCCCCTATGTACAAGAATATAACTACTATAATACTGCTGCTATGTACAAGAATATAACTACTATAATACTGCCACCTATGTACAAGAATATAACTGCTATAATACTGCCCCCTATGTACAAGAATATAACTACTATAATACTGCTCCCTATGTACAAGAATATAACTACTATAATACTGCCTTCTGTGTACAAGAATATAACTCCTATAATACTGCCCCTATGTACAAGAATATAACTACTATAATACTGCCCCCTATGTACAAGAATATAACTACTATAATACTGCTTCCTACGTACAAGAATATAACTACTATAATACTGCCCCCTATGTACAAGAATATAACTACTATAATACTGCCCCCTATGTACAAGAATATAACTACTATAATACTGCTCCTATGTATAAGAATATAACTACTATAATACTGCCCCCTATGTACAGGAATATAACTACTATAATACTGCCCTCTATGTACAAGAATATAACTACTATAATACTGCCCCCTATGTACAAGAATATAACTACTATAACACTGCTCCTACGTACAAGAATATAACTACTATAATACTGCTCCTATGTACAAGAATATAACTACTATAATACTGCCCCCTATGTACAAGAATATAACTACTATAATACTGCTCCCTATGTACAAGAATATAACTACTATAATACTGCCCCCTATGTACAAGAATATAACTACTATAATACTGCCTCCTATGTACAAGAATATAACTACTATAATACTGCCCCCTATGTACAAGAATATAACTACTATAATACTGCCTCCTATGTACAAGAATATAACTACTATAATACTGCCTCCCATGTACAAGAATATAACTACTATAATACTGCCCCCTATGTACAAGAATATAATTACTATAATACTGCCCCTATGTACAAGAATATAACTACTATAATACTGCCTCCTATGTACAAGAATATAACTACTATAATACTGCCCCCTATGTACAAGAATATAACTACTATAATACTGCCCCCTATGTGCAATAATATCACTACTATAATACTGCTCCTATGTACAAGAATATAACTACTATAATACAGCCCCCTATGTACAAGAATATAACTACTATAATACTGCCCCCTATGTACAATAATATGACTACTATAATACTGCTCCTATGTACAAGAATATAACTACTATAATACAGCCCCCTATGTACAAGAATATAACTACTATAATACTGCCTCCTATGTACAAGAATATAACTACTATAATACTGCTCCTATGTACAAGAATATAACTACTATAATACTGCCCCCTATGTACAAGAATATAACTACTATAATACTGCCTCGCATGTACAAGAATATAACTACTATAATACTGCCCCCTATGTACAAGAATATAACTACTATAATACTGCCCCCCATGTTCAAGAATATAACTACTATAATACTGCCTCCTATGTACAAGAATATAACTACTATAATACTGCCCCCTATGTACAAGAATATAACTACTATAATACTGCCCCCCATGTACAAGAATATAACTACTATAATACTGCCTCCTATGTACAAGAATATAACTACTATAATACTGCCTCCTATGTACAAGACTATAACTACTATAATACTGCCTTCTATGTACAAGAATATAACTCCTATAATACTGCCCCTATGTACAAGAATATAACTACTATAATACTGCTCCTATGTACAAGAATATAACTACTATAATACTGCTCCTATGTACAAGAATATAACTACTATAATACTGCCCCCTATGTACAAGAATATAACTACTATAATACTGCATCCTACGTACAAGAATATAACTACTATAATACTGCCCCTATGTACAAGAATATAACTACTATAATACTGCCCCTTATGTACAAGAATATAACTACTATAATACTGCCTCCTATGTACAAGAATATAACTACTATAATACTGCCCCCTATATACAAGAATATAACTACTATAATACTGCCTCCTACGTACAAGAATATAACTACTATAATACTGCCCCCCATGTTCAAGAATATAACTACTATAATACTGCCCCCCATGTACAAGAATATAACTCCTATAATACTGCCCCTATGTACAAGAATATAACTACTATAAAACTGCTCCTATGTACAAGAATATAACTACTATAATACTGCTCCTATGTACAAGAATATAACTACTATAATACTGCCCCCTATGTACAAGAATATAACTACTATAATACTGCATCCTACGTACAAGAATATAACTACTATAATGCTGCCCCTATGTACAAGAATATAACTACTATAATACTGCCTCCTATGTACAAGAATGTAACTACTTTAATACTGCCCCCTATGTACAGGAATATAACTACTATAATACTGCCCTCTATGTACAAGAATATAACTACTATAATACTGCCCCCTATGTACAAGAATATAACTACTATAATACTGCTCCTACGTACAAGAATATAACTACTATAATACTGCTCCTATGTACAAGAATATAACTACTATAATACTGCCCCCTATGTACAAGAATATAACTACTATAATACTGCCCCCTATGTACAAGAATATAACTACTATAATACTGCCCCCTATGTACAAGAATATAACTACTATAATACTGCCTCCTATGTACAAGAATATAACTACTATAATACTGCCCCCTATGTACAAGAATATAACTACTATAATACTGCCTCCCATGTACAAGAATATAACTACTATAATACTGCCCCCTATGTACAAGAATATAATTACTATAATACTGCCCCTATGTACAAGAATATAACTACTATAATACTGCCTCCTATGTACAAGAATATAACTACTATAATACTGCCCCTATGTACAAGAATATAACTACTATAATACTGCCTCCGTATGTACAAGATTATAACTACTATAATACTGCCCCCTATGTACAAGAATATAACTACTATAATACTGCCCCCTATGTACAAGAATATAACTACTATAATACTGCTCCTATGTACAAGAATATAACTACTATAATACAGCCCCTATGTACAAGAATATAACTACTATAATACTGCCTCCTATGTACAAGAATATAAGTACTATAATACTGCCTCCTATGTACAAGAATATAACTACTATAATACTGCCCCCTATGTACAAGAATATAACTACTATAATACTGCTCCCTATGTACAAGAATATACCTACTATAATACTGCCTCCAATGTACAAGAATATAACTACTATAATACTGCCCCTATGTACAAGAATATAACTACTATAATACTGCCCCTATGTACAAGAATATAACTTCTATAATACTGCCCTCTATGTACAAGAATATAACTACTGTAATACTGCACTATGTACAAGAATATAACTACTATAATACTGCCCCCTATATACAAGAATATAACTACTATAATACTGCCTCTATGTACAAGACTATAACTACTATAATACTGCTCCCTATGTACAAGAATATAACTACTATAATACTGCACCTATGTACAAGAATATAACTACTATAATACTGCCCCCTATGTACAAGAATATAACTACTATAATACTGCTCCCTATGTACAAGAATATAACTACTTTAATACTGTCTTCTATGTACAAGAATATAACTCCTATAATACTGCCCCTATGTACAAGAATATAACTACTATAATACTGCCCCCTATGTACAAGAATATAACTACTATAATACTGCCTCCTACATACAAGAATATAACTACTATAATACTGCCCCCTATGTACAAGAATATAACTACTATAATACTGCCCCCTATGTACAAGAATATAACTACTATAATACTGCTCCCTATGTACAAGAATACAACTACTATAATACTGCCTCCTATGTACAAGAATATAACTACTATAATACTGCCCCCAATGTACAAGAATTTAACTACTATAATACTGCCCCCTATGTACAAGAAGATAACTACTATAATACTGCCTCCTATGTACAAGAATATAACTACTATAATACTGCCCACTATGTACAATAATATAACTACTATAATACTGCCCCCTATGTACAAGAATATAACTACTATAATACTGCTCCTATGTACAAGAATATAACTACTATAATACTGCCCCTATGTACAAGAATATAACTACTATAATACTGCCTCCTATGTACAAGAATATAACTACTATAATACTGCCCCTATGTACATGAATATAACTACTATAATACTGCCCCCTATGTACAAGAATATAACTACTATAATACTGCTCCTATGTACAAGAATATAACTACTATAATACTGCCTCCTATGTACAAGAATATAACTACTATAATACTGCCCCCTATGTACAAGAATATAACTACTATAATACTGCCCCTATGTACAAGAATATAACTACTATAATACTGCTCCTATGTACAAGAATATAACTACTATAATACTGCCCCCTATGTACAAGAATATAACTACTATAATACTGCCTCCTATGTACAAGAATATAACTACTATAATACTGCCCCTATGTACAAGAATATAACTACTATAATACTGCCCCCTATGTACAAGAATATAACTACTATAATACTGCCTCGCATGTACAAGAATATAACTACTATAATACTGCTCCTATGTACAAGAATATAACTACTATAATACTGCCCCCTATGTACAAGAATATAACTACTATAATACTGCTCCTATGTACAAGAATATAACTACTATAATACTGCCCCCTATGTACAAGAATATAACTACTATAATACTGCCTCCTATGTACAAGAATATAACTACTATAATACTGCCCCTATGTACAAGAATATAACTACTATAATACTGCCCCCTATGTACAAGAATATAACTACTATAATACTGCCCCCTATGTACAAGAATATAACTACTATAATACCGCCCCCTATGTACAAGAATATAACTACTATAATACTGCCCCCTATGTACAAGAATATAACTACCATAATACTGCCCCTATGTACAAGAATATAACTACTATAATACTGCCTCCTATGTACAAGAATATAACTACTATAATACTGCCCCCTATGTACAAGAATATAACTACTATAATACTGCCCCCTATGTACAAGAATATAACTACTATAATACTGCCCCCTATGTACAAGAATATAACTACTATAATACTGCCCCCTATGTACAAGAATATAACTACTATAATACTGCCTCCTATGTACAAGAATATAACTACCATAATACTGCCCCTATGTACATGAATATAACTACTATAATACTGCCCCCTATGTACAAGAATATAACTACTATAATACTGCCCCTATGTACAAGAATATAACTACTATAATACTGCCCCCTATGTACAAGAATATAACTACTATAATACTGCCTCGCATGTACAAGAATATAACTACTATAATACTGCTCCTATGTACAAGAATATAACTACTATAATACTGCCCCCTATGTACAAGAATATAACTACTATAATACTGCTCCTATGTACAAGAATATAACTACTATAATACTGCCCCCTATGTACAAGAATATAACTACTATAATACTGCCTCCTATGTACAAGAATATAACTACTATAATACTGCCCCTATGTACAAGAATATAACTACTATAATACTGCCCCCTATGTACAAGAATATAACTACTATAATACTGCCCCCTATGTACAAGAATATAACTACTATAATACCGCCCCCTATGTACAAGAATATAACTACTATAATACTGCCCCCTATGTACAAGAATATAACTACCATAATACTGCCCCTATGTACAAGAATATAACTACTATAATACTGCCTCCTATGTACAAGAATATAACTACTATAATACTGCCCCCTATGTACAAGAATATAACTACTATAATACTGCCCCCTATGTACAAGAATATAACTACTATAATACTGCCCCCTATGTACAAGAATATAACTACTATAATACTGCCCCCTATGTACAAGAATATAACTACTATAATACTGCCTCCTATGTACAAGAATATAACTACCATAATACTGCCCCTATGTACATGAATATAACTACTATAATACTGCCCCCTATGTACAAGAATATAACTACTATAATACTGCCTCCTATGTACAAGAATATAACTGCAGTAATAGTTGACAGGAGTAATCTCACAATTTGTGTGGGCTGTAGAACTGTCTGCTAAAAGCAGAGGATGATGGGTCTGAAGAGATTGTACATAGTAATGTGCATGTTCTTCTTCTCTCCCCACTGTATTTCTCCACTCCTCCCACTTGGACCTCAATACGTACTCCACTCCCTCTACTATATTCCATTCACTGCTCTACCTTCTGCCCACTCTACTCTCCCTACTCTGCTCCCCCCACCGCTCTCCCCCACTCTGCTCTCAGCATTCCACTCACCCAAACGATTCTTCCCCTGCTCCACCTACTATTTTCCCCGACTCCAATCCTCTCAACCCACTACACTCACCCGAATGTACTCTTCTGAACCTACTCTACTCTAACCCTCCTCTGCCTCATTTAACCCACTCTATCCTCTTCTCAACTATCCTCACTCCTTCCAATCAACTCCCCCTACTCTTCCCATGATACTCCCCACACTCTGCTAATTCCACTTTCCAACTCTCCCCCCTTCCACTCTACTCACCCCATTCCCCTCACCACACTCTACTTTCCCTCTCTCTCCTCACCTTGTCCTCTCACAGGTTGGCTCCAGATATATGTACCTCCGTCCAGTTCCTTGGTGCCCGCAGTTATCACGCGCTCTATGTCCAGTTCCCTGGTGCCCGCAGTTATCACGCGCTCTATGTCCAGTTCCCTGGTGCCCGCAGTTATCACGCGCTCTATGATGCCAGATGCACTTCTAGACGATCTGGTATCTGCTAATCCTAATGAAGTCATAATACAATAAAACAAGGAAGTAAGATTTACAGGTTATGAGTTTCGTCTTATTTGTTCTATTGGCAGAGGTCCCAAACGTCGAACTCTGGTTATTCCTGTAACCAGTAATGACATATGTCATCTATATATATTGTACTAGCTGATATACCCGGCTTCGCCCGAATACATTAGGTACTGGTAATTATCTGGAGTTCACACAGAAAATCTTATGAAGTCGTGGTTACTTTAGAGATACTGAGGAAAAAACATATGTTCCCCATTTTGCATAGTTCTCTGCGTTACCCAGGAAACCCCACGTGGAGGTAACCATGCGACGTTTCCTTCATATAAAATGACTAGAGATGAGCGAACGTACTCGTCCGAGCTTGATATTCGTTCGAGTATTAGCGTGTTCGAGATGCTCGTTACTCGTGACGAGTACCACGCGGTGTTCTGGTTACTTTCACTTTCATCTCTGAGACGTTAGCGCGCTTTTCTGGCCAATAGAAAGACAGGGAAGGCATTACAACTTCCCCCTGCGACGTTCAAGCCCTATACCACCCCCCTGCAGTGAGTGGCTGGGGAGATCAGGTGTCACCCGAGTATAAAAATCGGCCCCTCCCGCGGCTCGCCTCAGATGCGTTGTGACATAGCTGAGGGACAGTGCTGTTGGTGCCGGAGCTGCTGTAGGGAGAGTGTTAGGAGTTAGTGTAGGCTTCAAGAACCCCAACGGTCCTTCGTAGGGCCACATCTAACCGTGTGCAGTACTGTGGAGGGTGCTGTTAGCAGTGTTGCACTTTTTTGTTTTTTTTGGTATATCGGCCGTGCAGAGCATTGCGCCCTGCAGTAATACTCCAGGGACAGAATTGTGGAGGCAGGGCCAGAAGACATATATTATAGATTGGCCTAGAGGATGTGGACGCGGCCGAGGACGCGGAGGTCCAAGTCAGGGTGTGGGCACAGGCCGAGCCGGTGCGGTGGCCAGGGGTAGAGGCAGGGCCAGACCGAATAATCCACCAACTGGTTCCCAAAGCGCCCCCTCGTGCCATGCCACCCTGCAGAGGTCAAGGTGCTCTACGGTGTGGCAGTTTTTCACAGAGACGCCTGACGACCGACGAACAGTGGTGTGCAACCTTTGTCGCGCCAAGATCAGCTGGGGAGCCACCACCACCAGCATGCGCAGGCATATGATGGCCAAGCACCCCACAAGGTGGGACGATGCCCGTTTACCGCCTCCTGTTTGCACCACTGCCTCTCCCCCTGTGCCCCAACCTGCCACTGAGATCCAACCCCCCTCTGAGGACACAGGCACGACCATCTCCCGGCCTGCACCCACACCCTCACCTCCGCTGTCCTCGGCCCCATCCAGCAATGTCTCTCAGCGTAGCGTCCAGACGTCGCTAGCGCCACTGTTTGAGCGCAAGCGCAAGTACGCCGTCACGCACCCGCACGCTCAAGCGTTAAACGTGCACATTGCAAAATTGATCAGCCTGGAGATGCTGCCGTATAGGCTTGTGGAAACGGAGGCTTTCAAAAGCATGATGGCGGCGGCGGCCCCGCACTACTCAGTTCCCAGTCGCCACTACCTTTCCCGATGTGCCGTCCCAGCCCTGCATGACCACGTCTCCCGCAACATTGTACGCGCCCTCACCAACGCGGTTACTGCCAAGGTCCCCTAAACAACAGACACGTGGACAAGCACAGGCGGGCAGGGCCACTATATCTCCCTGACGGCACATTGGGTGAATTTAGTGGAGGCTTGGACAGAGTCAGAGCCTGGGACCGCTCACGTCCTACCCACCCCCAGAATTGCGGGCCCCAGCTCGGTGGTGGTATCTGCGGCGGTGTATGCTTCCTCCACTAAACCATCCTCCTCCTCCTCCGCAACCTCTGTCTCGCAATCAAGATGTGTCTCACATCTATCCTATATATATCTCATAACTATCTCATATCTGTCTATCTATCTATCTCATAACTATTAGAGATGAGCGAGCACCAAAATGCTCGGGTGCTCGTTACTCGAGACAAATTTTTCGCGATGCTCGAGGGTTCGTTTCGAGTAACGAACCCCATTGAAGTCAATGGGTGACCCGAACATTTTTGTATTTCGCCGATGCTCGCTAAGGTTTTCATTTGTGAAAATCTGGGCAATTCAAGAAAGTGATGGGAACGACACAGCAACGGATAGGGCAGGCGAGGGGCTACATGTTGGGCTGCATCTCAAGTTCCCAGGTCCCACTATTAAGCCACAATAGCGGCAAGAGTGGGGCCCCCCCAACAACTTTTACTTCTGAAAAGCCCTCATTAGCATGGCATACCTTAGCTAAGCACCACACTACCTCCAACAAAGCACAATCACTGCCTGCATGACACTCCGCTGCCACTTCTCCTGCCCAACCCCCCCCCCCACGACCCAGTGTCCACAGCGCACACCAAACTGTCCCTGCCCAGCCTTCAGCTGCCCTCATGCCACGCCACACTCATCTCTATTTATAAGTGCGTCTGCCACAGGAAAAGCAGGCACACACTGCAGAGGGTTGGCACGGCTAGGCAGCGACCCTCTTTAAAAGGGGCGGGGCGATAGCCCACAATGCTGTACAGAAGCAATGAGAAATCCAAACCTGTGCCAGGCTGCCGAGCTGCAGAGCCGCCACCAGGTTACGGCCGTTGTCACACACGACCATGCCCGGTTGGAGGCTCAGCGGTGCAAGCCAGTGGTCGGTCTGCTCTGTCAGACCCTGCAGCAGTTCGTGGGCCGTGTGCCTCTTCTCTCCTAAGCTGAGTAGTTTCAGCACGACCTGCTGACGCTTGCCCACCGCTGTGCTGCCACGCCACGCGACACCGACTGCTGGCGACGTGCTGCTGCTGCTGACACATCATGATTGCGAGACAGAGGTTGCGTTGGAGGAGGAGGAGGGTGCTTTAGTGGAGGAAGCATACACCGCCGCAGATACCAGCACCGAGCTGGGGCCCGCAATTCTGAGGGTGGGTAGGACGTGAGCGGTCCCAGGCTCTGACTCTGTCCCAGCCTCCACTAAATTCACCCAATGTGCCGTCAGGGAGATATAGTGGCCCTGCCCGCCTGTGCTTGTCCACGTGTCCGTTGTTAAGTGGACCTTGGCAGTAACCGCGTTGGTGAGGGCGCGTACAATGTTGCGGGAGACGTGGTCATGCAGGGCTGGGACGGCACATCGGGAAAAGTAGTGGCGACTGGGAACCGAGTAGCGCGGGGCCGCCGCCGCCATCATGCTTTTGAAGGACTCCGTTTCCACAACCCTATACGGCAGCATCTCAAGGCTGATAAATTTGGCTATGTGGACGGTTAATGCTTGAGCGTGCAGGTGCGTGGCGGCGTACTTGCGCTTGCGCTCAAACACTTGCGCTAGCGACGGCTGGACGGTGCGCTGAGAGACATTGGTGGATGGGGCCGAGGACAGTGGAGGTGAGGGTGTGGGTGCAGGCCAGGAGACGGTAGTGCCTGTGTCCTCAGAGCGGGGTTGGATCTCAGTGGCAGGTTGGGCCAATCACTGCCTGCATGACACTCCGCTGCCACTTCTCCTGTGTTACATGCTGACCAACCGCCCCCCCTCTCCCCCACAGCACACACCAAAGTGTCCCTGCGCAGCCTTCAGCTGCCTTCATGCCTCACCACCCTCATGTCTATTTAGAAGTGCGTCTGCCATGAGGAGGAACCGCAGGCACACACTGCAGAGGTTGGCACGGCTAGGCAGCGACCCTCTTTAAAAGGGGCAGGGCGATAGCCCACAATGCTGTACAGAAGCAATGAGAAATATAATCCTGTGCCACCGCCATCAGGAGCTGCACACGTGGGCATAGCAATGGGGAACCTATGTGCCACACACTATTCATTCTGTCAAGGTGTCTGCACGCCCCAGTCAGACCGCGGTTTTTTATAAATAGTCACAGGCAGGTACAACTCCGCAATGGGAATTCCGTGTGCACCCACAGCATGGGTGGCTCCCTGGAACCCACCCACTGTACATAAATGTATCCCATTGCATTGCCCATCACAGCTGAGGTAGTAATGTCATGTTTAATGCAGGTGGGCTTCGGCCCACACTGCATGCCCCAGTCAGACTGGGGTTCTTTAGAAGTGGAAACAGATGCATTTACAACTCCCTGTGGACCCACGGCATGGGTGGGTGCCAGGAAGCCACCGGCAGTACATAAATATATCCCATTGCAGTGCCCATCACAGCTGAGGTAACGTCAGCTGTAATGCAGGTGGGCTAAAAATTAATTGGATTACACTGTAGGCGAGGGCCCCCAAAAATTGCTGTATCAACAGTACTAATGTACCTGAGAAAAATTGGCCATGGCCAACCAAGAGGGCAGGTGAAACCCATTAATCGCTTTGGTTAATGTGGCTTAATTGGTAACTAGGCCTGGAGGCAGAACAGTTAAAATAAAAATTGGTTCAGGTGAAAGTTTCAACACTTTAATGAGCATTGAAACGTATAAAAATTGTTTACAAAAATTATATGACTGAGCCTTGTGGGCCTAAGAAAAATTGCCCGTTCGGCGTGATTATGTGAGGTTTCAGGAGGAGGAGCAGGAGGAGGAGGAGGAATATTATACACAGATTGATGAAGCAAAAAGGTCCCCGTTTTGGATGGTGATAGAGAACGATGCTTCCATCCGCGGGTGCAGCCTACATATTGCTTAGGTATTGCTGCTGTCCGCTGGTGGAGAAGAGAAGTCTGGGGAAATCCAGCCTTTGTTCATCTTGATGAGTGTTAGCCTGTCGGCACTGTCGGTTGACAGGCGGGTACGCTTATCTGTGATGATTCCCCCAGCCGCACTAAACACCCTCTCTGACAACACGCTAGCCGCAGGACAAGCAAGCACCTCCAGGGCATAGAGCGCGAGTTCAGGCCATGTGACCAGCTTCGACACCCAGTAGTTGTAGGTGGCAGAGGCGTCACCGAGGACAGTCGTGCGATCCGCTACGTACTCCCTTACCATCCTTTTACAGTGCTCCCGCCAACTCAGCCTTGACTGGGGAGCGGTGACACAGTCTTGCTGGGGAGCCAGAAAGCTGTCAAAGGCCTTAGAGAGTGTTCCCCTGCCTGCGCTGTACATGCTGCCTGATCTCCGCGCCTCCCCTGCTACCTGGCCCTCGGAACTGCGCCTTCGGCCACTAGCGCTGTCGTATGGGAAGTTTACCATCAGTTTGTCCGCCAGGGTCCTGTGGTATAGCAACACTCTCGAACCCCTTTCCTCTTCGGGTATGAGAGTGGAAAGGTTCTCCTTATAGCGTGGGTCGAGCAGTGTGTACACCCAGTAATCCGTAGTGGCCAGAATGCGTGTAACGCGAGGGTCATGAGAAAGGCATCCTAACATGAAGTCAGCCATGTGTGCCAGGGTACCTGTACGCAACACATGGCTCTCCTCACTAGGAAGATCACTTTCAGGATCCTCCTCCTCCTCCTCCTCCTCAGGCCATACACGCTGAAAGGATGACAGGCCAGCAGCATGTCTACCCTCACCAGTGGGCCAAGCTGTGTCTTCCCCCTCCTCCTCATCTTCCTCCTCCTCCTCCTCACCGCGCTGAGATATAGGCAGGAGGGTGCTCTGACTATCCAGCGACATACTGTCTTCCCCCGGCTCTGTTTCCGAGCGCAAAGCGTCTGCCTTTATGCATTGCAGGGAACTTCTCAAGAGGCATAGCAGAGGAATGGTGACGCTAATGATTGCAGCATCGCCACTCACCATCTGGGTAGACTCCTCAAAGTTTCCAAGGACCTGGCAGATGGCTGCCAACCAGGCCCACTCTTCTGTAAAGAATTGAGGAGGCTGACTCCCACTGCGCCGCCCATGTTGGAGTTGGTATTCCACTATAGCTCTACGCTGCTCATAGAGCCTGGCCAACATGTGGAGCGTAGAGTTCCACCGTGTGGGCATGTCGCACAGCAGGCGGTGCACTGGCAGATTAAACCGATGTTGCAGGGTGCGCAGGGTGGCAGCGTCCGTGTGGGACTTGCGGAAATGTGCGCAGAGCCGGCGCACCTTTACGAGCAGGTCTGACAAGCGTGGGTAGCTTTTCAGAAAGCGCTGAACCACCAAATTAAAGACATGGGCCAGGCATGGCATGTGCGTGAGGCTGCCGAGCTGCAGAGCCGCCACCAGGTTACGGCCGTTGTCACACACGACCATGCCCGGTTGAAGGCTCAGCGGCGCAAGCCAGCGGTCGGTCTGCTCTGTCAGACCCTGCAGCAGTTCGTGGGCCGTGTGGCTCTTCTCTCCTAAGCTGAGTAGTTTCAGCACGGCCTGCTGACGCTTGCCCACCGCTGTGCTGCCACGCCGCGCGACACCGACTGCTGGCGACGTGCTGCTGCTGCTGACACATCATGATTGCGAGACAGAGGTTGCGTTGGAGGAGGAGGAGGGTGCTTTAGTGGAGGAAGCATACACCGCCGCAGATACCACCACCGAGCTGGGGCCCGCAATTCTGGGGGTGGGTAGGACGTGAGCGGTCCCAGGCTCTGACTCTGTCCCAGCCTCCACTAAATTCACCCAATGTGCCGTCAGGGAGATGTAGTGGCCCTGCCCGCCTGTGCTTGTCCACGTGTCCGTTGTTAAGTGGACCTTGGCAGTAACCGCGTTGGTGAGGGCGCGTACAATGTTGCGGGAGACGTGGTCGTGCAGGGCTGGGACGGCACATCGGGAAAAGTAGTGGTGACTGGGAACCGAGTAGCGCGGGGCCACCGCCGCCATCATGCTTTTGAAGGACTCCGTTTCCAGAACCCCATACGGCAGCATCTGAAGGCTGATAAATTTGGCTATGTGCACGTTTAACGCTTGAGCGTGCGGGTGCGTGGCGGCGTACTTGCGCTTGCGCTCAAACACTTGCGCTAGCGACGGCTGGACGGTGCGCTGAGAGACATTGGTGGATGGGGCCGAGGACAGCGGAGGTGAGGGTGTGGGTGCAGGCCAGGAGACGGTAGTGCCTGTGTCCTCAGAGGGGGGTTGGATCTCAGTGGCAGGTTGGGGCACAGGGGGAGAGGCAGCGGTGCAAACCGGAGGCGGTGAACGGCCTTTGTCCCACCTTGTGGGGTGCTTGGCCATCATATGTCTGCACATGCTGGTGGTGGTGAGGCTGGTGGTGGTGGCTCCCCGGCTGATCTTGGCGCGACAAAGGTTGCACACCACTGTTCATCGGTCGTGTGCACTCTCAGTGAAAAACTGCCAGACCTTTGAGCACCTCGGCCTCTGCAGGGTGGCATGGCGCGAGGGGGCGCTTTGGGAAACAGTTGGTGGATTATTCGGTCTGGCCCTGCCTCTACCCCTGGCCACCGCACTGCCTCTTGCAACCTGCCCTGCTGCTGCCCTTGCCTCCCCCTCTGAAGACCTGTCCTCAGTAGGCGTAGCAAACCAGGTGGGGTCAGTCACCTCATAGTCCTGCTGCTCTTCCTCAGAATCCTCGGTGCGCTCCTCCCTCGGACTTAATGCCCTTACTACTACCTCACTGATAGACAACTGTGTCTCATCGTCATCGGCCTCCTCACCCACTGAAAGGTCTTGAGACAGTTGCCGGAAGTCCCCAGCCTCATCCCCCGGACCCCGGGAACTTTGCAATGGTTGGGCATCAGTCACGATAAACTCCTCTGGTGGGAGAGGAACCACTGCTGCCCAATCTGAGCAGGGGCCCGAGAACAGTTCCTGGGAGTCTGCCCGCTCCTCAGAATGTCTCATTTTCATGGAGTGAGGAGGCTGGGAGGAAGGAGGAGCAGCCAGAGGATTCAGAGTTGCAGCACTGGATGGCGCAGAACTGTGGCTGGACGATAGGTTGCTGGAAGCACTTTCTGCCATCCACGACAGGACCTGCTCACACTGCTCATTTTCTAATAAAGGTCTACCGCGTGGACCCATTAAATGTGCTATGAATGTGGGGACGCCAGAAATGTGCCTCTCTCCTAATCCCGCAGCAGTGGGCTGCGATACACCTGGATCAGGAGCTCGGCCTGTTTCCACACCCGGACTAGGGCCTCCGCGTCCTCGGCCGCGCCCACGTCCTATAGGCCTACCCCTACCCCTCAGCATGCTGTATTACCAGCAATGCAGAAACAGAACGGTGTAATTAAATGTGCCGCTTATTGGCCTGTGGTTGGAGGCTGAGTTCGCTTACGGAACGCCAGGAAATAATTTGCCGCAAGCCTGCTGTAACACTTAGCTGGCTGCGTATTTATTTGGAGAAATACTACCCCCAGCAGACACGGACCCAGAACACTGAGCACAGTGACAGGCAGGCCAAATAGATTTTTTTCCAAGATTTTTTTCAAAAGGCCCACTGCGTATATTCAATCTATAATATATGTCTTCTGTCCCTGCCTACACAATTCTGTCCCTGATGTGTGTGACGGAACTGCAGTGTTGCACTGTTATTAACTGCAACAGACCGGTGATTTCAGAGCCAGGAAATAATTTGGCGCAAGCCTGCTGTAACACTTAGCTGGCTGCGTATTTATTTGGAGAACTACTACCCCCAGCACACACGGACCCAGAACACTGAGCACAGTGACAGGCAGGCCAAATAGATTTTTTCCAAATATTTTTTTCAAAAGGACCACTGCGTATATTCAATCTATAATATGTCTTCTGGCCCTGCCTACACAATTCTATCCCTGGAGTATTACTGCAGGGCGCAATGCTCTGCACGGCCGATATACCAAAAAAAAAAAATGTGCAACACTGCTAAAAGCAGCCTCCACAGTACTGCACACGGTTAGATGTGGCCCTAAGAAGGACCGTTGGGGTTCTTGAAGCCTACAATAACTCCTAGCACTCTCCCTATAGCAGCTCCGGCATCAGCAGCACTGTCCCTGATCTCTGTCAGAATGCATCTGTGGCGAGCCGCGGGAGGGGCAGATTTTTATACTCGGGTGACATCTGATCTCGCCAGCCACTCACTGCAGAGGGGTGGTATAGGGCTTGAACGTCGCAGGGGGAAGTTGTAATGCCTTCCCTGTCTTTCTATTGGCCAGAAAAGCGCGCTAACGTCTCAGAGATGAAAGTGAAAGTAACCCGAACTTCGCGTGGTACTCGTTACGAGTAACGAGCATCCCGAACACCCTAATACTGGAACGAGCATCAAGCTCGGACGAGTACGTTCGCTCATCTCTAATAGATATGAGATAGATAGATAGATAGATAGATAGATAGATAGATAGATAGATAGATAGATAGATAGATAGATAGATAGATAGATAGATAGATAGATAGATATGAGATAGATAGATAGATAGATAGATAGATAGATAGATAGATAGATAGATAGATAGATAGATAGATATGAGATAGATAGATATGAGATAGTGTGATCTAATGATATTGATAAATCATCACCCAGCTTTCTGAGTCAACTTGCCATCGTTCTGATCTAGAGAAAGCTGGGCTGAACTCCTGGATATTCTTTCCCCCTCCCTCACATCTGCAGGGGTCTCTGATGTACATTTGTCTCTGGGAGCAGTAAAGAAGCCCTTTGTTGTGATGGTGAGAAGAACCCAAGTGACAAAGGAATGTTAATTACCACCTTTGCCAGCCATTTGTCACCCATCCTGTGCCCTGCTTACTCCAAGCTGACATTGCTGCACCTCGCCTTAATCCTCTAATTATTAAAGGAGAGATTTATGATGGGGATTATGAGTCACCCGCAGGGCCAGCCCAACAGTGGGTATATCTTCGGAGCGGTCTGCGTATATGGTGCAGTCACTCCAGTCGCTGTGCGACCCACAGTATTGCCCATATACGTAGATAATCATCAGTCACCTATGATGTTTAGTATCCATATGTAGGTGGACTCCTGATATTAGACATGACGGCCATATCTTCCCTATTGGAGCGCCTCCTGGGGAAATATGGCTGAAATGTTAAATAGGGATTCCATCCAGATGATCCACGCATATACTCAACCTGCCCATTTATGACATCAGAAGAAGTCCAGCGTCGGTGTGGTTCTACGAAAGCTTTAAAACCAAGTGTGTCCCTTCCACAAATTGTCAGAAAAGGAGTGGCATCTAGGTGCAGTCTTTCCAATTCCATCCAATGCCGACTCCGCCCCCAGGATAGATAAAAGATTGATACCTTGTTTCCTTGAAAATAAGCCCTAGCATGATTTTTCATGATTTTGGAGGATTCAGTATTTTTCAGAATTTTTAAGGATGCTTGAAATAAAAGCCATTCTCCAAAAATAAGTCCTAATTACCGTTAAAGGGGTTCTGACATGGAAAAAAAAAAATTGTACTCACCTTGCCTGGCCTGGCCCGATCGCCAGGCATGTCCCCTCCAGCCGGCATCTTCTTCTGTGCCTTTAAAGCAGAGCAGGAGCGGTCAAAAAGACCGCTTCCTGCTCTGGTCCGTCCGTCAGGCACTTCCGAGGTCAACGGACGGACCGCCACAGCAAGCACGTCACAAGCAGTGCTTGCTGTGGGCGGCCCGTCCGTCCTGGCTGAACTCCGGAGTGCTGAGCATGCGCAGTGGAGACGCGGCCCGTCCTGACTCCTGTCAGAGGGCACCTCTCCACTGCGCATGCGCGCGATCCCGGAGCAGCGCGGCTGCTGGAGGAAGAAGACTGCCTGCCGGGGGGCATACTAGCACTTTCTGCTTAGGTTAAGCAGCGCTGCTGATTAGAGCCACCTGATTGGCTCTTCGGCACCACGTGACTGCACAGCGTGCACCAATCAGGTGGCTCTAGTCAGGCTGCTTAACCTAAGCAGAAAGTGCTAATATGCTGCCGGTAGATGACCCCCCGATGTCAACAACAACAGGAGAACAGGTAAGTATAAGATTTTTATGCTTTAGTAGCCATTAACCCATGGGTTCCCTGGGTCCATTAGGCAGACCAGGGAACAATGGCTGCTAAAGCATAAAAAAAATTATTTGTGTCAGAACCCCTTTAATAAAAAACGTACATTCAAATAGTGTCCAGGCAGCTATACAAGTGAGAATAGGGCTGATCCCTCTGCACTGTGACAGCCCTTCAGATATTTGTAGACAGCTATTAAGTCTCCTCTCAGCCTTCTCTTCTGCTAAACATTCCCAGATCCTTTACCCGTTTCTCCTAGGACATGATTTGCAGACCGCTCACCATCTTGGTAACTCTTCTCTGAACTTGCTCCAGATTGTCTATGTCTTGTATAAAGTGGGGTGCCCAGAACTGAACACAGTATTCCAGATGAGGTCTGACTAAGGAGGAGTAGAGGGGGATAATGACCTCACGTGATCTAGACTCTATGCTTCTCTTAATACATCCCAGAATTGTGTTTGCCTTTTTGGCTGCTTCATCACATTGTTGACTCATGTTCAGTCTGTTATCTATTAGTATACCCAAGTCTTTTTCACATGTGCTGCTGCTTAGCCCGATTCCTCCCATTCTGTATGTATCTTCTTCATTTTTCTTGCCCAGATGTAGGACTTTGCATTTCTCCTTGTTAAATACCATTCTGTTAGTCGCTGCCCACTGTTCAAGCTTTTCTAGATCTTTGTGAATCCTCTCTCTCTTCCCTAGTGTTAGCTATCCCTCCCAGCTTTGTGTCGCCAGCAAATTTGATCAGTTTCCCACAATTCCCTCCTCCAGATCAACTATAACAATGTTGGCCAACACTGGGCCCAGGACAGAGCCTTGTGGTCCCCACTTGATACATTCTTCCACTTGGATGTGCAGCCATTTATGACCACTCTTTGAGTACGATCACTCAGCTAGTTGTGAATCCACCTAACAGTTGCCTTGTCAATCCCAGATTTGGTCATTTTTCAATAAGTATGGTATGAGATACTTTGTCAGATGCTTTACTAAAGCCAAGATATACTATATCCACCACATTTCCCTGACCAACCCAGTCGGTGATTCTGTCATAGAAGGAAATTAGATTAGTCTGGCATGACTTGTTTGTTACAAACCCATGCTGGCTCTGGTTAATTACTCCATTCTCATCCAAGTACTTGCATACATGCTGTTTAATAATTTATTCAAAGATCCTTCCCGGTATAGAAGTCAGGCTCACAGGCCTGTAGTTTCCTGGATCCACCTTCTTCCCATTTTTGAAGATAGGGACAACATTTGCACTTTTCCAATCTTCTAGGACTTCTCCCGTTCTCCAAGAAATTTCACAGATTATGGCGAGTGGTTCAGCAATTACCTCCGCTGCTTCCTTTAGTACCCTAGGATGTAATTCATCTGGACCTTGAGACTTGAATACATGTAAGTTAGCTGAGTGTTCCCTCACCATCTCTCTGCTTATAGATAGCCTACATTCTTTTATTACCCCAATAGCACAGGGAAGATCAATTGATGTTACATCTACTTTCTGAGAGAAAACAGATACAAAATAGGAATTTAACAGTTCGTCCGTCTTTCATCCTGTAAGCATCCAATAGCATCTTTGACTTTTCTTTTGACCCCCCCAAATCCTTTTTTAATGCTTTTGGCCTCTGTTACAAGCCTCAATTGATTATCAGCTTTAGCTTTTCGGACACTTCCCCTACAGTTTCTGCAGACCCCATTATATTCTTCTTTAGATATTCCCCCTCTTCCCATTTGATAAACATATTTTCTCCCTCTTTAACATGTGTACAAGTTCTGTGTTCATCCATCCTGGTCTCTTTAAATGCTTCCCATTCTTCATTCTTTTAGGGATTGGTAACGATTGTGCTTTGAGAATCTCATTCCACAATATTTCCCAACCTTCTTGGACATTTCTGCACTTAAGAACATCCAGCCATTGGATTCTTCCTCTCCTCTTTCTGAGTTCATTAAAATCTGCCTTTCTGAAATCCAACCTTGAGGTCTGAGTCTTCTCAGGTCTTCCTCCCCTTGTTATCCAACATCCAAGGATATAATGATCGCTGCCTCCTAAGGTCCCAGCCACCCTTACTTCCTCAACCATTCCCTCCCTGTTGGTAAGAATTACAGTAGGTCCAAGACAGCAGATCCCCTTGTTTTCTCTTCTACCTTCTGGAAGATAAAGTTGTCACAAGAGCGGATAAGAATCTGTTGGATCCATTACTTTTACCTGAGAGATTCCCAACAAATGTCTGATGGGTAAAATCTCCCATGATCACTATGTTGGGCTTCCCTGAGAGCTTGGCCATCTGATGTAGAAAGAGTTCCTCCATATCTTCTGCTTGTGCCGGCGGCCTATAGTAAGTGCCTACAATGGTGTCCTTTCTGTTGTTCTCTCCTTGTATTCTTACCCAAACAGTTTCTACAGAACTCCCAGCTCTGAAGCTTGAATCTCTGTGGAGATGTGTGAGGGTATATATATATATTGCCATATGTTTTTTTTATGTTTTATACCTATATGCAAGTTTTATTCAATTCCAAATGAAAAAAAATCTTATATGTCGCCTTACATCAGATATTCCAAGGCTTTAGAAGGCTGAGAGAGATGTTCTAGAAATTCAGAGAAGATACGGAACCAGACACAAGGCCGCGTGTACTTGGCTGTTTTCCCAGAAGCGCTGGAACAAGATATCAAGATGTTCAAATGTACATAACTTTCACTGTCTTAGGCCAAAAATCCGGACTGCCCATATATGGTTATGAGCCCATCACCCCCTGGTGGTGATGGGACAGAGGGTATAAGATCTCATGTAATCTGTAATAAAGCACAGCCGAGAGCCATGTCCCGTGTGAGGAATGATACCAGACCTCTGTGTGGTGTTTCTTTCTTTACCGCCGGCAGCGGGCAAGTGGGGTGGGCCCGATTGGTGCTGTACTTAGAATATTTTATTACCCTGGCAGATGAATGTTCTCCTAACATACAACACAACGCCTCCTCCCCTTTATTAGGTCTGTTCCTTATAAATACATTGTATCCTACAAGCCTTGTATCCAATCATGTGTATCATTAACATTTCCACGTATCTTTGTAGCACATCAGACAATCGCCACGTTATAAATCCCACTAATTTCATCATCAAGATGCTGAGTAGTGCCATCACGTATGTTAGTGGCGGTTATGGCGGCGCATCTTAACTTGCTAAGCTTGCGTTCCGGGACCAAGTACATTTTCTCTGCACTCCATTATCGACCGGCAAGCAGACTCATTATGGGAATCGTGAAGCCTAATATCGCTCCTATAAACCCGCCTGCCTGATTCTTCCCTTATGACCAGAGTTTATCACCCGAGTGTATTATAGCCCTCCGCCGCTGCTTTAGTAGGTTTCTCGGATGCTCTTTCAGAGGTATTCGCCCTTCTAAGATATGTCAGGCGACTTCTCCTATGGTTGTGATTGAATCACTGCTTGCATTGCCCACAATAGACTTTCAGGCTGTAGGTGTTGCTTCAAGCGGCCCTGACTGCGGTGTAATCTCTCAGACATCTTGTCCGCACTATGTACGGAGATTAAAGTAGTCGGTGTAATGATAATCTCACTTTTTGGAGATCTTATGAGAATACGGTAAACCTGTTGGAAACAACCCCGTTCTCAGGCGGAGCTCCTCCGGGGCATTTCCTCTTAAACCCCCAGCAAATACCCGTAATGTGCTTGTGTGGCATCAGCAAAAGCTTCTAAGACGCCGCGTGTCTTTGCGGGTACGTGTCTCGCTTGTGTAACAATTAGTGGGCTTATTAAGTACTCGGACCAAACTTATCATCCTACTCTGTAGACCCAAGATGCATTCTGTACCAGATGGAGAATGCTGAGACTTCTGGGATGTCCGGACCTGGTGAATGCTTCTTCTACTTCACGCTTCTCACCAGCTCTCCATCAGATCATCAATAGTCACATTCGCCTTGTCAGAAGGCAATAACTCCTACTCGTATCTGCGGACGCCCTTCATAAAGCTGATGTCAGGAGAAGTCGAGAGCTCGTCATGCAGGCCGACACGCAGAAACCGCCCCAACTTATTCCGCAGCGCTTGGGCTTTGTGGCATACATGAGCGCTGGCCTGAGGAAGACTCCTGAGAGGCTGGAAAGCTGGCATTAACCTGATGTATGTGTGTTGGCCATTACAAGGTCTCATATCCACAAGGTGACTTGGTTTCTCCCGCTGGGGACAATCACATGTCAGCGTTGTGTATCAGTTGTTTGACAAAGTTCGGCAGCTTTCTCCCGAGTTGGAGGCTTCCACTAGATTACATGAGAGGATGTAAATGGGGGTCCATTATTACAGTGCTAACAACCCAAAGACAATGTTGTAAATGCGTCTAATAATTGTCTCTTCACGCGTCTATGTGTTTTGCGTAACGCTGCTGAGTCACTAGTCCAGTACTTCCTATTTCCTAACCTTCTGGTTAGGAGAAGAAACCAATGGCATCATACAGTCTTATAGAACATGCATAAAGTCACACAATATTATCGGCGTGTGTATATGTATGTATGTCTGTGCGTGTGTCTGTGCATGTATGTATGTGTGTATCTGCGTGCATGCATGTATGTGTAGTGGCCCAAAGTGAGTGGGGCCCCTCCATCATGTTAAATGGTTGTCTCAGGCATTGGTAAAGTCAGTGTCTTACATGCAGTGTGTGTCTGTGATGTGTATTGCCCCTCTGCAGCACTGAATGGGTTAATGTCTGGGTTATGTCTGAGAAATGTATCTTGTTGTATGTCATGTGACAGTGTCATATTTATATATATATATATATATATATATATATATATATATATGTCTTTGTAATCTGTATGCAAGGGGGCTTTTTGCTTATTGCAAGAGAGTGAGAGGGAGTCTGAGGTGGTAGTCTTGCAACCACAGTGATCGTCCAGTGTGTGGAGAATGGAGGAAGATTCCCACTGTTTGGCCTGGGACTAGTTCATCCAGAGTGTTCCAGTACTACCTGTAAGTATTGAGTATGAGAGAAGGACTGCTACATGGCCAGAAGCAAAGTACTAATAAATGTGAGTGTTGACTGGTAGAGAGTAAGAGAGAGAGATTCGCTGGTAGCGGGATCACACAGATAACTGGGACTGTGGATCGTCCAGAATACCCTGAGAGTCCTTCCTGTCACACCACTTTATTTCATCGTATCTGTGCCAGACTGTTGATGTTATGGAAGTTCAACCAGTTATAGTAAACAGACATTACCACCCGTTCCCGATTTGCCCATAAAGTTTCCCCGTGTGGGGACTCAGTTATTTATGGCATCCAGATTCACCGCAGAGGACGGAACGGTGGCGTCACGAGTGACAAAAGTATATTAAGGTAACTCCCTGTTACTTTTCCCTGTGACCTCCCCCGGCAGTAACTTGGATGGGTCCTGTGCTACCCCCAGGGGAGGAAATGGTAGAGCCAGCATGACCAAAGAAATCCCTGTCCCCCCCCCCGCCATCTCCTCAGCTGTGGGCCCACTCTTCGGACGCTGCATATGTGTGCGTGTTTTGCGAAAGTCGCAGCGTGCCGTCCAGGAGATTTGTTATTTCCGGAGCTACCGATGAAAATGAACAAGAGATTCTATTGTCAGTGACTGCTTTGTATGTGATATACTGGCCCGGCCGCTGACACCGGCCTCCTCCAGATACACTGAGATCAGGCAAAAGCTGGGGAAGAGGTCAACCTCTGTATGGAGCAACGCCGCTATCAGTGGGCGGCACCAGCGTGTGAAGTACATAGCGGACACCGCGGCGCTGTAGGGGGGTGGGGGGGCAGGACAAACAGCAGGCCACCTCCAACAGTGGACAACCTCTTGGCAGGTCTGGTAATGTGGCCTCTCACTAAGGGCTCCTTCACATGGACGTGTGCGTATTGCGATACATGCAATACGTTGTGTTTTTATTACGTGTATATATGTGGTTTTTGTGTGTTTTGCACATGTATTTCTTGAATTTTGTTTCCCTTGTGCAAAAAAAAGCAGGAAGGCCCAATTGATGTCACTAGTTCATAAATGTGATTGTTCTCAGTAGGAGGAACCGCGTCATCCTGTAGATAGGAGACCTTGTACTGGCCAACAAAAGTACACGATGCTACAGCCAGCTTTCAGACCTCACAGGGTTCTTCATCAAGGCATAATGAAGTAGATCCAAAGATATATATATATATATATATATATATATATACACATACTCATGACAAGGCACAGGCACGGTGGGATTAATTTGCACTTAACCCCTTAGTGACCAGCCATATGCCTTTTCATGTCTTGGTTTGTTGGGCTTTAGTCCATAGGTCCGTAAAGACACGCTTACCCTGTGGATTAAAGCCGTAGGGGCCGTGGATGTGACAGCTCCTGCTGTCGGCTGCTGGAGGTAGCCAATAGCCTTGCGCTGTCATCAGGGTCCTTGAAATGCCTCCGCCGGTCACGTAATTGCATGAAAGTAAATAAAAAGTGAAACAAAGTTAAAGTTTCAGCTTCCCTCACGGATCGGATCTATGAGGGGAGCTGAAACGACTCACCTCTGTCCTCCGCGATGTCCTGTGGCGTTCTGGTCCTTCCAGCGCCTGATACCGCCTTCTGCGCCAGATGTAAAATGTTGAGCGCATGCACAGAAGGCCAGGGAGCCTTGGAGGTTTAAAATCTCCCTGCTCCCGGCTAGCATGAGTATCTGAAAGCAGGGGGGGGAGGGGGGGGGTCACCAGGCGCTGCACACAGCGGTCCCTGGTCACATGATCATCGGTATCCAATCCAAAAAATGTTTAAACAGTTTAAAAAAAGTTTTAAAAGTTTAAGTTTCCCCTCCCCTCACGGATCGTATGCACAGACTTTATCCCTGCTTCTGCGAACATGTCTGTTTCCAAAATGGTGGACGCATGTGCAAAAGCCGCAGACTTCCAGGGTATTTTAAAGCCTTCCGTCTCCTGGCTACCAAATGTAGCTGAGAGCCTGAGGATTTCACAGGGGGCCACAGTATGTGGTCCCTGGTCACGTGATAAGAAGGAGGGCCCATCGATGTGTTTGACTTTTTTAAGCATCACCATCGATACGGGGGTTATGGAATGTGGGAGTTACGGAGGACTCGGCGGGTAAAAAGGGCACGCTTCGGGAGTTGCAATCACTTTGGTAAGCTTAATTTGGCATGTCGGATCATGCCCATGGCAAGGGTTTTTTGCAGGCGATGGGCATCTGCAATGGCGGGAGTGAAATCGGCCCATCATCTCATTCGGACGACTTGGAGGTATGCTTGTCCTCGTTAGAGGGCTGCAATGGAAAATCGGTGATGATTTCGGAGGTGGTGGAAAGGTTTGCCTGTGAGCTGTTCACGAATGCAGCAGGTAGTTCAGGTTTTGGCGCTTATTTTCAAGAGCAATGGTGTGTGGAGGTTGACCAGAAGAATGGAGGGGAGCCGGT
Source organism: Eleutherodactylus coqui (assembly GCF_035609145.1). Taxonomy (NCBI): domain Eukaryota; kingdom Metazoa; phylum Chordata; class Amphibia; order Anura; family Eleutherodactylidae; genus Eleutherodactylus; species Eleutherodactylus coqui. The sequence continues at coordinate 343,227,297 of NC_089838.1, forward strand.
TGGTCAGGATCTCGGTAGGACTGGAGCTCGGTCGGTCAGGAGCTCGGTAGGACTGGAGCTCGGTAGGACTGGAGCTCGGTAGGACTGGAGCTCGGTTGGTCAGGATCTCGGTAGGACTGGAGCTCGGTCGGTCAGGATCTCGGTAGGACTGGAGCTCGGTAGGACTGGAGCTCGGTCGATCAGGAGCTCGGTAGGACTGGAGCTCGGTAGGACTGGAGCTCGGTAGGACTGGAGCTTTCTCCAATTATGGTCATTTTATGCGGTGACGTTCTGAAGAATAAGAAGGTGCGTTTTCATTGCGACAATATGGGGGTGCTGCAGGCATTAATAGTTTATCGTCTCCTTCTCCCCCGTGGCGTGCTTATCGTGTAGTTGGTGTTACAAGCTTTGTCGTTGAGCATGGGGTGGTGGCGGTGCATGTACCGGGTGTAAAACATTCAGCAAAAGCTCTCGCGTTTTCAGTGGGACCATTTTTGAGAGTTGGCTCTGGGTGTGAAAGAGGAGGGGAGTACATGCCCGGCTCGGCTTTGGAGATTGGTCAGGAAGCAGCAGATCACCTGATCAGTGCTTCACTGGCGCCAGGTACAGCGGTGGCGTGCACGGCTGAATGGCCGGAGTGGAAGAAATGGGTGGAGTCCTTAGGCAACAAAAGGATAGAAGAAGACAGAGGGAGCCTTAGTGGTTGGGGAATGCATCCATGGCGGGAGGGTTAGAATTGGCTTTATTTCGAGTGGCTTTTTCATTGGCGTTTCTTGGATGGGGAACTTGGTTTCTCTCAGTAGAAAGGAAGGGGATGGTTAATTTACAAAGGATGTGAGGCTTCTTCAAGGGCGTTTGGAGGTCATTATACGCTGGTCTAAAGGCCCATTTAGACAGAACGATTATTGCTCAAAATTCAATCAAAAGCCGTCTTTTGAGTGATAATCGTTGTGTCTATATGGGCCCATCTTTCAGTTTTCTGCCGGACGAAGGTTTTCAGTTCTGCTTGAAAACCATTGTTCAGCAGAACATCTGATAAGCAGGACCGTATGCTGTGCTCTGCCTGCGGAGCGCTGATAACTGCTGATAACATTGTATCAGCTGTTCTCAGCTGTCAGCCCCACCAGCAGAACAGCTGATATGTAGGACCTTACGCTGTGCTCTACCTGCAGAGTGCTGATAGCTGCTGATAACATTGTATCAGCTGTTCTCAGCTGTCAGCCCCACCAGCAGAACAGCTGATATGTAGGACCGTATGCTGTGCTCTACCTGCAGAGTGCTGATAGCTGCTGATAACATTGTATCAGCTGTTCTCAGCTGTCAGCCCCACTGGCAGAACAGCTGATAAGCAGGACCACATGCTGTGTTCTGTCGGGGGAGAGCTGATTACAGCTGATTACATTGTATCAGCTGTTCTCAGCTGTCAGCCCCACCAGCAGAACATAGTGAAAGTAATCAGGGAACAGCAGGAGGTCTGTTCCCTGATTACAGCTTCTGATGGCTCACACGCTGCTACTTGGTACTAATAGGCATTAGTGCCAAGTAGTAGTTTATGCAAAATGATCGCTCAAAAGCCATCTCTTGAGCGATCATCTTTGCAGCATAAATGCACCGTCAGACAGATCAGGCGGGGGAAGGTAAAAGGATTGTAATTGGTCGAGTTCAGGGGTCTCTGATGTGCTCTGTCAAGTGTTGGGGGGTTTATTGTGATTTTTCCAGAGTGGGGGCGGGGCCTTTCTTGCAGATGGATCCTTTTTGTCCAGATTCCATTTTTTTTACTTTGTGTCCTGGATCCCTTAGTGAATCTGGTACACCGGTGCCCTCCATACATTACTGTTGGTACTATGACAATAAGTCAGTTACTTTTGTTTCTTGCTGTCATTTACAACTTCTGATATCCCATGGGCCATTGTTAGAACAGCGGAGGCTTTCCAATCTGAACCAGTCCGCATCGGTATTGGTCTGCTATGAAGTGGCTATGAAGTGGCTATGAAGTGGCTATGAAGTGGCATTGGCGCTAACATAGAGCATTACAGGCATCAACCCAGAGATTTCTATAAATGTAGCCGGGCTCCTCTGTGTTGATAGACGACCGTTTCATATGGTAACAGAGTATTGACCAGGGCTTACCATCCCGACTCGTCAGCCATCCATTTCAGGGCGATTGCTTGCCGCGAACAACACCGCCCTCTAGAAGATTCACATGTGATCAGGCCATTGTTCTTCCACTATTAAGCCAAGAATGTGATCTGGAGTGATTGTGTAAAAATGCTGTCACCTCCGTCCAGAAGTCCCTGATGTGTGGACAGTCCCATAACATGCCAGAAGTCAGCATTCAGTTGGCGACACCCATCACATTCCGAGCTCTGCCCATTTTATGTAGTCGTAGGGTGTAAGATAGGATTGGTGTATTATGTACAATTGTATTACCCCGTTTGTTGCCGGGTATACCCGCCGATGGGACTCCAGCATGTCTTCTGGGACCATATGGAGTGTGGAGTGAGCAGGAGGTAGGCAATGCAAACTTACTGAAGTCAGAATGAAGCTGAGCTCGGTGATTGCAGAACTAGGGGCACCTGATTGCTTTTAGTTGTGACTGGCGGTGGGTTTACGTTCTGTTTATATAAATCGCTGTGTTTGTATGTATTGTGCTCGGCAAGGACCCCAAGAGGGGCGAAACGTAGCGTTAATGGAGGAAAAAAACTATATTGGATTTTGCTTGCAGATATGCGGTCACTCCTGCTGTGTTCGGTGGACTTTACATATAATAATAATAACAATAATAATAATAATCTGTATTTGTATAGCGCCAACATATCCCGCAGCGCTTACATAGACAGGGGGAATACAGAAAGACAAAATACAAACATTACAGAACCGCGGTTACATAGTAATCAGCTGATGGAGACAGTAGGGGTGCGGGGCTCCAACGGGCTTACATACTACAGATAATGGGGTGATACAGAAGGTAAAGGGGCTGGAGATGTGCACAGTATGGGGGGCTGGAGATGGGCACGGTATGGCGGGGTGGAGATGGGCACGGTATGGCGGGGGTGGAGATTTGCACGGTATGGCGGGGGTGGAGATGTGCACGGTATGGTGGGGTGGAGATGTGCACGGTATGGCGGGGTGGAGATGGGCACGGTATGGTGGGGTGGAGATGGGCACGGTATGGTGGGGTGGAGATGTGCGCGGTATGGCGGGGTGGAGATGTGCACAGTATGGCAGGGTGGAGATGTGCACGGTATGGCGGGGTGGAGATGTGCACGGTATGGCGGGGTGGAGATGTGCACGGTATGGCGGGGTGGAGATGTGCACGGTATGGCGGGGTGGAGATGTGCACGGTATGGCGGGGTGGAGATGTGCACGGTATGGTGGGGTGAAGATGTGCACGGTATGGGGGGGTGGAGATGTGCCCAGTATGGTGGGGTGAAGATGTGCACGGTATGGCGGGGTGGAGAGCGAGGGATGTTATACACAGAAAATGATCAGACATTTGGCCGTGTGATTGCAGGATCGGTATGACTGCAGGGGGCAGTTGATGATGGCTAGCAGGGATTGCAGTCAGTAGGTCAGGGAGCATGTTATCAGGCGGAGTACAGAGGGGTTTGTTTAGGGAATGCGGTATGCCTCCCTGAAGAGGTGCGTTTTTAGAGCACGCCTGAAGTTCTGCGAGTCCTGGATTGCTCGGGTAGCCTTTGGTAGTGCGTTCCAGAGGACCGGTGCTGCTCTGGAGAAGTCTTGGAGGCGGAATGAGAAGTTCGAATTAGAGGGGCGCTCAGTCTGGTTTCGTTAGCAGAGCGGAGAGCCCGGGCTGGGTGATGGATTGAGATGAGGGAGGCAATATAGCGGGGCGCTGCGCTGTGGAGGGCTTTGTGGATGAGGGATACAATATAGGGGGGTGCTGCGCTGTGGATGAAGGATACAATATAGGGGGCGCTGCACTGTGGATGAGGGATACAATATAGGGGGCGCTGCACTGTGGATGAGGGATACAATATAGGGGGCGCTGCGCTGTGGATGAGGGATACAATATAGGGGGCGGCGCTGTGGATGAGGGATACAATGTAGGGGGCGGCGCTGTGGATGAGGGATACAATATAGGGGGCGCTGCGCTGTGGATGAGGGATACAATATAGGGGGGCGCTGCGCTGTGGATGAGGGATACAATATAGGGGGGCGCTGCGCTGTGGATGAAGGATACAATATAGGGGGCGCTGCGCTGTGGATGAGGGATACAATATAGGGGGCGCAGTGCTGTGGATGAGGGATACAATATAGGGGGCGGCGCTGTGGATGAGGGATACAATATAGGGGGCGCTGCGCTGTGGATGAGGGATACAATATAGGGGGGCGCTGCGCTGTGGATGAGGGATACAATATAGGGGGCGCTGCGCTGTGGATGAGGGATACAATATAGGGGGCGGCGCTGTGGATGAGGGATACAATGTAGGGGGCGCTGCACTGTGGATGAGGGATACAATATAGGGGGCGGCGCTGTGGATGAGGGATACAATGTAGGGGGCGGCGCTGTGGATGAGGGATACAATATAGGGGGCGCTGCGCTGTGGATGAGGGATACAATATAGGGGGCGCTGCGCTGTGGATGAGGGATACAATATAGGGGGCGGCGCTGTGGATGAGGGATACAATGTAGGGGGCGGCGCTGTGGATGAGGGATACAATATAGGGGGGCGCTGCGCTGTGGATGAGGGATACAATATAGGGGGCGCTGCGCTGTGGATGAGGGATACAATATAGGGGGGCGCTGCGCTGTGGATGAGGGATACAATATAGGGGGCGCTGCGCTGTGGATGAGGGATACAATATAGGGGGCGGCGCTGTGGATGAGGGATACAATATAGGGGGCGCTGCGCTGTGGATGAGGGATACAATATAGGGGGCGCTGCACTGTGGATGAGGGATACAATATAGGGGGCGCTGCGCTGTGGATGAGGGATACAATATAGGGGGCGGCGCTGTGGATGAGGGATACAATGTAGGGGGCGGCGCTGTGGATGAGGGATACAATATAGGGGGCGCTGCGCTGTGGATGAGGGATACAATATAGGGGGGCGCTGCGCTGTGGATGAGGGATACAATATAGGGGGGCGCTGCGCTGTGGATGAAGGATACAATATAGGGGGCGCTGCGCTGTGGATGAGGGATACAATATAGGGGGCGCAGTGCTGTGGATGAGGGATACAATATAGGGGGCGGCGCTGTGGATGAGGGATACAATATAGGGGGCGCTGCGCTGTGGATGAGGGATACAATATAGGGGGGCGCTGCGCTGTGGATGAGGGATACAATATAGGGGGCGCTGCGCTGTGGATGAGGGATACAATATAGGGGGCGGCGCTGTGGATGAGGGATACAATGTAGGGGGCGCTGCACTGTGGATGAGGGATACAATATAGGGGGCGGCGCTGTGGATGAGGGATACAATGTAGGGGGCGGCGCTGTGGATGAGGGATACAATATAGGGGGCGCTGCGCTGTGGATGAGGGATACAATATAGGGGGCGCTGCGCTGTGGATGAGGGATACAATATAGGGGGCGGCGCTGTGGATGAGGGATACAATGTAGGGGGCGGCGCTGTGGATGAGGGATACAATATAGGGGGGCGCTGCGCTGTGGATGAGGGATACAATATAGGGGGCGCTGCGCTGTGGATGAGGGATACAATATAGGGGGGCGCTGCGCTGTGGATGAGGGATACAATATAGGGGGCGCTGCGCTGTGGATGAGGGATACAATATAGGGGGCGGCGCTGTGGATGAGGGATACAGTATAGGGGGGCGCTGCACTGTGGTTTAGGGCTTTGTGGATGAAGGTAGCGAGTTTGAATTGAATTCTGTATGTAACGGGCAGCCAGTGCAGTGACTGGCACAGGACAGAGGCGTCCGAGTAGCGGCTGGACAGGAAGATGAGCCTGGCTGCCGCATTCAGGATGGATTGGAGGGGGTAGAGTCTGGTGCGGGGGGGGATCAGCAACGAGTTGTAATAATCGAGCCGGGAGTGGATGAGGGCGACAGTGAGCGTGTTAAGCGTGTCCACAGTGAGAAAAGAGCGGATTCTTGCGATGTTCTTGAGGTGCAGCTGACATGTTCGGGCCAGAGATTGGATGGTAAATGAGAGATCGGAGTCAAATATGACCCCAAGGCAGCGGGCGTGCTGGGAGTTATGGTGCCACACACGGAGATGGAGATGTCAGGATGAGGTCGGTTAGTGGAGGGTGGAAATACCAGCAGGTCAGTTTTAGAGAGGTTTAGTTTTAGGTAGAGAGGACATGGTGGTAGAGACAGCGGACAGACGGTAATGTTTTGGAGGAAAGGTGCAGAGATGTCATGGGAAGAGGTGTATAGCTGGGTGTCATCAGCGTACAGGGGGTATTGGGGGCCAAATCTCCTGATGGTTTGTCCAATAGGGGGCTGTGTAGATGGAGAAAAGGAGGGGCCGAGGACCGAGCCCTGGGGGACCCTAACAGCAAGAGGAAGAGGGGGGAGGGGGCCGAGGACCGAGCCCTGGGGGACCCCAACAGCAAGGGGGAAGAGGAGGAGAGGTAGAGCCAGCAAAGGAGATGCTTAAAGAGCGGTCAGATAGGTAGGAGGAGAACCAGGAGAGAGCAGTGTCCTTTAGGCCGATGGAGCGAAGCATACTGAGGAGGAGTTTGTGGTCAACAGTGTCAAATGCTGCGGAGAGGTCGAGGAGGATCAGTAGGGAGTAATCGCCCCTCGATTTGGCTGGCAGTAGGTCATTGGATACCCTAGTAAGGGCAGTTTCTGTCGAGTGTTGGGGTCGGAAGCCAGACTGTAGGGGGTCTAGGAGAGAGTGCTCTGATAAATAGCTTACAAAGCGGGAGTAAACCAGGCGTTCTAATAGTTTGGAGATGAAGGGGAGGTTTGAGATGGGTCGGTAGTTGGCAGCATCAGTCGCGTCCAGAGTCGGCTTCTTTAGCAGTGGAGATATGATGGCGTGTTTGAAAGAAGAGGGAAAGATGCCAGGGGTCAAAGAGAGGTTGAATATAGTTGTGAGATGGGAGATGACCACTGGGGAGAAGGAACGGAGGAGGTGTGAGGGGAGAGGGATCGGAGGAGGTGTGAGGGGAGAGGGACCGGAGGAGGGGAGAGGGAAGAGGGTTGCTAGCGCAGGTGGTGGGGCGAGCAGAGAAGAGCAATTTGGATACTTCCTCTGTCGTTGGTCTGAGTGCAGACAGTGAGCAGGAGCTAGATGCAGTGCTGACAAGACTAGGGTCAGGGCTAGTCTGGGATTGGGAAGTTATTTCCTGACGGATGTCATCTATTTTCTATTTGAAGTAAGCAGCCAGCTCTTCAGCACTGAGATCCGTCACCGGGGGCTGCGGTTTAGGTCTGAGAAGAGAGTGAAAAGTACCAAAGAGCCGTTTAGGGTTGTGCGATAATGAGGAGACTAGAGAGGTGAAGTAGACTTGTTTGGCATGGTGGAGGGCGAGGTTGTAGGTTCTGAGCATGAATTTGTAGTGGAGGAAGTCTGCGGACGTTTGCGACTTCCTCCACAGCTGTTCAGCACTTCTAGAGCACCGCCAGATGAAACGCGTTTGAGGCGTGAGCCAGGGTTGCCGCGTTCTACACCAGATGGCTCAGGTCCTGGGGGGCGCCGCTTCATCCAGGGCATGTTTGAGAGCAGTGTTGCAGTGAGCGGCAGCCAGGCTGGGGCAGGCGAGGAGAGAGATAGGGGACAGAGAGGACTGTAGGGACTCAGCAAAATCTTGGGTGTGAATGGCCTTAAGGTTCCTGTAGGTAGGGAGGTGGGTCTGGAGAGATGTTAGGGAGAGACATTTTTATTTTCCAGCACAGCAAACAGAAAAGTCTTTCAAAAATCATAGAGGCACCACGGAGGGTGCTCAAGTCCATGCAAGAATCACAAAATGAAAGCTGCACCATGCAAGGTACTCAGAGGCTCCCTCCTCAGGCTGTCAGGCCCTGACTTCCTGGAGCTGCAGTCTTTTATCCTCCATTAACGGGACCAGAGCCTGCAGCTGTGCTTCCTGAGAGCCAGGGTGAAGCTGGGGACTGGAGCTCTACCCTGTCCAGGCTAAAAGACTGGGAGGGAGGTATACTCCATCCACTACCTCACCCTTTACCTGCTTACCATATATATATATATATACATTTATATATATATAATATGTTATGGATGGAGTATATATATATATATATATATATGTGTATGTATGTATATTATATTATATTATATATATATATATATATATATATATATATATATATACTAGCTGATATACCCGGCTTCGCCCGAGTTAATTTGGTACTGGTGTTTATCTGGTGTTCACACGGAAATCTTATGAAGTCGTGGTTACTTTAGAGATACTGAGGAAAAACATATGTTCACCATTTTGCATAGTTCTCTGCGTTACCCAGGAAACACCACGTGGAGGTAACCATGCGACGTTTCCTTTATATAAAATGACATCAGGAAGTGAGAGAATTAGATTACATACATAAAATTTGGACACTAATTCTTTTGCGCTAGAATTGAATAATCGAGTTGGGACCCATTAGCTTTTCATATTTATGACACAATCAATGCTTGTGCAAAATTTCATGTTTCTATGACATTGGGAAGTGAGAGATTTAGATTATGTACGTAAAATTTTGACGCTAATTCTTCTGCGCATAGAATTGAATAATGGAGTTGGGACCCATTAGCTTTTCCTATTTATGACATAATCAATGCTCGTGCCAAATTTCCTGTTTCTATGACACCGGAAAGTGAGAAAATTACATTCCGCACATAAAATTTGGACGCTAAATCTTTTGTGCATAGAATTGAATAATCGAGTTGGGACCCATTAGCTTTCCCTATTTATGACATAATCAATGCTCATGCCAAATTTCACGTTTCTATGACACCGGAAAGTGAGAAAATTACATTCCGCACATAAAATTTGGACGCTAAATCTTTTGTGCATAGAATTGAATAATCAAGTTGGGACCCATTAACTTTTCCTATTTATGACACAATCAATGCTCCTGCCAAATTTCCCGTTTCTATGACACCGGAAAGTGAGAAAATTACATTCCGCACGTAAAATTTTGACGCCAATTCTTTTGCGCTAGAATTGAATAATCGAGTTGGGACCCATTAGCTTTTCCTATTTATGACATAATCAATGCTCGTGCCAAATTTCACGTTTCTATGACATTGGGAAGTGAGTGATTTAGATTATGTACGTTAAATTTCGACGCCAATTCTTTTGCGCTAGAATTGAATAATCGAGTTGGGACCCAATTACTTTTCCTATTTTGGAGATAATCAATGCTCGTGCCAAATTTCATGTTTCTACGACATCGGGAAGTTGGAGAACTTTTGGCGAGTCAGTCAGTCAGTGAGTCAGTCAGTCAATCAGTCAGTGAGTCAGTGAGGGCTTTCAGCTTTATATATATATATCTATCTGAACAGGCCTTAATACATGAACTAGGCCCCGCATTGTAAGGAACTAACCCCAGACCTGTTCTACATGTTTATCACGTGTAAGTAAGGGAATGTTTGCTGTAACCACAAATGGCTTGTCATGGCGGCACTTGCCACGCTCCCTCCCAGAGGGACACACGTAGACATCTTTTGAGCGATGATCGTTGTGTCTAAACCCCCCCCCCCCCCCCAGCTGACTACCAGCCCACTCGGGCTGCAGACCCTCAATTCCAGTGTTCATATACCTGACAGCAGGCATAAACTAGAGGTGGACCAAACCTTTCTACAATTTTTAGCTGAGCCAGGCGCAACCATAGACCATCAGCAAAGCTAAGGGGCCCATGCATAACTTCTCCCCAAAGACTCAAAAAGAATGTCATGCTGGAGCTGACCCCCTGGTAAAAGGGGTGGCTAAGAAAGGAAAAATTAAGAGAAGGAGCCAAAACTAGATCTCCTTACCTTGCCTAGGGACGGTAAACACTTCATCTCTGGCACACAAAGTATGGTGGGGCGATGGGTCAGAGAGCCCTGGACCCCATGCAAAGCACTGAAGTTAACCTCCAATGACTGGCTTGCATATTTAAAGGTGGACCCTACTTAACCCCTAGTGACCCGCCCGTAGTGTTTTTACGTCCTGGCTGTCTGGGCTTTAATCCTCGAGGACATAAACACATGCATCCTCTTACAGATCCGATCCAACTAGAGAGCTGAGAATACTCACCCCCATCCTCCGAGATGTCCGGTGCGGTTCTCGTCCTCCACTGACCTGATGCCGGCCTCTGTGCATGCGAGCCAGATGGCATTATGTTATGCGCAAAGGGCCAGGAGGCCCGGGAAATCTAAAAACTCCCTGCTCTCAGCTAGTATGAGTAGCCGAGAGCAGGGAGCTGTCACTGGGAGCCGCTGTATGCGCTTCCTGGTCACATGATCGCTGCTATCCAATAGATAACAGCAGTCATGTAAAAGTTTAAGAAAGTGTAAAAAAAAAAAACAAGTTTGTTTCATTTTCCCTCATGGATCATATCCGTGCGGGGAGATGAAATTAGGTACCCAAGGCCTCCGGATTTATTCGTGGACCTTACCCAGGCTTTTGCGCATGTGACCGTTGCCTAAATGGTGGATGCAGGCACAAAAGCTGCAGATTGCTGGGGTAATTTTAAAATCTCCCCGCACCTGGCTACTAAATGTAGCTGAGACCCTGGAGATCTCATAGGGGGCCGCAGTAGGTGGTTCCTGGTCACATGATCGCCGTTATCCAATGGATAACTACAATTATGTAAAAGTAAAAAAAAAGCTAAAGTTTCACCTCCTGTCACGGATCCGAACCATGAAGGGGGGTGAAATTACTTACCTAAGACCTCTGGCGATGTACCCCAACTGGATCCTTATCCGTGGACCTTTCCCCAGCTTTGGTGCATGCGCCTGTTGCCAAAATGGTTGACGCAAGTGCAGAAGCTGGGGAGGACCCGGAAAAATTAAAATGTCCTTGTTCCTGGCTACTAAAGGTAGCTGAGAGCTTAGGGCAGTGACCGAGAGCAGCGGTGAGCATTCCCCCAGTCACATGATCACCGTTATCCAATGGATAATGGCGATCACGTAAAAGTTAAAAGACAGTTAAAGTTTGATGCTCTGTTTGGTTTGGGCCCCGTTGTGCCTCCAGACATAAGATTAGGGCCACAATGGGGATGTCTCTGAACACAGGACAAATGGGCAATCCATTTTGGGGTGAAAGTCTTGATTCCTATGTACGCTGTACAAAAAAAACTGTTTTTAAAATAACTAAATTGCAAAAAAAAAATGAAAATCGTAATTTTTTAAAATAAAACTATTATAAAAAAATGAATATATAAATATGCAAAATGTCCAAAATGTACAAAATATGCAAAATCTACCTGCATATAAAACTATTTTTAAACAACAAATTTATATTAAATCATTACCGTATATACCGGCGTATAAGACGACCCCCCAACTGTCACCTTATACGCCGGTATTCAGTGGTGAAAAAAAAAAAAATTCATTACTCACCTCCCACGGCGTTCTGTCGCGCTCCGGCAGGATGTCGCTCGCCCCGGCAGGATGTCGCTCGCTCCTCGTCCCCGCCGCAGCATAGCTTTCTGAATGTGGGGCTTGAAATCCCCGCTTCCAGAAAGCTAATACACACGCCGGCAGCCATGACATCATTGAATGGCTGTGATTGGCTAAAGCGCACGTGGCTTCAGCCAATCACACTATTCAATGACATCATTGAATGGGTGTGATTGCTAACACGTGCGCCTTCAGCCAATCACAGCCATTCAATGCTGTCATGGCTGCCGGCGTGTGTACTAGCTTTCTGGAAGCGGGGATTTCAAGCCCCGCATTCAGAAAGCTATGCTGCGGCGGGGACGAGGAGCCAGCGACAGCTTCCCGGAGCGAGCGACATCCTGCCGGAGCGCGACAGAACGCCGTGGGAGGTGAGTAATGAATTTTTTTTTTTTTACACTTTTTTTTTTTTTGTATTACCGGCGCATAAGACGACCCCCGACTGCAGAGCAGATTTTTCGGGGTTCAAAAGTCGTCTTATACGCCGGTATATACGGTAAATGTGTCTTTTTATTTTATATATATAAATTGTTGGTTACGTTTGTTTTACATGCAGGTAGATTTTGCAGATTTTGTAGATTTTGTAGATTTTGTAGATTTTGTAGATTTATATATATCCCTTTTTATAATGGTTTTATTGCCCATTTAGGAGGATTCTCTCCTCCTAATAAGAGAATTTATTTATTTATGTATATATGAAAAATCTTCAAGGCAAATTAGAATATTGGGGAGATTTGATCTATTTTTAATGTTTATAAACCTCGTTGAGAGGAGGCATCATGTTATGTTTGGATCCTTATTTTTGCCTCTGATGAGGATATTTCGGCATTAATGGGGGGGGGGGGGGGGAAGCTAGAAGGATGAACTCAACACTTCACTTTTTAAATGGAGTTTAATTGCAACCGGCTTTTGAAATGCGAGTGGAACGCATGATGCGCTCCACAGATTGAGATCTCTGGTCCCATTACCTGGGTCACATGACTAGGTCATGTGACCGAATCTCCTCCCGCATTGGAGGGCGTCCGCAGCGAACACAACCCCTGTAAATATGCACATAAGACGTTTTTTTAATAGAATTTGTATGTGTATTCTGCTTGAAAAGGCGTAATTTGGACACCGAAACGCGTAGCAATAAAGCAGTCCTGTAACTTTACGGACCTGCGGCCTGTATTCATACTTTAACCCTTGGAGCGCGGGAAGATTTTTTCTTTTTTCCTGCCTTTAAAATGACATATTTGCAAAAATTTGAATTTTTTTTCCTGCTCTAAATTGCATTAATTCCTGAAAGGAAACTGTGGGGTAAAAATCCTCCTGACCGCTCAGTGAGTACATTAAGGGGTGTGGTTTGTAAAATGGGCTCATTTGTGGGGGATCTATCATTCTGACCCCATGAGCCTTTGCAATCTAGGCTCGGTGCAGGAAAACAAAATGTTCCTCAAAATGTTAATAATTAGAGATGAGCGAGCACCAAAATGCTCGGGTGCTCGTTGCTCAAGTCGTACTTTTCGTAATGCTCGAGAGCTCGATTCGAGTAACGAACCCCATTAAAGTCAACAGGCGACTCGAGCATTTTTGTATGGGACCGATGCTCCGCATAGCTGATGACTACTCGAGCTCCAGAAAACATCTGAAAGTCATGGAAACACCACAGAAACGGATAGGGAAGGGCAGGGGCAGCATGCATGGGTAGGACTGAGGCTCCCAGGTCCCACTATTAAGCCAAAATGGGGGCAAGAGTCTGGCTTCACCACCCTAACAATTTACTTGGGACAAACCCTCATTAGCAAGGCACATGCACTGGCACATCTTAGCTAAGCACCACACTACCTGCAACCAAGGACAATCACTGCCTGCGGGTGACACCGCTGCCTCTTCTCCTGGGTTACATGCAGGCATTGCTGTCAACCCCCCCCCCCCCCCGCATGCAGCATTCAGCTGGCTCGCTTCATAGCCACATCACCCTCATGTCTATTTATAAGTGCGTCTGCGATGAGGAGTAACCGGAGGCACACACTGCAGAGGGTTGGCAGGGCCAGGCAGCGACCCTCTTTGAAAGTGTGGGCGATAGCCCACAATGCTGGTGAGAATTGATGATAAATTGACGTACGATCATCATTCCAATCCCGTGCCACCTCCGTCACAAAATTGTCAGGAGCCGCAAACGTGGGCATAAAGGGGACTCAGGTGCCAGCACTTCTACACATCTCCACAATGCAGCAATACTCTGTGTGGGAAGCATGTGAGCGGGCCCAGGGTCAGCCTCTGTCCCAGCCTCCACCTTGTGTGACCCAAGGTGCCGTGAGTTACATAGCAATGGGAAATCCATGTGTCCCCACACAATTCATTCTGTGTAGGTGTCAGATAGCTCGACACCGCAATGGGAAGTCTTTGAGTTCCTTGGGCTTGCCTATGCTGTCGGTGCACAAAGATGGTATTACACAAGAAGAAATCAGAGCGCCCAAACATAGCAGAGTTTCACCCCGCCAAGGACCTCGGCCCACATTTCTACCCTAGTCAGTCAGTGTATTTGTGCCAGACATGTAAAGCAACACAATGGGAAGTCTTTGTGCACCCACAGCGTAGGTGAGCCCAAGGAACTTAAAGATGGTATTACACCTAAAGAAATCACAGCACCCAAAGATGGCAGACTTTCACCCCACCAAGGATCACGGCCCACATTTCTACCCTAGTCAGTCAGTGTATTTGTGCCAGACCAATAAAACACCGCTATGGGAAGTCTTTGTGCACCTACAGCATAGGCGAGCCGAAGGAACCCAAGGAAATTATTTCACGTAAAGAAATCAGAGCGCCCAAACATGGCAGCTTCACCCCACCAAGGACCTCGGCCCACATTTCTAACCTAGTCAGTCAGTGTATTTGTGCCAGACTGGTAAAATACCGCAATGGGAAGTCTTTGAGTTCCTTGGGCTCGCCTATGGCAGAGTTTCACCCTGCTAAGGACCTCGGCCCACATTTCTACCCATGTCAGTTAGTGTATTTGAGCCAGACAGGTAAAACACAGCTATGGGAGGTCTTTGTGCGCCCACAGCATAGGCGAGTCCAAGGAACCCCAAGACATGAACCATGAAGAAATCAGAGTGCCCAAACATGGCAGAGTTTCACCCCGCCAAGGACCTCGGCCCACATTTCTACTCTAGTCAGTTAGTGTATTTGTGCCAGACTGGTAAAACACCACAATGGGAAGTCGTTGTGCACTCACAGCATAGGCGAGCCAAAGGAACTTAAAGATGGTATTACGCCTTAAGAAATCACAGCGCCCAAACAAGGCAGAGTTTCACCCCACCAAGGACCTCGGCCCACATTTCTACCATAGTCAGTTAGTGTATTTGTGCCAGACAGGTAAAGCAACGCAATGCGAAGTCTTTGTGCACCCATAGCATAGGTGAGCCAAAGGAACATAAGGAAAGTATTAAACATAAAGAAATCACAGCACCCAAACAAGGTAGAGTTTCACCCCACCAAGGACCTCGGCCCACATTTCTGCCCTAGTCAGTCAGTGTATTTGTGCCAGACAGATAAAGCAACGCAATGGGAACTCATTGTGCACTCACAGCATAGGAGAGCCCAAGGAACTCAAGCATGGTATTACACATGAGGAAATCAGAGTTCTCAAACATGGCAGAGTTTCACCCCACCAAGGACCTCGGCCCACATTTCTACCCTAGTCAGTCAGTGTATTTGTGTCAGACAGGTAAAACACTGCAATGGGAAGTCTTTGTGCACTGACAGCATAGGCGAGCCAAAGGAACTCAAGACTAGTATTACACACAAGGAAATCAGAGTGCCCAAACATGGCAGAGTTTCACCCTGCTAAGGGCCTCGGCCTCTGCCCACATTTTTGCCCTAGTCAGTCAATGTATTTGTGTCAGACAGGTAAAACACTGCAATGGGAAGTCTTTGTGCCCTCATAGCATAGACGAGCCCCTGGAACCCAAGGAAAGTATTACACATACAGAAATCAGAGCGCCCAAACAAGGCAGTTTCACCGTGCCAAGGACCTCAACCTTGGCTCACACCCACAGTAGTCGTGGGCATAAAGTGAACTCGGATGCTAGTGCAGCTGTGAACATCTCATTCATGCAGTAACGCTCCTTTTGTTTGGCCCAAACTAGTGTCTCAGATAACTGTGGTAACACGGGAGAAAATACATGTTGCCCAGTGCTGATCCCCTAACCCCAAGCAGGAGGAGGAGGTGGCATTACAAGGCCAAGAAACCATGACTGAGGTAGGACCTGCAATAGTCTGTGTGGGAAGTATGTGAGCAGGCCCTGGGTCAGGCTCGGTCCCAGCCTCCGCCTTGTGTGACCCAAGGTGCCATGAGTTACATAGCAATGGGAAATCCATGTGTCCACACACACTTCATTCTGTGTAGGTGTCAGATAGCTCAACACCGCAAGGGGGCGTCTTTAAGTTCCTTGGGCTCGCCTATGCTGTCAGTGCACAAGGATAGTATTACACAGGAAGAAATCAGAGTGCCCAAACATGTTTCACCCCGCCAAGGACCTCGGTCTTGGCCCACATTTCTGCCCATGTCAGTCAGTGTAAAACACCGCGATGGGAAGTATTTGTGCACCCACATTATAGGCAGACCCCAGTAACATTTCTGTAGTAAAAGTATGACAGACCCCAGTAACATTTCTGTAGTAAAAGTATAGGCGGACCCCAATAACTTTTCTGTAGCAGAAGTATAGGCAGACCCCGGTAACATTTCTGTAGTAAAAGTATAGGCGGACCTTAATAACTTTTCTGTAGCAAGGGTATAGGCGGACCCCAGTAACATTTCTGTAGTAAACGTACAGGCGTACCCAAGTAACATTTCTGTAGTAAAAGTAGAGGTGGACCCCAGTAACATTTCTGTAGTAAAAGTACAGGCGGACCCCACTAACATTTCTGTAGCAGAAGTATAGGCAGACCCCTGTAACATTTCTGTAGCAGAAGTATAGGCAGACCCCTGTAACATTTCTGTAGCAGAAGTATAGGCTGACCCCAGTAACATTTCTGTAGCAAAGGTATAGGCGGACCCCAGTAACATTTCTGTAGTAAAAGTATAGGCGGACCCCAGTAACATTTCTGTAGCAAGAGTATAGGCGGACCCCACTAACATTTCTGTAGCAGAAATATAGGCAGACCCCAGTAACATTTCTGTAGCAGAAATATAGGCAGACCCCTGTAACATTTCTGTAGCAGAAGTATAGGCAGACCCCTGTAACATTTCTGTAGCAAAGGTATAGGCGGACCCCAGTAACATTTCTGTAGTAAAAGTATAGGTGGACCCCAGTAACATTTCTGTAGCAAGAGTATAGGCGGACCCCACAAACATTTCTGTAGCAGAAATATAGGCAGACCCCACTAACATTTCTGTAGCAGAAGTATAGGCGGACCCCAGTAACATTTCTGTAGTAAAAGTATAGGCAGACCCCAGTAACATTTCTGTAGCAGAAGTATAGGCGGACCCCTGTAACATTTCTGTAGCAAGAGTATAGGCGGACCCCACTATCATTTCTGTAGCAAAAGTATAGGCAGACCCCATTAACATTTCTGTAGCAGAAATATAGGCAGACCCCAGTAACATTTCTGTAGCAGAAGTATAGGCGGACCCCTGTAACATTTCTGTAGCAAGAGTATAGGCGGACCCCACTAACATTTCTGTAGTAAAAGTATAGGCGGACCATTGTAACATTTCTGTAGCAGAAGTATAGGCGGACCCCAGTAACATTTCTGTAGTAAAAGTATAGGCAGACCCAAGTAACATTTCTGTAGCAAAAGTATAGACGGACCCCTGTAACATTTCTGTAGCAAAGGTATAGGCTGACCCCTGTAACATTTCTGTAGCAAGAGTATAGGCGGACCCCTGTAAGATTTCTGTAGTAAGAGTAAAGGCGGACCCTTGTAGCATTTCTGTAGCAAGAGTATAGGCGGACCCCAGTAACATTTCTGTAGTAAAAGTATAGACGGACCCCTGTAACATTTCTGTAGCAAAGGTATAGGCTGACCCCAGTAACATTTCTGTAGCAAGAGTATAGGCAGACCCCAGTAACATTTCTGTAGCAAGAGGATAGGCGGACCCCTGTAACATTTCTGTAGCAAGAGGATAGGCGGACCCCTGTAACATTTCTGTAGCAAGAGTGTAGGCGAACCCCTGAAACATTAGTGTACCAAGAATGTAGGTGAAGGCCAGAAAAATTAGTTAGATAACAGTATAGGGGAGGGCCTGAAAAATTGGTGTACCAAGAGTACAAGTGTACCCCTGAAATTGCTCAACTGCAAGGGCAGGTGAAATCCATAAACATTTTTTAAAGATACAGCTCGCTGTTGCTTAATTTGTAATAGAGTCTGGAGGCAGCCCTGTGAAAAAAATTGGTTTCTGTTATTAATACTTTTGAAACTTTGAAAAATTGTAAAAAAAATGTAAACATTGCCTTTTGGGCCACAGAAAAATTGGCAGTTCAGCCTGATGACATGCTGTTTTAGGAGGAGAAGCAGTAATAATATCTGAGAGTGATTGACAAAGCTAATTCCCCCTTTTTTTCTGGTGATAGAGAATGTTTTTTTCTCCTGTTGCAGCGAAAAGAATCTTTAGGTACTGCTGCTTTCCGCCGGTGGAGAAGAGAAATCTGGGGAAATCCAGCCTTTGTTTATCTTTATGAGTGTAAGCATGTCGACACTGGCAGTTGACAGGTGGGTACGCTTATCCGTGATGATTTCCCCAGCTGCACTAAACACCCTCTCTGACAAGACGCTAGCGGCAGGGCAGGCCAGAACCTCTAGGGCGTACAGCGCAAGTTTGTGCCACATGTCCAGCTATGACACCCAATAGTTGTATGGAGCAGAGGTATCACGGAGGACAGTGGTACGATCGGCTACGTACTCTCTCACCATCTTTTTACAGTGCTCCCTCCGACTCAGCCTTGACTGGGGAGTGGTGACACAATCTTGCTGGGGAGCCATAAAGCTGGCAAATGCCTTGGAGAGTGTTCCCCTGCCTGCGCTGGACATGCTGCCTGATCCCCACGCCTCCCCTGCTACTTGGCCCTCGGAACTGCGTCTTCTGCCACTAGCGCTGTGAGATGGGAGCTTTAGCATCACTTTTTCCACCAGGGCCTTGTGGTATTGCATCACTCTCGTACCCCTTTCCTCTTTGGGAATGAGAGTGGAAAGGTTCTCCTTATACCGTGGGTCGAGAAGGGTGTACACCCAGTTATCTGTAGTGGCCAGAATGCGTCTAATGCGAGGGTCACGGGAAAGGCAGCCTAACATCAAGTCAGCCATGTGTGCCAGGGTACCAGTACGCAACACATCGCTATCCTCACTAGGAAGATGACTTTCAGGATCCTCCTCCTCCTCCTCTACAGCCCATACACTCTGAACAGATGACAGGCAAGCAGCATGAGTACCCTCTGTAGTGTGCCCAGCTGTCTCTTCCCCCTCCTCCTCCTGCTCCTCCCCCTTCTCCAAAACGCGCTGAGATATAGACATGAGGGTGGTCTGGCTATCAAGCGACATACTGTTATCCCCTGTCTCCTGTTCCAAATGCAAAGCGTTGACCTTTATGCTTTGCAGCGAACTTCTCAGCAGGCATAGCAGCGGGATGGTAACGCTAATGATTGCAGCATCGCCGCTCACCATCTGGGTAGACTCCTCAAAGTTTCCGAGGACCTGGCAGATGTCTGCCATCCATGCCCACTCCTCAGTAAAGAATTGCAGAGGCTGACTACCACTATGTTGCCCATGTTGCAGCTGGTATTCCACTATTACTCTACGCTGCTCATACAGCCTGGCCAACATGGGGAGAGTAGAATTCCACCGTGTGGGCACTTCGCACAGCAGTCGGTGCTCTGGCAGGTGAAACCGATGTTGCAGGGTCCTCAGGGTGGCAGTGTCCGTGGTGGACTTGTGGAAATGTGCGCAGAGGCGGCACACCTATCCTACAGAGAAGTGGGGGTAGTTTTTCATAAACCGCTGAACCACCAGATTGAAGACATGGGCCAGGCATGGCACGTGCGTGAGGCTGCCGAGCTGCAGAGCCACCACTAGGTTACGGACGTTGTCACACACGACCATGCCCGGTTGGAGGCTCAGCGGCGAAAGCCAGAGGTCGGTCTGCTCTGTCAGACCCTGCAACAGCTTGGGGGCCGTGTGCCTCTTGTCACCTAAGCTGATTAGTTTCAGCACAGCCTGCTGACGCTTACCCACCGCTGTGCTGCCACGCCGCGTGCTACCGACTGCTGGCGACGTGCTCACACTTCTTAATTGAGAGGTAGAGTTGGCGGAGGAGGAGGGTTTGGAGGAGGCGGCATAAAACGCCGCAGATACAGCAATGAGGTAGGACCCGCTATTCCGGGTGTGGGCAGGACGTGAGTGGTCCCAGGCTCTGACTCGGTCGCAGCCTCCACCAAATTCACCCAATGTGCCGTCAGGGAGATATAGTGGCCCTGCCCGCCAGTACTTGTCCACATGTCCGTGATTAAGTGGGCCTTCCCAGTAACCGCGTTGGTGAGGGCAGGATTAATGTTGCGGGAGAAGGTGTAGGACTGGGGCGGCACACCGGGAAAAATAGTGGTGACTAGGGACCGAGCAGCGCGGGACCGCCGCCGCCATCATGTTTTTGAAAGCCTCCGTTTCCACAAGCCTGTACGGAAGCATCTCCAGCCTGATTAATTTGGCAATGTGCACGTTTAAAGCTTGTGCGTGCGGGTGGTTGGCGACATATTTGCGCTTTCGCTCCAATACTTGTGTTAGCGATAGCTGAACGCTGCGCTGAGAGACATTGCTGGATGGAGTGATGGACGTTGGAGGTAAGTGTGTGAGTGCAGGTCGGGAGGCGCTCGTGCCTGTGTCCTGGGAGGGGGATTGGATCTGAATGGCAGCTTGGGGCACAGGGGGAGAGGCAGTGGTGTGACCCAGAGGCGGTAAATGGCCTTCGTCCCACCTTGTGGTGTGCTTGGCCATCATATGCCTGCGCATGCTGGTGGTGGTGAGGCTGGTAGTGGTGGCTCCCCGGCTGATCTTGGTGGGACACAGGTTGCACACCACTGTTCGTTGGTCATTTGCGCTCTCACTAAAAAATATCCACACCTTTGAACACCTAGCCCTCTGCACGAAGGCTTGCCGCAAGGGGGTGCTTTGGCAAACAGTTGGGGGATTCTTTGCTCTGGCTCTTCCTCTACCCCTGGCCACTCCACTGGCTCTTCCAACCTGTCCTGCTGCTGCAGTTGTCTCCCCCTCTGAAGACCTGTCCTCAGTAGGCTTAGCAAACCAGGTGGGGTCAGTCACCTCATCGTCCAGCTGCTCTTCCTCAAAATCCTCTGTGCGCTCCTCACTCGGACTTACTGCCCTTACTACTACCTCACTGACAGACAACTGTGTCTCATCATCATCCTCCTCCTCACCCACTGAAAGCTCTTGAGACAGTTGGCGGAAGTCCCCAGCCTCATCCCCCGGACCCCGGGAACTTTCCAAAGGTTGGGCATCGGTCACAACAAACTCCTCAGGTGAGAGAGGAACCAGTTTTTCCCACTCAGGGCAGGGACCCGAGAACAGTTCCTGGGAGTCTGCCTGCTCAGAATATGTCATTTTCATGGAATGAGGAGGCTGGGAGAATGGAGGAGCAGCCAGAGGATTCAGAGTTGCAGCAGTGGACTGCGTAGAAGACTGGGTGGTCGATACATTGCTGGATGCATTTTCTGCCATCCACGACAGGACCTGCTCTGTTTGTAATAAAGGTCTACTACGTGGACCCATAAATTGTGATATGAAGCTGGGGACCCCAGAAACTTGCCTCTCCTAATCCCGCAGCAGCCGGCTGTGATTCACCTGGACCAGGAACTTGGCCTGTGCCCACACCCTCACTTGGACGTCTGCGTCCACGTCCACGTCCTCAACCCTTACCCCTACTCCTCATCATGGCGGATTAAGAATAGAGCAGGGCCCAAAATAAATGACCCCACTGTACAGCGCTGACAACTGTGGCTAATTCACCGCACACAGAGACTTGTAGATAGCGGAGGCTCTATGCTGTGACCGCTGTCTGGCGCTGATACCTAGGGGTAATTTACCGCTCGCAGAGACTTGTAGATTATAGAGGCTGTGTGGAGTGGGAGAAGACTCTAAAGCCAGTGGATAGTGCTGGTAACTGCGGCGATCTCAGCCCCACCAAGGAAAGGGTATTGTGAGACGCTCTGCACAGCGACAGAGCTGAAATACTCTGCAGTGGCCCCGGTAATATTACAGTACTGTTTAGCGGTGAGACCGCGGTCTAATGCACTGCAGACACAGAACGGTATAACTGAAGTCGTTTGCAGCAGGCTAGGAAATATTAGAGTGCAGTTTCACGGTGAGAGCTGGTTGTACGGCACTACAGGCTGAGAACGTTGTAACTGCAAGGCTGGGAACAGGCCTAGATGTGTAATACAAAAATGGATTCACTACAACTCCCAGCAGGCCACAAGTATAATGCACACGGTCAGATGTAGCCCTAAGAAGGAGCTTTGGGGTTTTTGCAGACAGGATCCTACTCTAACACTTTCCCTATATCAGCAGCTCTTTCCCTAAACTCTGTATAATACACTGCAGACTGAGAACGCTGCACAGCCCGAGATGAAAAAAAAATGGTGCACTACAGCTTCCAGCAGCCACAACAGTAATGCACACAATGAGGAGTAGCCCTAAGAAGGACCGTTGGGGTTCTTAATGACAGGATCCTACACTAACACTTTCCCTATCTCAGCAGCACTTTCCCTAACCTCTGCCAGCGCGTTTCTGAGGCGAGCCGCGGGCGGGACCAGTTTAAGTACTCGGCGGTCACCTGATCGGCCCAGCCACTCACTGCAGGGGGGTGGAATAGGGCTGGCACATCACAGCAGGAAGTGGTAATGCCTTCCCTGCATGTCTATTGGCCAGAAAATGGCGCTAAACATGCGGGGAAGGAAATGGAATTGACTCGAGTACCCCGTGGTGCTCGTCTCGAGTAAAGTTTTTTCCAATGTGCTTCCAGAATAAAGTAAATAGATGGGAATATATATCTCAGCAAAGATTTGTACATTATGTTTGCACATATTTGAGATATTGCAGTTGAAAATGTGAAAAAATGATGATTTGTTTCAAAATTTCCCAACTTTGAGGTTTTTAATAAATATACACAAATTTTATCGGACTATTTTTACCACATAAATGAGGTTCAATATGCCTGCACAATCGTTTTAGCAATTACATAACATAATTGCATCATGTCCCAACAGTCTCTGATGTGGATGAAGGGTGGGCCATAAAATCAGTTATCACATCATTAATAGTCCATCATTAATAGTCCTGCACCGGGTCAGAGTCCATGCGATAAGGGGAGCGGTACATCTGATCCGCATTGTGGATGGCACAGAACGGCTTCTAAACTTCAAGTCTCCACCGCCGTGGGAGGGTTTAGTGTGCAACAATAAGAACGCCGACCCAAGACAGAACTTGTAGGCCATAACCGAGGAACGGGAGAAAAAGAAAACGTTTCCTCGTTCCTCAGCCATGATGGCAGGCCTGTTACATGCGGCTGTGCGTTCTGCCGGCGGCTGGATGGTGGTGCTGGTACACCTCCCCACCCCTGTGAACGGGCGGATCACTCTGTGAGGGCGGGGCACCTTGCTTCCTTGCACTTTGAGATAATAGACCTTCTCTCCTCTTTGCAGATGGTGCAGGAGTCTCCAGTGTAGCCACAGCCGTCTGCTCACAAATATCACTTCTTGTCTTCCATCTTCAGGAATAGATCCGTATCTTCGCTCTACTTAAATGATATAGCTCTTTATAATACTCACCCGCTGAGGATTCTGGGTAACTGCGGCTGATGCACGTCTCGCTGTTTCTTCACTCCCGGACCTTTTTTCTTCCTCTTCCATGGAGCGTTCCATTGCGGGGGTTCGCCTCCCCCCACTTTGACCGTGGCAGTGGTACGCTCCCAACAGCCAAACCTCTCAGGGTCATTTCTAACTTTCTGATGCGGCCACCAACTCTCAGCTGCCCGGCGCCACTTTGTGACCCGCGGGTAAACTCTCCAACTGTTGGGCGCTTCTCTGTAAATCCATTATATAGCAACAGTAATTAAAGCAGCCGCTCCTCACTGCGGTAACACACTATCCTTGTACATAATTACAGAAGAGAGGATCTGTAACAAGACGGACGATTAACCCCGCATGGGCTGTGACGTGTATAAAGGTCTCCTTATAGGGTCCAAAAATCACATGATCTATATACCCTCAGGGGATCCGTCCATCCTGTCCTATATACCCTCAGGGGATCCGTCCATCCTGTCCTATATACTCTCGGGGGATCCGTCCATCCTGTCCTATATACTCTCGGGGGATCCGTCCATCCTGTCCTATATACCCTCAGGGGATCCGTCCATCCTGTCCTATATACTCTCGGGGGATCCATCCATCCTGTCCTATATACTCTCGGGGGATCCGTCCATCCTGTCCTATATACCCTCAGGGGATCCGTCCATCCTGTCCTATATACCCGCAGGTGCAGAGGATCCGTCCATCCTGTCCTATATACCCCCGGGGGATCCGTCCATCCTGTCCTATATACCCCCGGGGAATCCGTCCATCCTGTCCTATATACCCACGGGGAATCCGTCCATCCTGTCCTATATACCCACGGGGAATCCGTCCATCCTGTCCTATATACCCACGGGGAATCCGTCCATCCTGTCCTATATACCCGAGGGGGATCGTCCATCCTGTCCTATATACCCGAGGGGGATCGTCCATCCTGTCCTATATACCCGAGGGGGATCGTCCATCCTGTCCTATATACCCGCAGGGGATTCATCCATCCTGTCTTATATACTCTTGAGGGATCCGTTCATCCTGTCCTATATACCCGCAGGGGAACCGTCCATCCTGTCCTATATACCCCCGGGGGATCCGTCCATCCTGTCCTATATACCCCCGGGGAATGCGTCCATATATACCCACAGGGGAACCGTTCATCCTGTCCTATATACCCGCAGGGGAACCGTCCATCCTGTCCTATATACCCGCAGGGGAACCGTCCATCCTGTCCTATATACCCGCAGGGGAACCGTCCATCCTGTCCTATATACCCGCAGGGGAACCGTCCATCCTGTCCTATATACCCGCAGGGGAACCGTCCATCCTGTCCTATATACCCGCAGGGGAACCGTCCATCCTGTCCTATATACCCGCAGGTGCAGAGGATCCGTCCATCCTGTCCTATATACCCCCGGGGGATCCGTCCATCCTGTCCTATATACCCCCGGGGAATCCGTCCATCCTGTCCTATATACCCACGGGGAATCCGTCCATCCTGTCCTATATACCCACGGGGAATCCGTCCATCCTGTCCTATATACCCACGGGGAATCCGTCCATCCTGTCCTATATACCCGAGGGGGATCGTCCATCCTGTCCTATATACCCGAGGGGGATCGTCCATCCTGTCCTATATACCCGAGGGGGATCGTCCATCCTGTCCTATATACCCGCAGGGGATTCATCCATCCTGTCTTATATACTCTTGAGGGATCCGTTCATCCTGTCCTATATACCCGCAGGGGAACCGTCCATCCTGTCCTATATACCCCCGGGGGATCCGTCCATCCTGTCCTATATACCCCCGGGGAATGCGTCCATATATACCCACAGGGGAACCGTTCATCCTGTCCTATATACCCGCAGGGGAACCGTCCATCCTGTCCTATATACCCGCAGGGGAACCGTCCATCCTGTCCTATATACCCGCAGGGGAACCGTCCATCCTGTCCTATATACCCGCAGGGGAACCGTCCATCCTGTCCTATATACCCGCAGGGGAACCGTCCATCCTGTCCTATATACCCGCAGGGGAACCGTCCATCCTGTCCTATATACCCGTAGGGGAACCGTCCATCCTGTCCTTACATGCTCTCTGGACAATGATTGACTTACATTCCCTTTTTATAAAACATGTTAATAAATTAGTTCTAGGTTTGGGCGGCCGGTTTCTACGGCTCGTGGCGTTGGCGGCCGGTCTCTACGGCTCCTGGCGTTGGCGGACGGTCTCTACGGCTCCTGGCGTTGGCGGACGGTCTCTACGGCTCCTGGCGTTGGCGGACGGTCTCTACGGCTCCTGGCGTTGGCGGACGGTCTCTACGGCTCCTGGCGTTGGCGGACGGTCTCTACGGCTCCTGGCGTTGGCGGACGGTCTCTACGGCTCCTGGCGTTGGCGGACGGTCTCTACGGCTCCTGGCGTTGGCGGACGGTCTCTACGGCTCCTGGCGTTGGCGGACGGTCTCTACGGCTCCTGGCGTTGGCGGACGGTCTCTACGGCTCCTGGCGTTGGCGGACGGTCTCTACGGCTCCTGGCGTTGGCGGACGGTCTCTACGGCTCCTGGCGTTGGCGGACGGTCTCTACGGCTCCTGGCGTTGGCGGACGGTCTCTACGGCTCCTGGCGTTGGCGGACGGTCTCTACGGCTCCTGGCGTTGGCGGACGGTCTCTACGGTTCCTGCTGTTGGCGGACGGTTTCTACGGTTCCTGCTGTTGGCGGACGGTTTCTACGGTGCCTGGTGTTGGCGGACGGTTTCTACGGTTCCTGGTGTTGGCGGACGGTTTCTACGGTTCCTGGTGTTGGCGGACGGTTTCTACGGTTCCTGGTGTTGGCGGACGGTTTCTACGGTTCCTGCTGTTGGCGGACGGTTTCTACGGTTCCTGCTGTTGGCGGACGGTTTCTACGGTTCCTGCTGTTGGTGGACGGTTTCTACGGTTCCTGCTGTTGGCGGACGGTTTCTACGGCTCGTGCTGTTGGCGGACGGTTTCTACGGTTCCTGCTGTTGGCGGACGGTTTCTACGGTTCCTGCTGTTGGCGGATGGTTTCTACGGTTCCAGCTGTTGGCGGACGGTTTCTACGTTTCCTGCTGTTGGCGGACGGTTTCTACGGTTCCAGGTGTTGGCGGACGGTTTCTATGGTTCCTGCTGTTAGCGGACGGTTTCTACGGTTCCTGGTGTTGGCAGACGGTCTCTACGGTTCCTGCTGTTGGCGGACGGTTTCTACGGTTCCTGCTGTTTGCGGACGGTTTCTACGGTTCCTGCTGTTGGCGGACGGTTTCTACGGTTCCTGCTGTTGGCGGACGGTTTCTACGGTTCCTGCTGTTGGCGGACGGTTTCTACGGTTCCTGCTGTTGGCGGACGGTTTCTATCGCAGTTGCTGTAGAGTCAAAAAAGTTCTACTATGAAAGCCGATGCCAACATGCAGATGATCGGCTGAAAGAAGCCGCACAAAACTGAACTACAAGGAGACGGTTGATGCATAAACTGCCAGAGTCGGACGACTGAACAGTGGATCTACCAGTAAGTGACCCTGCGTACGGCACAGAGGAGGAGCGCGGCGGCTCGCAGGCGGTCACGCACGGGCTGGGTTTTGTTTGTATTTCCCATGCCGTCACCTAGCGATGACGCAAGTACCCGCAGTCCTTACAGGATGCTAACTGCATACATGTGCATCACATGTCGCCGTTAGCACTAATGGAGGTCGTCCGCGTGAAATAGAGCCGGTTGCCATTTTTCTTTCACTCACTGAACATACAATTTGTACCGCGGCTGTGAAGGAAAAATAGAAACTGCCTGCCTTCCATGGCCGTGTTTTACAGTGGATCGTCCGCAATTCAAATCCCATCGTGTGAGACAGGCCTAAGACGGCCTGGTTTTCCAGAGAACCCAATCACAGCGCAGCATTCATTTCTCAAGTTGAAGAGGTAAGATGAAAGCTGCGCTGTGATTGGTTGGGAATCGAGGACGTCTTACTGTTAGACAGCTTTGCTAAATTAGTCCCAAAAAGTTATATTTTGCCGTAGTTGTCGTCAGGGGGATAACATACAAAAAGGCTGCCAACGCCGACGGGGGAGCGTTCTGTTTGCTCTAGTGACAGGGACCCCAGGGAAGGGGGGACAGGGGAGCTGGCAGATAGCAATGACTACTGACAAAAGGCACACTGAACAAACCAGAGAGTCATCGGAAAGCAGGCCGGGTGAGAAGCAGATGTCACATGCGAGATACAAGAGGGCTAACCGAGGCAGAGTCAAGAGAAAGCCCGGAGGCAAAAGACAAGTAGGGTCAAATACCGCGGGTGTAGGCGGAGCGAGTCTGAACCAAACACTGGCAACCAGAGTCTGGGCAAGCCACGTATAGAAGCAGAATTCACCACCCCAAGGGGAGAAGTCACAGGACCACCAGAGGAGTGACAAAGCCGCTTCCCCCCGCTGCTGCAACCAACCACCACAGTGGGGGAGCCCCGGACATTGCCGCCACGCCGGGCCCCTCCAGCTGGAGGACAAGCGGCCCGCCTCAACTGGACACCGGCTCTAAAGATAGTCTGTGCAGGTGGTGACCATCGTGACCATCTTCCACAATCCCTGGACCTTAGCCCTTGTGATTAGTCTACATGCCCCCATACCACCCACCATATATGATTTTCGGCATCCCAGAAGTCATTGCATCGGTTGGTCGTAATCCACTATGGCAAGAACGTGACTACATGCTGCATGGGTGTCCGGTGACCAAGGGAGCCGACGCTGCAACGCGGGCCGCACCGACACCACCGAGGGAGGAGGGGGCCGCAGCGACACCACCGAAGAGGGGGCCGCAGCGACACCACCGAAGAGGGGGCCGCACCGACACCATCGAAGAGGGAGCCGCACCGACACCACCGAGGGAGGAGGGGGCCGCAGCGACACCACCGAAGAGGGGGCCGCAGCGACACCACCGAAGAGGGGGCCGCACCGACACCACCGAAGAGGGGGCCGCACCGACACCATCGAAGAGGGAGCCGCACCGACACCACCGAGGGAGGAGGGGGCCGCAGCGACACCACCGAAGAGGGGGAAACTTTTCTGATGTTGTGCAACAAAACCTTTTGAGTTTCTTTTTCCATTGATATCAGATTTCCGTATCGAAGTGTCATTAAGCGGAGCTCTGGGGGTCATATCAGGGGGATCATCTGTCACATCCCCATTATGAGGTAGATTGTCTCACTGCCGCCTCCTGACCCGTCTCTCTGCCGCCTCCTGACCCGTCTCTCTGCCGCCTCCTGACCCGTCTCTGATCTCCCCTCCACCTCTGCAGTCCTTGAATATTTCCCAGAGGAGCTTGCATTACCTTATAAGTCTCCTTAGATCTTTTAGTTGCTCTCCCCAAGGAGAAACCTTCCTGACCCCCATTCTACAGCAGCCATAGACTGTAAGCTCTTGGGACCGAGGCCTCACCCAGCCCTGAAGCAGTGAGCTTGCAGTCTCAGTTCCCTACCACACATGACTATGATGAAGACGTGCAGCTCAGCTTGTGGGGTGGAACCTGCTGCATTAGATGCATGGGCTGCAGCAGCGGCACTGGACTCAGCTACATCTGCTGCCAATAGAGGCGCCACCAAGTGGTGTCATCGATCACAGCAGGCAGATACAGTAAGGACAGGTTTGCAGCAAAAAGCTTCAGAGTAGAAGCAGGATTTGTCCTTGCAGGAACAGCGCTGCATGTGGCCATGTTGGGTAGTGCAGCTTCCCCTGCATTGGGTAAAGGGTTTAACCCCCTCATGACATATATATGACTATGTCCTAAATCCACATACCCTGGGCAGTTTGGGCGCAACTAGCCGTTGGCTGCATCAGCTTTATATGGAGCGGGCTCAGGATCCGAACCTGCTCCACACACAGCCGGTACGGGTGGCCTCTGACAGCCAGCACCCCCACAACAGCCATTAACTCTTTAAATGCTGTCAGTTTAGACGGCAGCATTTAAATATCCTGATCTTTATTCAAATGTCCTGATAGGATCCTGCAGTTTGGGCATCATGGCCGCCGGGGGACTTCTGAAGGTCCCAGAGCGGCCATGACTGTTGGCAGCCTGTGGGGGGGCAGTACGTTATAAGCTTGCGTCATACTGTATACGCCATCAAATAAACGCAAGGACCGAGGAAAATAAGGAAAAATGAAAAAAAAAAAGTCAAAACTCTCACAGTTGTCAGACGTGAAAACATTTAGGCCCCCAAACGGCCGCGGCTGCACCCATGCACAGCGCGCCTTCTGCTACGTTAATAATCCCGCATGAGGAGCGCCATCCGAAAAACTAAAAATACACAAAATGGCAGAATTGTACTTTTTTGGTCAGACCATCACAATTAAATATTGAACAAAAATCTGTCCAGAAGTCCCATCTTCCCCAGAATGGCGCCAATACGAGCTGCGGGTCGCGCTGCAGCAACAAGCAGCATCAGAGCAAAACCGCGGAGAGTTCAGGGGCGAAACGCGGCGGCAGGAAGGGCTTTATTTATAAAATTGTCATTTTTTTTTCTTTAAGCATTACTGAGTAAAAACCTGTAACAATGTATCCGTGTGCCGCCGCGACGCGGAGGGAAGGCAGCGCCGCATTTGTCAGGAGAAGCCATCAAGCTGTTCGTGATTCAGGATGGCGGCGGCGGCGCACGGCGCAGAAATCACAACGACTCGTTTTATTTTGTTATTTTTTAATTAAGTGTCAAATTGTTACAAAAAAAAGTTTAAATAAGAAAAAAAATATATATATATCCGTCATAAACCGGGTTAACTCCGCCCACCTGTATCGCTGAGGCACACAAACGTAGGCAGGGAGGCACGGACCATCCACAAAGCCCCGCCCACTAACACTGGCTGCATGTCTAAGGCAGTAGAGGTGGAGCTGCACTGCCCATGAAGGAAGGGTTAATTCTCTATAGAACATTAGATGCACAGCATCACCAAGGGCACATCCAGAGCTGCATTCACAATTCTGCTGGATTTAGCTCAGCTTTCAGTCCTCTGCGCGGTCTGTTAGTGCACGGCTGTAGTGATTAGAGCAGGTCACAGCTCACAGCAAACTCTACCCAGAATCCAAAGCAGACACTAATAGCGCAGCTAGATGAAGTGCAGCTCTGAAGATGTAATGCAGCAGAATTTTGACAACAGCTGTGAATATAACTAGAGAGCAAGACAAGAACCTTGTGAAGGCCGTTATGGATGGGACTGGACTATAAGACATGTTATGAGCAGCACTGTGAGTGCAGCTCTGGAGTATAATACAGGATGTAACTCAGGATCAGTACAGGATAAGTTATGTATGTACACAGTGACTCCACCAGCAGAATAGTGAGTGCAGCTCTGGGGTATAATACAGGATGGAACTCAGGAGCAGTACAGGATAAGTAATGTATGTACACAGTGACTCCACCAGCAGAATAGTGAGTGCAGCTCTGGGGTATAATACAGGATGTAACTCAGCATCAGTACAGGATAAGTAATGTATGTACACAGTGACTCCACCAGCAGAATAGTGAGTGCAGCTCTGGAGTATAATACAGGATGTAACTCAGGAGCAGTACAGGATAAGTAATGTATGTACACAGTGACTCCACCAGCAGAATAGTGAGTGCAGCTCTGGAGTATAATACAAGATGTAACTCAGGAGCAGTACAGGATAAGTCATATATGTACACAGAGACTCCACCAGCAGAATAGTGAGTGCAGCTCTGGAGTATAATACAGGATGTAACTCAGGATCAGTACAGGATAAGTAATGTATGTACACAGTGACTCCACCACCAGCAGAATAGTGAGTGCAGCTCTGGAGGATAATACAGGATGTAACTCAGGATCAGTACAGGATAAGTAATGTATGTACACAGTGACTCCACTAGCAGCAGAATAGTGAGTGCAGCTCTGGAGTATAATACAGGATGTAACTCAAGAGCAGTACAGGATAAGTAATGTATGTACACAGTGACTACAGTAGCAGAATAGTGAGTGCAGCTCTGGGGTATAATACGGGATGTAACTCAGGAGCAGTACAGGATAAGTAATGTATGTACACAGTGACTCCACCAGCAGAATAGTGAGTACAGCTCTGGGGTATAATACAAGATGTAACTCAGGGTCAGTACAGGATAAGTAATGTATGTATACAGTGACTCCACCAGCAGAATAGTGAGTGCAGCTCTGGAGTATAATACAGGATGTAACTCAGGATCAGTACAGGATAAGTAATGTATGTACACAGTGACTCCACCAGCAGAATAGTGAGTGCAGCTCTGGGGTATAATACAGGATGTAACTCAGGAGCAGTACAGGATAAGTAATGTAGGTACACAGTGACTCCACCAGCAGAATAGTGAGTGCAGCTCTGCAGTATAATACAGGATGTAACTCAGGAGCAGTACAGGATAAGCAGAGCCAGAAATGTGCAGTACTTTGTGTTATACAGAGATTTACCCAATGAGGTGATCTGATTGGAGGAGGGGATTCAGACAATGCCTCTTCAGACAAGAAGAATGCTGTCAGCTTGCTGCAGCCTCTGGAGGTTGAGCACACAAAGAATCCCAATAATGAGCAGTGGTGGTGTATAGCGCCCCTCCAGGTCTCTGCAGCAGATGTGTGGGAGCGGGGCTGGCAGCCCATCACTGCGGGGCTCTGCGGACGGCCTGATGACGTCACCGGCCCTCAAGTGCCCATCAGGTTTTTTCCCCAGGAAGAGCATCAACCCGCCAGCGTTGTCCTGCTGAGGACCATCTCCGTGCCGCTGCGGCGCCAACCGGAGGCAGAACGACACTTCTTCCCGCTAGTTGAAGAAACCAACAAAAGTCTTGTAAAAAAAATCCCACATTCTAAAAGTTAGTTATTAGCAAAAATAAATGCGTCTGCCGGATACAAGAGGCCACGAGTGGGGGAGGGGTGCGGAGTGGGGGAGGGGTGTGGGAGGGGTGCGGTGGGGGGAGTGGGGGAGGGCACATGGACGATATTTACACGGAGTAGAAACGTTCCCGCTGTGCGTAAATAGAAGCCCAAAAACAGAAGCGCCATCTCGTGTCACAGGACCCGTCTGCCATCCTGCCCGTCCCTGGAGTGCGAGGACTAGAAGATTCCGGAAACTGGACCAAGGATCCAGCGGGCACCACGTGGAAGACTAGAGGCCTGGCGGACGGCTACCAGACCGCTGCTAACTCGCAGCATGCCCACGGCTGCTGTGAAGCATTGTGGGAGATGTAGTGCGCTCCGTGGGGGCGCCGCTGAGACACGCTCATTCTCTCTTACAGCTTTGGGGGTGAATAGGCTGCAAAATATGATAGAACAGCAGAACTGTGAATGGAGTGTAAGCCTGGAGAATAAGAAGGTGCAGCTCTGGATGTGACTGGAGTATTAAAGCAGTCAACGGATTGTAACCGTAGAATTGGGAATG
Organism: Eleutherodactylus coqui; assembly: GCF_035609145.1. Taxonomy (NCBI): domain Eukaryota; kingdom Metazoa; phylum Chordata; class Amphibia; order Anura; family Eleutherodactylidae; genus Eleutherodactylus; species Eleutherodactylus coqui. The sequence goes on from NC_089838.1 coordinate 343,260,070, forward strand.
CAGCTTTGGCTGTGAATGGAGCGTGATGACCAAAAAGTAATGAATGCAATCCAGCTGTGGATAGAATGGAAGATGGTAGAAGAGTGGAACTGCGAGTGCAGCTCTAGAGGTGATTGGAGGGGGTTCTCCCACAGATAGATGGAGGAAGAGTAGGATAGTGACTGCAGCTCTAGAGGTGATTGGAGTGGATTATCTTAGATACATGGAGGAGCAGTAGGATAGTGACTGCAGCTTTGGGTGTAATTGGAGTGCAAGACTTGTCAGGACAGTAAAAGTGTGAATGCAGCTCTGGCAGTGACTACAGTAGGAGGCATGCTGGCACCCAGGGCCTGTGATACGGTGTTCAGAGACCAAGAGGTTTCTGTTCAAGCCAAAATAAAATAACACATTCGAGATGCAGATAATAAAGGCAAAAAGTGGAGAAGGCCGATAATAGTCGGCGCCCTACTAGGAGAGGCGGGCTTAACATTGCGCCAAATTCACTGTCCGCAAGGAGGCAGTTATAGGTCCATTATATTGCAGCCTTGGTCCGCTCATCTCCAGCCACACTGTTGTAACATCCATCAGATGATTGGTGGGACTCAGCAGAGGATTCTGGGAAGGGTTTACACCCAGCTATAGGGGGGGGCCTGTGGCATCAAAACGTGGATCATTATTGCGCTGGAAGGTTCTAGAAGGTGCCATCAGGTGGACGTGGGGGTTTGGCCGATGACTGGCCCATCAGAGTTCAGTGCAGGTAACGGGGGTCAGGCCATGGATCAGTAGTGTAGGGCCCAGCCCCTCCGTCAGGTGGTCCAGCTCTTCCAAGTACCGTTCGTGGAGGGTAGGGTCAGCAGGAGGCCGGGGGAGGTAGAGGAACCGCACCGCAGACTCCAAGCCCCCTTCCTCCAGCACCGCCTGGTTGGCTGCCCTCAGATACTCCACAGAGATGGGCTCCCGCGTGAGGCCTGGGTGTTGGAGGCCCTGGCCCCGCAGCACCGCCACTCGGTCCCAGTCCACCACCCGGATGGCAGCTCGGATGCGCAACTTGAGAAGCAACTCTTGAAACTTGACTTCTGCTGCCAACAAGCCATTACTGTCCCCATTGCCAGTGCCCGAGGACTCCACACAGAGAAAGACACGCAACTGGTACCGGCGCCAGGAGGCGGCCATGTTCAGAATGCAAGCCATTTGTAGCAAAAATAAACTGCAGACATCCACATAGGCAGAAGCCTGAGGCCGGAGGAGGTCCAGGGGCCATACGTCAATGTACAAGGCAGCATTACTACTGGAGGTCCCCGGCCTCACCAGACAGGGAAAACTCCGGGCCAAAACAATGTTCTTATGCATCTTTAAGGCATCACAGATTATGGCTACATACTCCTTAGGCGCAAGATGGTGAGGAGTCTCCGGACTACGAACGGGGGGAAAATGAGCCTGCAAGGACGTGGCATCTACGCCAAAGGGGTCATCGTGTGGAGAGAGACCGGGGGTAAAAGCAGAGTCCTGCAGAAAGTAGTCTTCTGGAGTGGCATTGTCATAAAACCCAAGAACCAAGGTGTTCGGCTTCATCCCTCCTGGAAGTAGAGAAATACATTAGTCAGGGCGATAAGGTATAAAGAAGGCTGAGGAAGGGAGGTCTGTACCGGAAACTAATGGATCCATTGTATGAAGGCAGGGACTGGGTTTCAATGATGCAAAGTGTTCTTAGGAGTAACATCGTACATACCAAGCCCAGTGATGCGTAAAAGCTGTTGTGTTCCAAGTCGTACCGATGGACTCAAGGTCAAATCCACAAAAGCTTTAACGTTTAATTTATCCACCAGACTGAGCCAGAAGCTGTAATGTGCCTGCACTGGGTCAGACGGGAGGGTATCTGAGGAAGGAAGAACAGGAACCCAATGTATCAAGAGCACCTGATCCCATCGTACCAGTGGTTCCCCAGATAACAAGAATGCCACACTATCTCACCTAGATCTCCAGTTTCGACGTGACCCATAATGTACAGTCCACCTTTCTTTAGGTCATTGATGAACTTGATGAGTTGGCAGCAAGTCCGCGGATTAGACACCATGAGAAGAATCTGTGGCCTCCAGAACTTCACATGCTCCTTCCGTACATCCAAAAGCAGTAGATATTTTCTGACCTGGACAGAAGGACAAACAAGGCCAAGTGTGTGAGAATATCCATGATCACCGAATAATCAGAACATGTCCTCCACCAGTCTCATTCCTCCAATATTCTTCTATTTGTGTCCTCTATCTCATCAAGGTTATTCTTCATGGTGGAATCTCTTTGTATCTCATTAATCTATAACATTGCTATCATTCTTCATGGTGGACCTCCTCATGTATCACTGATCTACTTCATCATTTTTCTTCATGGTGAACCTCCTCGTGTCTCACTGATCTACCTCATCATTAGTCTTCACGGTGGACTTCCTTACATCTCACTGATCTACCTCATCCTTATTCTTCATGGCGGAACCTCATTGTATCTCATTAATCTATAACATTGCTATCATTCTTCATGCTGGACTTCATCATGTCTCACTGATCTACCTAATCATTATTTTTCATGGTGGAACCTCCTCACTTCTCACTGATCAACCTCATCCTTATTCTTCATGGTGGAATCTCATTGTATCTCATTAATCTATAACACTGCTATCATTCTTCATGGTAGAACTGCCTTATGTCTCAATGATCTACCTCATCCTTATTCTTCATGGTGGAATCTCATTGTATCTCATTAATCTATGACATTCCTATCATTCTTCATGGTGGAACCACCTTATGTCTCAATGATTTACCCCATCATCATTCTTCATGGTGGAACCTTTGTGTCCCACGGATCTACCTCATCTTTATTATTCATAGTGGACCTCCTCATGTCTCACTGATCTGTCTCATCATTATTCTTCACGGTGGAACCTCCTCACGTCTCACTGATCTACCTCATCCTTATTCTTCATGGTGGAACCTCATTTTATCATATTAATCTATAACATTGCTATCATTCTTCATGGTGGAACTGCCCTATGTCTCAATGATCTACCTCATCTTTATTATTCATAGTGAACCTCCTCATGTCTCACTGATCTACCTCATCATTATTATTCATGGTGGACCTCCTCACATCTCACTGATCTACCCTATCCTTATTCGTCATGCTGGAAGCTCATTGTATCTCAATAACCTATAACATTGCCATCATTCTTCATAGTTGACCTCCTCACGTTTCACTGATCTACCTCATCCTTATTCTTCATGGTGGAACCTCATTGTATCTCATTAATCTATAACATTACTTAATCTTTCTTCATGGTGGAAACATTTTATGTTTCAATGATCTACCTCATCATTATTCTTCATAGTGGAACCTTTGTGTCTCACTGATCTACCTCATCACTATACTTCATGGTGGAACCTCATTGTATCTCAATAACCTATAACATTGCTATCATTCTTCATAGTGGTCCTCCTCACACCTCACTGATCTACCTCATCATTATTCTTATGGTGAAACCTCATTGTATCATTAACCTAAAACATTGCGGTGGACATGGTGGACCTCCTCACGCCTCACTGATCTAACTCATCATTATTATTCATGGTGGAACCTTTGTGTCTCACTGATTTACCTCATCCTTATTCTTCATGGTGGATCATCCTCATATCTCACTGATCTACCTCAACATTATTCTTCATGGTGGAACCTCACCTCATTGTATCTTAATAATCTATAACATTGCTATCATTTTTCATCGTGGACCTCCTCACATCTCACTGATCTACCTCATCATTATTATTCATGTTGGAAACTTTGTGACCCACTGATCTACCTCATCATTATTCTTCTTCATGGTGGACTTCCTCATGTCTCACTGATCTACCTCATCAGTATTCTTCATGGTGGAACCTCATTGTATCTCATTAATCTATAACATGGCTATCATTCTTCATGGTGGACCTCCTCACGTCTCACTGATCTACCTCATCAGTAGTCTTCATAGTGGAACCTTCGCGTCTCAATGATCTACCTCATCCTTATTCTTCATGGTGGAACCTCATTGTATCTCAATAACCTATAACATTGCTATCATTCTTCTTGGCATAGGCTTCCCGGCCCCTGAGCTTGATGGGGCCCAGAGGCCGCCCTCCAGCATATACAGGTCACTTTCACTTTACACTGTCGGCGGCCGCTTGCTAAGTTAGTGCGGTTCGGCCGACAGCACAAGCCAGAGAGGAGAGTAGGAGAAGGGAGGGGGGAGGACACAGAAGTAGACTCACCGCACACGGGCACAGCACAGCAAGTCAGCAAGTAGAGCAGGGATGATGTCATCTCCCTGCTGCTTCCCTCCTGCTGACACTGTGTACAGCTGCACTCCTCACCAGAGAAGTAGTCTGGGCACCAGGGTATCTATCTATCTATCTTGCCTAGTCTCATATCTATCTATCACCTCATACCCACTTGCACGCTCAGATTTCACTGCTGAATCCCGTAGAAAAATCCGTACATGCCCGCGGACATGGAGAGGGAAAATACATTATACTCACCTCTCCGGATGCTGTGAGGCTCCCCTCTGTGCTGGCCGGATCTTCTTTCTTCGGGTCGGGGGACGGGCTCGCCATGCCGGCAGCGTGCTGCGTGCATGCGCACCAATATTTAAAAGACTCTCCTGTTCTCCCGCATATCCGCTGCACAGCACAAAAACAGCTGCAGCTGTGCCACGGATACGAACGGCTTCCATAGGCTTCAATAGAAGCCGCGGGAGCCATCCGTGTGGCAGATCCACAGGAAAATGGAGCATGCTGCGATTTAGTCCTGTGCGCGTGACCCGCACTCTGGGAAGGAATCCCATCTGCATGCTTTGAGCTGCCCTACCGATGCCAATGCATCCCTATGGGCAGCAAGATGCATGGATCTCCCGTGCGGGGGCCACGTGCGGATTTTATAAATAAAATCCGCACGTGGACATTGGCCCTCAGGCATAGATACGGGGCGAGGGGAAAAAAAAAAAAAAAAAAAAGGGCCTGGGGGGCCCCCCCAAGCTGAACTTTTGCACCCAAGCCCCTGAGCCTTTAGGTACGCCCCTGCTTCATGGTGGACCTCCTCATGTCTCACTGATCTACCTCATCATTATTATTCATGGTGGAACCTTTGTTTCTCACTGATGTATCTCATCATTCTTCTTCATGGTGGATTATCCTCATATTTCACTGATCTACCTCATCATCATTATTCATGGTGAAACCTTAGTGTCTCACTGATCTACCTCATCATTATTCTTCATGGTGGAACCTTTTTGTATCTCATTAATCTATAACATTGCTATCATTCTTCATGGTGGACCTCCTCACGTCTCACTGATCTACCTCATCATTATTCTTCATGGTGGAACCTTTTTGTATCTCATTAATCTATAACATTGCTATCATTCTTCATGGTGGACCTCCTCACGTCTCACTGATCTACCTCATCATTAGTCTTCATGGTGGAACCTCATTGTAGCTCATTAATCTAGAACATGGCTATCATTCTTCATGGTGGACCTCCTCATGTTTTACTGATCTACCTGATCATTAGTCTTCATGGTGGAATCTCGTTTTATCTCAATCTATAACATTGCTATCATTCTTTATGGTGGACCTCCTCTTGTCTCACTGATCTACCTCATCATTATTGTTTATGGTGGAACCTCATTGTATCTCATTAATCTATAACATTGCTATCATTCTTCATGGTGGAACCACCTTATGTCTCAATCTCCCTTATCATTATTCTTCATGGTGGAACCTTCGCGTCTCACTGATCTACCTTATCTTGATTATTCATGGTGGACCTCCTCATGTCTCACTGATCTACCTCATCATTAGTCTTCATGGTGGAACCTTCGTGTCTCAAAGATTTATCTCATCATTATTATTCATGGTGGACCTCCTTACACCTCACATGTTTCTACATCCACACTACGACCTGTGTCACTCTTTGCCAGTGCTCACCTGATGGAAAATAAGTGCCTGGCTGATGTATCCCCAGCTGCTGCTTCCACTCCTGAAGTGGATAAAACCTAGTAGGAGGAGAAGTAGGACAATGCTGCCAGAGGCATAGGCTGGATTAATGAGAAACATCATCACCAGGCAACTGAAGATGCCCAGGAGGCAGGTATGCCAGGAGAAGAGGCGGAACGTGGGCCTTGGGAGAACAACAGGAAATCAACAACACAAAGTGAAATATGAAAATAACAAGGCTTGGTAAAGAGTAGCGGTCTGTGCACACTCACCGGAAGTTTGGAGCAGATGCCCATTCAAGGGCCAAACAAGCAAGGTCTATTGCCGCATATGCCATGAGGTAGAAAACGGTCACTATTCCAGCAATGGTGTTCAACTTACCGGCTAGCAAGACCAGCTAAGAAGAAAAAAAACACTACGATCATTAAATGTCATAGTCACACATCAAAAATTGTTATTGGTCAGTAGTTTCTATACTTATACTTTGAAGCAACCCTCTGGTGCTGCGATAAGATATGTACAGGGACTGGAGGGGAGTTATATTACCTGGTGAAGACCTTTTTTCCAATTCCACCAGCAATCTGCCTTTTCCTGGGGCTGTTTGTCATTCTTCAAACATGGCCAAAGTGTTCCTGTCACTACTCGATGCACATTGTGCATCAGTAGTCAGACAATGCATGCTGGTTCCCAATTGGCCAGCACTGTTCCTACAAGCAGGATGGGACGTCTTAGACTTCTGACCCACCACGAGTGCTCAGTGTGCATTGGGTAGTCTAAAAAACAGCACAGCCATCTTGAATGGATGAAGAGGCAAATGGCTGATCCAGATATAGGATAGCATCAGATAATATCACTCCTCGCCCTTCAGACCCAAGGCCAATTTTTTCTTGGGCCTGGAAGGTTGCTATGATAATCATTAGTCTGATTTTATGGTCGACTTTTTGGACAACTTCATGGAGACATGGACACAGATTGGCCATCACAATCACTATACAGAAAGCATATAAACAACATATCTAACCTGCACCAGGGCCCAAGTATACACCACTGCTCCCCATGGGTTGCCTCCCTTTGACACAAGTTTTGCAGGTGCAAGGAGAATTCCTGTGAAAGACACAATGTTAGATGGACCGGATGCAATGCGTTGACGGACGAAGATCCAATACTTAACTACTAACACTAAGATGTCTCACCAAATAGGTCATCCTTGGCCAAAGCATGCAAGATGCGAGATGCTCCAATAAGAGTGCTCATGGAGGCAGACAGGGAGGTGGCATAGACGCCAATCAGGACAAATGGAGGCCAGAAATTGATTGGCCGGAAGAAACCATAATCTTCTTTCAGTAATATCCTGACAAGAAGGAGAAAGATCAGCAATGTCAAGGGTGGACCTCCAGAACAATGTCAGCTAGTGAAACCACCATCTCGCATTGCAACCTTACATCCTATAGCACATGAAGAACAGGTCCAATGACTAACACTCTCTTTGCGGGTGGGGGGTGGGTGTATAAATTGGGGACAGCGGTCCATCCATACAACCATGCATCACCCTCTCATTTCTATGCAGGTATGGAAATACGGTAAATATGTGGTTTACCATCCTCAGCAATGGACGGGGACCCCTACGGTGAGGCAACCATAGCCTGCTGCACCAGGAGGAAAGCTGCAGGACCTCAGAGGAGTGGCGGTGGGTTGTTACCCAGCTGGTAGGTCTCCGGCCCAGCTGGCATTTATTTTTACCAGCCATAATAATGATTGATAAAAATAAATGGCCACCTCCAAGCTAGGCGGGCATCAACCCAACTCACTGGGTCTGTAGCTCTGCTCAGGCCGATGCTGCTATCATCAGTCTGTAACCTCTGTCCAGCCCCCTTCAGTCTCAATGGTTCAAATATGTGTTGGGTATCTTGTGTATTGGTGCTTTCAATGACTGCAAAATTCATGTTTTTTTGTGGGGAGGGAGGAGGGGGGGGGGGGCATTTTACACTTTGCGTTAGGCAGCATAAAAGCTTGAGACACGCCTAGCAATGAAGTATGGCAGGAATTACGGACCTGTCGCAGGTCAAGGCTGTAAAGATGAAGAGTATGAGATAGACGAAGAACGTGATGACTACGGCTATGATGGTACCAAGAGGGATGGCACGGCTTGGCTGCTTCAGCTCCCCTGTAAAAGTAAAACAAGAAGTCACTTGGGGACATGGAGGACATGGCTGCTTCTCAGGAAGTTGCTTAGTCCCCATGACAAGGATCACCAATGTTGTATTAATCCCCCCAACCCCAATGGTCTAACTCAGGACCAAAACTGGAGGCTACACACTCTTGAACTTCATGTACTCTTTGTCTCCTTGACATGAAAATAACAAAGCTTTTCTTCTTAACCCAGTGGAGATCACTGTACTGGGAGTCTTAGAAAGACACCAATGAATCATGGGACATGTTCTCAAGACACTACAAAGTGGTACAAGTGTGGAATGAGAGCCATTAAAGCCCTGCACTGGGAACTGACCAAACCAATCCAACAAGACCATAGATGGCAAAAGCCACCGCCAACTACAGTAATCAAAAGGGGAAATCGACTAAAGCAGATCGTTTCAGATCACTCCCAGAATCTGATCTTTGAGCAATCCGACTTCGCCCCTTCCTACATGACAATTCATGGTCCTAACTTTATGAAACCGGTGACTAAAACAATAACAAGGTGCAGATGGGTCTTACCAGACATGTTACATCCAGCCATGATCCCGGTGCATCCATTAAACATGACGGCAAACACGGTGGCGAAATTCATGAGGTTTCCGGTTGTGTAATCCAGGGAGTAGTCCGCTACCAGGAGACATAGGAGAGCAAGGTACAACCAGTCAAGCAATGAAGCTGGACATTGAAAAAACAGCAGTTGAGCATCTCAACTACCCAAACCGTCACTAGGAGGACAAATATACAGTTCTGTTCTCAACTGACAGAACACAATTTCCATCAGTGTTTTTGGAAAGTCTAATGGAGTCAGTAAGGATTGTCACAAGACTATCTAGGTCCTGTACCCCCACCCCCCAAACTAAGCGGTAAGAGAGGTGACCAAGAACCCATCGGTCACTCTGGCTGAGCTCCAAAGATCCTGTGTGCAGATGGGAGAAACTTCCAGAAGGCCAACCATCCCTGCAGCCTCCACCAATCTGGGCTTTATGGTGGAGGGGCCAAATAGAAGCGTCCTCAGTAAGACTCATGGAAGACCCCTGGAGTTACCAAAAAGACCCTAAAGGACCCAGAAAAAAAGTTCTCTGCTCTGATGACACCAAGATGGAGCTTTTTGGCCTCTAAGCATCCTGTCTGGAGGAAACAAGGCGCAGCTCATCACCTGTCCAATACCATCTCTACAGTGAAGTCTGGTGGTGGGGCATCATGCTGGGGGAGGGAAGGCCGGACAGGGTGGATGGAAACCAGGCGCTGCTCATCATCTGCCCAATACCATCTCTACAGTGAAGCCTGGTGGTAGGGCACCATGTGGCGAAGGGGGGGGGGGGGGGTGATGATGGATGGTTAACTGAATGGAGTAAAAGTACAGAGATAATGACACCCTAATTCAGAGCACAAGGGACCTCAGAGCGGGCAGGAGGGTCACCTTCCAACCAGACAATGACCCCAGCCAAGACCACCCAGGAGTGGGGACAACTCTGTTAATGGTCTTGAGTGGTTTGCCCAGAGCCCTGAACCCAATGAGACATCTCTGGGGAGACCTGACAATGGCTGTCCACAGACGGCCCCCAGCCAATCTGACGGAGGGCAGAAAGTCCCCAAATCCAGGGGTGCAAACCTTGTGGCATCATCCCCAAGAAGACTGGAGGCTGGAATCACTGCCAAAGCAGATCCAACCAAGTACTGAGTACAGGGGTGTGACTACTTATGTCACTACAGGGGCGGAGGTCCATTTTTAAAGCATGTACAACAATTTCTCGGGTCCTGTTGTCACTTCGTCATCATGGGGTACTGAGTGCAGAATGAGGGGGACACAAGGCCACAACGTAAAAAAAAATTAGAGGGTGTGAGGACTTTCCGGACCGACTGCATGTTTGGGGTACACCAGGACCATCGGGAAGCAGTATTAGGTTACATTATAGGCCCCTTCAGGGCAAGTGATGGACCCCTCAGGAATCTCCTCTTTTCTCTCCCAACTCCCACACCGACTATGGCGTCTCCAGACTAACACTTTGCATCTTACTTTTGTAACGATGCCAGTTTTTGGGGGTTTTTTTCAAACTTTTTTGGGTGTCAGAAAAAAATTTTTTTCCATGGTTAAAAAAGATGTAAGTTTCCACAGCTCCAGCCAATCGATGGCCTCAGCGGTAGCGTGGAGAAACGAGGACTTCACCGTTGTAGGGAGCGTAGGCGCAGGAGTCGTTGGCGAACCAGCAGGTGATAATGATTCATTTGTTACTTTATAACAATCCCAGCCATTTCAAAACACATCTGAGAGTTATAGGGAATTCTTTTAAAAAGAGTTGTCCAGGGGGGCCAAAGCCTTATCCAGTCCTGCAGTGTTGTAACCTCATTCCGACACGGGCTCATGTGGTTTGGATTGCCTCAGGGTCTGTCCCCTCATGCTTGAGGGCTCATGTAAATCTACGCCAGCCCCCTTGTCGATCATAGTCGATGCCGAGACACAGAATGGGGTGGCTTCACTACCAAGATGAGCCAAACAGCCAGCCTCCTCCAAGGATATGACGGGCACAGACCGTCCACACATGGGACCTACTGTTGGAGCCAGGCCGGAGGTGGAGGTTAGGGTTATCACCTCCCTGACTCCCAGCAGTCTAACAGCTATGGTCTCCCACCAAGAGAAACACATGCAGTAAATATCAGACAGAGAAGTCCTACAACATTCAATATCAGATGAGGGATGGTTCTACCTGGAGGCTCACAGCAGATAAGGTATCAGATATCAGATACAAATTAGTGCTCCATACTTTACATAGAAAGGCTGGGGAGCGGGAGGCTGAGCTCCCACAATATACAGTCAATGACCCCTTCATTATGATACCCCCCCCCCCCCAATCTACCAGCTTTGGACTCCTTTGGCCTTCAGACCCGCAGCAGTTCACTCTGTTGTAGATTCCACCAGGTGATGAAATCGTTCTGCAGGAATTTCGGCCCCTGCGGACAGGAAGCTTCTTGTAGTTGCTGCAGATTAGATGGCGGTGCTGACATGTTCTGACCGGCTGACAGGAAGGGGTCAGTGATTCATGCTGCTTGCGCCAAATTCTGCCCTCCCATCACCAACAGAGATCTGTCTCCATCTGACCAGGAGATGTTTTCCCGCTGCTCAGTGATACAAGTTTTGCGCTCTTTTGCCCGCTGGAGTCTTTCTGTTTCTCTTAGACACAATGGCGCTGGAACTGGTCGTCCGCTGTTATACCATCCGTGCGGAGGAACGGCGAGTTGTGCGTTCGGACACGTTAGTTGGAGCTCCAGCGTTGTATTCAGCTGACTGTGCAGCCTGTTGGTCAGAACGATTCCTGACATCCTCCTCCGACCCCTTTCAGTGAGGAGTTGTTTCCGTCAGCAGGATCCCCTCTCGCTGGGCGTTTTCCTCGATCGCGTCATTCTCGGCATACTCTCCAACCGTTACATGAGAAACCCTGCCCCCTGTGGTTGGCGGTGAGACCCCGGCAAGTCTAGCCCTGATGACCGGCCTCGTTGGAAGTCGCTCCGATCACTGGATTTTCCATGGAAAACTTGTCATATAATTTAATGTCGTACTCCGGGCTCACGGGGAGAATTACCTACAGGAAGTCCCAATCGCGAGAGGGTCAGAGTCTAATAAAGTGGCCATGCGGTGTATATCTCCGTCTCCCCCCATAAATATGTACGACCAGCTGATTAATGACAGCGGTGGCTATAAACACTCTGCTTACCTCGTAGGTTGTTATGCAGAGTGCTGCTGTTGATCCCGGTGTACTCTCCGATCAGAGTCACATTACCTCCATGGCGAATAGTGATTTGGCGCGGACCAACCGCTAAGAAACTGAGCACAATGGACAAAAGCACTAAATTGACAAGAATGAAGATGAAGAAAGCCGCTTGGGAGTAGATGGAAGCCCCAACCAGACAGACTGACAGACAGAGCAGGAGCACCATGCTAGCGTAGAGGAAGCTGTAGCCATAACCCTGGGGTAGCGAGCGGAGAGGGTTGGTGGGGTCAGACGTGTCTGGAGGAGAAGGAGAGACGATGGGTTACCGGGCGGCTGACAAGAACATCATGAGGAAAAACAATGGGGTAGATCGGCGTTTCCCACCTCCAGTCCTCGGGGCCCCCCCCCAACAGGTCATGTTTTCAGGATATCCCATAGTAAGACCACCAGTGGTGATGTCTGAGGACCAACAACAATGACATCACCTGAGAGATCCTGAAAACATGACCTGTGGGGGTCACCGAGGACTGGAGATGGGAAACACTGGGGTAGAAGACGGAATGGAGGACAGAACTGACCTTTTCCAAAAATATCCAGCACCGCCTCCACCAGACCGAGGACGTAAACTCCACAAGCGCAAACATTGGCCAAGTAGAACATGAGGCCGATGCTCCCACCGAACTCCGGGCCAAGAGTCCTCGAGATCATAACTGGCTGAAGTCAAGGAAAAGAACAGACTCACTTACCATCCGCTTCTTCTCACTGGATACAGCAAGGTCCGGATAAGCTTACACCCCATGGACTGTTGGGAAGGGTTGACTCTCTATTCGGTAATCATAGAGCTCAATGTCTGTCTGCAGCTACTTACATCCCAAATAAGAACAATCCAAAGGATTACGGCAGCATCAGAATTTGGCCACTTTCCTCTGTAGCCATAGGTGGGGTACCAACATACTGACCCCACATGGTGTATATATTATATATACTAGACATCACACTGCAGCATATAAGGATACAGTAAGCTCCACCTCCTTGGACGGCACCGTTGGTAGATATGGCAGATACACTGAGTACCGTCAACCAGATGATGGCGTATGCTACTAACAGCATGAGAAGGGACTGCAGGAGTCCAGCGTGGCCCACCACGAACCCTGCGCGACAGAGAGACGACAGGATGAGACCGCGGAAGGAACAGACACGGCAGTCTGTTGGCCGCCATATTCAGTCATGCAGGGTTTAAAAATCATGGCTGAAAATCGTAATTGTGTGCCGATTCCATCCGATCTTGCTGGTTTTTGTACGGTCAAAAACACTGCATATTTGTGCACACAAAAAAATACACAGAAGAGACCATTTCCTGCGCAATCAGTGCATACTGAGCCTTCCTATGTACTTCAATGGCCTACGGCAGTACGTGATGCGCACCAAAGCAGGACATGTAGGTCTACACACCATCAAACATGGCGGGGAGAAGAGGACATCTGAACGAACACATCAAAATACATAGGCAACGTTCCCTGAGGATTGTGAACAAGCCCTATGACTGTACGCCTGTGCACAACAGTCAATCAAATATGCCCGTGCGCCTGTCCTGGGACCATCAGTCCGTCGGATATTCCCGTGCGCCTGTCCTGGGACCATCAGTCCGTCGGATATTCCCGTGCGCCTGTCCTGGGACCATCAGTCCGTCGGATATTCCCGTGCGCCTGTCCTGGGACCATCAGTCCGTCGGATATTCCCGTGCGCCTGTCCTGGGACCATCAGTCCGTCGGATATGCCCGTGCGCCTGTCCTGGGACCATCAGTCCGTCGGATATGCCCGTGCGCCTGTCCTGGGACCATCAGTCCGTCGGATATTCCCGTGCGCCTGTCCTGGGACCATCAGTCCGTCGGATATTCCCGTGCGCCTGTCCTGGGACCATCAGTCCGTCGGATATTCCCGTGCGCCTGTCCTGGGACCAGCAGTCCGTCGGATATGCCCGTGCGCCTGTCCTGGGACCAGCAGTCCGTCGGATATGCCCGTGCGCCTGTCCTGGGACCAGCAGTCCGTCGGATATGCCCGTGCGCCTGTCCTGGGACCAGCAGTCCGTCGGATATGCCCGTGCGCCTGTCCTGGGACCAGCAGTCCGTCGGATATGCCCGTGCGCCTGTCCTGGGACCATCAGTCCTTCGGATATGCCCGTGCGCCTGTCCTGGGACCATCAGTCCGTCGGATATGCCCGTGCGCCTGTCCTGGGACCATCAGTCCGTCGGATATGCCCGTGCGCCTGTCCTGGGACCATCAGTTCGTCGGATATGCCCGTGCGCCTGTCCTGGGACCATCAGTTCGTCGGATATGCCCGTGCGCCTGTCCTGGGACCATCAGTCCTTCGGATATGCCCGTGCGCCTGTCCTGGGACCATCAGTCCTTCGGATATGCCCGTGCGCCTGTCCTGGGACCATCAGTCCTTCGGATATGCCCGTGCGCCTGTCCTGAGACCATCAGTCCTTCGGATATGCCCGTGCGCCTGTCCTGGGACCATCATATATGCCCGTGCGTCTGTTCTGGGACTTTTGGTTCGTCGGATATACCCATGCGCCTGTTCTGGGACCTTTGGTCCGTCGGATATACCCGTGCGCCTGTCCTGGGACCATCAGATATGCCGTGCGCCTGTCCTGGGACTTTTGGTTCGTTGGATATACCCATGCGCCGGTCCTGGGACCTTTGGTCCGTCGGATATACCCGTGCGCCTGTCCTGGGACTTTTGGTCTGCCAGATATGCCCGTGCGCCTGTCCTGGGACTTTTGATCCTTTGGATATACCCATGCGCCTGTCCTGGGACCTTTGGTCCATCGGATATACCCATGCGTCTGTCCTGGGACCTTTGGTCCATCGGATATACCCATGCGTCTGTCCTGGGACCATCAGATATACCCGTGTGCCTGTCCTGGGACCATTGATCCGTCGGATATGCCTGTCCAGAGACCACCACATGAAGCAGAAGATTTCAATAGCAGTAAAATGGTTTTGATGCAGCGATCAGCCTGGTGACATCCCTAAAGAACTGGATAGACGTGTGAAGGAGGACAAAGGCGGCCATTGTGTGCAGCCACCGAGGTCTAGACAATGCAGACAGGCCTTCCCTAGAGGAAGATATGGAAGTCACAGGGCATAATATGCCATTTACACTGCAAGTTACCACGGCAAGATTGTATTAACCATATGCTGACCGGAGGCCCCACCCACTCACCGATCCTCATGAAGACCACAATACTGAACATAGAGAGGACCGTCGGGACAACAACTCCGAAGAACGTGGAGAGCTTGCGGGGTGCAGGGCCAGTGCCCACTGTGGTTGGCTCCACATCGCAGAGGGTGGAGTTTGGGGATCCCAGGGCCCCATCGGTTACGCTAAAGAGACGGTAGTGGAGGAGTGGAGAATTTTCTGAGGTCATCACTAGGGGGAGACAAAGAGTGTATACTATTAGTGAAGGTAGGACCGTACCCCTCCCATGTGCCCCCGTCACGGCACATCTCCCATGTGTCACATGGTAGTGGCACGGTACATCTCCCATGTGTCACATAGTCCTGGCACATCTCCCATGTCTCACATGGTGACGGCATGATATATCTGACATGCGTCACATGCGCCCCCGTGACGGTACATCTCCCATGCGTAAACCGTGACGGTACATCTCCCATGCGTAAACCGTGACGGTACATCTCCCATGCGTAAACCGTGACGGTACATCTCCCATGCGCCCCCGTGACGGTACATCTCCCATGCGTAAACCGTGACGGTACATCTCCCATGCGTAAACCGTGACGGTACATCTCCCATGCGTAAACCGTGACGGTACATCTCCCATGCGTAAACCGTGACGGTACATCTCCCATGCGTAAACCGTGACGGTACATCTCCCATGCGTAAACCGTGACGGTACATCTCCCATGCGTAAACCGTGACGGTACATCTCCCATGCGTAAACCGTGACGGTACATCTCCCATGCGCCCCCGTGACGGTACATCTCCCATGCGTAAACCGTGACGGTACATCTCCCATGCGTAAACCGTGACGGTACATCTCCCATGCGCCCCCGTGACGGTACATCTCCCATGCGCCCCCGTGACGGTACATCTCCCATGCGTAAACCGTGACGGTACATCTCCCATGCGTAAACCGTGACGGTACATCTCCCATGCGTAAACCGTGACGGTACATCTCCCATGCGTAAACCGTGACGGTACATCTCCCATGCGTAAACCGTGACGGTACATCTCCCATGCGTAAACCGTGACGGTACATCTCCCATGCGTAAACCGTGACGGTACATCTCCCATGCGTAAACCGTGACGGTACATCTCCCATGCGCCCCCGTGACGGTACATCTCCCATGCGTAAACCGTGACGGTACATCTCCCATGCGTAAACCGTGACGGTACATCTCCCATGCGCCCCCGTGACGGTACATCTCCCATGCGTAAACCGTGACGGTACATCTCCCATGCGTAAACCGTGACGGTACATCTCCCATGCGTAAACCGTGACGGTACATCTCCCATGCGTAAACCGTGACGGTACATCTCCCATGCGTAAACCGTGACGGTACATCTCCCATGCGTAAACCGTGACGGTACATCTCCCATGCGTAAACCGTGACGGTACATCTCCCATGCGTAAACCGTGACGGTACATCTCCCATGCGTTAACCGTGACGATACATCTCCCATGCGTAAACCGTGACGATACATCTCCCATATGTCACGCGTTTCCGTCACGGTACATGTCCCATGCGCCCCCATCACGGTACATCTCCCATGTGTCACATGTTCCCATCACGGTACATCTCCCATTCACCCCCATCACGGTACATCTCCCATGTGTCACATGTTCCCATCACGGTACATCTCTCATGTATCACATATACCCAGCAGTGTACAATACCTGTATCCACGTCACATATATCCTGTATACTCTCCTCCGTATCACACAATGTAGCTACATAACACCCAGTATACAGCTCTTCCTCATCAGCTGACATGTCATGTGACCGCTCCCTCCTTCTTATAGCAGGGGGAGTATACAGAGAGCGCATCCTCTGCACAGCCAGACACAATGAATCAATACAAACCCACAGACATCGATACAATGTATGCAACCCAGCAGCACGCAGGGATACTAGATATCTACAGCATATGTATACCCTACACACAGTGATACTAGATATCTACAGCATATATACAACCTACACACAGTGATACTAGATATCTACAGCATATGTATACCCTAGACACAGTGATACTAGATATCTACAGCATATATACACCCTACACATAGTGATACTAGATATCTACAGCATATATACACCCTACACATAGTGATACTAGATATCTACAGCATATATATACCCTAGACACAGTGATACTAGATATCTACAGCATATATACAACCTACACACAGTGATACTAGATATCTACAGCATAAATATACCCTACACACAGTGATACTAGATATCTACAGCATATATACAACCTACACACAGTGATACTAGATATCTACAGCATATATATATACCCTACACATAGGGATACTAGATATCTACAGTATATGTATACCCTACACACAGTAATACTAGATATCTACAGTATATACACCCTACACACAGTAATACTAGATATCTACAGTATATACACCCTACACACAGTGATACTAGATATCTACAGCATATATACAACCTACACACAGTGATACTAGATATCTACAGCATATATATACCCTACACATAGGGATACTAGATATCTACAGTATATGTATACCCTACACACAGTAATACTAGATATCTACAGCATATATACACCCTACACAGAGTGATACTAGATATCTACAGTATATACACCCTACACACAGTGATACTAGATATCTACAGCATATATATACCCTACACATAGGGATACTAGATATCTACAGTATATGTATACCCTACACACAGTAATACTAGATATCTACAGCATATATATACCCTAGACACAGTGATACTAGATATCTACAGTATATACACCCCGCACACAGTGATACTAGATATCTACAGTATATACAGCCTACACACAGTGATACTAGATATCTACAGTATATACACCCCGCACACAGTGATACTAGATATCTACAGTATATACACCCTTCACACAGTGATACTAGATATGTACAGTATATACACCCTACACACAGTGATACTAGATATCTACAGTATATACACCCTACACACAGTGATACTAGATATCTACAGTATATATACACCCTACACACAGTGATACTAGATGTCTACAGTATATACACCCTACACAGAGTGATACTAGATATCTACAGTATATACACCCTTCACACAGTGATACTAGATATCTACAGTATATACACCCTACACACAGTGATACTAGATATCTACAGTATATATACCCTAGACACAGTGATACTAGATATCTACAGTATATACACCCTACATACCGTGATACTAGATATCTACAGTATATACACCCTACACAGAGTGATACTAGATATCTACAGTATATACACCCTACACACAGTGATACTAGATATCTACAGCATATATATACCCTACACATAGGGATACTAGATATCTACAGTATATGTATACCCTACACACAGTAATACTAGATATCTACAGCATATATATACCCTAGACACAGTGATACTAGATATCTACAGTATATACACCCCGCACACAGTGATACTAGATATCTACAGTATATACAGCCTACACACAGTGATACTAGATATCTACAGTATATACACCCCGCACACAGTGATACTAGATATCTACAGTATATACACCCTTCACACAGTGATACTAGATATGTACAGTATATACACCCTACACACAGTGATACTAGATATCTACAGTATATACACCCTACACACAGTGATACTAGATATCTACAGTATATATACACCCTACACACAGTGATACTAGATGTCTACAGTATATACACCCTACACAGAGTGATACTAGATATCTACAGTATATACACCCTTCACACAGTGATACTAGATATCTACAGTATATACACCCTACACACAGTGATACTAGATATCTACAGTATATATACCCTAGACACAGTGATACTAGATATCTACAGTATATACAGCCTACACACAGTGATACTAGATGTCTACAGTATATATACCCTACACACAGTAATACTAGATATCTACAGTATATACACCCCGCACACAGTGATACTAGATATCTACAGCATATATATACCCTAGACACAGTGATACTAGATATCTACAGTATATACAGCCTACACACAGTAATACTAGATATCTACAGTATATACACCCTTCACACAGTGATACTAGATATCTACAGTATATACACCCTACACACAGTGATACTAGATATCTACAGTATATACACCCTGCACACAGTGATACTAGATGTCTACATTATATACACCCTACACAGAGTGATACTAGATGTCTACAGTATATACACCCTACACACAGTAATACAAGATATCTACAGTATATACACCCTGCAGACAGTGATACTAGATATCTACAGTATATACACCCTACACACAGTGATACTAGATATCTACAGTATATACACCCTACACACAGTAATACTAGATATCTACAGTATATACACCCTGCACACAGTGATACTAGATATCTACAGTATATACACCCTACACACAGTGATACTAGATATCTACAGCATATATATACCCTAGACACAGTGATACTAGATATCTACAGTATATACAGCCTACACACAGTGATACTAGATATCTACAGCATATATATACCCTAGACACAGTGATACTAGATATCTACAGTATATACACCCTTCACACAGTGATACTAGATATCTACAGTATATACACCCTACACACAGTGATACTAGATATCTACAGTATATACACCCTAAAGACAGTGATACTAGATATCTACAGTATATATACCCTACACACAGTGATACTAGATATCTACAGTATATACACCGTACACACAGTGATACTAGATGTCTACAGTATATACACCCTACACACAGTGATACTAGATATCTACAGCATATATATACCCTAGACACAGTGATACTAGATATCTACAGTATATACAGCCTACACACAGTAATACTAGATATCTACAGTATATACACCCTACACACAGTGATACTAGATATCTACAGTATATACACCCTACACACAGTGATACTAGATATCTACAGTATATACACCCTACACACAGTGATACTAGATATCTACAGTATATACACCCCGCACACAGTGATACTAGATATCTACAGTATATACACCCCGCAGACAGTGATACTAGATATCTACAGTATATACACCCTACACAGAGTGATACTAGATATCTACAGTATAGACACCCTACACACAGTGATACTAGATGTCTACAGTATATACACCCTACACAGAGTGATACTAGATATCTACAGTATATACACCCTACACACAGTGATACTAGATATCTACAGTATATACACCCTACACAGAGTGATACTAGATGTCAACAGTATATACACCCTACACAGAGTGATACTAGATATCTACAGTATATACACCCTACACACAGTGATACTAGATATCTACAGTATATATACCCTACACACAGTAATACTAGATATCTACAGTATATACACCCCGCACACAGTGATACTAGATGTCTACAGTATATACACCCTACACACAGTGATACTAGATATCTACAGTATATACACCCTAAACACAGTGATACTAGATATCTACAGTATATACACCCTACACACAGTGATACTAGATATCTACAGTATATACACCCTACACACAGTAATACTAGATATCTACAGTATATACACCCTAAACACAGTGATACTAGATATCTACAGTATATACACCCTAAACACAGTGATACTAGATGTCTACAGTATATACACCCTACACAGAGTGATACTAGATATCTACAGTATATACACCCTACACACAGTGATACTAGATATCTACAGTATATACACCCTACACAGAGTGATACTAGATGTCAACAGTATATACACCCTACACAGAGTGATACTAGATATCTACAGTATATACACCCTACACACAGTGATACTAGATATCTACAGTGTATATATACCCTACACACAGTAATACTAGATATCTACAGTATATACACCCCGCACACAGTGATACTAGATGTCTACAGTATATACACCCTGCAGACAGTGATACTAGATATCTACAGTATATACACCCTACACACAGTAATACTAGATATCTACAGTATATACACCCTACACACAGTAATACTAGATATCTACAGTATATACACCCTGCAGACAGTGATACTAGATATCTACAGTATATACACCCTACACACAGTAATACTAGATATCTACAGTATATACACCCTGCAGACAGTGATACTAGATATCTACAGTATATACACCCTACACACAGTGATACTAGATATGTACAGTATATACACCCTACACACAGTTATACTAGATATCTACAGTATATACACCCTACACAGAGTGATACTAGATATCTACAGTATATACACCCTACACACAGTGATACTAGATGTCTACAGTATATACACCCTACACACAGTGATACTAGATATCTACAGTATATACACCCCGCACACAGTGATACTAGATATCTACAGTATATACACCCTACACACAGTGATACTAGATATCTACAGTATATACACCCTACACACAGTGATACTAGATATCTACAGTATATACACCCTACACACAGTGATACTAGATATCTACAGTATATATACCCTACACACAGTAATACTAGATGTCTACAGTATATACACCCTACACACAGTGATACTAGATATCTACAGCATATATATACCCTAGACACAGTGATACTAGATATCTACAGTATATACAGCCTACACACAGTGATACTAGATATCTACAGCATATATATACCCTAGACACAGTGATACTACATATCTACAGTATATACACCCTTCACACAGTGATACTAGATATCTACAGTATATACACCCTACACACAGTGATACTAGATATCTACAGTATATACACCCTAAACACAGTGATACTAGATATCTACAGTATATATACCCTACACACAGTGATACTAGATATCTACAGTATATACACCCTACACACAGTGATACTAGATGTCTACAGTATATACACCCTACACACAGTGATACTAGATATCTACAGCATATATATACCCTAGACACAGTGATACTAGATATCTACAGTATATACAGCCTACACACAGTAATACTAGAAATCTACAGTATATACACCCTACACACAGTGATACTAGATATCTACAGTATATACACCCTACACAGAGTGATACTAGATATCTACAGTATATACACCCTACACAGAGTGATACTAGATATCTACAGTATATACACCCTACACACAGTGATACTAGATATCTACAGTATATACACCCTTCACACAGTGATACTAGATATCTACAGTATATACACCCTACACACAGTGATACTAGATATCTACAGTATATACACCCTACACACAGTGATACTAGATATCTACAGTATATACACCCTACACACAGTGATACTAGATATCTACAGTATATACACCCCGCACACAGTGATACTAGATATCTACAGTATATACACCCCGCAGACAGTGATACTAGATATCTACAGTATATACACCCTACACAGAGTGATACTAGATATCTACAGTATAGACACCCTACACACAGTGATACTAGATGTCTACAGTATATACACCCTACACAGAGTGATACTAGATATCTACAGTATATACACCCTACACACAGTGATACTAGATATCTACAGTATATACACCCTACACAGAGTAATACTAGATGTCAACAGTATATACACCCTACACAGAGTGATACTAGATATCTACAGTATATACACCCTACACACAGTGATACTAGATATCTACAGTATATACACCCTACACACAGTGATACTAGATATCTACAGTATATATACCATACACACAGTAATACTAGATATCTACAGTATATACACCCCGCACACAGTGATACTAGATGTCTACAGTATATACACCCTACACACAGTGATACTAGATATCTACAGTATATACACCCTAAACACAGTGATACTAGATATCTACAGTATATATACCCTACACACAGTAATACTAGATATCTACAGTATATACACCCTACACACAGTGATACTAGATATCTACAGTATATACACCCTACACACAGTAATACTAGATATCTACAGTATATACACCCTGCAGACAGTGATACTAGATATCTACAGTATATACACCCTACACACAGTGATACTAGATATCTACAGTATATACACCCTACACACAGTGATACTAGATATCTACAGTATATACACCCTACATACCGTGATACTAGATGTCTACAGTATATACACCCTACACAGAGTGATACTAGATATCTACAGTATATACACCCTACACAGTGATACTAGATATCTACAGTATATACACCCTGCAGACAGTGATACTAGATATCTACAGTATATATATACCCTACACACAGTGATACTAGATATCTACAGTATATACACCCTACACACAGTTATACTAGATATCTACAGTATATATCCCCTACACACAGTAATACTAGATATCTACAGTATATACACCCCGCACACAGTGATACTAGATATCTACAGTATATACACCCTACACACAGTGATACTAGATATCTACAGTATATACAGCCTACACACAGTGATACTAGATGTCTACAGTATATACACCCTACACAGAGTGATACTAGATATCTACAGTATATACACCCTACACAGTGATACTAGATATCTACAGTATATACACCCTGCAGACAGTGATACTAGATATCTACAGTATATATATACCCTACACACAGTGATACTAGATATCTACAGTATATACACCCTACACACAGTTATACTAGATATCTACAGTATATACACCCTACACACAGTAATACTAGATATCTACAGTATATACACCCCGCACACAGTGATACTAGATATCTACAGTATATACACCCTACACACAGTTATACTAGATATCTACAGTATATACACCCTACACACAGTTATACTAGATATCTACAGTATATATCCCCTACACACAGTAATACTAGATATCTACAGTATATACACCCCGCACACAGTGATACTAGATATCTACAGTATATACACCCTACACACAGTGATACTAGATATCTACAGTATATACAGCCTACACACAGTGATACTAGATGTCTACAGTATATACACCCTACACAGAGTGATACTAGATATCTACAGTATATACACCCTACACAGTGATACTAGATATCTACAGTATATACACCCTGCAGACAGTGATACTAGATATCTACAGTATATATATACCCTACACACAGTGATACTAGATATCTACAGTATATACACCCTACACACAGTTATACTAGATATCTACAGTATATATCCCCTACACACAGTAATACTAGATATCTACAGTATATACACCCCGCACACAGTGATACTAGATATCTACAGTATATACACCCTACACACAGTGATACTAGATATCTACAGTATATACACCCTACATACCGTGATACTAGATGTCTACAGTATATACACCCTACACAGAGTGATACTAGATATCTACAGTATATACACCCTACACAGTGATACTAGATATCTACAGTATATACACCCTGCAGACAGTGATACTAGATATCTACAGTATATATATACCCTACACACAGTGATACTAGATATCTACAGTATATACACCCTACACACAGTTATACTAGATATCTACAGTATATACACCCTACACACAGTAATACTAGATATCTACAGTATATACACCCCGCACACAGTGATACTAGATATCTACAGTATATACACCCTACACACAGTGATACTAGATATCTACAGTATATACAGCCTACACACAGTGATACTAGATATCTACAGTATATACACCCTACACACAGTAATACTAGATATCTACAGTATATACACCCTACACACAGTGATACTAGATATCTACAGTATATACACCCTGCAGACAGTGATACTAGATATCTACAGTATATACACCCTACACACAGTGATACTAGATGTGTACAGTATATACACCCTACACAGAGTGATACTAGATATCTACAGTATATACACCCTACACACAGTGATACTAGATATCTACAGTATATACACCCTACACAGAGTGATACTAGATGTCAACAGTATATACACCCTACACAGAGTGATACTAGATATCTACAGTATATACACCCTACACACAGTGATACTAGATATCTACAGTATATACACCCCGCACACAGTGATACTAGATATCTAGAGTATATACACCCTACACACAGTGATACTAGATATCTACAGTATATACACCCTAAACACAGTGATACTAGATATCTACAGTATATACACCCTAAACACAGTGATACTAGATATCTACAGTATATATACCCTACACACAGTAATACTAGATATCTACAGTATATACACCCTACACACAGTGATACTAGATGTCTACAGTATATACACCCTACACACAGTGATACTAGATATCTACAGTATATACAACCTACACACAGTGATACTAGATATCTACAGTATATACACCCTACACACAGTGATACTAGATATCTACAGTATATACACCCTACACACAGTGATACTAGATATCTACAGTATATGTATACCCTACACACAGTAATACTAGATATCTACAGTATATACACCCTACACAGAGTGATACTAGATATCTACAGTATATACACCCTACACACAGTAATACTAGATATCTACAGTATATACACCCTGCACACAGTGATACTAGATATATACAGTATATACACCCTACACACAGTGATACTAGATATGTACAGTATATACACCCTACACACAGTGATACTAGATATCTACAGCATATATATACCCTAGACACAGTGATACTAGATATCTACAGTATATACAGCCTACACACAGTGATACTAGATAGCTACAGCATATATATACCCTAGACACAGTGATACTACATATCTACAGTATATACACCCTTCACACAGTGATACTAGATATCTACAGTATATACACCCTACACACAGTGATACTAGATATCTACAGTATATACACCCTAAACACAGTGATACTAGATATCTACAGTATATATACCCTACACACAGTGATACTAGATATCTACAGTATATACACCCTACACACAGTGATACTAGATGTCTACAGTATATAAACCCTACACACAGTGATACTAGATATCTACAGCATATATATACCCTAGACACAGTGATACTAGATATCTACAGTATATACAGCCTACACACAGTAATACTAGATATCTACAGTATATACACCCTACACACAGTGATACTAGATATCTACAGTATATACACCCTACACAGAGTGATACTAGATATCTACAGTATATACACCCTACACAGAGTGATACTAGATATCTACAGTATATACACCCTACACACAGTGATACTAGATATCTACAGTATATACACCCTTCACACAGTGATACTAGATATCTACAGTATATACACCCTAAACACAGTGATACTAGATATCTACAGTATATACACCCTAAACACAGTGATACTAGATATCTACAGTATATATACCCTACACACAGTAATACTAGATATCTACAGTATATACACCCTACACACAGTGATACTAGATGTCTACAGTATATACACCCTACACACAGTGATACTAGATATCTACAGTATATACACCCTACACACAGTAATACTAGATATCTACAGTATATACACCCTGCAGACAGTGATACTAGATATCTACAGTATATACACCCTACACACAGTAATACTAGATATCTACAGTATTTACACCCTACACACAGTGATACTAGATATCTACAGTATATACACCCTACACACAGTGATACTAGATATCTACAGTATATACACCCTACACACAGTAATACTAGATATCTACAGTATATACACCCTACACACAGTGATACTAGATATCTACAGTATATACACCCTACACACAGTGATACTAGATATCTACAGTATATACACCCTACATACCGTGATACTAGATGTCTACAGTATATACACCCTACACAGAGTGATACTAGATATCTACAGTATATACACCCTACACAGTGATACTAGATATCTACAGTATATACACCCTGCAGACAGTGATACTAGATATCTACAGTATATATATACCCTACACACAGTGATACTAGATATCTACAGTATATACACCCTACACACAGTTATACTAGATATCTACAGTATATATCCCCTACACACAGTAATACTAGATATCTACAGTATATACACCCCGCACACAGTGATACTAGATATCTACAGTATATACACCCTACACACAGTGATACTAGATATCTACAGTATATACAGCCTACACACAGTGATACTAGATGTCTACAGTATATACACCCTACACAGAGTGATACTAGATATCTACAGTATATACACCCTACACAGTGATACTAGATATCTACAGTATATACACCCTGCAGACAGTGATACTAGATATCTACAGTATATATATACCCTACACACAGTGATACTAGATATCTACAGTATATACACCCTACACAGAGTGATACTAGATATCTACAGTATATATACCCTACACACAGTGATACTAGATATCTACAGTATATACACACTACACACAGTTATACTAGATATCTACAGTATATACACCCTACACACAGTAATACTAGATATCTACAGTATATACACCCCGCACACAGTGATACTAGATATCTACAGTATATACACCCTACACACAGTTATACTAGATATCTACAGTATATACACCCTACACACAGTTATACTAGATATCTACAGTATATATCCCCTACACACAGTAATACTAGATATCTACAGTATATACACCCCGCACACAGTGATACTAGATATCTACAGTATATACACCCTACACACAGTGATACTAGATATCTACAGTATATACAGCCTACACACAGTGATACTAGATGTCTACAGTATATACACCCTACACAGAGTGATACTAGATATCTACAGTATATACACCCTACACAGTGATACTAGATATCTACAGTATATACACCCTGCAGACAGTGATACTAGATATCTACAGTATATATATACCCTACACACAGTGATACTAGATATCTACAGTATATACACCCTACACACAGTTATACTAGATATCTACAGTATATATCCCCTACACACAGTAATACTAGATATCTACAGTATATACACCCCGCACACAGTGATACTAGATATCTACAGTATATACACCCTACACACAGTGATACTAGATATCTACAGTATATACACCCTACATACCGTGATACTAGATGTCTACAGTATATACACCCTACACAGAGTGATACTAGATATCTACAGTATATACACCCTACACAGTGATACTAGATATCTACAGTATATACACCCTGCAGACAGTGATACTAGATATCTACAGTATATATATACCCTACACACAGTGATACTAGATATCTACAGTATATACACCCTACACACAGTTATACTAGATATCTACAGTATATACACCCTACACACAGTAATACTAGATATCTACAGTATATACACCCCGCACACAGTGATACTAGATATCTACAGTATATACACCCTACACACAGTGATACTAGATATCTACAGTATATGCAGCCTACACACAGTGATACTAGATATCTACAGTATATACACCCTACACACAGTAATACTAGATATCTACAGTATATACACCCTACACACAGTGATACTAGATATCTACAGTATATACACCCTGCAGACAGTGATACTAGATATCTACAGTATATACACCCTACACACAGTGATACTAGATGTGTACAGTATATACACCCTACACAGAGTGATACTAGATATCTACAGTATATACACCCTACACACAGTGATACTAGATATCTACAGTATATACACCCTACACAGAGTGATACTAGATGTCAACAGTATATACACCCTACACAGAGTGATACTAGATATCTACAGTATATACACCCTACACACAGTGATACTAGATATCTACAGTATATACACCCCGCACACAGTGATACTAGATATCTAGAGTATATACACCCTACACACAGTGATACTAGATATCTACAGTATATACACCCTACACACAGTAATACTAGATATCTACAGTATATACACCCTACACACAGTGATACTAGATATCTACAGTATATACACCCTACACACAGTAATACTAGATATCTACAGTATATACACCCTGCAGACAGTGATACTAGATATCTACAGTATATACACCCTACACACAGTGATACTAGATATCTACAGTATATACACCCTACACACAGTGATACTAGATATCTACAGTATATACACCCTACATACCGTGATACTAGATGTCTACAGTATATACACCCTACACAGAGTGATACTAGATATCTACAGTATATACACCCTACACAGTGATACTAGATATCTACAGTATATACACCCTGCAGACAGTGATACTAGATATCTACAGTATATATATACCCTACACACAGTGATACTAGATATCTACAGTATATACACCCTACACACAGTTATACTAGATATCTACAGTATATATCCCCTACACACAGTAATACTAGATATCTACAGTATATACACCCCGCACACAGTGATACTAGATATCTACAGTATATACACCCTACACACAGTGATACTAGATATCTACAGTATATACAGCCTACACACAGTGATACTAGATGTCTACAGTATATACACCCTACACAGAGTGATACTAGATATCTACAGTATATACACCCTACACAGTGATACTAGATATCTACAGTATATACACCCTGCAGACAGTGATACTAGATATCTACAGTATATATATACCCTACACACAGTGATACTAGATATCTACAGTATATACACCCTACACACAGTTATACTAGATATCTACAGTATATATCCCCTACACACAGTAATACTAGATATCTACAGTATATACACCCCGCACACAGTGATACTAGATATCTACAGTATATACACCCTACACACAGTGATACTAGATATCTACAGTATATACACCCTACATACCGTGATACTAGATGTCTACAGTATATACACCCTACACAGAGTGATACTAGATATCTACAGTATATACACCCTACACAGTGATACTAGATATCTACAGTATATACACCCTGCAGACAGTGATACTAGATATCTACAGTATATATATACCCTACACACAGTGATACTAGATATCTACAGTATATACACCCTACACACAGTTATACTAGATATCTACAGTATATACACCCTACACACAGTAATACTAGATATCTACAGTATATACACCCCGCACACAGTGATACTAGATATCTACAGTATATACACCCTACACACAGTGATACTAGATATCTACAGTATATACAGCCTACACACAGTGATACTAGATATCTACAGTATATACACCCTACACACAGTAATACTAGATATCTACAGTATATACACCCTACACACAGTGATACTAGATATCTACAGTATATACACCCTGCAGACAGTGATACTAGATATCTACAGTATATACACCCTACACACAGTGATACTAGATGTGTACAGTATATACACCCTACACAGAGTGATACTAGATATCTACAGTATATACACCCTACACACAGTGATACTAGATATCTACAGTATATACACCCTACACAGAGTGATACTAGATGTCAACAGTATATACACCCTACACAGAGTGATACTAGATATCTACAGTATATACACCCTACACACAGTGATACTAGATATCTACAGTATATACACCCCGCACACAGTGATACTAGATATCTAGAGTATATACACCCTACACACAGTGATACTAGATATCTACAGTATATACACCCTAAACACAGTGATACTAGATATCTACAGTATATACACCCTAAACACAGTGATACTAGATATCTACAGTATATATACCCTACACACAGTAATACTAGATATCTACAGTATATACACCCTACACACAGTGATACTAGATGTCTACAGTATATACACCCTACACACAGTGATACTAGATATCTACAGTATATACAACCTACACACAGTGATACTAGATATCTACAGTATATACACCCTACACACAGTGATACTAGATATCTACAGTATATACACCCTACACACAGTGATACTAGATATCTACAGTATATGTATACCCTACACACAGTAATACTAGATATCTACAGTATATACACCCTACACAGAGTGATACTAGATATCTACAGTATATACACCCTACACACAGTAATACTAGATATCTACAGTATATACACCCTGCACACAGTGATACTAGATATATACAGTATATACACCCTACACACAGTGATACTAGATATGTACAGTATATACACCCTACACACAGTGATACTAGATATCTACAGCATATATATACCCTAGACACAGTGATACTAGATATCTACAGTATATACAGCCTACACACAG
Organism: Eleutherodactylus coqui; assembly: GCF_035609145.1. Lineage (NCBI taxonomy): Eukaryota > Metazoa > Chordata > Amphibia > Anura > Eleutherodactylidae > Eleutherodactylus > Eleutherodactylus coqui. The sequence goes on from NC_089838.1 coordinate 343,291,548, forward strand.
TGATACTAGATATCTACAGCATATATATACCCTAGACACAGTGATACTACATATCTACAGTATATACACCCTTCACACAGTGATACTAGATATCTACAGTATATACACCCTACACACAGTGATACTAGATATCTACAGTATATACACCCTAAACACAGTGATACTAGATATCTACAGTATATATACCCTACACACAGTGATACTAGATATCTACAGTATATACACCCTACACACAGTGATACTAGATGTCTACAGTATATAAACCCTACACACAGTGATACTAGATATCTACAGCATATATATACCCTAGACACAGTGATACTAGATATCTACAGTATATACAGCCTACACACAGTAATACTAGATATCTACAGTATATACACCCTACACACAGTGATACTAGATATCTACAGTATATACACCCTACACAGAGTGATACTAGATATCTACAGTATATACACCCTACACAGAGTGATACTAGATATCTACAGTATATACACCCTACACACAGTGATACTAGATATCTACAGTATATACACCCTTCACACAGTGATACTAGATATCTACAGTATATACACCCTAAACACAGTGATACTAGATATCTACAGTATATACACCCTAAACACAGTGATACTAGATATCTACAGTATATATACCCTACACACAGTAATACTAGATATCTACAGTATATACACCCTACACACAGTGATACTAGATGTCTACAGTATATACACCCTACACACAGTGATACTAGATATCTACAGTATATACACCCTACACACAGTAATACTAGATATCTACAGTATATACACCCTGCAGACAGTGATACTAGATATCTACAGTATATACACCCTACACACAGTAATACTAGATATCTACAGTATTTACACCCTACACACAGTGATACTAGATATCTACAGTATATACACCCTACACACAGTGATACTAGATATCTACAGTATATACACCCTACACACAGTAATACTAGATATCTACAGTATATACACCCTACACACAGTGATACTAGATATCTACAGTATATACACCCTACACACAGTGATACTAGATATCTACAGTATATACACCCTACATACCGTGATACTAGATGTCTACAGTATATACACCCTACACAGAGTGATACTAGATATCTACAGTATATACACCCTACACAGTGATACTAGATATCTACAGTATATACACCCTGCAGACAGTGATACTAGATATCTACAGTATATATATACCCTACACACAGTGATACTAGATATCTACAGTATATACACCCTACACACAGTTATACTAGATATCTACAGTATATATCCCCTACACACAGTAATACTAGATATCTACAGTATATACACCCCGCACACAGTGATACTAGATATCTACAGTATATACACCCTACACACAGTGATACTAGATATCTACAGTATATACAGCCTACACACAGTGATACTAGATGTCTACAGTATATACACCCTACACAGAGTGATACTAGATATCTACAGTATATACACCCTACACAGTGATACTAGATATCTACAGTATATACACCCTGCAGACAGTGATACTAGATATCTACAGTATATATATACCCTACACACAGTGATACTAGATATCTACAGTATATACACCCTACACACAGTTATACTAGATATCTACAGTATATACACCCTACACACAGTAATACTAGATATCTACAGTATATACACCCCGCACACAGTGATACTAGATATCTACAGTATATACACCCTACACACAGTTATACTAGATATCTACAGTATATACACCCTACACACAGTTATACTAGATATCTACAGTATATATCCCCTACACACAGTAATACTAGATATCTACAGTATATACACCCCGCACACAGTGATACTAGATATCTACAGTATATACACCCTACACACAGTGATACTAGATATCTACAGTATATACAGCCTACACACAGTGATACTAGATGTCTACAGTATATACACCCTACACAGAGTGATACTAGATATCTACAGTATATACACCCTACACAGTGATACTAGATATCTACAGTATATACACCCTGCAGACAGTGATACTAGATATCTACAGTATATATATACCCTACACACAGTGATACTAGATATCTACAGTATATACACCCTACACACAGTTATACTAGATATCTACAGTATATATCCCCTACACACAGTAATACTAGATATCTACAGTATATACACCCCGCACACAGTGATACTAGATATCTACAGTATATACACCCTACACACAGTGATACTAGATATCTACAGTATATACACCCTACATACCGTGATACTAGATGTCTACAGTATATACACCCTACACAGAGTGATACTAGATATCTACAGTATATACACCCTACACAGTGATACTAGATATCTACAGTATATACACCCTGCAGACAGTGATACTAGATATCTACAGTATATATATACCCTACACACAGTGATACTAGATATCTACAGTATATACACCCTACACACAGTTATACTAGATATCTACAGTATATACACCCTACACACAGTAATACTAGATATCTACAGTATATACACCCCGCACACAGTGATACTAGATATCTACAGTATATACACCCTACACACAGTGATACTAGATATCTACAGTATATGCAGCCTACACACAGTGATACTAGATATCTACAGTATATACACCCTACACACAGTAATACTAGATATCTACAGTATATACACCCTACACACAGTGATACTAGATATCTACAGTATAGACACCCTGCAGACAGTGATACTAGATATCTACAGTATATACACCCTACACACAGTGATACTAGATGTGTACAGTATATACACCCTACACAGAGTGATACTAGATATCTACAGTATATACACCCTACACACAGTGATACTAGATATCTACAGTATATACACCCTACACAGAGTGATACTAGATGTCAACAGTATATACACCCTACACAGAGTGATACTAGATATCTACAGTATATACACCCTACACACAGTGATACTAGATATCTACAGTATATACACCCCGCACACAGTGATACTAGATATCTAGAGTATATACACCCTACACACAGTGATACTAGATATCTACAGTATATACACCCTAAACACAGTGATACTAGATATCTACAGTATATACACCCTAAACACAGTGATACTAGATATCTACAGTATATATACCCTACACACAGTAATACTAGATATCTACAGTATATACACCCTACACACAGTGATACTAGATATCTACAGTATATACACCCTAAACACAGTGATACTAGATATCTACAGTATATATACCCTACACACAGTGATACTAGATATCTACAGTATATACACCCTACACACAGTGATACTAGATGTCTACAGTATATACACCCTACACACAGTGATACTAGATATCTACAGCATATATATACCCTAGACACAGTGATACTAGATATCTACAGTATATACAGCCTACACACAGTAATACTAGATATCTACAGTATATACACCCTACACACAGTGATACTAGATATCTACAGTATATACACCCTACACAGAGTGATACTAGATATCTACAGTATATACACCCTACACAGAGTGATACTAGATATCTACAGTATATACACCCTACACACAGTGATACTAGATATCTACAGTATATACACCCTTCACACAGTGATACTAGATATCTACAGTATATACACCCTACACACAGTGATACTAGATATCTACAGTATATACACCCTACACACAGTGATACTAGATATCTACAGTATATACACCCTACACACAGTGATACTAGATATCTACAGTATATACACCCTACACACAGTGATACTAGATATCTACAGTATATACACCCCGCACACAGTGATACTAGATATCTACAGTATATACACCCCGCAGACAGTGATACTAGATATCTACAGTATATACACCCTACACAGAGTGATACTAGATATCTACAGTATAGACACCCTACACACAGTGATACTAGATATCTACAGTATATACACCCTACACAGAGTGATACTAGATGTCAACAGTATATACACCCTACACAGAGTGATACTAGATATCTACAGTATATACACCCTACACACAGTGATACTAGATATCTACAGTATATACACCCTACACACAGTGATACTAGATATCTACAGTATATATACCATACACACAGTAATACTAGATATCTACAGTATATACACCCCGCACACAGTGATACTAGATGTCTACAGTATATACACCCTACACACAGTGATACTAGATATCTACAGTATATACACCCTAAACACAGTGATACTAGATATCTACAGTATATATACCCTACACACAGTAATACTAGATATCTACAGTATATACACCCTACACACAGTGATACTAGATATCTACAGTATATACACCCTACACACAGTAATACTAGATATCTACAGTATATACACCCTGCAGACAGTGATACTAGATATCTACAGTATATACACCCTACACACAGTAATACTAGATATCTACAGTATATACACCCTACACACAGTGATACTAGATATCTACAGTATATACACCCTACACACAGTGATACTAGATATCTACAGTATATACACCCTACACACAGTAATACTAGATATCTACAGTATATACACCCTACACACAGTGATACTAGATATCTACAGTATATACACCCTACATACCGTGATACTAGATGTCTACAGTATATACACCCTACACAGAGTGATACTAGATATCTACAGTATATACACCCTACACAGTGATACTAGATATCTACAGTATATACACCCTGCAGACAGTGATACTAGATATCTACAGTATATATATACCCTACACACAGTGATACTAGATATCTACAGTATATACACCCTACACACAGTTATACTAGATATCTACAGTATATATCCCCTACACACAGTAATACTAGATATCTACAGTATATACACCCCGCACACAGTGATACTAGATATCTACAGTATATACACCCTACACACAGTGATACTAGATATCTACAGTATATACAGCCTACACACAGTGATACTAGATATCTACAGTATATACACCCTACACACAGTAATACTAGATATCTACAGTATATACACCCTACACACAGTGATACTAGATATCTACAGTATATACACCCTGCAGACAGTGATACTAGATATCTACAGTATATACACCCTACACACAGTGATACTAGATGTGTACAGTATATACACCCTACACAGAGTGATACTAGATATCTACAGTATATACACCCTACACACAGTGATACTAGATATCTACAGTATATACACCCTACACAGAGTGATACTAGATGTCAACAGTATATACACCCTACACAGAGTGATACTAGATATCTACAGTATATACACCCTACACACAGTGATACTAGATATCTACAGTATATACACCCCGCACACAGTGATACTAGATATCTAGAGTATATACACCCTACACACAGTGATACTAGATATCTACAGTATATACACCCTAAACACAGTGATACTAGATATCTACAGTATATACACCCTAAACACAGTGATACTAGATATCTACAGTATATATACCCTACACACAGTAATACTAGATATCTACAGTATATACACCCTACACACAGTGATACTAGATGTCTACAGTATATACACCCTACACACAGTGATACTAGATATCTACAGCATATATATACCCTAGACACAGTGATACTAGATATCTACAGTATATACAGCCTACACACAGTAATACTAGATATCTACAGTATATACACCCTACACACAGTGATACTGGATGTCTACAGTATATACACCCTACACACAGTGATACTAGATATCTACAGCATATATATACCCTAGACACAGTGATACTAGATATCTACAGTATATACAGCCTACACACAGTGATACTAGATATCTAGAGTATATACACCCTACACACAGTGATACTAGATATCTACAGTATATACACCCTAAACACAGTGATACTAGATATCTACAGTATATACACCCTAAACACAGTGATACTAGATATCTACAGTATATATACCCTACACACAGTAATACTAGATATCTACAGTATATACACCCTACACACAGTGATACTAGATGTCTACAGTATATACACCCTACACACAGTGATACTACATATCTACAGTATATACACCCTTCACACAGTGATACTAGATATCTACAGTATATACACCCTACACACAGTGATACTAGATATCTACAGTATATACACCCTAAACACAGTGATACTAGATATCTACAGTATATATACCCTACACACAGTGATACTAGATATCTACAGTATATACACCCTACACACAGTGATACTAGATGTCTACAGTATATAAACCCTACACACAGTGATACTAGATATCTACAGCATATATATACCCTAGACACAGTGATACTAGATATCTACAGTATATACAGCCTACACACAGTAATACTAGATATCTACAGTATATACACCCTACACACAGTGATACTAGATATCTACAGTATATACACCCTACACAGAGTGATACTAGATATCTACAGTATATACACCCTACACAGAGTGATACTAGATATCTACAGTATATACACCCTACACACAGTGATACTAGATATCTACAGTATATACACCCTTCACACAGTGATACTAGATATCTACAGTATATACACCCTAAACACAGTGATACTAGATATCTACAGTATATACACCCTAAACACAGTGATACTAGATATCTACAGTATATATACCCTACACACAGTAATACTAGATATCTACAGTATATACACCCTACACACAGTGATACTAGATGTCTACAGTATATACACCCTACACACAGTGATACTAGATATCTACAGTATATACACCCTAAACACAGTGATACTAGATATCTACAGTATATACACCCTACACACAGTGATACTAGATATCTACAGTATATACACCCTAAACACAGTGATACTAGATATCTACAGTATATACACCCTACACACAGTAATACTAGATATCTACAGTATATACACCCTGCAGACAGTGATACTAGATATCTACAGTATATACACCCTACACACAGTAATACTAGATATCTACAGTATATACACCCTACACACAGTGATACTAGATATCTACAGTATATACACCCTACACACAGTGATACTAGATATCTACAGTATATACACCCTACACACAGTAATACTAGATATCTACAGTATATACACCCTACACACAGTGATACTAGATATCTACAGTATATACACCCTACATACCGTGATACTAGATGTCTACAGTATATACACCCTACACAGAGTGATACTAGATATCTACAGTATATACACCCTACACAGTGATACTAGATATCTACAGTATATACACCCTGCAGACAGTGATACTAGATATCTACAGTATATATATACCCTACACACAGTGATACTAGATATCTACAGTATATACACCCTACACACAGTTATACTAGATATCTACAGTATATATCCCCTACACACAGTAATACTAGATATCTACAGTATATACACCCCGCACACAGTGATACTAGATATCTACAGTATATACACCCTACACACAGTGATACTAGATATCTACAGTATATACAGCCTACACACAGTGATACTAGATGTCTACAGTATATACACCCTACACAGAGTGATACTAGATATCTACAGTATATACACCCTACACAGTGATACTAGATATCTACAGTATATACACCCTGCAGACAGTGATACTAGATATCTACAGTATATATATACCCTACACACAGTGATACTAGATATCTACAGTATATACACCCTACACACAGTTATACTAGATATCTACAGTATATACACCCTACACACAGTAATACTAGATATCTACAGTATATACACCCCGCACACAGTGATACTAGATATCTACAGTATATACACCCTACACACAGTTATACTAGATATCTACAGTATATACACCCTACACACAGTTATACTAGATATCTACAGTATATACACCCTACACACAGTAATACTAGATATCTACAGTATATACACCCTACACACAGTGATACTAGATATCTACAGTATATACACCCTGCAGACAGTGATACTAGATATCTACAGTATATACACCCTACACACAGTGATACTAGATGTGTACAGTATATACACCCTACACAGAGTGATACTAGATATCTACAGTATATACACCCTACACACAGTGATACTAGATATCTACAGTATATACACCCTACACAGAGTGATACTAGATGTCAACAGTATATACACCCTACACAGAGTGATACTAGATATCTACAGTATATACACCCTACACACAGTGATACTAGATATCTACAGTATATACACCCCGCACACAGTGATACTAGATATCTAGAGTATATACACCCTACACACAGTGATACTAGATATCTACAGTATATACACCCTAAACACAGTGATACTAGATATCTACAGTATATACACCCTAAACACAGTGATACTAGATATCTACAGTATATATACCCTACACACAGTAATACTAGATATCTACAGTATATACACCCTACACACAGTGATACTAGATATCTACAGTATATACACCCTAAACACAGTGATACTAGATATCTACAGTATATATACCCTACACACAGTGATACTAGATATCTACAGTATATACACCCTACACACAGTGATACTAGATGTCTACAGTATATACACCCTACACACAGTGATACTAGATATCTACAGCATATATATACCCTAGACACAGTGATACTAGATATCTACAGTATATACAGCCTACACACAGTAATACTAGATATCTACAGTATATACACCCTACACACAGTGATACTAGATATCTACAGTATATACACCCTACACAGAGTGATACTAGATATCTACAGTATATACACCCTACACAGAGTGATACTAGATATCTACAGTATATACACCCTACACACAGTGATACTAGATATCTACAGTATATACACCCTTCACACAGTGATACTAGATATCTACAGTATATACACCCTACACACAGTGATACTAGATATCTACAGTATATACACCCTACACACAGTGATACTAGATATCTACAGTATATACACCCTACACACAGTGATACTAGATATCTACAGTATATACACCCTACACACAGTGATACTAGATATCTACAGTATATACACCCCGCACACAGTGATACTAGATATCTACAGTATATACACCCCGCAGACAGTGATACTAGATATCTACAGTATATACACCCTACACAGAGTGATACTAGATATCTACAGTATAGACACCCTACACACAGTGATACTAGATATCTACAGTATATACACCCTACACAGAGTGATACTAGATGTCAACAGTATATACACCCTACACAGAGTGATACTAGATATCTACAGTATATACACCCTACACACAGTGATACTAGATATCTACAGTATATACACCCTACACACAGTGATACTAGATATCTACAGTATATATACCATACACACAGTAATACTAGATATCTACAGTATATACACCCCGCACACAGTGATACTAGATGTCTACAGTATATACACCCTACACACAGTGATACTAGATATCTACAGTATATACACCCTAAACACAGTGATACTAGATATCTACAGTATATATACCCTACACACAGTAATACTAGATATCTACAGTATATACACCCTACACACAGTGATACTAGATATCTACAGTATATACACCCTACACACAGTAATACTAGATATCTACAGTATATACACCCTGCAGACAGTGATACTAGATATCTACAGTATATACACCCTACACACAGTAATACTAGATATCTACAGTATATACACCCTACACACAGTGATACTAGATATCTACAGTATATACACCCTACACACAGTGATACTAGATATCTACAGTATATACACCCTACACACAGTAATACTAGATATCTACAGTATATACACCCTACACACAGTGATACTAGATATCTACAGTATATACACCCTACATACCGTGATACTAGATGTCTACAGTATATACACCCTACACAGAGTGATACTAGATATCTACAGTATATACACCCTACACAGTGATACTAGATATCTACAGTATATACACCCTGCAGACAGTGATACTAGATATCTACAGTATATATATACCCTACACACAGTGATACTAGATATCTACAGTATATACACCCTACACACAGTTATACTAGATATCTACAGTATATATCCCCTACACACAGTAATACTAGATATCTACAGTATATACACCCCGCACACAGTGATACTAGATATCTACAGTATATACACCCTACACACAGTGATACTAGATATCTACAGTATATACAGCCTACACACAGTGATACTAGATATCTACAGTATATACACCCTACACACAGTAATACTAGATATCTACAGTATATACACCCTACACACAGTGATACTAGATATCTACAGTATATACACCCTGCAGACAGTGATACTAGATATCTACAGTATATACACCCTACACACAGTGATACTAGATGTGTACAGTATATACACCCTACACAGAGTGATACTAGATATCTACAGTATATACACCCTACACACAGTGATACTAGATATCTACAGTATATACACCCTACACAGAGTGATACTAGATGTCAACAGTATATACACCCTACACAGAGTGATACTAGATATCTACAGTATATACACCCTACACACAGTGATACTAGATATCTACAGTATATACACCCCGCACACAGTGATACTAGATATCTAGAGTATATACACCCTACACACAGTGATACTAGATATCTACAGTATATACACCCTAAACACAGTGATACTAGATATCTACAGTATATACACCCTAAACACAGTGATACTAGATATCTACAGTATATATACCCTACACACAGTAATACTAGATATCTACAGTATATACACCCTACACACAGTGATACTAGATGTCTACAGTATATACACCCTACACACAGTGATACTAGATATCTACAGCATATATATACCCTAGACACAGTGATACTAGATATCTACAGTATATACAGCCTACACACAGTAATACTAGATATCTACAGTATATACACCCTACACACAGTGATACTGGATGTCTACAGTATATACACCCTACACACAGTGATACTAGATATCTACAGCATATATATACCCTAGACACAGTGATACTAGATATCTACAGTATATACAGCCTACACACAGTGATACTAGATATCTAGAGTATATACACCCTACACACAGTGATACTAGATATCTACAGTATATACACCCTAAACACAGTGATACTAGATATCTACAGTATATACACCCTAAACACAGTGATACTAGATATCTACAGTATATATACCCTACACACAGTAATACTAGATATCTACAGTATATACACCCTACACACAGTGATACTAGATGTCTACAGTATATACACCCTACACACAGTGATACTACATATCTACAGTATATACACCCTTCACACAGTGATACTAGATATCTACAGTATATACACCCTACACACAGTGATACTAGATATCTACAGTATATACACCCTAAACACAGTGATACTAGATATCTACAGTATATATACCCTACACACAGTGATACTAGATATCTACAGTATATACACCCTACACACAGTGATACTAGATGTCTACAGTATATAAACCCTACACACAGTGATACTAGATATCTACAGCATATATATACCCTAGACACAGTGATACTAGATATCTACAGTATATACAGCCTACACACAGTAATACTAGATATCTACAGTATATACACCCTACACACAGTGATACTAGATATCTACAGTATATACACCCTACACAGAGTGATACTAGATATCTACAGTATATACACCCTACACAGAGTGATACTAGATATCTACAGTATATACACCCTACACACAGTGATACTAGATATCTACAGTATATACACCCTTCACACAGTGATACTAGATATCTACAGTATATACACCCTAAACACAGTGATACTAGATATCTACAGTATATACACCCTAAACACAGTGATACTAGATATCTACAGTATATATACCCTACACACAGTAATACTAGATATCTACAGTATATACACCCTACACACAGTGATACTAGATGTCTACAGTATATACACCCTACACACAGTGATACTAGATATCTACAGTATATACACCCTACACACAGTAATACTAGATATCTACAGTATATACACCCTGCAGACAGTGATACTAGATATCTACAGTATATACACCCTACACACAGTAATACTAGATATCTACAGTATATACACCCTACACACAGTGATACTAGATATCTACAGTATATACACCCTACACACAGTGATACTAGATATCTACAGTATATACACCCTACACACAGTAATACTAGATATCTACAGTATATACACCCTACACACAGTGATACTAGATATCTACAGTATATACACCCTACATACCGTGATACTAGATGTCTACAGTATATACACCCTACACAGAGTGATACTAGATATCTACAGTATATACACCCTACACAGTGATACTAGATATCTACAGTATATACACCCTGCAGACAGTGATACTAGATATCTACAGTATATATATACCCTACACACAGTGATACTAGATATCTACAGTATATACACCCTACACACAGTTATACTAGATATCTACAGTATATATCCCCTACACACAGTAATACTAGATATCTACAGTATATACACCCCGCACACAGTGATACTAGATATCTACAGTATATACACCCTACACACAGTGATACTAGATATCTACAGTATATACAGCCTACACACAGTGATACTAGATGTCTACAGTATATACACCCTACACAGAGTGATACTAGATATCTACAGTATATACACCCTACACAGTGATACTAGATATCTACAGTATATACACCCTGCAGACAGTGATACTAGATATCTACAGTATATATATACCCTACACACAGTGATACTAGATATCTACAGTATATACACCCTACACACAGTTATACTAGATATCTACAGTATATACACCCTACACACAGTAATACTAGATATCTACAGTATATACACCCCGCACACAGTGATACTAGATATCTACAGTATATACACCCTACACACAGTTATACTAGATATCTACAGTATATACACCCTACACACAGTTATACTAGATATCTACAGTATATATCCCCTACACACAGTAATACTAGATATCTACAGTATATACACCCCGCACACAGTGATACTAGATATCTACAGTATATACACCCTACACACAGTGATACTAGATATCTACAGTATATACAGCCTACACACAGTGATACTAGATGTCTACAGTATATACACCCTACACAGAGTGATACTAGATATCTACAGTATATACACCCTACACAGTGATACTAGATATCTACAGTATATACACCCTGCAGACAGTGATACTAGATATCTACAGTATATATATACCCTACACACAGTGATACTAGATATCTACAGTATATACACCCTACACACAGTTATACTAGATATCTACAGTATATATCCCCTACACACAGTAATACTAGATATCTACAGTATATACACCCCGCACACAGTGATACTAGATATCTACAGTATATACACCCTACACACAGTGATACTAGATATCTACAGTATATACACCCTACATACCGTGATACTAGATGTCTACAGTATATACACCCTACACAGAGTGATACTAGATATCTACAGTATATACACCCTACACAGTGATACTAGATATCTACAGTATATACACCCTGCAGACAGTGATACTAGATATCTACAGTATATATATACCCTACACACAGTGATACTAGATATCTACAGTATATACACCCTACACACAGTTATACTAGATATCTACAGTATATACACCCTACACACAGTAATACTAGATATCTACAGTATATACACCCCACACAGTGATACTAGATATCTACAGTATATACACCCTACACACAGTGATACTAGATATCTACAGTATATACAGCCTACACACAGTGATACTAGATATCTACAGTATATACACCCTACACACAGTAATACTAGATATCTACAGTATATACACCCTACACACAGTGATACTAGATATCTACAGTATATACACCCTGCAGACAGTGATACTAGATATCTACAGTATATACAGCCTACACACAGTGATACTAGATGTGTACAGTATATACACCCTACACAGAGTGATACTAGATATCTACAGTATATACACCCTACACACAGTGATACTAGATATCTACAGTATATACACCCTACACAGAGTGATACTAGATGTCAACAGTATATACACCCTACACAGAGTGATACTAGATATCTACAGTATATACACCCTACACACAGTGATACTAGATATCTACAGTATATACACCCCGCACACAGTGATACTAGATATCTAGAGTATATACACCCTACACACAGTGATACTAGATATCTACAGTATATACACCCTAAACACAGTGATACTAGATATCTACAGTATATACACCCTAAACACAGTGATACTAGATATCTACAGTATATATACCCTACACACAGTAATACTAGATATCTACAGTATATACACCCTACACACAGTGATACTAGATATCTACAGTATATACACCCTAAACACAGTGATACTAGATATCTACAGTATATATACCCTACACACAGTGATACTAGATATCTACAGTATATACACCCTACACACAGTGATACTAGATGTCTACAGTATATACACCCTACACACAGTGATACTAGATATCTACAGCATATATATACCCTAGACACAGTGATACTAGATATCTACAGTATATACAGCCTACACACAGTAATACTAGATATCTACAGTATATACACCCTACACACAGTGATACTAGATATCTACAGTATATACACCCTACACAGAGTGATACTAGATATCTACAGTATATACACCCTACACAGAGTGATACTAGATATCTACAGTATATACACCCTACACACAGTGATACTAGATATCTACAGTATATACACCCTTCACACAGTGATACTAGATATCTACAGTATATACACCCTACACACAGTGATACTAGATATCTACAGTATATACACCCTACACACAGTGATACTAGATATCTACAGTATATACACCCTACACACAGTGATACTAGATATCTACAGTATATACACCCTACACACAGTGATACTAGATATCTACAGTATATACACCCCGCACACAGTGATACTAGATATCTACAGTATATACACCCCGCAGACAGTGATACTAGATATCTACAGTATATACACCCTACACAGAGTGATACTAGATATCTACAGTATAGACACCCTACACACAGTGATACTAGATATCTACAGTATATACACCCTACACAGAGTGATACTAGATGTCAACAGTATATACACCCTACACAGAGTGATACTAGATATCTACAGTATATACACCCTACACACAGTGATACTAGATATCTACAGTATATATACCATACACACAGTAATACTAGATATCTACAGTATATACACCCCGCACACAGTGATACTAGATGTCTACAGTATATACACCCTACACACAGTGATACTAGATATCTACAGTATATACACCCTAAACACAGTGATACTAGATATCTACAGTATATATACCCTACACACAGTAATACTAGATATCTACAGTATATACACCCTACACACAGTGATACTAGATATCTACAGTATATACACCCTACACACAGTAATACTAGATATCTACAGTATATACACCCTGCAGACAGTGATACTAGATATCTACAGTATATACACCCTACACACAGTAATACTAGATATCTACAGTATATACACCCTACACACAGTGATACTAGATATCTACAGTATATACACCCTACACACAGTGATACTAGATATCTACAGTATATACACCCTACACACAGTAATACTAGATATCTACAGTATATACACCCTACACACAGTGATACTAGATATCTACAGTATATACACCCTACACACAGTGATACTAGATATCTACAGTATATACACCCTACATACCGTGATACTAGATGTCTACAGTATATACACCCTACACAGAGTGATACTAGATATCTACAGTATATACACCCTACACAGTGATACTAGATATCTACAGTATATACACCCTGCAGACAGTGATACTAGATATCTACAGTATATATATACCCTACACACAGTGATACTAGATATCTACAGTATATACACCCTACACACAGTTATACTAGATATCTACAGTATATATCCCCTACACACAGTAATACTAGATATCTACAGTATATACACCCCGCACACAGTGATACTAGATATCTACAGTATATACACCCTACACACAGTAATACTAGATATCTACAGTATATACACCCCGCACACAGTGATACTAGATGTCTACAGTATATACACCCCGCACACAGTGATACTAGATATCTACAGTATATACACCCTACACACAGTGATACTAGATGTCTACAGTATATACACCCTACACACAGTGATACTAGATATCTACAGCATATATATACCCTAGACACAGTGATACTAGATATCTACAGTATATACAGCCTACACACAGTAATACTAGATATCTACAGTATATACACCCTACACACAGTGATACTAGATATCTACAGTATATACACCCTACACAGAGTGATACTAGATATCTACAGTATATACACCCTACACAGAGTGATACTAGATATCTACAGTATATACACCCTACACACAGTGATACTAGATATCTACAGTATATACACCCTTCACACAGTGATACTAGATATCTACAGTATATACACCCTACACACAGTGATACTAGATATCTACAGTATATACACCCTACACACAGTGATACTAGATATCTACAGTATATACACCCTACACACAGTGATACTAGATATCTACAGTATATACACCCTACACACAGTGATACTAGATATCTACAGTATATACACCCCGCACACAGTGATACTAGATATCTACAGTATATACACCCCGCAGACAGTGATACTAGATATCTACAGTATATACACCCTACACAGAGTGATACTAGATATCTACAGTATAGACACCCTACACACAGTGATACTAGATGTCTACAGTATATACACCCTACACAGAGTGATACTAGATATCTACAGTATATACACCCTACACACAGTGATACTAGATATCTACAGTATATACACCCTACACAGAGTGATACTAGATGTCAACAGTATATACACCCTACACAGAGTGATACTAGATATCTACAGTATATACACCCTACACACAGTGATACTAGATATCTACAGTATATACACCCTACACACAGTGATACTAGATATCTACAGTATATATACCATACACACAGTAATACTAGATATCTACAGTATATACACCCCGCACACAGTGATACTAGATGTCTACAGTATATACACCCTACACACAGTGATACTAGATATCTACAGTATATACACCCTAAACACAGTGATACTAGATATCTACAGTATATATACCCTACACACAGTAATACTAGATATCTACAGTATATACACCCTACACACAGTGATACTAGATATCTACAGTATATACACCCTACACACAGTAATACTAGATATCTACAGTATATACACCCTGCAGACAGTGATACTAGATATCTACAGTATATACACCCTACACACAGTAATACTAGATATCTACAGTATATACACCCTACACACAGTGATACTAGATATCTACAGTATATACACCCTACACACAGTGATACTAGATATCTACAGTATATACACCCTACACACAGTAATACTAGATATCTACAGTATATACACCCTACACACAGTGATACTAGATATCTACAGTATATACACCCTACACACAGTGATACTAGATATCTACAGTATTTACACCCTACATACCGTGATACTAGATGTCTACAGTATATACACCCTACACAGAGTGATACTAGATATCTACAGTATATACACCCTACACAGAGTGATACTAGATATCTACAGTATATACACCCTACACACAGTGATACTAGATATCTACAGTATATACACCCTGCAGACAGTGATACTAGATATCTACAGTATATATATACCCTACACACAGTGATACTAGATATCTACAGTATATACACCCTACACACAGTTATACTAGATATCTACAGTATATATACCCTACATACAGTAATACTAGATATCTACAGTATATATACCCTACATACAGTAATACTAGATATCTACAGTATATATACCCTACACACAGTTATACTAGATATCTACAGTATATACACCCTACACACAGTAATACTAGATATCTACAGTATATACACCCTAAACACAGTGATACTAGATATCTACAGTATATATACCCTACACACAGTAATACTAGATATCTACAGTATATACACCCTACACACAGTGATACTAGATATCTACAGTATATGTATACCCTACACACAGTAATACTAGATATCTACAGTATATACACCCCGCACACAGTGATACTAGATGTCTACAGTATATACACCCTACACACAGTGATACTAGATATCTACAGTATATACACCCTACACACAGTAATACTAGATATCTACAGTATATACACCCCACACACAGTGATACTAGATATCTACAGTATATACACCCTACACACAGTGATACTAGATATCTACAGTATATACACCCTACATACCGTGATACTAGATGTCTACAGTATATACACCCTACACAGAGTGATACTAGATATCTACAGTATATACACCCTACACAGAGTGATACTAGATATCTACAGTATATACACCCCGCACACAGTGATACTAGATATCTACAGTATATACAGCCTACACACAGTGATACTAGATATCTACAGTATATACACCCTACACACAGTTATACTAGATATCTACAGTATATACACCCTGCACACAGTGATACTAGATATCTACAGTATATACACCCTGCAGACAGTGATACTAGATATCTACAGTATATATATACCCTACACACAGTGATACTAGATATCTACAGTATATACACCCTACACACAGTTATACTAGATATCTACAGTATATACACCCTACACACAGTAATACTAGATATCTACAGTATATACACCCTGCAGACAGTGATACTAGATATCTACAGTATATACACCCTACACACAGTGATACTAGATATGTACAGTATATACACCCTACACACAGTGATACTAGATGTCTACAGTATATACACCCTACACAGAGTGATACTAGATATCTACAGTATATACACCCTACACACAGTGATACTAGATATCTACAGTATATACACCCTACACAGAGTGATACTAGATGTCAACAGTATATACACCCTACACAGAGTGATACTAGATATCTACAGTATATACACCCTACACACAGTGATACTAGATATCTACAGTATATACACCCTAAACACAGTGATACTAGATATCTACAGTATATATACCCTACACACAGTAATACTAGATATCTACAGTATATACACCCCGCACACAGTGATACTAGATGTCTACAGTATATACACCCTACACACAGTGATACTAGATATCTACAGTATATACACCCTAAACACAGTGATACTAGATATCTACAGTATATATACCCTACACACAGTAATACTAGATATCTACAGTATATACACCCTACACACAGTGATACTAGATGTCTACAGTATATACACCCTACACACAGTGATACTAGATATCTACAGTATATACAACCTACACACAGTGATACTAGATATCTACAGTATATACACCCTACACACAGTGATACTAGATATCTACAGTATATATATCCTACACACAGTAATACTAGATATCTACAGTATATACACCCTACACACAGTGATACTAGATGTCTACAGTATATACACCCTACACACAGTGATACTAGATATCTACAGTATATACACCCTACACACAGTGATACTAGATATCTACAGTATATACAACCTACACACAGTGATACTAGATATCTACAGTATATACACCCTACACACAGTGATACTAGATATCTACAGTATATACACCCTACACAGTGATACTAGATATCTACAGTATATACACCCTACACACAGTAATACTAGATATCTACAGTATATACACCCTACACAGAGTGATACTAGATATCTACAGTATATACACCCTACACAGAGTGATACGAGATATCTACAGTATATACACCCTACACACAGTAATACTAGATATCTACAGTATATACACCCTGCAGACAGTGATACTAGATATCTACAGTATATACACCCTACACACAGTGATACTAGATATCTACAGTATATACACCCTACATACCGTGATACTAGATGTCTACAGTATATACACCCTACACAGAGTGATACTAGATATTCACAGTATATACACCCTACACAGAGTGATACTAGATATCTACAGTATATACACCCTACACACAGTAATACTAGATATCTACAGTATATACACCCGTCACACAGTGATACTAGATATCTACAGTATATACACCCTACACACAGTGATACTAGATATCTACAGTATATACACCCTACACACAGTGATACTAGATGTCTACAGTATATACACCCTACACAGAGTGATACTAGATGTCTACAGTATATACACCCTACACACAGTGATACTAGATATCTACAGTATATATACCCTACACACAGTAATACAAGATATCTACAGTATATACACCCTGCAGACAGTGATACTAGATATCTACAGTATATACACCCTACACACAGTGATACTAGATATCTACAGTATATACACCCTACACACAGTAATACTAGATATCTACAGTATATACACCCTGCACACAGTGATACTAGATATCTACAGTATATACACCCTACACACAGTGATACTAGATATGTACAGTATATACACCCTGCAGACAGTGATACTGGATATCTACAGCATAAATATACCCTAGACACAGTGATACTAGATATCTACAGTATATACACCCCGCACACAGTGATACTAGATATCTACAGCATATATATTCCCTAGACACAGTGATACTAGATATCTACAGTATATACAGCCTACACACAGTAATACTAGATATCTACAGTATATACACCCTACACACAGTAATACTAGATATCTACAGTATATACACCCTACACACAGTAATACTAGATATCTACAGTATATACACCCTGCAGACAGTGATACTAGATATCTACAGTATATACACCCTACACACAGTGATACTAGATATGTACAGTATATACACCCTACACACAGTGATACTAGATGTCTACAGTATATACACCCTACACAGAGTGATACTAGATATCTACAGTATATACACCCTACACACAGTGATACTAGATATCTACAGTATATACACCCTAAACACAGTGATACTAGATATCTACAGTATATATACCCTACACACAGTGATACTAGATATGTACAGTATATACACCCTACACACAGTTATACTAGATATCTACAGTATATACACCCTACACACAGTAATACTAGATATCTACAGTATATACACCCTACACACAGTGATACTAGATATGTACAGTATATATACCCTACACACAGTAATACTAGATATCTACAGTATATATCCCCTACACACAGTGATACTAGATATCTACAGTATATACACCCTACACACAGTGATACTAGATATCTACAGTATATATCCCCTACACACAGTGATACTAGATATCTACAGTATATACACCCTGCACACAGTGATACTAGATATCTACAGTATATACACCCTACACACAGTGATACTAGATATCTACAGTATATACACCCTACACACAGTAATACTAGATATCTACAGTATATACACCCGTCACACAGTGATACTAGATATCTACAGTATATACACCCTACACACAGTAATACTAGATATCTACAGTATATACACCCTACACACAGTGATACTAGAAATCTACAGTATATATACCCTGCACACAGTGATACTAGATATCTACAGTATATACACCCTACACACAGTGATATTAGATATCTACAGTATATACACCCTTCACACAGTGAGACTAGCTATCTACAGTATATACACCCTACACACAGTGATACTAGATATCTACAGTATATACACCCTACACACAGTGATACTAGATGTCTACATTATATACACCCCGCACACAGTGATACTAGATATCTACAGTATATACACCCTACACACAGTGATACTAGATGTCTACAGTATATACACCCTACACACAGTGATACTAGAAATCTACAGTATATACACCCTACACAGAGTGATACTAGATATCTACAGTATATACACCCTGCACACAGTGATACTAGATATCTACAGTATATACACCCTACACACAGTAATACTAGATATCTACAGTATATACACCCTACACAGAGTGATACTAGATATCTACAGTATATACACCCTTCACACAGTGATACTAGATATCTACAGTATATACACCCTACACACAGTGATACTAGATATCTACAGTATATATACCCTACACAGAGTGATACTAGATATCTACAGTATATATACCCTACACACAGTGATACTAGATATGTACAGTATATACACCCTACACACAGTAATACTAGATATCTACAGTATATACACCCTGCAGACAGTGATACTAGATATCTACAGTATATACAC
Source organism: Eleutherodactylus coqui (assembly GCF_035609145.1). Taxonomy (NCBI): domain Eukaryota; kingdom Metazoa; phylum Chordata; class Amphibia; order Anura; family Eleutherodactylidae; genus Eleutherodactylus; species Eleutherodactylus coqui. Next base: position 343,314,226 of record NC_089838.1, read on the forward strand.
CCTACACACAGTAATACTAGATATCTACAGTATATACACCCTGCAGACAGTGATACTAGATATCTACAGTATATACAACCTACACACAGTGATACTAGATATCTACAGTATATATACCCTACACACAGTAATACTAGATATCTACAGTATATGTATACCCTACACACAGTAATACTAGATATCTACAGTATATACACCCCGCACACAGTGATACTAGATGTCTACAGTATATACACCCTACACACAGTGATACTAGATATCTACAGTATATACACCCTACACACAGTAATACTAGATATCTACAGTATATACACCCCGCACACAGTGATACTAGATGTCTTCAGTATATACACCCTACACAGAGTGATACTAGATATCTACAGTATATACACCCTACACACAGTGATACTAGATATCTACAGTATATACACCCTACACACAGTGATACTAGATATCTACAGTATATACACCCTACACAGAGTGATACTAGATATCTACAGTATATACACCCCGCACACAGTGATACTAGATATCTACAGTATATACACCCTACACACAGTGAAACGAGATATCTACAGTATATATACCCTACACACAGTGATACTAGATATCTACAGTATATACACCCTACAAACAGTGATACTAGATATCTACAGTATATACACCCTACACACAGTGATACTAGATATCTACAGTATATACACCCTACACACAGTGATACTAGATATCTACAGTATATACACCCTACACAGAGTGATACTAGATATCTACAGTATATACACCCCGCACACAGTGATACTAGATATCTACAGTATATACACCCTACACACAGTGAAACGAGATATCTACAGTATATATACCCTACACACAGTGATACTAGATATCTACAGTATATACACCCTACAAACAGTGATACTAGATATCTACAGTATATATACCCTACACAGAGTGATACTAGATATCTACAGTATATACACCCGTCACACAGTGATACTAGATATCTACAGTATATACACCCTAAACAGTGATACTAGATATCTACAGTATATACACCCTACACAAAGTGATACTAGATATCTACAGTATATACACCCTACACACAGTGATACTAGATATCTACAGTATATACACCCTACACACAGTGATACTAGATATCTACAGTATATACACCCTACACAAAGTGATACTAGATATCTACAGTATATACACCCTACACACAGTGATACTAGATATCTACAGTATATACACCCTACACAGTGATACTAGATATCTACAGTATATGTATACCCTACCCACAGTAATACTAGATATCTACAGTATATACACCCTACATACCGTGATACTAGATGTCTACAGTATATACACCCTACACAGAGTGATACTAGATATCTACAGTATATACACCCTACACAGAGTGATACGAGATATCTACAGTATATACACCCTACACACAGTAATACTAGATATCTACAGTATATACACCCTGCAGACAGTGATACTAGATATCTACAGTATATACACCCTACACACAGTGATACTAGATATCTACAGTATATACACCCTACATACCGTGATACTAGATGTCTACAGTATATACACCCTACACAGAGTGATACTAGATATCTACAGTATATACACCCTACACAGAGTGATACTAGATATCTACAGTATATACACCCTACACACAGTAATACTAGATATCTACAGTATATACACCCGTCACACAGTGATACTAGATATCTACAGTATATACACCCTACACACAGTGATACTAGATGTCTACAGTATATACACCCTACACAGAGTGATACTAGATGTCTACAGTATATACACCCTACACACAGTGATACTAGATATCTACAGTATATATACCCTACACACAGTGATACTAGATATCTACAGTATATACACCCTACACACAGTAATACAAGATATCTACAGTATATACACCCTGCAGACAGTGATACTAGATATCTACAGTATATACACCCTACACACAGTGATACTAGATATCTACAGTATATACACCCTACACACAGTAATACTAGATATCTACAGTATATACACCCTGCACACAGTGATACTAGATATCTACAGTATATACACCCTACACACAGTGATACTAGATATGTACAGTATATACACCCTGCAGACAGTGATACTGGATATCTACAGCATAAATATACCCTAGACACAGTGATACTAGATATCTACAGTATATACACCCCGCACACAGTGATACTAGATATCTACAGCATATATATTCCCTAGACACAGTGATACTAGATATCTACAGTATATACAGCCTACACACAGTAATACTAGATATCTACAGTATATACACCCTACACACAGTAATACTAGATATCTACAGTATATACACCCTGCAGACAGTGATACTAGATATCTACAGTATATACACCCTACACACAGTGATACTAGATATGTACAGTATATATACCCTACACACAGTGATACTAGATGTCTACAGTATATACACCCTACACAGAGTGATACTAGATATCTACAGTATATACACCCTACACAGAGTGATACTAGATATCTACAGTATATACACCCTACACACAGTGATACTAGATATCTACAGTATATACACCCTACACACAGTGATACTAGATATGTACAGTATATACACCCTACACACAGTGATACTAGATATCTACAGCATATATATACCCTACACACAGTGATACTAGATATGTACAGTATATACACCCTACACACAGTGATACTAGATATCTACAGCATATATACACCCTACACACAGTGATACTAGATATCTACAGTATATACACCCTAAACACAGTGATACTAGATATCTACAGTATATATACCCTACACACAGTGATACTAGATATCTACAGTATATACACCCTGCACACAGTGATACTAGATATCTACAGTATATACACCCTACACACAGTGATACTAGATATCTACAGTATATACACCCTACACACAGTGATACTAGATATCTACAGTATATACACCCTACACACAGTGATACTAGATATCTACAGTATATACACCCTACACACAGTGATACTAGATGTCTACATTATATACACCCCGCACACAGTGATACTAGATATCTACAGTATATACACCCTACACACAGTGATACTAGATGTCTACAGTATATACACCCTACACACAGTGATACTAGAAATCTACAGTATATACACCCTACACAGAGTGATACTAGATATCTACAGTATATACACCCTGCACACAGTGATACTAGATATGTACAGTATATACACCCTACACACAGTGATACTAGATATCTACAGTATATACAACCTACACAGTGATACTAGATATCTACAGTATATACACCCGACATACCGTGATACTAGATGTCTACAGTATATACACCCTACACAGAGTGATACTAGATATCTACAGTATATACACCCTACACAGAGTGATACTAGATATCTACAGTATATACACCCTACACACAGTAATACTAGATATCTACAGTATATACACCCTGCTGACAGTGATACTAGATATCTACAGTATATACACCCTACACACAGTGATACTAGATATCTACAGTATATACACCCTACACACAGTGATACTAGATATGTACGGTATATGCACCCTACACACAGTGATACTAGATGTCTACAGTATATACACCCTACACACAGTGATACTAGATGTCTACAGTATATACACCCTACACAGAGTGATACTAGATATCTACAGTATATACACCCTACACACAGTAATACTAGATATCTACAGTATATACACCCTGCTGACAGTGATACTAGATATCTACAGTATATACACCCTACACACAGTGATACTAGATATCTACAGTATATACACCCCGCACACAGTGATACTAGATATCTACAGTATAGACACCCTACACACAGTGATACTAGATGTCTACAGTATATACACCCTACACACAGTGATACTAGATGTCTACAGTATATACACCCTACACAGAGTGATACTAGATATCTACAGTATATACACCCTGCACACAGTGATACTAGATATCTACAGTATATACACCCTACACACAGTAATACTAGATATCTACAGTATATACACCCTACACAGAGTGATACTAGATATCTACAGTATATACACCCTTCACACAGTGATACTAGATATCTACAGTATATACACCCTACACACAGTGATACTAGATATCTACAGTATATATACCCTACACAGAGTGATACTAGATATCTACAGTATATATACCCTACACACAGTGATACTAGATATGTACAGTATATACACCCTACACACAGTAATACTAGATATCTACAGTATATACACCCTGCAGACAGTGATACTAGATATCTACAGTATATACACCCTACACACAGTAATACTAGATATCTACAGTATATACACCCTGCAGACAGTGATACTAGATATCTACAGTATATACAACCTACACACAGTGATACTAGATATCTACAGTATATATACCCTACACACAGTAATACTAGATATCTACAGTATATGTATACCCTACACACAGTAATACTAGATATCTACAGTATATACACCCCGCACACAGTGATACTAGATGTCTACAGTATATACACCCTACACACAGTGATACTAGATATCTACAGTATATACACCCTACACACAGTAATACTAGATATCTACAGTATATACACCCCGCACACAGTGATACTAGATGTCTTCAGTATATACACCCTACACAGAGTGATACTAGATATCTACAGTATATACACCCTACACACAGTGATACTAGATATCTACAGTATATACACCCTACACACAGTGATACTAGATATCTACAGTATATACACCCTACACAGAGTGATACTAGATATCTACAGTATATACACCCCGCACACAGTGATACTAGATATCTACAGTATATACACCCTACACACAGTGAAACGAGATATCTACAGTATATATACCCTACACACAGTGATACTAGATATCTACAGTATATACACCCTACAAACAGTGATACTAGATATCTACAGTATATACACCCTACACACAGTGATACTAGATATCTACAGTATATACACCCTACACACAGTGATACTAGATATCTACAGTATATACACCCTACACAGAGTGATACTAGATATCTACAGTATATACACCCCGCACACAGTGATACTAGATATCTACAGTATATACACCCTACACACAGTGAAACGAGATATCTACAGTATATATACCCTACACACAGTGATACTAGATATCTACAGTATATACACCCTACAAACAGTGATACTAGATATCTACAGTATATATACCCTACACAGAGTGATACTAGATATCTACAGTATATACACCCGTCACACAGTGATACTAGATATCTACAGTATATACACCCTACACAGTGATACTAGATATCTACAGTATATACACCCTACACAAAGTGATACTAGATATCTACAGTATATACACCCTACACACAGTGATACTAGATATCTACAGTATATACACCCTACACACAGTGATACTAGATATCTACAGTATATACACCCTACACAAAGTGATACTAGATATCTACAGTATATACACCCTACACACAGTGATACTAGATATCTACAGTATATACACCCTACACAGTGATACTAGATATCTACAGTATATGTATACCCTACCCACAGTAATACTAGATATCTACAGTATATACACCCTACATACCGTGATACTAGATGTCTACAGTATATACACCCTACACAGAGTGATACTAGATATCTACAGTATATACACCCTACACAGAGTGATACGAGATATCTACAGTATATACACCCTACACACAGTAATACTAGATATCTACAGTATATACACCCTGCAGACAGTGATACTAGATATCTACAGTATATACACCCTACACACAGTGATACTAGATATCTACAGTATATACACCCTACATACCGTGATACTAGATGTCTACAGTATATACACCCTACACAGAGTGATACTAGATATCTACAGTATATACACCCTACACAGAGTGATACTAGATATCTACAGTATATACACCCTACACACAGTAATACTAGATATCTACAGTATATACACCCGTCACACAGTGATACTAGATATCTACAGTATATACACCCTACACACAGTGATACTAGATGTCTACAGTATATACACCCTACACAGAGTGATACTAGATGTCTACAGTATATACACCCTACACACAGTGATACTAGATATCTACAGTATATATACCCTACACACAGTGATACTAGATATCTACAGTATATACACCCTACACACAGTAATACAAGATATCTACAGTATATACACCCTGCAGACAGTGATACTAGATATCTACAGTATATACACCCTACACACAGTGATACTAGATATCTACAGTATATACACCCTACACACAGTAATACTAGATATCTACAGTATATACACCCTGCACACAGTGATACTAGATATCTACAGTATATACACCCTACACACAGTGATACTAGATATGTACAGTATATACACCCTGCAGACAGTGATACTGGATATCTACAGCATAAATATACCCTAGACACAGTGATACTAGATATCTACAGTATATACACCCCGCACACAGTGATACTAGATATCTACAGCATATATATTCCCTAGACACAGTGATACTAGATATCTACAGTATATACAGCCTACACACAGTAATACTAGATATCTACAGTATATACACCCTACACACAGTAATACTAGATATCTACAGTATATACACCCTGCAGACAGTGATACTAGATATCTACAGTATATACACCCTACACACAGTGATACTAGATATGTACAGTATATATACCCTACACACAGTGATACTAGATGTCTACAGTATATACACCCTACACAGAGTGATACTAGATATCTACAGTATATACACCCTACACAGAGTGATACTAGATATCTACAGTATATACACCCTACACACAGTGATACTAGATATCTACAGTATATACACCCTACACACAGTGATACTAGATATGTACAGTATATACACCCTACACACAGTGATACTAGATATCTACAGCATATATATACCCTACACACAGTGATACTAGATATGTACAGTATATACACCCTACACACAGTGATACTAGATATCTACAGCATATATACACCCTACACACAGTGATACTAGATATCTACAGTATATACACCCTAAACACAGTGATACTAGATATCTACAGTATATATACCCTACACACAGTGATACTAGATATCTACAGTATATACACCCTGCACACAGTGATACTAGATATCTACAGTATATACACCCTACACACAGTGATACTAGATATCTACAGTATATACACCCTACACACAGTGATACTAGATATCTACAGTATATACACCCTACACACAGTGATACTAGATATCTACAGTATATACACCCTACACACAGTGATACTAGATGTCTACATTATATACACCCCGCACACAGTGATACTAGATATCTACAGTATATACACCCTACACACAGTGATACTAGATGTCTACAGTATATACACCCTACACACAGTGATACTAGAAATCTACAGTATATACACCCTACACAGAGTGATACTAGATATCTACAGTATATACACCCTGCACACAGTGATACTAGATATGTACAGTATATACACCCTACACACAGTGATACTAGATATCTACAGTATATACAACCTACACAGTGATACTAGATATCTACAGTATATACACCCGACATACCGTGATACTAGATGTCTACAGTATATACACCCTACACAGAGTGATACTAGATATCTACAGTATATACACCCTACACAGAGTGATACTAGATATCTACAGTATATACACCCTACACACAGTAATACTAGATATCTACAGTATATACACCCTGCTGACAGTGATACTAGATATCTACAGTATATACACCCTACACACAGTGATACTAGATATGTACAGTATATACACCCTACACACAGTGATACTAGATGTCTACAGTATATACACCCTACACAGAGTGATACTAGATATCTACAGTATATACACCCTACACACAGTGATACTAGATATCTACAGTATATACACCCTACACAGAGTGATACTAGATGTCAACAGTATATACACCCTACACAGAGTGATACTAGATATCTACAGTATATACACCCTACACACAGTGATACTAGATATCTACAGTATATACACCCTAAACACAGTGATACTAGATATCTACACTATATATACCCTACACACAGTAATACTAGATATCTACAGTATATACACCCTACACACAGTGATACTAGATATCTACAGTATATACACCCTTCACACAGTGATACTAGATATCTACAGTATATACACCCGTCACACAGTGATACTAGATATCTGCAGTATATACACCCTACACACAGTGATACTAGATATCTACAGTATATATACCCTACACACAGTAATACTAGATATCTACAGTATATACACCCTACACACAGTAATACTAGATATCTACAGTATATACACCCTACACAGAGTGATACTAGATATCTACAGTATATACACCCTTCACACAGTGATACTAGATATCTACAGTATATACACCCTACACACAGTGATACTAGATATCTACAGTATATATACCCTACACAGAGTGATACTAGATATCTACAGTATATATACCCTACACACAGTGATACTAGATATGTACAGTATATACACCCTACACACAGTAATACTAGATATCTACAGTATATACACCCTGCAGACAGTGATACTAGATATCTACAGTATATACACCCTACACACAGTAATACTAGATATCTACAGTATATACACCCTGCAGACAGTGATACTAGATATCTACAGTATATACAACCTACACACAGTGATACTAGATATCTACAGTATATATACCCTACACACAGTAATACTAGATATCTACAGTATATGTATACCCTACACACAGTAATACTAGATATCTACAGTATATACACCCCGCACACAGTGATACTAGATGTCTACAGTATATACACCCTACACACAGTGATACTAGATATCTACAGTATATACACCCTACACACAGTAATACTAGATATCTACAGTATATACACCCCGCACACAGTGATACTAGATGTCTACAGTATATACACCCTACACAGAGTGATACTAGATATCTACAGTATATACAGCCTACACACAGTAATACTAGATATCTACAGTATATACACCCTACACACAGTGATACTAGATATCTACAGTATATACACCCTACACACAGTGATACTAGATGTCTACAGTATATACACCCTACACACAGTGATACTAGATATCTACAGTATATACACCCTACACACAGTGATACTAGATATCTACAGTATATACACCCTACACACAGTGATACTAGATGTCTACAGTATATACACCCTACACACAGTGATACTAGATATCTACAGTATATATACCCTACACACAGTGATACTAGATATCTACAGTATATACACCCTACACACAGTGATACTAGATGTCTACAGTATATACACCCTACACACAGTGATACTAGATATCTACAGTATATACACCCTACACACAGTGATACTAGATATCTACAGTATATACACCCTACACACAGTGATACTAGATATCTACAGTATATACACCCTACACACAGTGAAACGAGATATCTACAGTATATATACCCTACACACAGTGATACTAGATATCTACAGTATATACACCCTACAAACAGTGATACTAGATATCTACAGTATATATACCCTACACAGAGTGATACTAGATATCTACAGTATATACACCCGTCACACAGTGATACTAGATATCTACAGTATATACACCCTACACAGTGATACTAGATATCTACAGTATATGTATACCCTACCCACAGTAATACTAGATATCTACAGTATATACACCCTACATACCGTGATACTAGATGTCTACAGTATATACACCCTACACAGAGTGATACTAGATATCTACAGTATATACACCCTACACAGAGTGATACGAGATATCTACAGTATATACACCCTACACACAGTAATACTAGATATCTACAGTATATACACCCTGCAGACAGTGATACTAGATATCTACAGTATATACACCCTACACACAGTGATACTAGATATCTACAGTATATACACCCTACATACCGTGATACTAGATGTCTACAGTATATACACCCTACACAGAGTGATACTAGATATCTACAGTATATACACCCTACACAGAGTGATACTAGATATCTACAGTATATACACCCTACACACAGTAATACTAGATATCTACAGTATATACACCTGTCACACAGTGATACTAGATATCTACAGTATATACACCCTACACACAGTGATACTAGATATCTACAGTATATACACCCTACACACAGTGATACTAGATGTCTACAGTATATACACCCTACACAGAGTGATACTAGATGTCTACAGTATATACACCCTACACACAGTGATACTAGATATCTACAGTATATATACCCTACACACAGTAATACAAGATATCTACAGTATATACACCCTGCAGACAGTGATACTAGATATCTACAGTATATACACCCTACACACAGTGATACTAGATATCTACAGTATATACACCCTACACACAGTAATACTAGATATCTACAGTATATACACCCTGCACACAGTGATACTAGATATCTACAGTATATACACCCTACACACAGTGATACTAGATATGCACAGTATATACACCCTGCAGACAGTGATACTGGATATCTACAGCATAAATATACCCTAGACACAGTGATACTAGATATCTACAGTATATACACCCTAAACACAGTGATACTAGATATCTACAGCATATATATTCCCTAGACACAGTGATACTAGATATCTACAGTATATACAGCCTACACACAGTAATACTAGATATCTACAGTATATACACCCTACACACTGTAATACTAGATATCTACAGTATATACACCCTGCAGACAGTGATACTAGATGTCTACAGTATATACACCCTACACAGAGTGATACTAGATGTCTACAGTATATACACCCTACACACAGTGATACTAGATATCTACAGTATATATACCCTACACACAGTAATACAAGATATCTACAGTATATACACCCTGCAGACAGTGATACTAGATATCTACAGTATATACACCCTACACACAGTGATACTAGATATCTACAGTATATACACCCTACACACAGTAATACTAGATATCTACAGTATATACACCCTGCACACAGTGATACTAGATATCTACAGTATATACACCCTACACACAGTGATACTAGATATGTACAGTATATACACCCTGCAGACAGTGATACTGGATATCTACAGCATAAATATACCCTAGACACAGTGATGCTAGATATCTACAGTATATACACCCCGCACACAGTGATACTAGATATGTACAGTATATACACCCTGCAGACAGTGATACTAGATATCTACAGCATATATATTCCCTAGACACAGTGATACTAGATATCTACAGTATATACAGCCTACACACAGTAATACTAGATATCTACAGTATATACACCCTACACACAGTAATACTAGATATCTACAGTATATACACCCTGCAGACAGTGATACTAGATATCTACAGTATATACACCCTACACACAGTGATACTAGATATGTACAGTATATACACCCTACACACAGTGATACTAGATGTCTACAGTATATACACCCTACACAGAGTGATACTAGATATCTACAGTATATACACCCTACACACAGTGATACTAGATATCTACAGTATATACACCCTAAACACAGTGATACTAGATATCTACAGTATATATACCCTACACACAGTGATACTAGATATCTACAGTATATACACCCTGCACACAGTGATACTAGATATCTACAGTATATACACCCTACACACAGTGATACTAGATATCTACAGTATATACACCCTACACACAGTAATACTAGATATCTACAGTATATACACCCGTCACACAGTGATACTAGATATCTACAGTATATACACCCTACACACAGTAATACTAGATATCTACAGTATATACACCCTACACACAGTGATACTAGATATCTACAGTATATACACCCTACACACAGTGATACTAGATATCTACAGTATATACACCCTTCACACAGTGAGACTAGATATCTACAGTATATACACCCTACACACCGTGATACTAGATATCTACAGTATATACACCCTACACACAGTGATACTAGATGTCTACATTATATACACCCCGCACACAGTGATACTAGATATCTACAGTATATACACCCTACACACAGTGATACTAGATGTCTACAGTATATACACCCTACACACAGTGATACTAGAAATCTACAGTATATACACCCTACACAGAGTGATACTAGATATCTACAGTATATACACCCTGCACACAGTGATACTAGATATGTACAGTATATACACCCTACACACAGTGATACTAGATATCTACAGTATATACACCCTACACAGTGATACTAGATATCTACAGTATATGTATACCCTACCCACAGTAATACTAGATATCTACAGTATATACACCCGACATACCGTGATACTAGATGTCTACAGTATATACACCCTACACAGAGTGATACTAGATATCTACAGTATATACACCCTACACAGAGTGATACTAGATATCTACAGTATATACACCCTACACACAGTAATACTAGATATCTACAGTATATACACCCTGCTGACAGTGATACTAGATATCTACAGTATATACACCCTACACACAGTGATACTAGATATGTACAGTATATACACCCTACACACAGTGATACTAGATGTCTACAGTATATACACCCTACACAGAGTGATACTAGATATCTACAGTATATACACCCTACACACAGTGATACTAGATATCTACAGTATATACACCCTACACAGAGTGATACTAGATGTCAACAGTATATACACCCTACACAGAGTGATACTAGATATCTACAGTATATACACCCTACACACAGTGATACTAGATATCTACAGTATATACACCCTAAACACAGTGATACTAGATATCTACACTATATATACCCTACACACAGTAATACTAGATATCTACAGTATATACACCCTACACACAGTGATACTAGATATCTACAGTATATACACCCTTCACACAGTGATACTAGATATCTACAGTATATACACCCGTCACACAGTGATACTAGATATCTACAGTATATACACCCTACACACAGTGATACTAGATATCTACAGTATATATACCCTACACACAGTAATACTAGATATCTACAGTATATACACCCTACACACAGTGATACTAGATATCTACAGTATATACACCCTTCACACAGTGATACTAGATATCTACAGTATATACACCCGTCACACAGTGATACTAGATATCTACAGTATATACACCCGACACACAGTGATACTAGATATCTACAGTATATACAAACTACACACAGTAATACTAGATATCTACAGTATATACACCCCGCACACAGTGATAATAGATGTCTACAGTATATACACACTACACACAGTGATACTAGATATCTACAGTATATACACCCTAAACACAGTGATACTAGATATCTACAGTATATATACCCTACACACAGTAATACTAGATATCTACAGTATATACACCCTACACACAGTGATACTAGATATCTACAGTATATACACCCTACACAGAGTGATACTAGGTATCTACAGTATATATACCCTACACACAGTTATACTAGATATCTACAGTATATACACCCTACACACAGTGATACTAGATATCTACAGTATATACACCCTACACAGAGTGATACTAGGTATCTACAGTATATATACCCTACACACAGTAATACTAGATATCTACAGTATATACACCCTACACACAGTGATACTAGATATCTACAGTATATACACCCTGCAGACAGTGATACTAGATATCTACAGTATATACACCCGACACACAGTGATACTAGATATCTACAGTATATACAACCTACACACAGTGATACTAGATATCTACAGTATATACACCCTACACACAGTAATACTAGATATCTACAGTATATACACCCTGCAGACAGTGATACTAGATATCTACAGTATATACACCCGACACACAGTGATACTAGATATCTACAGTATATACAACCTACACACAGTGATACTAGATATCTACAGTATATATACCCTACACACAGTAATACTAGATATCTACAGTATATGTATACCCTACACACAGTAATACTAGATATCTACAGTATATACACCCCGCACACAGTGATACTAGATGTCTACAGTATATACACCCTACACACAGTGATACTAGATATCTACAGTATATATACCCTACACACAGTAATACTAGATATCTACAGTATATACACCCTACACACAGTGATACTAGATATCTACAGTATATATACCCTACACACAGTGATACTAGATATCTACAGTATATACACCCTACAAACAGTGATACTAGATATCTACAGTATATATACCCTACACAGAGTGATACTAGATATCTACAGTATATACACCCTTCACACAGTGATACTAGATATCTACAGTATATACACCCGTCACACAGTGATACTAGATATCTACAGTATATACACCCTACACAGTGATACTAGATATCTACAGTATATACACCCTACACAAAGTGATACTAGATATCTACAGTATATACACCCTACACACAGTGATACTAGATATCTACAGTATATACACCCTACACAAAGTGATACTAGATTTCTACAGTATATACACCCTACACACAGTGATACTAGATATCTACAGTATATACACCCTACACAGTGATACTAGATATCTACGGTATATGTATACCCTACCCACAGTAATACTAGATATCTACAGTATATACACCCTACATACCGTGATACTAGATGTCTACAGTATATACACCCTACACAGAGTGATACTAGATATCTACAGTATATACACCCTACACAGAGTGATACTAGATATGTACAGTATATACACCCCGCACACAGTGATACTAGATATCTACAGTATATATATACCCTACACAGAGTGATACTAGATATCTACAGTATATACACCCTACACACAGTAATACTAGAAATCTACAGTATTTACACCCTACACACAGTAATACTGGATATCTACAGTATATACACCCTGCAGACAGTGATACTAGATATCTACAGTATATACACCCTGCAGACAGTGATACTAGATATCTACAGTATATACACCCTACACACAGTGATACTAGATATCTACAGTATATACACCCTACACACAGTGATACTAGATATCTACAGTATATACACCCTACACACAGTGATACTAGATATCTACAGTATATACACCCTACACACAGTGATACTAGATATCTACAGTATATACACCCTACACAGAGTGATACTAGATGTCTACAGTATATACACCCTACACACAGTGATACTAGATATCTACAGTATATACACCCTAAACACAGTGATACTAGATATCTACAGTATATATACCCTACACACAGTAATACTAGATATCTACAGTATATACACCCTACACACAGTGATACTAGATATCTACAGTATATACACCCTACACACAGTGATACTAGATGTCTACAGTATATACACCCTTCACACAGTGATACTAGATATCTACAGTATATACACCCTTCACACAGTGATACTAGATATCTACAGTATATACACCCGTCACACAGTGATACTAGATATCTACAGTATATACACCCTACACACAGTGATACTAGATATCTACAGTATATACAACATACACACAGTAATACTAGATATCTACAGTATATACACCCTACACACAGTGATACTAGATATCTACAGCATATATATACCCTACACAAAGTGATACTAGATATCTACAGTATATACACCCTACACACAGTGATACTAGATATCTACAGTATATACACCCTGCACACAGTAATACTAGATATCTACAGTATATACACCCTACACACAGTGATACTAGATATCTACAGTATATACACCCTACACACAGTGATACTAGATGTCTACAGTATATACACCCTACACAGAGTGATACTAGATATCTACAGTATAAACACCCTACACACAGTGATACTAGATATCTACAGTATATATACCCTACACAGAGTGATACTAGATATCTACAGTATATACACCCTACACACAGTGATACTAGATATCTACGGTATATACACCCTACACAGAGTGATACTAGATATCTACAGTATATATACCCTACACAGAGTGATACTAGATATCTACAGTATATACACCCTACACAGAGTGATACTAGATATCTACAGTATATACACCCTACACAGTGATACTAGATATCTACAGTATATATACCCTACACAGAGTGATACTAGATATCTACAGTATATACACCCTACACACAGTGATACTAGATATCTACGGTATATATACCCTACACAGAGTGATACTAGATATCTACAGTATATACACCCTCTACACAGTTATACTAGATATCTACAGTATATACACCCTACACACAGTGATACTAGATATCTACAGTATATACAACCTACACACAGTGATACTAGATATCTACAGTATATACACCCTACACACAGTGATACTAGATATCTACAGTATATACACCCTACACACAGTGATACTAGATGTCTACAGTATATACACCCTACACAGAGTGATACTAGATATCTACAGTATAAACACCCTACACACAGTGATACTAGATATCTACAGTATATATACCCTACACACAGTAATACTAGATATCTACAGTATATACACCCTACACACAGTGATACTAGATATCTACAGTATATATACCCTACACACAGTGATACTAGAAATCTACAGTATATACACCCTACACACAGTGATACTAGATATCTACAGTATATACACCCTACACAGAGTGATACTAGATATCTACAGTATATACACCCTACACAGTGATACTAGATATCTACAGTATATACACCCTTCACACAGTGATACTAGATATCTACAGTATATACACCCTGCACACAGTGATACTAGATATCTACAGTATATACACCCTACACAGAGTGATACTAGATATCTACAGTATATACACCCTACACAGAGTGATACTAGATATGTACAGTATATACACCCCGCACACAGTGATACTAGATATCTACAGTATATACACCCTACACAGAGTGATACTAGATATCTACAGTATATATACCCTACACAGAGTGATACTAGATATCTACAGTATATACACCCTACACACAGTGATACTAGATATCTACAGTATATATACCCTACACAGAGTGATACTAGATATCTACAGTATATACAGCCTACACACAGTGATACTAGATATCTACAGTATATACACCCTACACACAGTGATACTAGATATCTACAGTATATACAACCTACACACAGTAATACTAGATATCTACAGTATATACACCCTACACACAGTAATACTAGATATCTACAGTATATACACCCTACACACAGTAATACTAGATATCTACAGTATATACACCCTACACAGAGTGATACTAGATATCTACAGTATATATACCCTACACACAGTGATACTAGAAATCTACAGTATATACACCCTACACAGAGTGATACTAGATATGTACAGTATATGCACCCCGCACACAGTGATACTAGATATCTACAGTATATACACCCTACACAGAGTGATACTAGATATCTACAGTATATACACCCTACACACAGTAATACTAGATATCTACAGTATATATACCCTACACACAGTGATACTAGATATCTACAGTATATATACCCTACACACAGTGATACTAGAAATCTACAGTATATACACCCTACACAGAGTGATACTAGATATGTACGGTATATGCACCCCGCACACAGTGATACTAGATATCTACAGTATATACACCCTACACACAGTGATACTAGATATCTACAGTATATGCACCCCGCACACAGTGATACTAGATATCTACAGTATATACACCCTACACACAGTGATACTAGATGTCTACAGTATATACACCCTACACAGAGTGATACTAGATATCTACAGTATATACACCCTACACAGAGTGATACTAGATATCTACAGTATATACACCCTACACACAGTGATACTAGATATCTACAGTATATATACTCTACACACAGTAATACTAGATATCTACAGTATATACACCCTACACACAGTGATACTAGATATCTACAGTATATACACCCTACACACAGTGATACTAGATATCTACAGTATATACACCCTACACACAGTAATACTAGATATCTACAGTATATACAGCCTACACACAGTAATACTAGAAATCTACAGTATATATACCCTACACACAGTAATACTAGATATCTACAGTATATACACCCTACACACAGTGATACTAGATATCTACAGTATATACACCCTACACACAGTGATACTAGATATCTACAGTATATACACCCTACACACAGTGATACTAGATATCTACAGTATATACACCCTACACAGTGATACTAGATATCTACAGTATATACACCCTACACACAGTGATACTAGAAATCTACAGTATATACACCCTACACACAGTGATACTAGATGTCTACAGTATATACACCCTACACAGAGTGATACTAGATATCTACAGTATATACACCCTACACACAGTGATACTAGATATCTACAGTATATACACCCTAAACACAGTGATACTAGATATCTACAGTATATATACCCTACACACAGTAATACTAGATATCTACAGTATATACACCCTACACAGAGTGATACCAGAAATCTACAGTATATATACCCTACACACAGTAATACTAGATATCTACAGTATATACACCCTACACACAGTGATACTAGATATCTACAGTATATACACCCCGCACACAGTGATACTAGATATCTACAGTATATACACCCTACACACAGTAATACTAGATATCTACAGTATATATACACCCTGCACACAGTGATACTAGATATCTACAGTATATGTATACCCTACACACAGTAATACTAGATATCTACAGTATATACACCCTGCAGACAGTGATACTAGATATCTACAGTATATACACCCTACACACAGTGATACTAGATATCTACAGTATATACACCCTACACACAGTGATACTAGATATCTACAGTATATACACCCTTCACACAGTGATACTAGATATCTACAGTATATACACCCTACACACAGTGATACTAGATATCTACAGTATATACACCCTACACACAGTAATACTAGATATCTACAGTATATACACCCTACACACAGTGATACTAGATGTCTACAGTATATACACCCTACACACAGTGATACTAGATATCTACAGTATATACACCCTACACACAGTGATACTAGATGTCTACAGTATATACACCCTACACACAGTGATACTAGATGTCTACAGTATATACACCCTACACACAGTGATACTAGATATCTACAGTATATACAACCTACACACAGTAATACTAGATATCTACAGTATATACTCCCTACACACAGTGATACTAGATGTCTACAGTATATACACCCTACACACAGTGATACTAGATATCTACAGTATATACACCCTACACACAGTGATACTAGATGTCTACAGTATATACACCCTACACACAGTGATACTAGATATCTACAGTATATACACCCTGCACACAGTGATACTAGATATCTACAGTATATACACCCTACACACAGTGATACTAGATATCTACAGTATATACACCCTACACACAGTGATACTAGATATGTACAGTATATATACCCTACACACAGTAATACTAGATATCTACAGTATATACACCCTACACACAGTGATACTAGATGTCTACAGTATATACACCCTACACACAGTGATACTAGATATCTACAGTATATACACCCTACACACAGTGATACTAGATATCTACAGTATATACACCCTACACACAGTGATACTAGATGTCTACAGTATATACACCCTTCACACAGTAATACTAGATATCTACAGTATATACACCCTACACAGTGATACTAGATATGTACAGTATATATACCCTACACACAGTAATACTAGATATCTACAGTATATACACCCGTCACACAGTGATACTAGATATCTACAGTATATATACCCTACACACAGTAATACTAGATATCTACAGTATATACACCCTACACACAGTGATACTAGATATGTACAGTATATACACCCTACACACAGTGATACTAGATATCTACAGTATATACACCCTACACACAGTAATACTAGATATCTACAGTATATACACCCTGCAGACAGTGATACTAGATATCTACAGTATATACACCCTACACACAGTGATACTAGATATCTACAGTATATACACCCTACACACAGTGATACTAGATGTCTACAGTATATACACCCTACACAGAGTGATACTAGATATCTACAGTATATACACCCTACACACAGTGATACTAGATATCTGCAGTATATACACCCTACACACAGTGATACTAGATATCTACAGTATATACACCCTGCTGACAGTGATACTAGATATCTACAGTATATACACCCTACACACAGTGATACTAGATATCTACAGTATATACACCCTGCACACAGTGATACTAGATATCTACAGTATATACACCCTAAACACAGTGATACTAGATATCTACAGTATATATACCCTACACACAGTAATACTAGATATCTACAGTATATACACCCTACACACAGTGATACTAGAAATCTACAGTATATACACCCTACACACAGTGATACTAGATATCTACAGTATATACACCCCGCACACAGTGATACTAGATATCTACAGTATATGTATACCCTACACACAGTAATACTAGATATCTACAGTATATACACCCTGCAGACAGTGATACTAGATATCTACAGTATATACACCCTACACACAGTGATACTAGATATCTACAGTATATACACCCTACACACAGTGATACTAGATATCTACAGTATATACACCCTTCACACAGTGATACTAGATATCTACAGTATATACACCCTTCACACAGTGATACTAGATATCTACAGTATATACACCCTACACACAGTGATACTAGATATCTACAGTATATACACCCTACACAGTGATACTAGATATCTACAGTATATACACCCTACACACAGTAATACTAGATATCTACAGTATATACACCCGTCACAAAATGATACTAGATATCTACAGTATATACACCCTGCACAGAGTAATACTAGATATCTACAGTATATACACCCTGCAGACAGTGATACTAGATATCTACAGTATATACACCCTACACACAGTGATACTAGATATCTACAGTATATACACCCTACACACAGTGATACTAGATATCTACAGTATATACACCCTTCACACAGTGATACTAGATATCTACAGTATATACACCCTTCACACAGTGATACTAGATATCTACAGTATATACACCCTACACACAGTGATACTAGATATCTACAGTATATACACCCTACACAGAGTGATACTAGATATCTACAGTATATACACCCTACACAGTGATACTAGATATCTACAGTATATACACCCTACACACAGTGATACTAGATATCTACAGTATATACACCCTACACACAGTAATACTAGATATCTACAGTATATACACCCGTCACACAATGATACTAGATATCTACAGTATATACACCCTGCACAGAGTGATACTAGATATCTACAGTATATACACCCTACACACAGTGATACTAGATATCTACAGTATATACACCCTTCACACAGTGATACTAGATATCTACAGTATATACACCCTTCACACAGTGATACTAGATATCTACAGTATATACACCCTACACACAGTGATACTAGATATCTACAGTATATACACACTACACAGAGTGATACTAGATATCTACAGTATATACACCCTACACAGTGATACTAGATATCTACAGTATATACACCCTACACACAGTAATACTAGATATCTACAGTATATTCACCCGTCACACAATGATACTAGATATCTACAGTATATACACCCTGCACAGAGTGATACTAGATATCTACAGTATATACACCCTACACACAGTGATACTAGATATCTACAGTATATACACCCTACACACAGTAATACTAGATATCTACAGTATATACACCCGTCACACAATGATACTAGATATCTACAGTATATAAACCCTACACACAGTGATACTAGATGTCTACAGTATATACACCCTACACAGAGTGATACTAGATATCTACAGTATATACACCCTACACACAGTGATACTAGATGTCTACAGTATATACACCCTACACAGAGTGATACTAGATATCTACAGTATATACACCCTACACAGAGTGATACTAGATATCTACAGTATATACACCCTGCAGACAGTGATACTAGATATCTACAGTATATACACCCTACACACAGTGATACTAGATATCTACAGTATATACACCCTACACACAGTGATACTAGATATCTACAGTATATACACCCTACACACAGTGATACTAGATATCTACAGTATATACACCCTACACACAGTGATACTAGATGTCTACAGTATATACACCCTACACAGAGTGATACTAGATGTCTACAGTATATACACCCTACACACAGTGATACTAGATATGTACAGTATATATACCCTTCACACAGTGATACTAGATATGTACAGTATATATACCCTACACACAGTAATACTAGATATCTACAGTATATACAGCCTACACACAGTAATACTAGATATCTACAGTATATACAACCTACACAGAGTGATACTAGATATCTACAGTATATACACCCTACACAGAGTGATACTAGATATCTACAGTATATACACCCTACACAGAGTGATACTAGATATCTACAGTATATACAACCTACACACAGTAATACTAGATATCTACAGTATATACACCCTACACACAGTGATACTAGATATCTACAGTATATATACCCTACACACAGTAATACTAGATATCTACAGTATATACAGCCTACACACAGTGATACTAGATATCTACAGCATATATACAACCTACACACAGTGATACTAGATATCTACAGTATATACACCCTACACACAGTGATACTAGATATCTACAGTATATACACCCCGCACAAAGTGATACTAGGTATCTACAGTATATACACCCTACACACAGTGATACTAGATATGTACAGTATATACACCCTACACACAGTGATACTAGATGTCTACAGTATATACACCCTACACAGAGTGATACTAGATATCTACAGTATATACACCCTTCACACAGTGATACTAGATATCTACAGCATATATATACCCTACACATAGGGATACTAGATATCTACAGTATATACACCCTGCAGACAGTGATACTAGATATCTACAGTATATACACCCTACACACAGTAATACTAGATATCTACAGTATATACACCCTACACACAGTGATACTAGATATCTACAGTATATACACCCTTCACACAGTGATACTAGATATCTACAGTATATATACCCTACACACAGTGATACTAGATATCTACAGTATATACACCCCGCACACAGTGATACTAGATGTCTACAGTATATACACCCTACACACAGTGATACTAGATATCTACAGTATATACACCCTACACACAGTGATACTAGATGTCTACAGTATATACACCCTACACAGAGTGATACTAGATATCTACAGTATATACACCCTACACACAGTGATACTAGATATCTACAGTATATATACCCTACACACAGTGATACTAGATATCTACAGTATATACACCCTACACAGAGTGATACTAGATATGTACAGTATATACACCCTACACACAGTGATACTAGATATCTACAGTATATACACCCTACACACAGTAATACTAGATATCTACAGTATATACACCCTACACAGAGTGATACTAGATATCTACAGTATATACACCCTGCACACAGTGATACTAGATATCTACAGTATATACACCCTACACAGAGTGATACTAGATATGTACAGTATATACACCCTACACACAGTGATACTAGATATCTACAGTATATATACCCTACACACAGTAATACTAGATATGTACAGTATATACACCCTGCACACAGTGATACTAGATATCTACAGTATATACACCCTACACACAGTAATACTAGATATCTACAATATATACACCCTACACACAGTGATACTAGATATCTACAGTATATATAACCTACACACAGTGATACTAGATATCTACAGTATATACACCCTACACACAGTGATACTAGATATCTACAGTATATATACCCTACACACAGTGATACTAGATATCTACAGTATATACACCCCGCACACAGTGATACTAGATATCTACAGTATATACAGCCTACACACAGTGATACTAGATGTCTACAGTATATACACCCTTCACACAGTAATACTAGATATCTACAGTATATACACCCTACACACAGTAATACTAGATATCTACAGTATATACACCCTTCACACAGTGATACTAGATATCTACAGTATATACACCCTGCACACAGTGATACTAGATATCTACACTATATATACCCTACACACAGTAATACTAGATATCTACAGTATATACACCCTACACACAGTGATACTAGATGTCTACAGTATATACACCCTACACACAGTGATACTAGATATCTACAGTATATACACCCTACACACAGTTATACTAGATATCTACAGTATATGTATACCCTACACACAGTAATACTAGATATCTACAGTATATACACCCTACACACAGTGATACTAGATATCTACAGTATATACACCCTACACAGAGTGATACTAGATATCTACAGTATATACACCCTACACACAGTGATACTAGATATCTACAGTATATACACCCCGCACACAGTGATACTAGATATCTACAGTATATACACCCCGCACACAGTGATACTAGATGTCTACAGTATATACACCCTACACACAGTGATACTAGATATCTCCAGTATATACACCCCGCACACAGTGATACTAGATGTCTACAGTATATACAACCTACACACAGTTATATTAGATATCTACAGTATATACACCCTGCACAAATCTGTACATGACTATGGGGATGGCCATCTCATCTGTACATGACTATGGGGACGGCCATCTCATCTGTACGTAACTATGGGGACGGCCATCTCATCTGTACATGACTATGGGGACGGCCATCTCATCTGTACATGACTATGGGGACGGCCATCTCATCTGTACATGACTATGGGGGCGGCCATCTCATCTGTACGTAACTATGGGGACGGCCATCTCATCTGTACGTGACTATGGGGACGGCCATCTCATCTGTACGTGACTATGGGGACGGCCATCTCATCTGTACGTGACTATGGGGACGGCCATCTCATCTGTACATGACTATGGGGACGGCCATCTCATCTGTACGTGACTATGGGGACGGCCATCTCATCTGTACATGACTATGGGGACGGCCATCTCATCTGTACATGACTATGGGGGCGGCCATCTCATCTGTACGTGACTATGGGGACGGCCATCTCATCTGTACATGACTATGGGGACGGCCATCTCATCTGTACATGACTATGGGGGCGGCCATCTCATCTGTACGTAACTATGGGGACGGCCATCTCATCTGTACGTGACTATGGGGACGGCCATCTCATCTGTACGTGACTATGGGGACGGCCATCTCATCTGTACGTGACTATGGGGACGGCCATCTCATCTGTACGTGACTATGGGGACGGCCATCTCATCTGTACATGACTATGGGGACGGCCATCTCATCTGTACGTGACTATGGGGATGGCCATGGGAAGTCACAGACAAGGAAAATGTCTCTGACACCAGTTCAGGGGCAAACTGAATTTTACTAAAGCCCTGTGGCCCAAGTGACCTCAAACAATGGGTAACCCAACAAAACTCACATACACTCAGCCAGATGGCGGAGGCCCTTGTGCTGTACAGCGCTGTACTCCCCAAAGGGCGCTACTATAATAAATTATGCTTTTACCTAACGGCAGGCCTAAATAATCCTGCCCCTTGTTACCTATTAATACCGCTACTAAGGAACAAAGGAAAGGGAGAGTGATCTGAGTACCGGCGGTGCAACACAACAGCTTACAGACTTACCCGCTCTGACTCTATCCCCCCAGACCCTATACAATAAGGGACATGTATAACGAACAGCGGCTCTATAGCCAGGTGAATGTTCTCCAGAAGCTTCTTACTGACGGCTGGATGTGGCCTGACAGCCACTATGCCGATCCCGCTGAAGTGTGGCCTGACACGGTCCATAACCCTACCTAATCTAACTACAGGCCAAAACGCAGTCCCAAGTAACTTGGTGCCAACATTTGGTGTCTTGCGTACACGTAGACCAGTCTGCTGTATGATCAGCCAAAGAGTCCAGACGGATGAGGGCCCCTCCAGAACAGCGTGCGGTACCGCAGAGAGCCATTACTCACTTCCTCAGCGGCATCCAGTATTGTACACACAATAGCCAGTCTGGCTCCGGTTGTTCAGCAACATCCCCGGCAGCAAGTCTTCTCCCATCCAGCGGGCATCTGGTCAAAATCTGAATCCGCTGCAGCTCCGGTCCCCGCAGGACACTCCTCTCGTTTAGGACACGACCTCCTTCCCTCTTCCGTATCGCCACTCAGATCCCTCCCTCGACCAACTGTCACCTCAGTGTACGCACGCTTTTAATTTTGTTATCCTCCCGTGCGCACGCTGTAACCAGGCAACGGGTTCTCCAATCACAGGCTACCATGGTCCTGTCACCTCACAGCTTGACCAAAATCTTTTCTGTAGAACAGCGACCTCTTGTGGACAAATAATAAAACACACAGTAGTGGACTATTTACAGTAACAAGAACAATGTACACATATTGGAGGCTGTCTCACCCTCTTACATGCCACCCCACTAGAGGTTGACGCCCCCGGCAACTTTCCCCAAACAAACTCGTCCTGCGCATAGCGCAGTGGAGATACGCCAGCGTTGGACCTAGTCATCCTATGCAGGGTCAAGGGAGTTGGGCACAGTCACTGAAGGATGCACTGCTGATTGTGTAGCTCTTGTACCCATGCAGTAGTATTCCTCGGGGGTGGCCCCATGGGGTCGGGCATGTGGAGATCCTCAACTCCTGGCCTGCTCTCCCGAACATCAGCATATGTGGAGAGTAACCCGTGGTGTTGTGTATCCTGTTTTTATAAGCCCACATCAGCTTGGGCAAATACTCTGGCCAACGAGCCTTTTGGCTATCCTCCAAAGTTTGCAGCATCTGGATCAAGGTGCGGTTGAACCATTCGCATGCCTCATTCCCTTGGGGGTGGTATGGGGTTGTGCGGGAACGTTCAATCCCATACATAGAGCTGATACAACTCGCCCATCAGAGTACCCTGGAAACAAGCCCCTTGATCGGAATGAATTCTCTGTGGACACCCAAACACCTGTATAAAATGTTTACAAACTGGTTTTGCGGCCGATTCCGCCGTTTGATCTCTGGTGGGTATGGCCACCGCATATTTAGTGAAATGGTCTGTCATGACTAAACAGTAGGAATGTCCTGAGGTAGAGTACCCAATCTGCACATAGTCAATCATCAAAATCTCTAGGGGGGGCAGATGTACTGATAGTTCCTCGGGACCCTTACTCAGTCCACAGGGCCGACACTTGAGACAGGCCTCAGTCACCATGTCTCCCAAGTCAGGGCAATACACCAATCGCTGGAGCCATTTGTATGTCTTATCGCTCCCGAAATGGGCACCCCTGTCATGGGCCTCCCGGGCTGCCGCCGGCCCCAGCAACATGGGAATGGCAATCTGTTGTCGGTACTGCAACTCTGACTGTAGGTATGTGGTCCTGCACAGGACCCCCTGGACAACGCTCAACTTATCCCACAGTCTTAGCAGTCTTTGGCCCTCTGGTGTTAGTCTGGCCCGCTCTTCAGGCCGAGGCCATATTTTGCTCCGGACCCAGTGCCTCACTTTCTTTAGGTCCGGGCAGCTGTTTTGGACTCTCTCCCAATCTGTTAACGTCTTTCCCAACACCATCGGCATTCCCGAAGCCACCCCACTTGAATGTGTTATGTTCTGGAAAGTGGGTGCCCTGCCGAGATCCGGGATTTCAATGTCCTCTAGCTCCTCATCACCACTCTGGGTCGGCAATCCTACGTGAATTTGGGAAAGCGCATCCACGTTGCCATTTTCTCTCCCCGACCGGAACTGGACACGATATTGGTACTTGGAGAGGCGAGCCATCTATCTCTGTTCAAGAGCCCCTAGCATGGCATTCCCCAAGTGCGCTAACGGGTTATTGTCTGTCATCACAGTCACTTTGGCACCCATCAGGTACTTCGCAAACTTTTCGGTCATGTTCCACACCAATGCCAAAAGTTCCAACTTAAAAGAGCTATAGTTGTCGGGATTGCGCTCCGACTCCCTTAAAGATCAGCCGCCATAAGCAATCACTCTTTCACATCCGTCTTGAACTTGAGACAGCACGGCCCCCAGACCATGCTGGCTTCCGTCAGTGTACAACAAGAATGGGGTGTCAAACCGTGCATAAGCCAGGATCGGGGCACTGGTTAGAACCTTCTTTATCGCCTTGAAAGCCTCTTGTTGCCGTGACCCCCACTCAATGGGGCGATTCTTGGGTCCCCCGGCCGTGCCTCTCAGCAGCTCATTTAGCGGACTAGCCAGGGGAGCAAACTTGGGTATGAACCTTCAGTAATACCCGGCCAACCCCAGAAAAGCCTGCACCTCCCGTAGGGTCTTTGGTCGGGGCTAGAGATGAGCGAACGTACTCGTCCGAGCTTGATACTCGTTCGAGTATTAGCGTGTTCGAGATGCTCGTTACTCGAGACGAGTACCACGGGATGTTCGAGTTACTTTCACTTTCATCTCTGAGACGTTAGCGAGCTTTTCTGGCCAATAGAAAGACAGGGAAGGCATTACAACTTCCCCCTGCGACGTTCAAGCCCTATACCACCCCCCTGCAGTGAGTGGCTGGCGAGATCAGGCGTCACCCGAGTATATAAATCGGCCCCTCCCGCGGCTCGCCACAGATGCATTCTGACATAGTTCAGGGAAAGTGCTGTCTTGCTGGAGTTGCTATAGGGAGAGTGTTAGGAGTATTTTAGGCTTCAAGAACCCCAACGGTCCTTCTTAGGGCCACATCTAACCGTGTGCAGTACTGTGCAGGCTGCTTTTTGCAGTGTTGCACTTTTTTTTTTAATATCGGCCGTGCAGAGCATTGCGTCCTGCAGTAATTTTACATAGTCCAGGGCCAGTAGTGGTGGTGAGGCAGGGACAGAAGACATATTTATTGAATATAGGCAGTGGGCCTTTCCAAAAACATTTGGGAAAAAAAATCTATTTGGGCTGCCTGTGACTGTCCTCAGTGTACTGGGTCTGTGCTGGGGGTAGTTGTCCTAATTCATACGCAGCCAGCTAAGTGTTACAGCAGGCTTGCGCAAAATTATTTCCTGGCTCTGCTGTGCGTTCCGTAAGCGAAGTCAGCCTCCAACCACAGACCAATAAGCGGCATATTTAATTACAGCATTCTGTTTCTGCACTACTGGTAATACAGCATGCTGAGGGGTAGGGGTAGGCCTAGAGGACGTGGACGCGGAGGCCCAAGTCAGGGTGTGGGCACAGGCCGAGCCAGTGCGGTGGCCAGGGGTAGAGGCAGGGCCAGACCGAATAATCCACCAACTGTTTCCCAAAGCGCCCCCTCGCGCCATGCCACCCTGCAGAGGTCAAGGTGCTCTACTATCAGGGTAATAAAATATATTCTAAGTACAGCACCAATCGGGCCCACCCCACTTGCCCCGTTGCCGGCGGTAAGAAGAGACACCACACAGGGATCTGGTATCATTCCTCACACGGGACATGGCTCTCGGCTGTGCCAACGTGCTTTATTACAGATTACATGAGATCTTATACCCTTTGTCCCCTCCCCAACAAGGGGTGATGGGCTTATAATCATATATGGGCAGTCCGGATTTCCGGCCTTGCTACGGCGCCTCTGGCTTATGTACAGAAAATCACGTATTCAATTAACTCCAGTACAAAGAATCACCCACTCAATTCTAAGAAGACGGCCTAAGACAGTGAAAATTATGTACATAGTGGAACATCTTGATATGGGCTTCTGGGAAAACGGCCAAGTACACACGTCCTTCATGTCTGGTTCGGTATCATCTCTGAATTTCTAGAACATCTCTCTCAGCCTTCTAAAGCCTTGGAATATCTGATATTAAGGCGACAGATTAAGTTTTTTTTCTTATTTGGAATTGAATAAAACTTGCATATAGGTATAAAAGTATAAAGAACATATGGCAATATATACATATACCCTCACAAACCCCCCTAAAAAACTTAATATGGAGATCAAGCATCAGACTTTGCACTCTTCCTCGGTCGTCTCTCCCTTGCGTCAGGGTTTCTCCACTGCCCGTAAGTCCCTACTCCTAAAAGGGAGGGATCCCTACCTCACCTCAGAAGGAGGCCATGGATTCCCTGGGCTTATTTCCGGGCATCCATACCCTCTATCTGTACGAGTTAACACCCCGCAGGGTGTGCCCTCGCCGGAACCTAAGGTCTTCTGCACTGTCCCTAGGCAAATGGGAATTCTACTGACAATCCATCTTAGGAGATCGGGGCAGGCGCAGTACTAGTACATTTCTCCATTCTTCTGGTAACGTATCTGGTTGGCATTATCGGAACTGGCTCTTCATCTTTTTCAAACAAGGGAAATGTTGGTGTCACATTATCCAGTCCCTTACTCATACTCTTTTTGATCAAAGGGATAATACACATACAGGAAATTACATACCCCACCTCTTTCTGCTAAAATCATATCCACGGCCACTCTATTTTGGAACGCCATGGATGCAGTGGGCCCTAACTGGTCAGCTAACCCTTGTAAAGCATGCCTGGTGGAGTTTACAAACCTCTGCTGATTGTAATAGATATAATTCATCCAATCTACATTATTATTAACAGTGACAATAGCAAATAAGGACTCAAAACCTGCTTTAACCTGATCTCTAGAATTAAATTCATCTGGCACCCCCCTTGGCACTCCTATTACATCTATGTATACATGTGGATCAAAGTTACCACCTGGAGCGTCAACTTCTCTCTTAGCACGATGCGGTGTTGGATTCCCACCCTCGGTGTAGGCTTATTGCACATTTCATTGTATTAATTTGTTCTGAAACAGGGGGCTAGTGTACAGTAGTCAAAGGTGCGTGTTAGAGGAATTGTACCACATTATAGCATGTAAAGGATATGCAGGATCATTAGTTTTTTCAGTGCGAAGTGTGGATCCAAGTGGGCTTTCCTTCGAGCTTGACTGCAGTTGGGTGAACAACATCTGATAAGGACATTCAAACCGGGTTTGTCTCTCAAACTTTTTCACATAGACCCTGTCACCTGGTTTCAGATTGTGACACTCATCTGTAGGACCTGGGAGAAAAGCAGAGACTACAGAATGCATTATTGACAATTCCTTGGAGGGACCTATGACAAAATTAACAAAAAAAATCATTCCCCAAACTCAGCTACTGTGGCATGTACCCTCCTGGGAAAAAAAGAAAAACTAATGGAAGACACTCAATTCAAAATTTACCCATTTCCTTCATTGCCTTTTGTATCTACTTTCCCACTACTCCGCGGATGGTAGGGTGTGTAAAAAGCCTAGAATATACCCAAACAGACATGATGTGTTGCATTATTTCACCTGTGAAGTGTGTACCTTTGTTTGACTTAATCACTTCCGGTACCCCGTATCTGTGGATTACCTCATTCATGAGCTTCTGTGCGGTTACCTGCTTATTTACTTTGGTAACAGAGTAGGTCTCCAACCTGAAAAGAAATCAACAACAAGCACATATTCATACTTCCCAACAGGTGGGAGCTGAGTGTAGCCAATTTGCAATCCCTGAAATGGGTAGAGTGGCCCCGGCAAGTGTGGTGTGGCAAATTTTACTTCTGCCCTGTTGCTTACGGCAAAGATCATGCAAAACTGGACAAATGATGCAGCAGCTACAGAAAACCCAGGAGCCACCCGTCCTTGTTCAAGCGTCGACACCATTGCTGCTTTGAGAGGTGCGTCTTTCCGTGCGTCAGCTGGGCCATCATGGGGCACAGGGACTATGGTAAGCAAGTTCTGTTGACTGTTCACCATACGCCGTCCCTTTTTAGTCCATTTGTCTTTTTCTTAACTGTAAAGTCTTTAGCATATCAAAGTCCAAGTTCAAATCAAAGTCCAAGTGTAGTCAAAGTCCAAAGTTATTGTCAAATTCTTCTTTTCTTCTTTCTTCCACGGCTTAAGGGCCGCTGCTTTTGCTGTGTGGTCTGTGATGGCGTTGCCTCTCGCTTCTCCGGTGTAGGAATTGGTGTGAGCTTTCCACCTTGTCAGGTAGAAATAGGGCCTCCGTGAGACTCTGCCCGCTGCATCATTCTCAATTGGTTGTCCTGCTGTGGTAAAAAACTGTCTGGCCTCCCATGTTGGGCCGTAATCATGAGCTATGCCAAATGCATACCGGGAGTCAGTGTAAATGTTTGCCGTCTTACCTGTGGCCACTCCACACGCCTCAGTGAGGGCCTTTAGTTCCGCTTCTTGTACTGCGACATGCGGAGACATTCTGCTTTTTAGGACATCTTGTTGTGTAACCACTGTATATCCAGTGTGGAGTCGTCAATCACCCTGGGTACCATCTATAAAAAACAACTCAAAATATGCATTATTAACAAGGGCTTTCAGTAACTTTTTTAAAACTTAAATTTTCTTGTTGCATCAATGCTAGACTATCAGGCTGGTATTATATTTCAAAAAGATTAGAACCTTGTTGCAAAAAATTTAAAAATTAAAAAATGGCTTGCAAAAATTTTTTTTTTTAAATGGCTGAATTTAAAAATGGCTGACTTGCAATACCTAGATCACATATGCCTTCTCCTCCCCCCCCTTTGAACCAGGGTACTCAATTGGAACAATAGTAGCCGGGTTTAAGTTATTACAACATTGTAAAAAGATTTGATGGATGCAGATAAGGCCTGTAAGATGTTAGCACCAATAACAGAAACATGAGTTACATCGGGGAAGAATAATCTACAAAACATCTACTAATATTTGAAATGTGAGATCCCTTTAAGTGAATTCATTATTAGTCTGATCCTGCATGCAATGTCTTATCAAAATTTGAGACGGGAGAAAAAAAAACAAAACAAAACAAAACAAAAAACTTTTACTAGCTGCTCAAGCTCCTCACCCCTCCCTTGTGGACAAGAGGGATGAAACATTACTACGTACTATTACATCATCTAGCTCCACCCCTTCGATATTGGCACATTGCGTCCGTCTTCTCAGCTCCATTTCAGCGTAACAGTCCACACGTCCACATCTCAACCAAGCAAAGTCCCATGCATGGGGAGGACTTTTATCCCCAGTCATTATCCACATCACACATTCCACCACAGCTTGAACACGGGTCACTAACTCTCATCCATCCATGCTCTCAAGTCTGCTCCGTCACCCCCTCATTGAGGTGTACCAGTCCATACAGATGCACGGACAAAAAAAGTTTGACAAACATACATCAGTTGAAAAACATTGAGGTGAGTGCTATTATCTTATAAAGTACATGATTCTATTGAGATGAGATTGTGAATGAGCGCTATCTTTGACAAATTATGTGAAAAAGTTTGCTGAGTGACTGAGATATTCTATATTTCTTATCTACTGAAGCTATTATATGTTATATTAAACGCTGAAGTGTTTTAGAATCTGTGACCCTGACTGTTATCTCTCCGCGAATATGAAACACAGACTGAATAAGTTTTAGCTTAAACTATTCCATGCATTTGAAATCATAATTAACACATATGCTGGGACCTTGCAACATTCATTTTCAACCCCTGTATAAGTAAGAATATAACTTAGAAATTGATTGCTATATTTCCCTGCCTACTAAGACAGTATAACTAATTAAATTCATTTCAATTCATTGTAAGCAAGCCAAGATATTAACCAAGGTTGTTATTGCATTTTCTCTCTCGCTGTTATCTTCCGACCTTGGAAAGCTTACACAGACTCGCAGCTACATGTCAACAAAACTCTTCTCCCCTAAAAGCAAGCTCAGTTAACTATTTGCACTATTTGCACATACAGTATATACATATATACACATATATATCCATATCTATTATCTATCTTGTATTATACACATTTTCTTCCTTTCTTTGCCAACAAATCACGTGCATTGTAACTTTCTTATCGACTTTGCCTGCTCCTTCAGCACTTTTCTCCCCTACCTAACTGCCAATATAACCTTCAATAGACACTCTCCTGACGCCCTCTTGATCACTTACTGTACTTTTCAACATTTCACTTACGGATACTTTCTTAAACAAATAATGTGTACATACTTTCTCTGACTGTCTCTCTCTCTTCCTCCCTGTACTTTCTAGCAAACCTTGATCTTCCAAGGCGCCTCTGGGTCCTAAAGACCTCCTCCCAGACACCATTTTGTAATCTGCCGTGCGGGTCGGTGTCACACATTTTCATTAGAGTTTTCTTACATTTTACAGATTCATCCACACGACGGCAGCCCTTGAGGGGCTCTATCTTCTTTAATAAGATCTTACGCATATTAGAACATCAACAATAATAAAAATAATAACACGCTCCATAGAATGCATCCCTCTTAATTTTCAAATTGTCAGGCCCTTATATACCGGCAAGACAACCGAGGGTCCCTTCTCCTTATGGAACCAGCCCCATAAAATGCATCTCTCTGAAATCAAATCGCTAGCCCCATATATAAGGCAAACCGACCGAGAGTCCCTTCTCTTATGAGACTAAATGAAATCATATATGGGCAGTCCGGATTTCCGGCCTTGCTACGGCACCTCTGGCTTATGTACAGAAAATCACGTATTCAATTAACTCCAGTACGAAGAATCACCCACTCAATTCTAAGAAGACGGCCTAAGACAGTGAAAATTATGTACATAGTGGAACATCTTGATATGGGCTTCTGGGAAAACGGCCAAGTACACGCGTCCTTCATGTCTGGTTCGGTATCATCTCTGAATTTCTAGAACATCTCTCTCAGCCTTCTAAAGCCTTGGAATATCTGATGTTAAGGCGACAGATTAAGTTTTTTTTCTTATTTGGAATTGAATAAAACTTGCATATAGGTATAAAAGTATAAAGAACATATGGCAATATA
This sequence comes from Eleutherodactylus coqui, assembly GCF_035609145.1. Taxonomy (NCBI): domain Eukaryota; kingdom Metazoa; phylum Chordata; class Amphibia; order Anura; family Eleutherodactylidae; genus Eleutherodactylus; species Eleutherodactylus coqui. Next base: position 343,349,545 of record NC_089838.1, read on the forward strand.
TACATATACCCTCACACTACGGTGTGGCAGTTTTTCACAGAGACGCCTAACGACCGACGAACAGTGGTGTGCAACCTTTGTCGCGCCAAGATCAGCTGGGGAGGCACCACCACCAGCATGCGCAGGCATATGATGGCCAAGCACCCCACAAGGTGGGACGAAGGCAGTTCACCGCCTCCGCTTTGCACCACTGCCTCTCCCTCTGTGCCCCAACCTGCCACTGAGATCCAACCCCCCTCTGAGGACACAGGCACTACCGTCTCCTGGCCTGCACCCACACCCTCACCTCCGCTGTCCTCGGCCCCATCCAGCAATGTCTCTCAGCGCAGCGTCCAAATGTCGCTAGCGCCACTGTTTGAGCGCAAGCGCAAGTACGCCGCCACGCACCCGCACGCTCAAGCGTTAAACGTGCACATTGCCAAATTTATCAGCCTGGAGATGCTGCCGTATAGGCTTGTGGAAACGGAGGCTTTCAAAAACATGATGGCGGCGGCAGCCCCGGGCTACTCGGTTCCCAGTTGCCACTACTTTTCCCGATGTGCCGTCCCAGCCCTGCACGACCACGTCTCCCGCAACATTGTACGCGCCCTCACCAACGCGGTTACTGCCAAGGTCCACTTAACAACCGACACGTGGACAAGCACAGGCGGGCAGGGCCACTATATCTCCCTGACGGCACATTGGGTGAATTTAGTGGAGGCTGGGACCGAGTTAGAGCCTGGGACCGCTCACGTCCTACCCACCCCCAGAATTGCGGGCCACAGCTGGGTGCTGGTATCTGCGGCGGTGTATGCTTCCTCCACTAAACCATCCTCCTCCTCCTCCAAAGCAACCTCTGTCTCGCAATCAAGATGTGTTAGCAGCAGCACAACGTCATCAGCAGTCACTGTCGCGCGGCGTGGCAGCACAGCGGTGGGCAAGCGTCAGCAGGCCGTGCTGAAACTACTCAGCTTAGGAGAGAAGAGGCACATGGCCCACGAACTGCTGCAGGGTCTGACAGAGCAGACCGACCGCTGGCTTGCGCCGCTGAGCCTCCAACCGGGCATGGTCGTGTGTGACAACGGCCGTAACCTGGTGGCGGCTATGCAGCTCGGCAGCCTCACGCACGTGCCATGCCTGGCCCATGTCTTTAATTTGGTGGTTCAGCGCTTTCTGAAAAGCTACCCACGCTTGTCAGACCTGCTCAGAAAGGTGCGCCGAGTCAGCGCACATTTCCGCAACTCCAAGACGGACGCTGCCACCCTGCGGACCCTGCAACATCGGTTTAATCTGCCAGTGCACCGACTGCTGTGCGACGTGCCCACACGGTGGAACTCTACGCTCCACATGTTGGCCAGGCTCTATGAGCAGCGTAGAGCTATAGTGGAATACCAACTCCAACATGGGCGGCGTAGTGGGAGTCAGCCTCCTCAATTCTTTACAGAAGAGTGGGCCTGGTTGGCAGACATCTGCCAGGTCCTTGGAAACTTTGAGGAATCTACCCAGATGGTGAACGGGGATGCTGCAATCATTAGCGTCACCATTCCTCTGCTATGCCTCTTGAGAAGTTCCCTGCAAAGCATAAAGGCAGACGCTTTGCACTCGGAAACAGAGGCGGGGGAAGACAGTATGTCGCTGGATAGTCAGAGCACCCTCATGTCTATATCTCAGCGCGTTGAGGAGGAGGGGGAGGAGCATGAGGAGGAGGGGGAAGAGACAGCTTGGCCCACTGCTGAGGGTACCCATGCTGCTTGCCTGTCATCCTTTCAGCGTGTATGGCCGGAGGAGGAGGAGGAGGATCATGAAAGTGATCTTCCTAGTGAGGACAGCCATGTGTTGCGTACAGGTACCCTGGCACACATGGCTGACTTCATGTTAGGATGCCTTTCTCGTGACCCTCGCGTTACACGCATTCTGGCCACTACGGATTACTGTGTGTACACACTGCTCGACCCACGGTATAAGGAGAACCTTTCCACTCTCATTCCCGAAGAAGAAAGGGGTTCGAGAATGATGCTATACCACAGGGCGCTGGTGGACAAACTGATGGTAAACTTCCCATCCGACAGCGCTAGTGGCAGAAGGCGCAGTTCCGAGGGCCAGGTAGCAGGGGAGGCGCAGAGATCAGGCAGCATGTACAGCACAGGCAGGGGAACATTCTCCAAGGCCTTTGCCAGCTTTATGGCTCCCCAGCAAGACTGTGTCACCGCTCCCCAGTCAAGGCTGAGTCGGCGGGAGCACTGTAAAAGGATGGTGAGGGAGTACGTAGCCGATCGCACGACCGTCCTCGGTGACGCCTCTGCCCCCTACAACTACTGGGTGTCGAAGCTGGACACGTGGCCTGAACTCGCGCTGTATGCCCTGGAGGTGCTTGCTTGTCCTGCGGCTAGCGTCTTGTCAGAGAGGGTGTTTAGTGCGGCTGGGGGAATCATCATGGATAAGCGTACCCGCCTGTCAACCGACAGTGCCGACAGGCTTACACTCATCAAGATGAACAAAGCCTGGATTTCCCCAGACTTCTCTTCTCCACCAGCGGACAGCAGCGATACGTAAGCAATACGTAGGCTGCACCCGCGGATGGAAGCATCGTTCTCTATCACCATCCAAAACGGGGACATTTCTGCTTCATCAATCTGTGTCTAATATTCCTCCTCCTCCTGCTCCTCCTCCTGAAACCTCACATAATCACGCCGAACGGGCAATTTTTCTTAGGCCCACAAGGCTCACTCATATAATTTTTCTAAGCAATTTTTATACGTTTCAATGCTCATTAAAGCGTTGAAACTTTCACCTCAACCAATTTTTATTTTAACTGGGCTGCCTCCAGGCCTAGTTACCAATTAAGCCACATTAACCAAAGCGATTAATGGGTTTCACCTGCCCTCTTGGTTGGGCATGGGCAATTTTTCTGACGTACATTAGTACTGTTGGTACACCAATTTTTTGGGGCCCTCGCCTACAGTGTAATCAAATTAATTTTTAGCCCACCTGCATTACAGCTGACGTTACATCAGCTGTGCTGGGCAATGCAATGGGATATATTTATGTACCGCCGGTGGGTTCCAGGGAGCCACCCATGCTGTCGGTCCACACGGAGTTGTAACTACATGTGTCCACTTCTAAAGAACCCCAGTCTGACTGGGGCATGCAGTGTGGGCCGAAGCCCACCTGCATTAAACATGACATAACCTCAGCTGTGATGGGCAATGCTATGGGATATATTTATGTGCCACCGGTGGCTTCCTGGCACCCACCCATGCTGTCGGTCCACAGGGACTTCACAAAAGGGAGTTGTACCTGCCTGTGTCTATGAATTAAAAAGCCCGGTCAGGTTGGGGCATGCAGTGTGGGCCGAAGCCCACCTGCATTTAATCGGACAATACCTCAGCTGTGATGAGCACTGCAATGGGATACATTTATGTACAGCCGGTGGGTTCCAGGGAGCCACCCATGCTGTGGTTGCACACGGAATTCCCATTGCGGAGTTGTTCCTGCCTGTGACTATTTATAAAAAAACGCGGTCTGACTGGGGCATGCAGTGTGGGCCGAAGCCCACCTGCATTTAATCGGATCATACCTCAGCTGTGATGGGCACTGCAATGGGATACATTTATGTACAGCCGGTGGGTTCCAGGGAGCCACCCATGCTGTGGTTGCACGCGGAATTCCCATTGCGGAGTTGTTCCTGCCTGTGACTATTTATAAAAAAACGCGGTCTGACTGGGGCATGCAGACACCTTGACAGAATGAATAGTGTGTGGCACATAGGTTCCCCATTGCTATGCCCACGTGTGCAGCTCCTGATGGCGGTGGCACAGGATTATATTTCTCATTGCTTCTGTACAGCATTGTGGGCTATCGCCCCGCCCCTTTTAAAGAGGGTCGCTGCCTAGCCGTGCCAACCCTCTGCAGTGTGTGCCTGCGGTTCCTCCTCATGGCAGACGCACTTATAAATAGACATGAGTGTGGCGTGGCATGAGGGCAGCTGAAGGCTGCGCAGGGACACTTTTGTGTGCGCTGTGGACACTGGGTCGTGCGGGGGGGGGGGGGGGTTGGGCAGCATGTAACCCAGGAGAAGTGGCAGTGGAGTTTCATGCAGGCAGTGATTGTGCTTTGTTGGAGGTAGTGTGGTGCTTAGCTAAGGTATGCCTTGCTAATGAGGGCTTTTCAGAAGTAAAAGTGGTTGGGGGCGGCACTCTTGCCGCTATTGTGGACCTGGGAACTTGAGATGCAGCCCAACATGTAGCCCCTCGCCTGCCCTATCTGTTGCTGTGTCGTTCCAATCACTTTCTTGAATTGCCCAGATTTTCACAAATGGAAACCTTAGCGAGCATCGGCGATATACAAAAATGCTCGGGTCGCCCATTGACTTCAGTGGGGTTCGTTATTCGAAACGAACCCTCGAGCATCGCAAAATTTTCGTCCCGAGTAACAAGCACCCGAGCATTTTGGTGCTCACTCATCTCTAGTCGGGGCCACTGTTGGATGGCCTCCACCTTACTGGGAGTCGGATGCACCCCCTGCTGCTTGAACAGTTGGCACTTTTTGGGCTTGACTTTAAGCCCATGGTCTCGCAGCTGTCCTAGGACCTGTCGCAGCTTCTGAAGATGGTCTTCAAAGGAGGTCCCAATCACTACCACATCGTCCGAGTAGATCAATGCCGACTCAAAGTTGAGGTCGCCCAGACAATGCTCCATCAACCGCTGAAATGTCCCCGGACCATTAGTCAGGCCGAACGGCATCCTATTAAACTCATAGAGTCCCATGGGTAGGATGAAGGCTGTTTTCGCCTTGTGCTTTTCGGCACTTGCCAATACCCGCAGGCCAGGTCGAGAGTTAAAAAGAACTTGGCATGACCTAGGGAGGACAGCGACTCTTCATTCCGCGGAAGAGGGTCTGTGCATTTAGCTTCCGGTAGGGTATACAGAACCAAAGACCACTGGGGCAGCCCAAGGGCTCTGACTCTCCTGTATCACCCGGGTTTCCAACATGCTGGCCACCATCTCTTTCACTTCCTGGTAAATCTTGGGTGGAATCTGTCTGTACCACTCCCTGATTGGCGTGGCATCGCCGGTAGCACACCCGAAGTCCTCATCATGGCTCAAGAATGCTTCCTGGAATTCCCACAGAGTCTCCTCCAGAAGCATCTGTTGCCCCGGAGTCAGGGCCCGGAGATCCACCCCCATCAGGGCCATAATCACTCTACCATTCCACTCCGACGTCGGGGCCTCTCTTTGCTTGACCTCTACTGCAAAGGTCCAGGCTGACCTTCTATCTGGCTGTAGTGTGATGCCTCTCTGCCGAAGGATGTCCCCCTCAGACACATAAACTTCGGCCAGCAGGGTATTTCCAGGAACAGTCAACTCACTGTCCGAAATATTGATACAGCGTACTGGCACACATCCATCTTTGGCAAGAGCCTGAGCTACCAGGGGACGGGCTGACCTTTTCCCTTTGGGGGCGGGCTCGATTAAAACCTCCAGCCGATTCAGCTTCCTCCCAGCTCCTACCAGCAGCATCAAGATTTGTTCCCGTCGTGGAGGGATCTTCATCGGGACCCTCGGTGGTACCTTCGCGCGCCCGATAGCCCCATCGGACATGGTGCTCTTTTGCAGACTGTAGCTCCTCACCATATGCTGCAAAACCTTCTGAGTCGGCCGATGTGAGGTGGCCCGCTGCCAGTATTTAGGCCCTTCCTTGGCATAAAGATGTTGGTCTAGGTCTCTCAGCACGTTCATTCCCAGTGTTACATCTAACCCTTTCCTTGAGGGGTGATCCACCAGTACGACCCCCTTCCTGCCAATATCCTGCCCAAACAGGCGGACCCGCATCCAGACTATGCCTCGTACATCTATCTCCCCGTTATTTGCAGCCGTCAATCTGATGACACTCGCATCTTCCGGCTCTATCATCTGGCCGAAGTGTCTCTCAAAGAACTCCAGAGGCATCAGGGTGCACTCCGACCCAGTATCAACTAGGCGGCGTACTTTCTTGCCTTCCATCTCAGCTTCCATAACAGGGCTGTTAGCATACAGATCGTGATCATCGCGTACAGGACTTAGACCTTGATGAACCGCCGCAGGATGCCCTGTTACTGCGGCGGTCGGGAGTTTAACGGTGGCTCAGGCTCCACCTGCATCGGGCAGTCTCTGGCAATATGGCCATACTGATGGCAGTACCAGGAGAGGGGTCCCCACGATCTCCGAACACTAGAAAGTCCCCAATATTTCCATTCCACTGTATGGCACCATCATAACCCCCAGACAGTACAGCAACTGCCTTGGGGTCACACTGGACTCTGACTTCTCCTTCACGCCCCACATCCAATCTCTGGCCCAAACATGTCAGCTGCACCTCAGGAATATTGCAAAAATCCGGCCATTCCTCACCACGGACACGCTGAAGATACTCCAGACTTGACTACTGCAACTCGCTACTAATCGGCCTCCCCCGCATCAGACTCGCTCCACTCCAATCCATACTTAATGCAGCAGTTTGGCTCATCTTCCTATCCAGCTGTTACTCAGACGCCTCTGCATTATGCCAGTCGCTGCACGGGCTGCCCATCCACTGCAGAACTAAATGTAAACTCATCACCCTCACCCACAAAGCTCTGCATGGCGCTGCGCCACCAGGGGGATAACTGCTCCAGTGAGATGGGGACAGGAAGCGAAGGGCAGGCTAGACAGGTCTTAGTGATGGGGGACTCAATTATAAGGGGGACAGATAGAGCAATCTGCCATAAAGTCCGGGATTGTCAAACGGTGCGCTCGAGTTCGACACATCGCGGATCGGATTGACAGATTACTGGGAGGGGCTGGTGAGGATCCAGCGGGCATGATGCATGTTGGCACCAATTAACAAATTAGAGGGCCCTCAAAAATGATTTCAGGGACCTAGGGTCCAAGCTTAGGGCGCGGACCTCCAGGGTAGTTTTCTCGGAAATACTACCTGCACCTGAGGCCACACTAGAAAGGCAGCAGGATCTTAGGGAGGTAAACAAGTGGCTCCGGAGTTGGTGTAAGAAGGAGAGATTTGGGTTCCTGGAGAACTGGGCTGACTTTGCTGTCGGCTACAGGCTCTACCGTAGGGACGGGCTGCATCTTAATGGGGAGGGGGCAGCTGTGCTAGGGGAGAAGATGGCTAGAAGGTCAGAGGAGTGTTTAAACTAGGGAGGGCAAAAAGAGAAAGGGGGGTAGTCAGTGTGGCTAGCGACCCGGGTCTAAGCAAGGGGAATGGGGGTCGAGCAGGGGGCGGGGTTATTACAGTTAGAACTGACAGGTCAGCCAATAGTACCATTAGCAACAAAACGAACTCAAAGAACAAAAATAACCGTATAAATTGTATGACCACGAATGCACGAAGTTTGATCGGTAAAGTGGGGGAGCTTGGAGCGAGAATGACTGATGAAAACTATGATATAGTCGGAATAACGGAAACATGGCTTGATGAAAAGTGTGATTGGGTGGTGAATGTACAGGGTTACAATCTCTGTATGTCTGTACTCTCTGCCTGAGGACGTGGTGATGGCAAAATGCATGGAGGAATTTAAGAGGGGGCTAGATGTCTATCTGGAGGGAAAGGATATTACAGGATATGGATTTTAGGGGAGCAGCAGGTTGTTGACCCGGGCCTTACAGACAGGTGCGAACTATTAACAGACTGAACTAGATGGACGTTGTCTTCATTCGGCCTAGCATACTATATTACTATATTACCATACATCACCTCCCTCCCGTCTGTACACCACCCAGCCTGCTCACTCCAATCCGCTAACACACTCAGACTAAACATCCCTCTAATACGAACCTCCCATGCTCGTCTCCAGGACTTCACCAGAGCAGCACCCATCCTCTGGAACGCTCTACCCCAAGGCATCCGGACAATTCCTGATGCATGAAATTTCAGATGCACGGTAAAAACGCACCTCTTCAGGGAGGCATACCAGATCTCCTGACCTAGTACCCCACACCCCGCTATGGCTCCCCACACCTTCCACCCTGCATCACATATGACCTCTACCCCCGCCCCTCCCTATGGCTCCCCACACCTTCCACCCTGCCTATCACATATGAGCTCTACCCCTCCCTATGGCTCCTCACACCTCCACCCTGCCTATCACATATGACCTCTACCCCCGCCCCTCCCTATGGCTCCTCACACTTTCCAACCTGCATCACATATGACCTCTACCCCCGCCCCTCCCTATGGCTCCTCACACCTTCCACCCTGCATCACATATGACCTCTACTCCTGCAGCTCCTTACTGCCCAACCCCGTTTGCTTCTTAATAACTGATTTCCACATGTAATTTCTGTACTGCCTATGTCCCCCATGCCTCGCCCCCCCCCCCTCTACCTCCTGTATCACCCCCCACCACGTTTGTTTCAAACTGATTGTATATCACATGTAATTGTAGTATTGTCTGTGTTCTCTCATGCCTGAAAGCGCTGCGGGATAAGTTGGCGCTATACAAATAAAGATTATTATCATCCCTCTCCTAGGGGTGTCCGGAAGAGGCCCAGGCTGCTCTGGTCGAGGCTACGTGTCCCTCTGGGAGGGAGCCTAGTGAGGGCCACCGTGACAAGTGACCACTCTACCATCCCAAGTCCTCAACGTGTGTCTGCAGTCACCTTACGGGACGCTGCATGGCCGTCTCATCTGTATGTGACTATAGGGGCGGCCATTAAGCGCTGCGGAATAAGTTGGCGCTATACAAATAAAGATTATTATTATTATTATTATCTTGGCTGAGTTGTACTTAGGCCTTGTTAACACGGGCGACATGGCATCGCCGCGAGAAAATCGCAACGATATCACATCGCTGGTCTGTGCGATATCGCTGCTATTTCTCTCGGTGATGCCGCGACTTTGTAGCAACACATGCATCAAATATAAGCTCTTCCCCGAAAATAAGCCGTAGCTGAAGAAGAAAAAAACATACACATCCCCTCTCCCGTTCTGTCAGCCGGCCGCATCTTCTTCCCAGGTCCCGACACTGATCAACTTCTCTTCTGGACAGGGATTCAAAAATCCCCGCCTTCTGGAAGCGCTGGCAGTGATTGGCTGACGCCAAGCCAATCACCGTCAGCGCTCGATGAATGGCTGTGATTGTAAGGCTTGAGGGACAGTTAGGAGGGAAAGCCTCATGGGATCTGGGAGCTTTATGAACATGATGGATGGATGATATGTCACCCTCTATGGAGCCTCATGGGATCTGGGAGCTTTATGTACATGATGGATGGATGATATGCTACCTTCTATGGAGCCTCATTGGATCTGGGAGCTTTATGTACATGATGGATGGATGATATGTCACCCTCTATGGAGCCTCATGGGATCTGGGAGCTTTAAGTACATGATGGGTGGATGATATGTCACCTTCTATGGAGCCTTATGGGATCTGGGAGCTTTATGTACATGATGGATGGATGATATGTCACCCTCTATGGAGTCTCTGGGGATCGGGCAGCTTTATGTACATGATGGATGGATGATATGTCACCTTCTATGGAGCCTCATGGGATCTGGGAGCTTTATGTACATGATAAATGAATGATATGTCACCCTCTATGGAGCCTCATGGGATCTGGGAGCTTTATGTACATGATGGATGGATGATATGTCACCTTCTATGGAGCCTCATGGGATCTGGGAGCTTTATGTACATGATGGATGGGTGATATGCTACCTTCTATGGAGCCTCATTGGATCTGGGAGCTTTATGTACATGATGGATGGATGATATGTCACCTTCTATGAAGCCTTATGGGATCTGGGAGCTTTATGTACATGATGCATGGATGATATGTCACCCTCTATGGAGCCTCATGGGATCTGGGAGCCTTATGTACATGATGGATGGATGATATGTCACCTTCTATGGAGCCTCATGGGATCTGGGAGCTTTATGTACATGATGGATGGATGATATGTCACCCTTTATGGAGCCTCATGGGATCTGGGAGCTTTATGTACATGATGGATGGATGATATGTCACCTTCTATGAAGCCTCATGGGATCTGGGAGCTTTATGTACATGATGGACGGATGATATGTCACCCTCTATGGAGCCTTATGGGATCTGGGAGCTTTATGTACATGATGGATGGATGATATGTTACCTTCTATGGAGCCTCATGGAATCTGGGAGCTTTATGTACATGATGGATGGATGATATGTCACCCTCTATGGAGCCTCATGGGATCTGGGAGCTTTATGTACATGATGGATGGATGATATGTCACCTTCTATGGAGCCTTATGGGATCTGGGAGCTTTATGTACATGATGGATGGATGATATGTCACCCTCTATGGAGTCTCATGGGATCGGGGAGCTTTATGTACATGATGGATGGATGATATGTCACCTTCTATGGAGCCTCATGGGATCTGGGAGCTTTATGTACATGATGGATGGGTGATATGTCACCCTCTATGGAGCCTCATGGGATCTGGGAGCTTTATGTACATGATGGATGGATGATATGTCACCTTCTATGGAGCCTCATGGGATCTGGGAGCTTTATGTACATGATGGATGGATGATATGTCACCCTCTATGGAGCCTCATGGGATCGGGGAGCTTTATGTACATGATGGATGGATGATATGTCACTATCTATGGAGCCTCATGGGATCTGGGAGCTTTATGTATATGATGGATGGATGATATGTCACTCTCTATGGAGTCTCATGGGATCTGGGAGCTTTATGTACATGATGGATGGATGATATGTCACCTTCTATGGGGCCTCATGGGATCTGGGAGCTTTATGTACATGATGGATGGATGATATGTCACCTTCTATGGAGCCTTATGGGATCTGGGAGCTTTATGTATATGATGGATGGATGATATGTCACCTTCTATGGAGCCTCATGGGATCTGGGAGCTTTATGTACATGATGGATGGATGATATGTCACCCTCTATGGAGCCTCATGGGATCTGGGAGCTTTATGTACATGATGGATGGATGATATGTCATCCTCTATGGAGCCTCATGGGATCTGGGAGCTTTATGTGCATGATGGATGGATGACATGTCACCTTCTATGGAGCCTCATGGGATCTGGGAGCTTTATGTACATGATGGATGGATGATATGTCACCCTCTATGGAGCCTCATGGGATCTGGGAGCCTTATGTACATGATGGATGGATGATATGTCACCTTCTATGGAGGCTCATGGGATCTGGGAGCTTTATGTACATGATGAATGGATGATATGTCACCCTTTATGGAGCCTCATGGGATCTGGGAGCTTTATGTACATGATGGATGGATGATATGTCACCTTCTATGAAGCCTCATGGGATCTGGGAGCTTTATGTACATGATGGATGGATGATATGTCACCCTCTATGGAGCCTCATGGGATCTGGGAGCTTTATGTACATGATGGATGGATGATATGTCACCTTCTATGGAGCCTCACGGAATCTGGGAGCTTTATGTACATGATGGATGGATGATATGTCACCCTCTATGGAGCCTCATGGGATCTGGGAGCTTTATGTACATGATGGATGGATGATATGTCACCTTCTATGGAGCCTTATGGGATCTGGGAGCTTTATGTACATGATGGATGGATGATATGTCACCCTCTATGGAGTCTCATGGGATCGGGGAGCTTTATGTACATGATGGATGGATGATATGTCACCTTCTGTGGAGCCTCATGGGATCTGGGAGCTTTATGTACATGATAGATGAATGATATGTCACCCTCTATGGAGCCTCATGGGATCTGGGAGCTTTATGTACATGATAGATGAATGATATGTCTCCCTCTATGGAGCCTCATGGGATCTGGGAGCTTTATGTACATGATGGATGGATGATATGTCACCTTCTATGGAGCCTCATGGGATCTGGGAGCTTTATGTACATGATGGATGGATGATATGTCACCCTCTATGGAGCCTCATGGGATCGGGGAGCTTTATGTACATGATGGATGGATGATATGTCACTATCTATGGAGCCTCATGGGATCTGGGAGCTTTATGTATATGATGGATGGATGATATGTCACTCTCTATGGAGCCTCATGGGATCTGGGAGCTTTATGTACATGATGGATGGATGATATGTCACCTTCTATGGGGCCTCATGGGATCTGGGAGCTTTATGTACATGATGGATGGATGATATGTCACCTTCTATGGAGCCTTATGGGATCTGGGAGCTTTATGTATATGATGGATGGATGATATGTCACCTTCTATGGAGCCTCATGGGATCTGGGAGCTTTATGTACATGATGGATGGATGATATGTCACCCTCTATGGAGCCTCATGGGATCTGGGAGCTTTATGTACATGATGGATGGATGATATGTCATCCTCTATGGAGCCTCATGGGATCTGGGAGCTTTATGTGCATGATGGATGGATGATATGTCACCTTCTATGGAGCCTCATGGGATCTGGGAGCTTTATGTACATGATGGATGGATGATATGTCACCTTCTATGGGGCCTCATGGGATCTGGGAGCTTTATGTACATGATGGATGGATGATATGTCACCTTCTATGGAGCCTCATGGGATCTGGGAGCTTTATGTGCATGATGGATGGATGATATGTCACCTTCTATGGAGCCTCATGGGATCTGGGAGCTTTATGTATATGATGGATGGATGATATGTCAACTTCTATGGAGCCTCATGGGATCTGGGAGCTTTATGTACATGATGGATGGATGGATGATATGTCACCTTCTATGGAGCCTCATGGGATCTGGGACCTTTATGTATATGATGGATGGATGATATGTCACCTTCTATGGAGCCTCATGGGATCTGGGAGCTTTATGTACATGATGGATAGATGATATGTCACCCTCTATGGAGCCTCATGGGATCTGGGAGCTTTATGTACATGATGGATGGGTGATATGTCATCCTCTATGGAGCCTCATGGGATCTGGGAGCTTTATGTAAATGATGGATGGATGATATGTCTCCTTCTATGGAGCCTCATGGGATCTGGGAGCTTTATGTACATGATGGATGGATGATATGTCACCTTCTATGGAGCCTCATGGGATCTGGGAGCTTTATGTACATGATGGATGGATGATATGTCACCTTCTATGGAGCCTCATGGGATCTGGGAGCTTTATGTATATGATGGATGGATGATATGTCACCTTCTATGGAGGAGGTTTTCTAGTTAACCAAGATATGTTACAAAGGTCATTACTGGGTCAGATGAGATGGCAGAGAGTGAGTTCTGCCCAGTGATGGACTGGTTGGCAGCAGCAAATGATTGGCTGAAGAAAAATGGCGGGAAATGCCTGTGGTTGTCAGGCAGAATCTGGTGGCCTGACAGTGGCTGGTGATTGGCCCAGAGGAACAAGCTGAGAGGAGCAGCAGTGAGATATGGAGGTGCAGAGATGTGGGCCATCATCATCTGGAAAGGAAGCAGCATGCAGCATCCCGGTGACAGCTCCCTGTTCCTGTCAGCTCCCCTCACAATTCCTGTCATAGCTTCAGATCCTCTGTGAAGATGGAGGACCTTCTGCAGCGGCTGATTGTCGACGTGTATGAAGTGGACGGTGAGGAATAGCTGCGCAGATGTCTGGAATCCCCTGCACTTCAGCTTAGGACTTGTCAGCAGCGCTGGCCAGGAGGAGCTGCAGAGGACATTGTGTGAACGCTTGTATCTGAGGAGGACTTGTCAGTAGAGAACCACCAGCGAAGCGAACGCAGGGGCTGCCTTTACCTTCATCCGATCGTGACTGAAACCTGGCAGTGGGAACAGTGCCCAGCAGATGCCAACACCAGCAGGAACAGTGCCCAGCAGATGCCAACACCGGCAGGAACAGTGCCCAGCAGATGCCAACACCAGCAGGAACAGTGCCCAGCAGATGCCAACACCAGCAGGAACAGTGCCACCAGATGCCAACACCAAGTCCTGTACTGCTGTGCGTGCAGGGTACGGGTGAAGCTCTACAAGATGGTGACGGCCCCTCTGCCAAGTCCTGTGCTGCTGTATTTGCAGGGTACAGGTGAAGCTCTACAAGTGGTGAGACCCCCGGTAACAGGTGGTACCCCGGTTACTGGCACCTGTGTATAGATGGATTTAGCTTGTGTACCAGTTGGGGGTGATTTCGCACGGCGGTTTTTGTGTTCGGATTTGGCGGGCCGGAGCCAGGAGTGGGTCCATTATGGGGAAGACATGTGAATCTTTCCATTATGCTTCCTCTCTGCTCCTGGCTTTGGCTCACAGGGTGCTGAGCATCGGGGCCGTCGTGTGAGCGCCCCCCTAAGGTAGATTGGTCAGTTATAAATGTGCTAGTGTTAACTCTTACTAGGCTGTAAAGAAAGGGCGAGTCAGGGTGATGACGGGGAAGTTATGTCTGCTTAAGGGCGAGCACCCACTGGCGTTTTTTTACCTGCGTTTTGCGTTTTTCCTGCACAGGCATAGAGATAACATGTGTTCCTGTCCACTGGCGTTTTTTTTGCGTTGCGTTTGCGTTTTTAACATAGGAACTGTCAGTTGCATATGTGTCCCTATTTTTCTCCTAATGCACCCATGAATGTCAATGGAAATTAACGGAAAACGCCGCGAAAAACGCCGCGAAAAACGCGCGGAAAAACCGCGAGAAACGCGGCGAAAACGCTGCGTTTTTTTCCCGCGGAGAACGCAAACGCCAGTGGGTGCTCGCCCTAACAGTTGTGTTTTATTAATGGTATCATGTCTGAGCTGAGGTGACTGAGCGCTGCAGGAGACTGTTCTGAGGTAACTGAGCGCTGCAGGAGACTGTTCTGAGGTAACTGAGCGCTGCAGGAGACTGTTCTGAGGTAACTGAGCGCTGCAGGAGACTGTTCTGAGGTAACTGAACGCTGCAGGAGACTGTTCTGAGGTAACTGAGCGCTGCAGGAGACTGTTCTGAGGTAACTGAGCGCTGCAGGAGACTGTTCTGAGGTAACTGAGCGCTGCAGGAGACTGTTCTGAGGTAACCACTGTATGGAGACAGTCAGCTGTGAGGTAACCACTGTATGCAGACTGTCAGCTGTGAGGTAACCACTGTATGCAGACTGTCAGCTCTGAGGTAACCACTGTATGCAGACTGTCAGCTGTGAGGTGCCACTGTATGCGGACTGTCAGCTGTGAGGTGCCACTGTATGCAGACTGTCAGCTGTGAGGTGCCACTGTATGCAGACTGTCAGCTGTGAGGTAACCACTGTATGCAGACTGTCAGCTCTGAGGTAACTGCTGTATGCAGGCTGTCAGCTGTGAGGTAACCGCTGTATTCAGACTGTCAGCTCTGAGGTAACCACTGTATGCAGACTGTCAGCTGTGAGGTAACCACTGTATGCAGACTGTCAGCTGTGAGGTAACCGCTGTATGCAGACTGTCAGCTGTGAGGTAACCGCTGTATGCAGACTGTCAGCTGTGAGGTAACCGCTGTATGCAGACTGTCGGCTCTGAGGTAACCACTGTATACAGACTGTCAGCTGTGAGGTAACCGCTGTATGCAGACTGTCAGCTGTGAGGTAACCACTGTATGCAGACTGTCAGCTCTGAGGTAACCACTGTATGCAGACTGTCAGCTGTGAGGTAACCACTGTATGCAGTCTATCAGCTGTGAGGTAACCGCTGTATGCAGACTGTCAGCTCTGAGGTAACCACTGTATGCAGACTGTGGGCTGTGAGGTAACCAGTGTATGCAGACTGTCAGCTGTGAGGTACCCACTGTATGCAGACTGTCAGCTGTGATGTAACCACTGTATGCAGACAGTCAGCTGTGAGGTAACCACTGTATGCAGACTGTCTCCTCTGAGGTAACCACTGTATGCAGACTGTCAGCTGTGAGGTAACCGCTGTATGCAGACTGTCAGCTGTGAGGTAACCACTGTATGCAGACTGTCAGCTCTGAGGTAACCGCTGTATGCAGACTGTCAGCTGTGAGGTAACCGCTGTATGCAGACTGTCAGCTGTGAGGTAACCACTGTATGCAGACTGTCAGCTCTGAGGTAACCGCTGTATGCAGACTGTCAGCTGTGAGGTAACCACTGTATGCAGACAGTCAGCTGTGAGGTAACCACTGTATACAGACTGTCAGCTGTGAGGTAACCACTGTATGCAGTCTGTCTGCTCTGAGGTAACCACTGTATGCAGACTGTCAGCTCTGAGGTAACCACTGTATGCAGACTGTCAGCTGTGAGGTAACCACTGTATGCAGACTGTCAGCTGTGAGGTAACCACTGTATGCAGACAGTCAGCTGTAAGGTAACCACTGTATGCAGACTGTCAGCTCTTAGGTAACCACTGTATGCAGACTGTCAGCTGTGAGGTAACCGCTGTATGCAGACTGTCAGCTGTGAGGTAACCACTGTATGCAGACTGTCAGCTCTGAGGTAACCACTGTATGCAGACTGTCAGCTGTGAGGTAACCGCTGTATGCAGACTGTCAGCTGTGAGGTAACCACTGTATGCAGACTGTCTGCTCTGAGGTGACCACTGTATGCAGACTGTCAGCTCTGAGGTAACCACTGTATGCAGACTGTCAGCTGTGAGGTAACCTCTGTATGCAGACTGTCAGCTGTGAGGTAACCACTGTATGCAGACTGTCAGCTGTGAGGTAACCGCTGTATGCAGACTGTCAGCTGTGAGGTAACCACTGTATGCAGACTGTCAGCTGTGAGGTAACCACTGTATGCAGTCTGTCTGCTCTGAGGTGACCACTGTATGCAGACTGTCAGCTCTGAGGTAACCGCTGTATGCAGACTGTCAGCTGTGAGGTAACCACTGTATGCAGACTGTCTGCTCTGAGGTAACCACTGTATGCAGACTGTCAGCTGTGAGGTAACCGCTGTATGCAGACTGTCAGCTGTGAGGTAACCACTGTATGCAGGCAGTCAGCTGTGAGGTAACCACTGTATGCAGGCAGTCAGCTGTGAGGTAACCACTGTATGCAGACTGTCAGCTGTGAGGTAACCACTGTATGCAGACTGTCGGCTGTGAGGTAACCACTGCATGCAGACTGTCAGCTGTGAGGTAACCACTATATGCAGACTGTCAGCTGTGAGGTAACCGCTGTATGCAGACTGTCAGCTGTGAGGTAACCACTGTATGCAGACTGTCAGCTGTGAGGTAACCGCTGTATGCAGACTGTCAGCTGTGAGGTAACCACTGTATGCAGACTGTCAGCTGTGAGGTAACCACTGTATGCAGACTGTCAGCTGTGAGGTAACCACTGTATGCAGTCTGTCTGCTCTGAGGTGACCACTGTATGCAGACTGTCAGCTCTGAGGTAACCGCTGTATGCAGACTGTCAGCTGTGAGGTAACCACTGTATGCAGACTGTCTGCTCTGAGGTAACCACTGTATGCAGACTGTCAGCTGTGAGGTAACCGCTGTATGCAGACTGTCAGCTGTGAGGTAACCACTGTATGCAGGCAGTCAGCTGTGAGGTAACCACTGTATGCAGGCAGTCAGCTGTGAGGTAACCACTGTATGCAGACTGTCAGCTGTGAGGTAACCACTGTATGCAGACTGTCGGCTGTGAGGTAACCACTGCATGCAGACTGTCAGCTGTGAGGTAACCACTATATGCAGACTGTCAGCTGTGAGGTAACCGCTGTATGCAGACTGTCAGCTGTGAGGTAACCACTGTATGCAGACTGTCAGCTGTGAGGTAACCGCTGTATGCAGACTGTCAGCTGTGAGGTAACCACTGTATGCAGACTGTCTCCTCTGAGGTAACCACTGTATGCAGACTGTCAGCTGTGAGGTAACCGCTGTATGCAGACTGTCAGCTGTGAGGTAACCACTGTATGGAGAGTGTCAGCTCTGAGGTAACCACTGTATGCAGACTGTCAGCTCTGAGGTAACCACTGCATGCAGACTGTCAGCTGTGAGGTAACCACTGTATGCAGACTGTCAGCTCTGAGGTAACCGCTGTATGCAGACTGTCAGCTGTGAGGTAACCACTGTATGCAGACTGTCAGCTGTGAGGTAACCGCTGTATGCAGACTGTCAGCTGTGAGGTAACCACTGTATGCAGACTGTCAGCTGTGAGGTAACCACTGTATGCAGACTGTCAGCTGTGAGGTAACCACTGTATACAGACTGTCAGCTCTGAGGTAACCGCTGTATGCAGACTGTCAGCTGTGAGGTAACCGCTGTATGGAGACTGTCAGCTGTGAGGTAACCACTGTATGCAGACTGTCAGCTCTGAGGTAACCGCTGTATGCAGACTGTCAGCTGTGAGGTAACCACTGCCCGCAGTCTGTGGTTGAGGCGGCTGCTGCTGTTAATCAGATTTGGTTTATAATTACTTGTTGTTTTATAACTGTTACTTTCATATAAAAAGAATCAGAATGATGACTGCAGGAACAGAGATGGTTAACCCCTTAATGACATGGCCTATTTTGAGCTTAAGGACCAAGCCTTATTTTTCAAATCTGACATCTGCCACTTTCTGTGCTAATAACTTTTGAATGCTTTTACTTATCAAGGTGATTCTGAGATTGTTTTTTCGTGACATATTGTACTTTATGTTAGTGTAAAAATTTCATCAATAAATTTTGTCCTTATCAGGAAAAAAAATCCAAATTTACTGAAAATTTGGAAAAATTCACAATTTTCAAACTTTGAATTGTTTTCTTTGTAAGATAGAAAGTCAAACACCACAACATAGTTATTAATTAACATTTCCCATAGGCCTACTTTACACAGCAATCATTTTTTAAGTGTTATTTTACTTTTTGCAGACTCCACAAAGTATATAAATTTAGCAGTAATTTTTCCCATTTACTAGCAAATTTCAAAATCTTAATTTTTTAAGGACCAATGCAGTTCAGACATAGTTTTGCCGAGCCTGTATATCAGAATCCCCCATGAATTGCCCCATTTTAAAATCAGCACCCTTCAAAGTATTCAAAATGGCATTTAGAAAGTTTATTAACCCTTTAGATGTTTTACAGGAATTAAAGGAAAGTGCATCAAAAATTAGAACAGTTCCTTTTTTCTACTGATTTTCAATATAAAACCTTTTTTTTTATATAAAACAGTAGGAGTTAGCAAAGAAACAAAACTTGGAATGTATTACCCAGATTCCGCAGTTTTTAGAAATGCCCCATATGTGGACGTAGCCTGTTGTTTGGGCACATGGTAGGTCTCAGAAGGAAAGGAGCGCTTCTTGTCTTTTTGAATGCAGATTTGGCAGGAATAATTTTCAGACACCGTGTAGTGTTTGCAGTGCCCCTGAGGTAGCAGTACATTTGAAACCCCCAATAACTGACCCCATTTTGGAAACTACACCCCTCAGGGAATTTATTAAGGGGTGTAGTGAGCGGTTTGAACCCACAGATGTTTGAGGAATTTTTTTTAACAGTTTGAGTTCAATACGAAAAAATCCAATTTTTCACATAATGTTTAGCTTTAGGCCCAGATTTTCATTTTTCACCAGTGGCAGAAGGAAAAACGTACCCCATGATGCGTTACCCAGTTGCTCTCGAACACGGAAATGCCCCATATGTGGACGTAGCCTGTTGTATGGGCACATGGCAGGACTCAGAAGGATAGGAGCGCTTCTTGGCTTTTTGAATGCAGATTTTGCTGGAATAATTTTCAGAGCCCATGTAGTGTTTGCAGTGCCCCTGAGGTACCAGTGCATTTGAAACCCCCAACAACTGACCCCATTTTGGAAACTACACCCCTCAGGGAATTTTTTAAGGTGTGTAGTGAGCGGTTTGAACCCACAGGTATTTGAGGAATTTTTTTTAACAATTTGAGTTGAGAACGAAAAATTCACATTTTTCACATAATGTTCAGCTTTAGGCCCAGATTTATATTTTTTACCAGTGGCAGAAGGAAAAAACGTACCCCATGATGCGTTACCCAGTTGCTCTCGAACACGGAAATGCCCCATATGTGGACGTAGCCTGTTGTATGGGCACATGGCAGGACTCAGAAGGATAGGAGCGCTTCTTGGCTTTTTGAATGCAGGTTTTGCTAGAATAATTTTCAGACCCCATGTAGTGTTTGCAGTGCCCCTGAGGTACCAGTGCATTTGAAACCCCCAACAACTGACCCCATTTTGGAAACTAGACCCCTCAGGGAATTTTTTAAGGGGTGTAGTGAGCGGTTTGAACCCACAGGTATTTGAGGAATTTTTTTAACAGTTTGAGTTCAATACAAAAAAATCACATTTTTCACATAATGTTCAGCTTTAGGCCCAGATTTATATTTTTTACCAGTGGCAGAAGGAAAAAACGTACCCCATGATGCGTTACCCAGTTGCTCTCGAACACGGAAATGCCCCATATGTGGACGTAGCCTGTTGTATGGGCACATGGCAGGACTCAGAAGGATAGGAGCGCTTCTTGGCTTTTTGAATGCAGATTTTGCTGGAATAATTTTCAGACCCCATGTAGTGTTTACAGTGCCCCTGAGGTACCAGTGCATTTGAAACCCCCAACAACCGACCCCATTTTGGAAACTACACCCCTCAGGGAATTTTTTAAGGGGTGTAGTGAGCGGTTTGAACCCACAGGTATTTGAGGAATTTTTTTTAACAATTTGAGTTGAGAACGAAAAATTCAGATTTTTCCAATAATGTTCAGCTTTAGGCCCAGATTTTCATTTTTTACCAGGGGCAGAAGGAGAAAACATAGTCCATAATGCATTACCCAATTACTCTCGAGCACGGAAATGCCCCATATGTGGATGTAAACTGTTATTTGGGCACATGGCAGGGCTCAGAAAGAAAGGAGCGCTTTTTTTGAATGCAGATTTTGCTGGAATAATTTTCAGACCCCATGTAGTGTTTGCAGTGCCCCTGAGGTACCAGTGCATTTGAGACCCCCAACAACTGACCCCATTTTGGAAACTACACCCCTCAGGGAATTTTTTAAGGGGTGTAGTGAGCGGTTTGAACCCACAGGTATTTGAGGAATTTTTTTTAACAATTTGAGTTGAGAACGAAAAATTCACATTTTTCCAATAATGTTCAGCTTTAGGCCCAGATTTTTATTTTTCACCAGGGGCAGAAGGAGAAAACATAGTCCATAATGCATTACCCAATTACTCTCGAGCACGGAAATGCCCCATATGTGGATGTAAACTGTTATTTGGGCACATGGCAGGGCTCAGAAAGAAAGGAGCGCTTTTTTTGAATGCAGATTTTCCTGGAATAATCTTCAGACCCCATGTAGTGTTTGCAGTGCCCCTGAGGTACCAGTGCATTTGAAACCCCCAACAACCGACCCCATTTTGGAAACTACACCCCTCAGGGTATTTTTCCAATAATGCTCAGTTTAGGCCCAGATTTTTATTTTTTACCAGGGGCAGAAGGAGAAAACGTACCCCATGATGTTACCCAACAGGGAAATGCCCCATATGTGAATCTAAACTGTTTTTAGGGTGCAGGGCTCAGAAGGGAAGGACTTAGCATGTGGCTTTATGTACAAGCTGTGCGAAGTACATCGGGGTAAAACGTCAGGGCAATAAAAAAATTAAAATTTCAGGGACGTGTGGTAGATCTTAAAACACTCATTTATACAGAGGCCGGGTTGTGTGGGGCACGTTTCACACTGGTATCTGGTGTCTTTTCTTATCCCCTGTTTGTAGCACACTCTGCACCTCTTTTGGGTCCTTCCCTTCGTCGCAGTGGAGGGAATTTCACTGAGAAAATGCTGCCCTGGTACAATTCTTGTGGCCTCGCTTCCAGAAGTACTGGGCCTCTCCCCCACCTCCTGGTCCCCAAATATTAGGTCCTTGATAACTTCCTCTTGAAATTCAAGGAATGTCCCCCTGTGGCCTGCACCTCGGAACAGCACGTAGGCATTATACAGTGCCATCTGTACGAGGTGCACGGCCAGTTTTTTGTACCACACCCGTGTTTTCCGCATGGCTCTATAGGGCTCCAGTACCTGGTCTGATAGATCGACCCCTCCCATGTACTTATTATAGTCGAGGACGCAGTCTGGTTTGGGGGTCTCTGCACTGGTACCTCGTACTGGGCAGGGGGTACTGCTGTGGCCGTGTATTGGGTGAACATAAGGACATCCCTCTTGTCCTTATATCTGACGCACAATACATTGTCGCTGCATTGGGCCCGGCTCTCACCCCTTCTGAGCAGTTGCCCAAGCAGCGTCTTAGGGAGGCTTTTTTGATTTTTCCGAACAGTGCCACATGCCACTGTTCCTCTGGAAGCGAGGCACTGAAACAGGGGGACACTGGTATAAAAGTTATCCAGGTACAGATGGTAACCCTGGTCTAATAGTGGGTGCACCAGTTCCCACACTATTTTCCCTGTTACTCCCAGCACGGGGGCGCATTCTGGGGGCTCAATTTTAGTGTCCTTCCCCTCGTAAATACGGAACTTGTGGGTGTACCCTGATGTACTTTCGCACAGCTTGTACAACTTCACACCATACCATGCCCGCTTACTGGGCAGGTACTGGCGGAATTTTAGCCTCCCCTTGAAGTGTACCAGGGACTCGTCTACTGCAATGTTTATCTGTGGGGCATACGCCTGGGCAAACTTGGCGTTAAAATGGTCTATTACGGGCCTGATCTTATACAACCGATCGTAATTGGGGTGATCGCTGGGGGGGCACAGCTGGTTGTCATTGTAGTGCAGAAATTTTAAAATACACTCAAAGCGCGTCCTCGACATCGCCATGCGGAACATTGGGGTGTGGTACAAAATATCGGTAGACCAGTACGCCCTGATTGTTGGCTTCTTTATTAGCCCCATGGTTAGTATAAGCCCCCCAAATTTTTTTATCTCTGGTGCATCCACAGGGGTCCACTTATCGGGTCTGGCATAGCTGGAGGTGGGATTTTCTTCTATAAAATTCTGGGCGTACAAATTCGTCTGGGTAACAATATGGGCAATGAACTCTTCAGAAAAAAAAAACTTGAAGAAGTCCTTCCCTCTGAGCCCTTCCGTGTCAAATTGAATCCCTGGGTTCCCAATAAAATCAGGGATCTGGGGTCTGTAATCTTCCGGGGTACTCCAGTGAGCATCTGATGCATTGGGGTCAGTGGCGGTCCTTGGACGCCTTCTCGGGGGTGCAGGGAGC
The DNA here is from genome assembly GCF_035609145.1 of Eleutherodactylus coqui. NCBI lineage: Eukaryota > Metazoa > Chordata > Amphibia > Anura > Eleutherodactylidae > Eleutherodactylus > Eleutherodactylus coqui. Next base: position 343,372,586 of record NC_089838.1, read on the forward strand.
TCAGACTCGCTGGATGAGGATGAGGATGAGGAGTCGGAGAATGCCAAAAAAGTGGGGTCGTCATCACCACTACCTGAGTCCGAGTCTGATGCAATGATTGCATACAGTTCCTCTGAAGTGTACCTCCTGCGGGCCATATTTATATAAAATGGGGCACACGGGGAAAAAGTTTTATTAGATGGGACACTGCGGGATGGGGTGACCACGGGACGGGGGTCGGAAAGAACGCGGAAACTTATGTGGTGTATTCACGTAAGTGTGTTTTTTTTTTATTTATTTTTTTTTACACAGACGAATACACTGACAGTACACGGACTAACGACACACTACACACTAGACGGACTAACGACACGCTACACTAACTAATGACGGGTGACGGGACAGGTAACGAAATGGGAACAACAGGAACTTTTTTTTTTTTTTTTTTTTTTTTTTTACACAGACGAATACACTGACACAACACGGACTAACGACACGCTACACACTAGACGGACTAACGACACGCTACACTAACTAATAACGGGTGACGGGACAGGTAACGAAATGGGAACAACAGGAACTTTTTTTTAATTTTTTTATTTTTTTACACCAAGGGATACACTGACTACACGCTGCGCTACACTACACTGCTGATCGCACGCTACAGATCACTCACTACTCTTCTGATCACACACTACAGATCCCTCACTCACTACACTACACTGCACTTCTGATCACTCACTCCACTCTGCTACACTACACTGCCTGATCAATCACTCACTACACTCACTACACTACACGATCAATCACTCACTACACTCACTACACTACACCACACTGATCACTAACACTCACTCCACTACACCACACTGATGACTAACTCCTCTCCACTACACTGATCACTAACTCCACTACACTCCACTACACTCCACTACACTGATGACTAACTCCTCTCCACTACACTGATGACTAACTCCTCTCCACTACACTGATCACTAACTCCACTCTGCTACACTACACTCCACTACACTACACTACACTCCACTACACTCCACTACACTCCACTACACCACACTGATGACTAACTCCTCTCCACTACACTGATCACTAACTCCACTACACTACACTACACTACACTACACTACACTCACTCCCTGCCTAATCTACACACTAATCGCTCTTTTTTATCACAGTAGGTGCTCTATCTACAAGCACCGGATGCTTGCACATGGAGCCCCTACTGTAAGCAGCGCGAAGTCCGCTGCTGCGCTGTGATTGGTCAGGGAGTTTTTCTCTGACCAATCACAGCGATCGTGGGGGAAGGACCGCTCTGATTGGTCCCCAGCCCGGACGCAGCACTTGTCTGCTGACTATATCAGCAGACATCACTGCTGTGTCGCCGCGATTGTCACCGCGGCGACACTTTAATGGCATGACGTACCAGGTACGTCATGTTGCGGGAAGTATCCCGCTACCATGACGTACCAGGTACGTCCAGGAGCGGGAAGGGGTTAATAATGGTTACCGGGATGTTGGTGCTCCCTCGGTGTAACTAGTTAGGTGGTTGTTAGACATTCTTGGGGTGCCTCACTACCTCGGTGTAACTAGTTAGGTGGTTTATAGACATTCTTGGGGCGCCTCACTACCTCGGTGTAACTAGTTAGGTGGTTTATAGACATCCTTGGGGCGCCTCACTACCTCGGTGTAACTAGTTAGGTGTTTGTTAGACATCTTTGGAGCGCCTCACTACCTCGGTGTAACTAGTTAGGTGGTCTTAGACATCCTTGGGGCGCATCACTACCTTGGTGTAACTAGTTAGGTGGTCTTAGACATCCTTGGGGCGCCTCACTACCTCGGTGTAACTAGTTAGGTGGTTGTTAGACATCCTTGGGGCGCCTCACTACCTCAGTGTAACTAGTTAGGTGATTGTTAGACATCCTTGGGGCACCTCACTACCTCAGGGTAACTAGTTAGGTGGTTGTTAGACATCCTTGGGGCTCCTCACTACCTCTGTGTAACTAGTTAGGTGGTTTATAGACATCCTTGGGGCACCTCACTACCTCAGTGTAACTATTTAGGTGATTGTTAGACATCCTTGGGGCACCTCACTACCTCGGGGTAACTAGTTAGGTGGTTGTTAGACATCCTTGGGGCGCCTCACTACCTCAGTGTAACTAGTTAGGTGGTTGTTAGACATCCTTGGGGTGCCTCACTACCTCGGTGTAACTAGTTAGGTGGTTGTTAGACATCCTTGGGGTGCCTCACTACCTCGGTGTAACTAGTTAGGTAGTTGTCAGACATCTTTGGGGCTCCCCACTACCTCGGTGTAACAAGTCAGGTGGTGGTTAGACATCCTTGGGGTACCTCACTACCTCGGGGTAACTAGTTAGGTGGTTGTTAGACATCCTTGGGGCTCCTCACTACCTCAGTGTAACTAGTTAGGTGGTCTTAGACATCCTTGGGGCGCCTCACTACCTTGGTGTAACTAGTTAAGTGGTTGTTAGACATCCTTGGGGCTCCTCACTACCTCGGTGTAACTGGTTAGGTGGTTGTTAGACATCCTTGGGGTGCCTCACTACCTCCGTGTAACTAGTTAGGTGGTTGTTGGGCATCCTTGGGACGCCTCACTACCTCCGTGTAACTAGTTAGGTGGTCTTAGACATCCTTGGGGCGCCTCACTACCTAGGTGTAACTAGTCAGGTGGTTGTTAGACATCCTTGGGGTGCCTCACTACCTCGGTGTAACTAGTTAGGTGGTGGTTAGACATCCTTGGGGCGCCTCACTACCTCGGTGTAACTAGTTAGGTGGTCTAAGACATCCTTGGGGCGCCTCACTACCTAGGTGTAACTAGTCAGGTGGCTGTTAGACATCCTTGGGGTGCCCCACTACCTTGGTGTAACTAGTTAGGTGGTCCTTGACATCCTTGGGGCGCCTCACTACCTCGGTGTAGCTAGTTAGGTGGTTGTTAGACATCCTTGGGGCTCCTCACTACCTGGATGTAACTAGTTAGGTGGTTGTTAGACATCCTTGGGGTGCCTCACCACCTCGGTGTAACTAGTTAGGAGGTTGTTAGACATCCTTGGGGCGCCTCACTACCTCTGTGTAACTAGTTAGGTGGTTGTTTGATATCCTTGGGGCGCCTCACTACCTCGGTGTAACTAGTTAGGTGGTGGTTAGACATCCTTGGGGCTTCTCACTACCTCGGTGTAACTAGTTAGGTGGTTGTTAGACATCCTTGGGGCGCCTCACTACCTCGGTGTAACTAGTTAGGTGGTTGTTGGACCTCCTTGGGGCGCCTCACTACCTGGATGTGTGGTTACATTTATGGGATCGAGGTAATGGAGCAGTGTGGGTACTGAGGTAAGGGCTGTGGGTACTGACATGAGGGCTCATATTGGGCTGGTCTCATCCATTTATAGTTGTTTTAGTCAGAAATCAGTACAAATTCCTTGCATTTAGGAAATAGAGAATTTCCTGCAATAGGGCAACCAGTGAGGCTCTGATATTGGAAGTAGGCCCGGCTCATTAAAGAAGGCTCCCGCTACGGCCTATATGTGCATGAGTTAAAGGGACTCAGCTGTGAAGGGGTTAATAAGTTAATTTCAGCTGTTTATGATCCTGATCTAGTTAAATTGCTAATCTCATAGCTGAGGGCAGAGTTGCCGGTCATTTTGATCCCCCCCTTTGAGGTTGTCCCCTTTAAGGGTGATGCCACAGAAGTAGTCTATCTCCTCCCGGTTATTTATCATCTATCTTACCCCAAGCAGTGGTCTCTGAATGCTGAGGGGCTCCTGAGCTGCTGGCAGTAAGATATGCATCATGTGACTACATTGGCTTTATTATGGCACTTCGGTCATGTGATGCATTATTCGGATAACTTCTTATTGGTTGGGGTGTTAATCCTTTGGTTTCCGGTTTGGCGTTACCGATGGGATCTAAGGCATCCCGCTATTATTTAGGACTATCCTCATTTTTTGGAGTAAGTGGGAGGAAGGAATCCCCTGATACTTGTGTAATACACTACTTAGATGATTGTTGTTTATGGGGCATCAGGGTAAGGAGGGGTGCACAGGTTTTAGAGGGCATGTGGTCAGGATGGAGGATTTTTGGGGTGCCGCTGGCAAACGGAAAAAATGGTATGGCCGTGTACTCTGTTGGAGTTTTTAGGTATTCTGTTGATAGCATTGTGATGGTTTTTCTAATTGCCAATGTCAGGGGTGTATAGTTTATGGGTTAATTAGTCAGACATTATGTATGAAGGCAGATCACATGGACGGAGTTGCAGCGGTTAGCAGGTCGGTCGTGTTCGACTTCACAGGTGATTATTATTGGTCGCAGGTATTCCCGCAGGTAATGTGTGGTGATGGGCGGTTGGAAGGCCCATACATCGCATCCGCAGATGTCAAGGGAGCTAAAGCAGGATCTAGTGCTATGGTTGGTATCTGTGACTTTAATGGTCAGTCAGCTTGGTGATGGGAGCTTGTGGAAGCAGAGGAGTTATCATGAGGTGCTGACATCAGTGGATAATGGTTATGGGGTGATGGTTGGTCAGAGCCGGTCGGCAGGAGTTATCATGAGGTGCTGACATCAGTGGATAATGGTTATGGAGAGATGGTTGGTCAGAGCCGGTCGGCAGGAGTTATCATGAGGTGCTGACATCAGTGGGTAATGGTTATGGAGTGATGGTTGGTCAGAGCCAGTCGGCAGGAGTTATCATTAGGTGCTGACATCAGTGGATAATGGTTATGGAGTGATGGTTGGTCAGAGCCGGTCGGCAGGAGTTATCATGAGGTGCTGACATCAGTGGATAATGGTTATGGGGTGATGGTTGGTCAGAGCCGGTCGGCAGGAGTTATCATTAGGTGCTGACATCAGTGGGTAATGGTTTTCGAGTGATTGTTGGTCAGAGCCGGTCAGCAGGAGCTATCATGAGGTGCTGACATCAGTGGATAATGGTTATGGAGAGATTGTTGGTCAGAGCCGGTCAGCAGGAGTTATCATGAGGTGCTGACATCAGTGGGTGATGGTTATGGAGTGATGGTTGGTCAGAGCCGGTCGGCAGGAGTTATCATGAGGTGCTGACATCAGTGGATAATGGCTATGGAGTGATGGTTGGTCAGAGCCGGTCGGCAGGAGTTATCATGAGGTGCTGACATTAGTGGATAATGTTATGGAGTGATTGTTGGTCAGAGCCGGTCGGCAGGAGTTATCATGAGGTGCTGACATCACTGGATAATGGTTATGGAGTGATGGTTGGTCAGAGCCTGTCGGCAGGAGTTATCATTAGGTGCTGACATCAGTGGGTAACGGTTTTCGAGTGATTGTTGGTCAGAGCCGGTCAGCAGGAGTTATCATGAGGTGCTGACATCAGTGGATAATGGTTATGGAGTGATGGTTGGTCAAAGCCTGTCGGGAGGAGTTATCATTAGGTGCTGACATCAGTGGATAATGGTTATGGAGTGATGGTTGGTCAGAGCCGGTCGGCAGGAGTTATCATTAGGTGCTGACATCAGTGGATAATGGTTATGGAGTGATGGTTGGTCAGAGCCTGTCGGCAGGAGTTATCATTAGGTGCTGACATCAGTGGGTAATGGTTTTCGAGTGATTGTTGGTCAGAGCCGGTCAGCAGGAGTTATCATGAGGTGCTGACATCAGTGGATAATGGTTATGGAGAGATTGTTGGTCAGAGCCGGTCAGCAGGATTTATCATGAGGTGCTGACATCAGTGGGAGATGGTTATGGAGTGATGGTTGGTCAGAGCCGGTCGGCAGGAGTTATCATGAGGTGCTGACATCAGTGGATAATGGCTATGGAGTGATGGTTGGTCAGAGCCGGTCGGCAGGAGTTATCATGAGGTACTGACATTAGTGGAGAATGTTATGGAGTCATTGTTGGTCAGAGCCGGTCGGCAGGAGTTATCATGAGGTGCTGACATCAGTGGATAATGGTTATGGAGTTATGGTTGGTCAGAGCTGGTCGGCAGGAGTTATCATGAGGTGCTGACATCAGTGGATAATGGTTATGGAGTGATGGTTGGTAAGAGCTGGTCGGCAGGAGTTATCATGAGGTGCTGACATCAGTAGGTAATGGTTATGGAGTGATGGTTGGTCAGAAACGGTCGGCAGGAGTTATCATGAGGTACTGACATTAGTGGATAATGGTTATGGAGTGATTGTTGGTCAGAGCCGGTCAGCAGGAGTTATCATGAGGTGCTGACCTCAGTGGATAATGGTTATGGAGTGATGGTTGGTCAGAGCCGGTCGGCAGGAGTTATCATTAGGTGCTGACATCAGTGGGTAATGGTTTTCGAGTGATGGTTGGTCAGAGCCGGTCAGCAGGAGTTATCATGAGGTGCTGACATCAGTGGGTGATGGTTATGGAGTGATGGTTGGTCAGAGCCGGTCGGCAGGAGTTATCATGAGGTGCTGACATCAGTGGATAATGGCTATGGAGTGATGGTTGGTCAGAGCCGGTCGGCAGGAGTTATCATGAGGTGCTGACATTAGTGGATAATGTTATGGAGTGATTGTTGGTCAGAGCCGGTCGGCAGGAGTTATCATGAGGTGCTGACATCAGTGGATAATGGTTTTGGAGTGATGGTTGGTCAGAGCCTGTCGGCAGGAGTTATCATTAGGTGCTGACATCAGTGGGTAATGGTTTTCGAGTGATTGTTGGTCAGAGCCGGTCAGCAGGAGTTATCATGAGGTGCTGACATCAGTGGATAATGGTTATGGAGTGATGGTTGGTCAGAGCCTGTCGGCAGGAGTTATCATTAGGTGCTGACATCAGTGGATAATGGTTATGGAGTGATGGTTGGTCAGAGCCGGTCGGCAGGAGTTATCATTAGGTGCTGACATCAGTGGATAATGGTTATGGAGTGATGGTTGGTCAGAGCCTGTCGGCAGGAGTTATCATTAGGTGCTGACATCAGTGGGTAATAGTTTTCGAGTGATTGTTGGTCAGAACCGGTCAGCAGGAGTTATCATGAGGTGCTGACATCAGTGGATAATGGTTATGGAGAGATTGTTGGTCAGAGCCGGTCAGCAGGATTTATCATGAGGTGCTGACATCAGTGGGTGATGGTTATGGAGTGATGGTTGGTCAGAGCCGGTCGGCAGGAGTTATCATGAGGTGCTGACATCAGTGGATAATGGCTTTGGAGTGATGGTTGGTCAGAGCAGGTCGGCAGGAGTTATCATGAGGGACTGACATTAGTGGATAATGTTATGGAGTCATTGTTGGTCAGAGCCGGTCGGCAGGAGTTATCATGAGGTGCTGACATCAGTGGAATATGGTTATGGAGTTATGGTTGGTCAGAGCTGGTCGGCAGGAGTTATCATGAGGTGCTGACATCAGTGGGTAATGGTTATGGAGTGATTGTTGGTCAGAGCCGGTCAGCAGGAGTTATCATGAGGTGCTGACATCAGTGGGTGATGGTTATGGAGTGATGGTTGGTCAGAGCCGGTCGGCAGGAGTTATCATGAGGTGCTGACATCAGTGGATAATGGCTATGTAGTGATGGTTGGTCAGACCCGGTCGGCAGGAGTTATCATGAGGTGCTGACATCAGTGGATAATGGTTATGGAGAGATGGTTGGTAAGAGCTGGTCGGCAGGAGTTATCATGAGGTGCTGACATCAGTGGATAATGGTTATGGAGTGATGGTTGGTAAGAGCTGGTCGGCAGGAGTTATCATGAGGTGCTGACATCAGTAGGTAATGGTTATGGAGTGATGGTTGGTCAGAAACGGTCGGCAGGAGTTATCATGAGGTACTGACATTAGTGGATAATGGTTATGGAGTGATTGTTGGTCAGAGCCGGTCAGCAGGAGTTATCATGAGGTGCTGACCTCAGTGGATAATGGTTATGGAGAGATGGTTGGTCAGAGCCGGTCGGCAGGAGTTATCATGAGGTGCTGACATCAGTGGGTAATGGTTTTCGAGTGATGGTTGGTCAGAGCCGGTCAGCAGGAGTTATCATGAGGTGCTGACATCAGTGGGTGCTGGTTATGGAGTGATGGTTGGTCAGAGCCGGTCGGCAGGAGTTATCATGAGGTGCTGACATCAGTGGATAATGGCTATGGAGTGATGGTTGGTCAGAGCTGGTCGGCAGGAGTTATCATGAGGTGCTGACATCAGTGGATAATGGCTATGGAGTGATGGTTGGTCAGAGCCGGTCGGCAGGAGTTATCATAAGGTGCTGACATCAGTGGATAATGGTTATGGAGTGATGGTTGGTAAGAGCCGGTCGGCAGGAGTTATCATGAGGTGCTGACATCAGTGGGTAATGGTTATGGAGTGATAGTTGGTCAGAGCTGGTCAGCAGGAGTATCATGAGGTGCTGTCATCAGTGGGTAATGGTTATGGAGTGGATGTTGGTCAGAGCCGGTCGGCAGGAGTTATCATGAGGTGCTGACATCAGTGGATAATGGTTATGGAGTGATGGTTGGTCAGAGCCGCTCGGCAGGAGTTATCATGATAGTGCTGACATCAGTGGGTAATGGTTATGGAGTGGATGTTGGTCAGAGCCGGTCGGCAGGAGTTATCATGAGGTGCTGACATCAGTGGGTAATGGTTATGGGGTTATGGTTGGTCAGAGCTGGTCGGCAGGAGTTATCATGAGGTGCTGACATCAGTGGGTAATTCTTATGGAGTGATGATTGGTAAGAGCTGGTCGGCAGGAGTTATCATGAGGTGCTGACATCAGTGGGTAATGGTTATGGAGTGATTTTTGGTCAACGCCGATCGGCAGGAGTATGATGAGGTGCTGACATCAGTGGGTAATGGTTATGGAGTGATTGTTGGTCAGAGCTGGTTGGCAGGAGTTATCATGAGGTGCTGACATCAGTGGGTAATTGTTATGGAGTGATGGTTGGTCAGAGCTGGTCGGCAAGAGTTATCATGAGGTGCTGACATCAGTGGGTAATGGTTATGGGGTAATGGTTGGTAAGAACCGGTTGGCAGGAGTTATCATGAGGTGCTGACATCAGTGGGTGATGGTTATGGAGTGATGGTTGGTCAGAGCCGGTCAGCAGGAGTTATCATGAGGTGCTGACCTCAGTGGATAATGGTTATGGAGTGATGGTTGGTCAGAGTCGGTCGGCAGGAGTTATCATGAGGTGCTGACATCAGTGGGTCATGGTTTTCGAGTGATTGTTGGCCAGAGCCGGTCAGCAGGAGTTATCATGAGGTGCTGACATCAGTGGGTCATGGTTATGGAGTGATGGTTGGTCAGAGCCGGTCGGCAGGAGTTATCATGAGGTGCTGACATCAGTGGATAATGTCTATGGAGTGATGGTTGGTCAGAGACGATCAACAGGAGTTATCATGAGGTGCTGACATTAGTGGATAATGGTTATGGAGTGATTGTTGGTCAGAGCCGGTCGGCAGGAGTTATCATGAGGTGCTGACATCAGTGGATAATGGTTATGGAGTGGATGTTGGTCAGAACTGGTCGGCAGGAGTTATCATTAGGTGCTGACATCAGTGGGTAATGGTTATGGAGTGATTGTTGGTCAGAGCCGGTCGGCAGGAGTTATCATGAGGTGCTGACATCAGTGGGTGAGGGTTATGGAGTGATGGTTGGTCAGAGCTGGTCGGCAGGAGTTATCATGAGGTGCTGACATCAGTTGGTGATGGTTATGGAGTGATGGTTGGTCAGAGCCGGTCAGCAAGAGTTATCATGAGGTGCTGACATCAGTGGGTGGTGGCTATGGAGTGATGGTTGGTCAGAGCCGGTCTGCAGGAGTTATCATGAGGTGCTGACATCAGTGGATAATGGCTATGGAGTGATGGTTGGTCAGAGCCGGTCGGCAGGAGTTATCATGAGGTGCTGACATCAGTGGATAATGGGTATGGAGTGATGGTTGGTCAGAGCCGGTCGGCAGGAGTTATCATGAGGTGCTGACATCAGTGGATAATGGTTATGGAGTGATGGTTGGTGAGACCCGGTCGGCAGGAGTTATCATGAGGTGCTGACATCAGTAGTTAATGGTTATGGAGTAATGGTTGGTCAGAGACGGTCGGCAGGAGTAATCATGAGGTACTGACATTAGTGGATAATGGCTATGGAGTGATGGTTGGTCAGAGCCGGTCGGCAGAAGTTATCGTGAGGTGCTGACATCAGTGGGTAATGGTTATGGAGTGATTGTTGGTAAGAGCTGGTCGGCATGAGTTATCATGAGGTGCTGACATAAGTGGATAATGGTTATGGAGTCATGGTTGGTCAGAGCCGGTCGGCAGGAGTTATTATGATAGTGCTGACATCAGTGGGTAATGGTTATGGAGTGGATGTTGGTCAGAGCCGGTCGACAGGAGTTATCATTAGGTGCTGAAATCAGTGGATAATGGTTATGTAGTGATGGTTGCTCAGAGCCGGTTGGCCGGAGTTATCATGAGGTGCTGACATCAGTGGGTAATTGTTATGGAGTGATGGTTGGTCAGAGCTGGTCGGCAAGAGTTATCATGAGGTGCTGACATCAGTGGGTAATGGTTATGGGGTGATGGTTGGTAAGAGCCGGTTGGCAGGAGTTATCATGAGGTGCTGACATCAGTGGGTGATGGTTATGGAGTGATGGTTGGTCAGAGCCGGTCAGCAGGAGTTATCATGAGCTGCTGACCTCAGTGGATAATGGTTATGAAGTGATGGTTGGTCAGAGCCGGTCGGCAGGAGTTATCATGAGGTGCTGACATCAGTGGGTAATGGTTTTCAAGTGATTGTTGGTCAGAGCCGGTCAGCAGGAGTTATCATGAGGTGCTGACATCAGTGGGTGATGGTTATGGAGTGATGGTTGGTCAGAGCCGGTCGGCAGGAGTTATCATGAAGTGCTGACATCAGTGGATAATGGCTATGGAGTGATGGTTGGTCAGAGCCGGTCGGCAGGAGTAATCATGAGGTGCTGACATCAGTGGATAATGGTTATGGAGTGATGGTTGGTCAGAACTGGTCGGCAGGAGTTATCATGAGGTGCTGACATCAGTGGGTAATGGTTATGGAGAGATTGTTGGTCAGAGTTGGTCGGCAGGAGTTATCATGAGGTGCTGACATCAGTGGGTGATGGCCATGGAGTGATGGTTGGTCAGAGCTGGTCGGCAGGAGTTATCATGAGGTGCTGACATCAGTGGATAATGGCTATGGAGTGATGGTTGGTGAGACCCGGTCGGCAGGAGTTATCATGAGGTGCTGACATCAGTGGATAATGGTTATGGAGTGATGGTTGGTGAGACCCGGTCGGCAGGAGGTATCATGAGGTGCTGACATCAGTAGGTAATGGTTATCGAGTAATAGTTGGTCAGAGACGGTCGGCAGGAGTAATCATGAGGTACTGACATTAGTGGATAATGGCTATGGAGTGATGGTTGGTCAGAGCCGGTCGGCAGGAGTTATCATGAGGTGCTGACATCAGTGGGTAATGGTTATGGAGTGATTGTTGGTCAGAGCTTGTTGGCAGGAGTTATCATGAGGTGCTGACATCAGTGGATAATGGTTATGGAGTCATGGTTGGTCAGAGTCGGTCGGCAGGAGTTATCATGATAGTGCTAACATCAGTGGGTAATGGTTATGGAGTGGATGTTGGTCAGAGCCGGTCGGCAGGAGTTATCATTAGGTGCTGAAATCAGTGGATAATGGTTATGTAGTGATGGTTGGTCAGAGTCGGTTGGCCGGAGTTATCATGAGGTGCTGACATCAGTGGGTAATGGTTATGGAGTGATGGTTGGTCAGAGCTGGTCGGCAGGAGTAATCATGAGGTACTAACATTAGTGGATAATGGCTATGGAGTGATTGTTGGTCAGAGCCGGTCGGCAGGAGTATCATGAGGTGCTCACATCAGTGGGTAATGGTTATGGAGTGGATGTTGGTCACAGCCGGTCGGCAGGAGTTATCATTAGGTGCTGACATCCGTGGATAATGGTTATGGAGTGATGGTTGGTCAGAGCCGATTGGCAGGAGTTATCATGAGGTGCTGACATCAGTGGGTAGTGGTTATGGAGTGATGGTTGGTCAGAGCTGGTTGGCAGGAGTTATCATGAGGTGCTGACATCAGTGGATAATGGTTATGGAGTGATGGTTGGTCAGAGCTGGTCGGCAGGAGTTATCATGAGGTGCTGACATTAGTGGGTAATGGTTATGGAGTGATGGTTGGTCAGAGCCAGTCGGCAGGAGTTATCATGAGGTGCTGACATTAGTGCGTAATGGTTATGGAGTGATGGTTGGTCAGAGCCGGTCGGCAGGAGTTATCATGAGGTGCTGACATCAGTGGATAATGGTCATGGAGTGATGGTTGGTCAGAGCTGGTCGGCAGGAGTTATCCTGAGGTACTGACATCAGTGGGTAATGGCTATGGAGTGATTGTTGGTCAGAGCCGGTCAGCAGGAGTTATCATGAGGTGCTGACATCAGTGGATAATGGTAATGGAGTGATTGTTGGTCAGAGCCGGTCAGCAGGAGTTATCATGAGGTGCTGACATCAGTGGATAATGGTCATGGAGTGATGGTTGGTCAGAGCTGGTCGGCAGGAGTTATCCTGAGGTGCTGACATCAGTGGGTAATGGCTATGGAGTGATGGTTGGTCAGAGCCGGTCGGCAGGAGTTATCATTAGGTGCTGACATCAGTGGGTAATGGTTATGGAGTGATGGTTGGTCAGAACTGGTCGGCAGGAGTTATCATTAGGTGCTGACATCAGTGGTTAATGGTTATGGAGTGATTGTTGGTCAGAGCCGGTCGGCAGGAGTTATCATGAGGTGCTGACATCAGTGGGTGAGGGTTATGGAGTGATGGTTGGTCAGAGCTGGTCGGCAGGAGTTATCATGAGGTGCTGACATCAGTGGGTGATGGTTATGGAGTGATGGTTGGTCAGAGCCGGTCAGCAAGAGTTATCATGAGGTGCTGACATCAGTGGGTGGTGGCTATGGAGTGATGGTTGGTCAGAGCCGGTCGGCAGGAGTTATCATGAGGTGCTAACATCAGTGGATAATGGCTATGGAGTGATGGTTGGTCAGAGCCGGTCGGCAGGAGTTATCATGAGGTGCTGACATCAGTGGATAATGGCTATGGAGTGATGGTTGGTCAGAGCCGGTCGGCAGGAGTTATCATGAGGTGCTGACATCAGTGGATAATGGTTATGGAGTGATGGTTGGTGAGACCCGGTCGGCAGGAGTTATCATGAGGTGCTGACATCAGTAGTTAATGGTTATGGAGTAATGCTTGGTCAGAGACGGTCGGCAGGAGTAATCATGAGGTACTGACATTAGTGGATAATGGCTATGGAGTGATGGTTAGTCAGAGCCGGTCGGCAGAAGTTATCGTGAGGTGCTGACATCAGTGGGTAATGGTTATGGAGTGATTGTTGGTCAGAGCTTGTTGGCAGGAGTTATCATGAGGTGCTGACATCAGTGGATAATGGTTATGGAGTCATGGTTAGTCAGAGTCGGTCGGCAGGAGTTATCATGATAGTGCTAACATCAGTGGGTAATGGTTATGGAGTGGATGTTGGTCAGAGCCGGTCGGCAGGAGTTATCATTAGGTGCTGAAATCAGTGGATAATGGTTATGTAGTGATGGTTGGTCAGAGTCGGTTGGCCGGAGTTATCATGAGGTGCTGACATCAGTGGGTAATGGTTATGGAGTGATGGTTGGTCAGAGCTGGTCGGCAGGAGTAATCATGAGGTACTAACATTAGTGGATAATGGCTATGGAGTGATTGTTGGTCAGAGCCGGTCGGCAGGAGTATCATGAGGTGCTCACATCAGTGGGTAATGGTTATGGAGTGGATGTTGGTCACAGCCGGTCGGCAGGAGTTATCATTAGGTGCTGACATCAGTGGATAATGGTTATGGAGTGATGGTTGGTCAGAGCCGATTGGCAGGAGTTATCATGAGGTGCTGACATCAGTGGGTAGTGGTTATGGAGTGATGGTTGGTCAGAGCTGGTTGGCAGGAGTTATCATGAGGTGCTGACATCAGTGGATAATGGTTATGGAGTGATGGTTGGTCAGAGCTGGTCGGCAGGAGTTATCATGAGGTGCTGACATTAGTGGGTAATGGTTATGGAGTGATGGTTGGTCAGAGCCAGTCGGCAGGAGTTATCATGAGGTGCTGACATTAGTGCGTAATGGTTATGGAGTGATGGTTGGTCAGAGCCGGTCGGCAGGAGTTATCATGAGGTGCTGACATCAGTGGATAATGGTCATGGAGTGATGGTTGGTCAGAGCTGGTCGGCAGGAGTTATCCTGAGGTGCTGACATCAGTGGGTAATGGCTATGGAGTGATTGTTGGTCAGAGCCGGTCAGCAGGAGTTATCATGAGGTGCTGACATCAGTGGGTAATGGTTATGGGGTTATGGTTGGTCAGAGCTGGTCGGCAGGAGTTATCCTGAGGTGCTGACATCAGTGGGTAATGGCTATGGAGTGATGGTTGGTCAGAGCCGGTCGGCAGGAGTTATCATTAGGTGCTGACATCAGTGGGTAATGGTTATGGAGTGATGGTTGGTCAGAACTGGTCGGCAGGAGTTATCATTAGGTGCTGACATCAGTGGTTAATGGTTATGGAGTGATTGTTGGTCAGAGCCGGTCGGCAGGAGTTATCATGAGGTGCTGACATCAGTGGGTGAGGGTTATGGAGTGATGGTTGGTCAGAGCTGGTCGGCAGGAGTTATCATGAGGTGCTGACATCAGTGGGTGATGGTTATGGAGTGATGGTTGGTCAGAGCCGGTCAGCAAGAGTTATCATGAGGTGCTGACATCAGTGGGTGGTGGCTATGGAGTGATGGTTGGTCAGAGCCGGTCGGCAGGAGTTATCATGAGGTGCTAACATCAGTGGATAATGGCTATGGAGTGATGGTTGGTCAGAGCCGGTCGGCAGGAGTTATCATGAGGTGCTGACATCAGTGGATAATGGCTATGGAGTGATGGTTGGTCAGAGCCGGTCGGCAGGAGTTATCATGAGGTGCTGACATCAGTGGATAATGGTTATGGAGTGATGGTTGGTGAGACCCGGTCGGCAGGAGTTATCATGAGGTGCTGACATCAGTAGTTAATGGTTATGGAGTAATGCTTGGTCAGAGACGGTCGGCAGGAGTAATCATGAGGTACTGACATTAGTGGATAATGGCTATGGAGTGATGGTTAGTCAGAGCCGGTCGGCAGAAGTTATCGTGAGGTGCTGACATCAGTGGGTAATGGTTATGGAGTGATTGTTGGTAAGAGCTGGTCGGCAGGAGTTATCATGAGGTGCTGACATAAGTGGATAATGGTTATGGAGTCATGGTTGGTCAGAGCCGGTCGGCAGGAGTTATCATGATAGTGCTGACATCAGTGGGTAATGGTTATGGAGTGGCTGTTGGTCAGAGCCGGTCGACAGGAGTTATCATTAGGTGCTGAAATCAGTGGATAATGGTTATGTAGTGATGGTTGGTCAGAGGCGGTTGGCCGGAGTTATCATGAGGTGCTGACATCAGTGGGTAATTGTTATGGAGTGATGGTTGGTCAGAGCTGGTCGGCAAGAGTTATCATGAGGTGCTGACATCAGTGGGTAATGGTTATGGGGTGATGGTTGGTAAGAGCCGGTTGGCAGGAGTTATCATGAGGTGCTGACAACAGTGGGTGATGGTTATGGAGTGATGGTTGGTCAGAGCCGGTCAGCAGGAGTTATCATGAGCTGCTGACCTCAGTGGATAATGGTTATGGAGTGATGGTTGGTCAGAGCCGGTCGGCAGGAGTTATCATGAGGTGCTGACATCAGTGGGTAATGGTTTTCAAGTGATTGTTGGTCAGAGCCGGTCAGCAGGAGTTATCATGAGGTGCTGACATCAGTGGGTGATGGTTATGGAGTGATGGTTGGTCAGAGCCGGTCGGCAGGAGTTATCATGAGGTGCTGACATCAGTGGATAATGGCTATGGAGTGATGGTTGGTCAGAGCCGGTCGGCAGGAGTTATCATGAGGTGCTGACATCAGTGGATAATGGTTATGGAGTGATGGTTGGTCAGAACTGGTCGGCAGGAGTTATCATGAGGTGCTGACATCAGTGGGTAATGGTTATGGAAAGATTGTTGGTCAGAGTTGGTCGGCAGGAGTTATCATGAGGTGCTGACAACAGTGGGTGATGGTTATGGAGTGATGGTTGGTCAGAGCCGGTTGGCAGGAGTTATCATGAGGTGCTGACATCAGTGGATAATGGCTATGGAGTGATGGTTGGTCAGAACTGGTCTGCAGGAGTTATCATGAGGTGCTGACATCAGTGGGTGGTGGCTATGGAGTGATGGTTGGTCAGAGCCGGTCGGCAGGAGTTATCATGAGGTGCTGACATCAGTGGATAATGGCCATGGAGTGATGGTTGGTCAGAGCTGGTCGGCAGGAGTTATCATGAGGTGCTGACATCAGTGGATAATGGCTATGGAGTGATGGTTGGTGAGACCCGGTCGGCAGGAGTTATCATGAGGTGCTGACATCAGTGGATAATGGTTATGGAGTGATGGTTGGTGAGACCCGGTCGGCAGGAGTTATCATGAGGTGCTGACATCAGTAGGTAATGGTTATGGAGTAATAGTTGGTCAGAGACGGTCGGCAGGAGTAATCATGAGGTACTGACATTAGTGGGTGGTGGCTATGGAGTGATGGTTGGTCAGAGCCGGTCGGCAGGAGTTATCATGAGGTGCTAACATCAGTGGATAATGGCTATGGAGTGATGGTTGGTCAGAGCCGGTCGGCAGGAGTTATCATGAGGTGCTGACATCAGTGGGTGGTGGCTATGGAGTGATGGTTGGTCAGAGCCGGTCGGCAGGAGTTATCATGAGGTGCTGACATCAGTGGGTAATGGTTTTGGAGTGATTGTTGGTCAGAGCTTGTTGGCAGGAGTTATCATGAGGTGCTGACATCAGTGGATAATGGTTATGGAGTCATGGTTGGTCAGAGTCGGTCGGCAGGAGTTATCATGATAGTGCTGACATCAGTGGGTAATGGTTATGGAGTGGATGTTGGTCAGAGCCGGTCGGCAGGAGTTATCATTAGGTGCTGAAATCAGTGGATAATGGTTATGGAAAGATTGTTGGTCAGAGTTGGTCGGCAGGAGTTATCATGAGGTGCTGACAACAGTGGGTGATGGTTATGGAGTGATGGTTGGTCAGAGCCGGTTGGCAGGAGTTATCATGAGGTGCTGACATCAGTGGATAATGGCTATGGAGTGATGGTTGGTCAGAACTGGTCTGCAGGAGTTATCATGAGGTGCTGACATCAGTGGGTGGTGGCTATGGAGTGATGGTTGGTCAGAGCCGGTCGGCAGGAGTTATCATGAGGTGCTGACATCAGTGGATAATGGCCATGGAGTGATGGTTGGTCAGAGCTGGTCGGCAGGAGTTATCATGAGGTGCTGACATCAGTGGATAATGGCTATGGAGTGATGGTTGGTGAGTCCCGGTCGGCAGGAGTTATCATGAGGTGCTGACATCAGTGGATAATGGTTATGGAGTGATGGTTGGTGAGACCCGGTCGGCAGGAATTATCATGAGGTGCTGACATCAGTAGGTAATGGTTATGGAGTAATAGTTGGTCAGAGACGGTCGGCAGGAGTAATCATGAGGTACTGACATTAGTGGATAATGGCTATGGAGTGATGGTTGGTCAGAGCCGGTCGGCAGGAGTTATCATGAGGTGCTGACATCAGTGGGTAATGGTTTTGGAGTGATTGTTGGTCAGAGCTTGTTGGCAGGAGTTATCATGAGGTGCTGACATCAGTGGATAATGGTTATGGAGTCATGGTTGGTCAGAGTCGGTCGGCAGGAGTTATCATGATAGTGCTGACATCAGTGGGTAATGGTTATGGAGTGGATGTTGGTCAGAGCCGGTCGGCAGGAGTTATCATTAGGTGCTGAAATCAGTGGATAATGGTTATGTAGTGATGGTTGGTCAGAGCCGGTTGGCCGGAGTTATCATGAGGTGCTGACATCAGTGGGTAATGGTTATGGAGTGATGGTTGGTCAGAGCTGGTCGGCAGGAGTAATCATGAGGTACTGACATTAGTGGATAATGGCTATGGAGTGATTGTTGTTCAGAGCCGGTCGGCAGGAGTATCATGAGGTGCTCACATCAGTGGGTAATGGTTATGGAGTGGATGTTGGTCACAGCCGGTCGGCAGGAGTTATCATTAGGTGCTGACATCAGTGGATAATGGTTATGGAGTGATGGTTGGTCAGAGCCGATTGGCAGGAGTTATCATGAGGTGCTGACATCAGTGGGTAGTGGTTATGGAGTGATGGTTGGTCTGAGCTGGTTGGCAGGAGTTATAATGAGGTGCTGACATCAGTGGATAATGGTTATGGAGTGATGGTTGGTCAGAGCTGGTCGGCAGGAGTTATCATGAGGTGCTGACATTAGTGGGTAATGGTTATGGAGTGATGGTTGGTCAGAGCCAGTCGGCAGGAGTTATCATGAGGTGCTGACATTAGTGCGTAATGGTTATGGAGTGATGGTTGGTCAGAGGCGGTCGGCAGGAGTTATCATGAGATGCTGACATCACTGGATAATGGTTACGGAGTGATTGTTGGTCAGAGCCGGTCAGCAGGAGTTATCATGAGGTGCTGACATCAGTGGATAATGGTAATGGAGTGATTGTTGGTCAGAGCCGGTCAGCAGGAGTTATCATGAGGTGCTGACATCAGTGGATAATGGTTATGGGGTGATGGTTGGTCAGAGCCGGTCGGCAGGAGTTATCATTAGGTGCTGACATAAGTGGATAATGGTCATGGAGTGATGGTTGGTCAGAGCCGGTCGGCAGGAGTTATCATGAGGTGCTGACATCAGTGGGTGATGGTTATGGGGTGATGGTTGGTCAGAGCTGGTCGGCAGGAGTTATCCTGAGGTGCTGACATCAGTGGGTAATGGCTATGGAGTGATGGTTGGTCAGAGCCGGTCGGCAGGAGTTAGTCCGTAGTCAGATGATGTCTAACATATAACCTCTTACTGATGTCAGATGGTCAGTGTGAGATTAATGCCCTGCTATATAATAATCTTGTTGGTCAGAGCCGGTTGGAGGAGTTAGTCCGTAGTCAGATCATGTCTAACATATAACCTCTTACTGATGTCAGATGGTCGCTGTGAGATTAATGCCGCTGCTATATAATAGTCTTGTTGGTCAGAGCCGGTCGGAGGAGTTAGTCCGTAGTCAGATCATGTCTAACATATAACCCCTTACTGATGTCAGATGGTCAGTGTGAGATTAATGCCCTGCTATATAATAATCTTGTTGGTCAGAGCCGGTTGGAGGAGTTAGTCCGTAGTCAGATCATGTCTAACATATAACCTCTTACTGATGTCAGATGGTCGCTGTGAGATTAATGCCGCTGCTATATAATAGTCTTGTTGGTCAGAGCCGGTCGGCAGGAGTTAGTCCGTAGTCAGATCATGTCTAACATATAACCTCTTACTGTTGTCAGAGATGGTCGGTGGAGATTAATGCGGCTGCTATATAATAGTCTTGTTGGTCAGAGCCGGTCGGAGGAGTTAGTCCGTAGTCAGATCATGTCTAAAATATAACCTCTTACTGATGTCAGATGGTCGGTGTGAGATTAATGCCCTGCTATATAATAGTCTTGTTGGTCAGAGCAGGTCGGAGGAGTTAGTCCGTAGTCAGATGATGTCTAACATATAACCTCTTACTGATTTCAGATGGTCGCTGTGAGATTAATGCCGCTGCTTTATAATAGTCTTGTTGGTCAGAGCCGGTCGGAGGAGTTAGTCCGTAGTCAGATGATGTCTAACATATAACCTCTTACTGATGTCAGAGATGGTCGCCGTGAGATTAATGCGGCTGCTATATAATAGTCTTGTTGGTCAGAGTCGGTCGGAAGAGTTAGTCCGTAGTCAGATCATGTCTAACATATAACCCCTTACTGATGTCAGATGGTCGGTGTGAGATTAATGCCCTGCTATATAATAGTCTTGTTGGTCAGAGCCGGTCAGAGGAGTTAGTCCGTAGTCAGGTGATGTCTAACATATAACCCCTTACTGATGTCAGATGGTCGGTGTGAGATTAATGCCCTGCTATATAATAGTCTTGTTGGTCAGAGCCGGTCGGAGGAGTTAGTCCGTAGTCAGATCATGTCTAACATATAACTCCTTACTGATGTCAGATGGTAGGTGTGAGATTAATGCGGCTGCTATATAATAGTCTTGTTGGTCAGAGCCGGTCGGAGGAGTTAGTCCGTAGTCAGATTAGGTCTAACATATAACCCCTTACAGATGTCAGAGAAGGTCGGTGTGAGATTAATGCCCTGCTATATAATAGTCTTCTTGGTCAGAGCCGGTCGGCAGGAGTTAGTCCGTAGTCAGATGATGTCTAACATATAACCTCTTACTGATGTCAGAGATGGTCGCCGTGAGATTAATGCGGCTGCTATATAATAGTCTTGTTGGTCAGAGCCGGTCGGAGGAGTTAGTCCGTAGTCAGATGATGTCTAACATATAACCTCTTACTGATGTCAGAGATGGTCGCCGTGAGATTAATGCGGCTGCTATATAATAGTCTTATTGGTCAGAGCCGGTCGGAGGAGTTAGTCCGAAGTCAGATGATGTCTAACATATAACCTCTTACTGATGTCAGAGATGGTCGGTGTGAGATTAATGCCGCTGCTATATAATAGTCTTGTTGGTCAGAGCCGGTCGGAGGAGTTAGTCCGTAGTCAGATCATGTCTAACATATAACCTCTTACTGATGTCAGATGGTCGGTGTGAGATTAATGCCCTGCTATATAATAGTCTTGTTGGTAAGAGCTGGTCGGAGGAGTTAGTCCGTAGTCAGATCATGTCTAACATATAACCTCTTACTGATGTCAGATGGTCGGTGTGAGATTAATGCGGCTGCTATATAATAGTCTTGTTGGTCAGAGCCGGTCGGAGGAGTTAGTCCGTAGTCAGATCATGTCTAACATATAACCTCTTACTGATGTCAGATGGTCGGTGTGAGATTAATGCGGCTGCTATATAATAGTCTTGTTGGTCAGAGCCGGTCGGAGGAGTTAGTCCGTAGTCTGATGATGTCTAACATATAACCCCTTACTGATGTCAGATGGTCGGTGTGAGATTAATGCCCTGCTATATAATAGTCTTGTTGGTCAGAGCCGGTCAGAGGAGTTAGTCCGTAGTCAGGTGATGTCTAACATATAACCCCTTACTGATGTCAGATGGTCGGTGTGAGATTAATGCCCTGCTATATAATAGTCTTGTTGGTCAGAGCTGGTCGGAGGAGTTAGTCCGTAGTCAGATGATGTCTAACATATAACCTCTTACTGATGTCAGAGATGGTCGCCGTGAGATTAATGCGGCTGCTATATAATAGTCTTGTTGGTCAGAGCCGGTCGGAGGAGTTAGTCCGTAGTCAGATCATGTCTAACATATAACCTCTTACTGATGTCAGAGATGATCGCTGTGAGATTAATGCCGCTGCTATATAATAGTCTTGTTGGTCAGAGCCGGTCGGAGGAGTTAGTCCGTAGTCAGATGATGTCTAACATATAACCTCTTACTGATGTCAGATGGTCGGTGTGAGATTAATGCGGCTGCTATATAATAGCCTTGTTGGTCAGAGCCGGTCGGAGGAGTTAGTCCGTAGTCAGATGATGTCTAACATAAAACCTCTTACTGATGTCAGATGGTCGGTGGAGATTAATGCCCTGCTATATAATAGTCTTGTTGGTCAGAGCCGGTCGGAGGAGTTAGTCCGTAGTCAGATCATGTCTAACATATAACCTCTTACTGATGTCAGATGGTCAGTGTGAGATATATGCGGCTGCTATATCATAGTCTTGTTGGTCAGAGCTGGTCGGAGGAGTTAGTCCGTAGTCAGATGATGTCTAACATATAACCTCTTACTGATGTCAGATGGTCGGTGTGAGATTAATGCGGCTGCTATATAATAGTCTTGTTGGTCAGAGCCGGTCGGAGGAGTTAGTCCGTAGTCAGATCATGTCTAACATATAACCTCTTACTGATGTCAGATGGTCAGTGTGAGATTAATGCGGCTGCTATATAATAGTCTTGTTGGTCAGAGCTGGTCGGAGGAGTTAGTCCGTAGTCAGATGATGTCTAACATATAACCTCTTACTGATGTCAGATGGTCGGTGTGAGATTAATGCGGCTGCTATATAATAGTCTTGTTGGTCAGACCCGGTCGGCAGGACTTAGTCCGTAGTCAGATCATGTCTAACATATAACCTCTTACTGATGTCAGATGGTCGGTGTGAGATTAATGCCGCTGCTATATAATAGTCTTGTTGGTCAGAGCCGGTCGGAGGAGTTAGTCCATAGTCAGATCATGTCTAACATATAACCTCTTACTGATGTCAGAGATGGTCGGTGTGAGATTAATGCGGCTGCTATATAATAGTCTTGTTGGTCAGAGCCGGTCGGAGGACTTAGTCCGTAGTCAGATCATGTCTAACATATAACCTCTTACTGATGTCAGATGGTCAGTGTGAGATTAATGCCCTGCTATATAATAGTCTTGTTGGTCAGAGCCGGTCGGAGGAGTTAGTCCGTTGTCAGATCATGTCTAACATATAACCCCTTACTGATGTCAGATGGTCGGTGTGAGATTAATGCGGCTGCTATATAATAGTCTTGTTGGTCAGAGCCGGTCGGAGTAGTTAGTCCGTAGTCAGATCATGTCTAACATATAACCTCTTACTGATGTCAGATGGTCGCTGTGAGATTAATGCGGCTGTTATATAATAGTCTTGTTGGTCAGAGCCGGTCGGAGGAGTTAGTCCGTCGTCAGATCATGTCTAACATATAACCTCTTACTGATGTCAGAGATGGTCGGTGGAGATTAATGCTGCTGCTATATAATAGTCTTGTTGGTCAGAGCCGGTCGGAGGAGTTAGTCCATAGTCAGATGATGTCTAACATATAACCTCTTACTGATGTCAGAGATGGTCGGTGTGAGATTAATGCCGCTGCTATATAATAGTCTTGTTGGTCAGAGGCGGTCGGAGGAGTTAGTCCGTAGTCAGATGATGTGTAACATATAACCTCTTACTGATGTCAGAGATGGTCGGTGTGAGATTAATGCGGCTGCTATATAATAGTCTTGTTGGTCAGAGCCGGTCGGAGGAGTTAGTCCGTAGTCAGATCATGTCTAACATATAACCTCTTACTGATGTCAGCTGGTCGGTGAGATTAATGCCCTGCTATATAATAGTCTTGTTTGCTGATGCAGCAATTCAGGGAAGTAGAGTCCAACATTTAGGCTGCGGCTCATAGAGCTCAGTGTAATGTCGGGATTTCTTTCAGAGATGGTATAATCTGGTACCTATTCATTGTTTTTCAGGTAGAGAGATTGATCAGGGGCTGTAAGGCAGTAGTGTACGCCGCTGATCAGGGGCTGTAAGGCAGTAGTGTACGCCGCTGATCAGGGGCTGTAAGGCAGTAGTGTATGCCGCTGATCAGGGGCTGTAAGGCAGTAGTGTACGGCGCTGATCAGGGGCTGTAAGGCAGTTGTGTACCCGCTGATCAGGGGCTGTAAGGCAGTAGTGTACGCCGCTGATCAGGGGCTGTAAGGCAGTAGTGTACGCCGCTGATCAGGGGCTGTAAGGCAGTAGTGTATGCCGCTGATCAGGGGCTGTAAGGCAGTAGTGTACGCCGCTGATCAGGGGCTGTAAGGCAGTAGTGTACGCCGCTGATCAGGGGCTGTAAGGCAGTAGTGTATGCCGCTGATCAGGGGCTGTAAGGCAGTAGTGTATGCCGCTGATCAGGGGCTGTAAGGCAGTAGTGTATGCCGCTGATCAGGGGCTGTAAGGCAGTAGTGTACGCCGCTGATCAGGGGCTGTACGGCAGTAGTGTATGCGGCTGATCAGGGGCTGTAAGGCAGTAGTGTACGCCGCTGATCAGGGGCTGTAAGGCATGACGCGGGTATCACGGAGTGAGCCTCTGTGACCTATCCCCCCACTTCCCTGTAACCCACCAAAACAATACGCTACTACTTCTAGCTTGGATAATTTTTGGCCACAGCGGCCATTTATTTAACTTAAAGTTTAACAATGGGTATAAAAACACAAGAATAAACAACCCACCAAAAGGGGGAAGTCCCCGGAGCCTACAACCCCCTCTGTCGCCTCACTACAGGGAAAAGGATCTTCCGTACTGCCTCCCGTCGCTCTCCCACTATCCGACTCGGGAGACCGAAGATCCCTCCCGCTACCGCCCTCCCGTCGCGAGACCGCCGACTCGGGAGGCAACACACACACGGTTGCCCCTAGTCGCCAACCTCCCGACTCAGAGACCCGCTAGCCGTTCCTAGGCCAGCCGACTGGTCTCCGCAGGGACTACGGCCTGACAGAGCCGGGAGGCGACAGACCCACCGCACACTGTAGATCAACAATGGGGCGGGAAGGGGGGACAGGCAGCCATCGGCCCTCCGCTCCCCCCCCCCCTCGCCCCGCATCCTAACTGGCTCCGAGAACTCCACCCCCCCCTCCAACTGCCGCTATGACAATCTACATATCACCTCCAAAGCGCCCCCCCCTTCCCTCTCACTAAACTTTCACCCCTAGCTACTAACCAACGGGCGGGTGGGTGGGACTTCCTCGCTGTCTCCGTCTTCTTCTCTTCTGCTCCTTCTTCCTTCTGCTGCCGACTGAAACTCCTCCTCCTGCTTTTCCCGCACTTTCTAACTGCTCCCCCCTCCCTATTCTCACCCCCCCCCCACACCTCTGCACTACTGTTAACCCCTAGCCTCCCCGTTAACCCTGTCATGTGCTGCCTACATATATACGCCTGCGGCTAATATTCCGGCGCTTCTTGACGCGGGTATCACGGAGTGAGCCTCTGTGACCTATCCCCCCACTTCCCTGTAACCCACCAAAACAATACGCTACTACTTCTAGCTTGGATAATTTTTGGCCACAGCGGCCATTTATTTAACTTAAAGTTTAACAATGGGTATAAAAACACAAGAATAAACAACCCACCAAAAGGGGGAAGTCCCCGGAGCCTACAACCCCCTCTGTCGCCTCACTACAGGGAAAAGGATCTTCCGTACTGCCTCCCGTCGCTCTCCCACTATCCGACTCGGGAGACCGAAGATCCCTCCCGCTACCGCCCTCCCGTCGCGAGACCGCCGACTCGGGAGGCAACACACACACGGTTGCCCCTAGTCGCCAACCTCCCGACTCAGAGACCCGCTAGCCGTTCCTAGGCCAGCCGACTGGTCTCCGCAGGGACTACGGCCTGACAGAGCCGGGAGGCGACAGACCCACCGCACACTGTAGATCAACAATGGGGCGGGAAGGGGGGACAGGCAGCCATCGGCCCTCCGCTCCCCCCCCCCCCTCGCCCCGCATCCTAACTGGCTCCGAGAACTCCACCCCCCCCTCCAACTGCCACAGCCAGCATGGCATGACCACCTCATGCCTGCGCAGCCCCCCACAGAACCAATGCGCGTTCTATCCCCTCCTGTATACCCTCTAACCAAAGATCTGTCCCAATCTCGTTGAGATGGACCCCGTCGCCTCTCCAATAATTTCCCGCCCCTTTCTCCAGATCAATATGCCGCACGGCGACTCCTCCATTCCGCACCACGAAACGAGACACCTCCCGATTCACTTTGATCCTTGCCTTATCTATACCGCGCACCGAACGCACATTCCGCCAAACCTTACGAGGGACCATCTCGGACCAGACCAAGATCAAGCTCCGGTACATCTGCAATAACCGAAGCATGTCATACCGTATGTCTCTGCCTAGCTCCCTGAACGGTCTACGCCCCAAGTCGTTGCCCCCGACGTGCAATACTAGAATGTCGGGCGTCCTGTCAAGGGAGACTAGGCGCTGTACATCCTGCAAAACCCGCGACCAAGCCATGCCCCGCACTCCAATCCAGCGAAGTACCGCCGCATCCTTACTCAGTCTAAGTTGCCTCCCATTAGGCCTAACCTTAGCCCTCTCCCCCCCCCAAAAAACATACGAGTGGCCCATTATCCACACGAGTGCAGCACACGGATCTGTAACAAAAAGAACAAAAACTAACCGTAAATAACGCCCCCACCCATGTGCCCCCTACCCACCCTTACAGCAAATGCGGTCTAATATACCGTCTGAACCTCTCCGACTTCCACCGACCGATTCCCATCACCGCCTGACTATCCATACCCCTCGCTGCCGCCTCTGTCGCCGCACCTATTCTAAACGAATGCGTCCCAAAACCTGACCCATCCAGTCCCAGAACAGCTATCGCTCTTTTAAACACCGCCTCAAACTGGAACCTTGATAAATAGTGACCGTCCTGATGCTGTAACAGGGGCCCTACCCTGGCCCCAGCTAGAGAACAGTAGTTCTCCCAACAACTAACCGGGCACATGTTTTCCCCTGGAATACGCCCCAGCGACACCCGACGACCCCTTCCAACCTGATCCGTCTTAGAACGCCGAATGACTATTTCTAAACGTCCCTTTACAACTCTAGTGTCCTCGGCTTTCAGCCCCCCCCCTATCTTTTTGCTTGGGGAAACCAATTCCCCCACTCGTAACGCCCCGAAAAAAGCTAGCGAAAAAGCGAACCTAAAAAGAGAATACTCAAACCCGGTCCCACAAACCTCCTGCAACGCGAACCCCAATTTTTGTAGTAACTCAAACGAAACCGGGCGACGCGTATCCGGACTACCCCGCCCCTTTCTAAAACCTTTAAGCGCCTGCCTCACTACAAAGTTCTTCGTTACATCCGTTACACCCCTCAACTTAGCGCCAAACGCCACCCCCCCCATAAACTTGTTAACTGTAGCCACCGACAAACCAGCCTCCGCGCTTTTTGCCAGCCACCCCAACAATGCTCCTGCCGCGTCCTCGTCCGTCTGTACATTGCCCCACTGCCTCAACCACTCCACCCATTCTACCCATGCTGCCTTGTAAGCCGCCCATGTGTTCCGAGCCAAGGAGGCACCTATCAGGTGCCTCACTGCTCGCTGACCACGCTCCATATGTGTCTCGGGCAAGACACCCCTTCTTCTTCTGCTCCTGGGGCCAACCGTCGGAATCGCTCCCACTGAAAGCGAGAAAGAGCATCCGCTATTGAGTTGCTTACCCCTGGCACGTGTACTGCCCCAATCCAAGCATTCAGCGACAACGCCTGCAGCACCAGGTGGCGCAATAATGCCACCACTGGGGGGGATGATGCAGACAATCTGTTTATTGCCTGCACCACCCCCATGTTGTCGCAGTGAAAGCGCACCCTTTTATCTCTAAACTGGGCTCCCCATAGCTCCACAGCTACTATTATGGGGAATAGCTCAAGCAGCACCAGGTTTTTTACCAAACCCGACGAAAACCATTCGCTCGGCCACCCCGACGCGCACCACCGGCCTTGGAAGTAAGCTCCAAAACCCGAACTTCCTGCGGCGTCAGTGAACAATTCTAAATCGAAATTGTCCACCACCTCCTCCATCATCACAGACCTTCCGTTATAATTTTCTAAAAACGCCGCCCATACTGCCAGGTCCTTCTTGTGGCCTTTGCCCAGCCGTATAAAATGATGGGGTAACCGAACCCCTGCTGTGGCTGATGCTAATCTCCTACTGAAAATCCGACCCATCGGCATAATGCGACAGGCGAAATTGAGCTTGCCTAACAACGATTGCAGCTCTCTTAACGTAACTTTTGTGACAACCCTTGCCCTGTTGACTTCAGCCTTTAATTCCGCCACTTTGTCCTCGGGCAACCTGCATTCCATTGCCTCAGTGTCAATGGTAATGCCCAGAAACTTCAAACACGTTGTGGGCCCTTCGGTCTTACCTGGTGCCAAAGGCACCCCGAACTGACCGGTAACCCATTGAAGGGACCCCAGCAAGTTTGCGCAAAGTGGCGAACTTGCCGGACCTATGCATAGGAAGTCATCCAAATAATGGATAACTGACCTAATCCCTGTGCAATCCCTAACTACCCATTCCAAAAATGAGCTGAACGCTTCAAAATAAGCGCACGAAATAGAACAGCCCATGGGTAGACACCTATCCGCGAAGTAACTTCCTTCCCAAAAACAGCCTAACAAACGAATACTTTCTGGGGCCACTGGGAGTAACCTAAAAGCGGACTCAATGTCCACTTTAGCCAACCTAGCCCCCTGCCCGTACTTGCGCACCCATTTCGTAGCGGCGTCAAAAGAGGTATACACCACGGAACATATTTCCGGGTCGATACCGTCGTTCACTGACGCCCCTTTCGGGTAGGACAAGTGATGTATGAGCCTGAACTTATTTGGCTCTTTTTTAGGAACTACTCCAAGCGGAGAAACTACAAACTCCGTAACCGGAGGGGAGCTAAACGGCCCCGCCATCCGTCCTAACTGAACCTCCTTACGCAATTTCTCTGTTACCACCGCCGAATACCGGAGCGCCGACGGTAAATTTTTTGTAGTAACAGGAACCCTATGAACTGGGGCGGGAATTTTAAAACCATCCCTAAAACCTACTAATAATAAAATGGCCTTCTCTCGGTCGGGGTACCTATTTAGAAACGGCACCATCTTTGCCAGTTTCACTGGTGTCATCCCTTTTTCCAGCTGCCCCGAAAAACTTTCCTTTTCCCTTCTTAAAGCACTTTGCTGCTCCGTGTGATGTAGCGTTACACAAGGAGCAAACGTGCTTGAACCTGCAGCTATTTCCGAATTTGCATTGGCCGTCGTTAAACTGCCAACACAATCCGAGCCTATGACTCCCCGACTGTCCACCCTGACTTCCTCCCTGGGAACCGCTGGCCGAGCTACTCGTCCCGGCCCCTCCCTGAAAGGGCTGCCCGAACCTAACTGGGGCCATTACCCGCAACCACAGCCCTATGTCTTTCTGATCCCACCGAATAGACGGTCGGATCGCTTTTCTTTGACGAAACTGCTCGTCATATCTAAGCCACGTCTGGCCCCCGTACACCCTGTACGCCTCACCTATCGCGTCGAGGTAACAAAAGAGGCCGGAGCAATTCTCCGGCGCCTTTTTACCTATAACGCTAGCCAGAATAGCGAAAGCTTGCATCCAATTAGAGAAAGTCTGTGGAATGAGTCGCCACCGACGTTTCTCTTCCTCCTCCTTCTTGTATTCCGTCCTTTTCCCTTTATCCAAATTAAATTTTTCTAAAGGGAGAAGGGAAAAGATCTCGACGTACTCGTCGCGCCAGATCTTTTCTCTGACCTCCTTTTTCAAGTGCGCACCTAGGGGGCCCTCAAAGCAAACATATACCTCCCCCTTCGCTCTGTCATCAAGGCGAATCCTGTCCCCTTCCTTTTCTGTCTGAACGCCTACCGTAACAGGAGCTGTTTGCTGCCCCACCGACGATCCCGTCCCAACTCCCCCCGTGTCGCTATCGCGACCACTCACCGCATTGGACGGTAAAGTCCAGGCGGATACCGGCGACGGCCCTGGCCCCGACTGTTGCTTGCGCAAAAGCTCCAATAATCCCCCTAACATTAACCCCAACTCGCTCGCTGCGCCCCGTGTGCCTACCGTCGCCTCCCCGCCCCCTGTGCACCCCCCCACACTATCTGCCGCTTGCGCAACGCGGCTAACTGCATGTAATGTAGTGTCCCCGTGCGTTCGCTCACCTGGCTGCGTAGGGGCTGTAGTCCCACCAGCCGCCGATCCTCCCTCCAGCGGATCCGAGTCCTCGTCAGACGGTGATCCGCGCTGGCACTCGAGGTCCTCATCTGGCTGCAGTCGCGCCACCGGAGTCGCAGCCGCTCCTCTGCTGCTCGAACTGGCTCCCACGGGCCGCGTGTCCTGTAGGACTGAAAGAAAACTGTGAGGCTGCTCGCCGACCACCACCTCTCCCGGCGAGCGGCCCCACGCTGCTCCAGCTCTCTCCGCCGACGGTCCGGTGCCAGGCCCCGCCCCCCTGGCGGCACGGGACCTGGCGCCCGACGCTGCACCGACCCGCCTGGTGAGATTCCTCCCGGGCCCGCGCTCCCCACCTGCTGAAATGGAAACTGGGAGCCGGCCCGGAGGGGCCCGTGAGGGACTCTCAATGCGGCGCCGACGCTGAGGGGTTAAATCAGGGCTCAGCCGCGCTGGGGCGCGAGCCCTCCGTGGCCCCGGCTCTCTCCTCTCCACTGCCTGTGTCCCGCGCCTCCCCACCGCTGAGGCATTGCGGCCATGCTCTGTCCCTGGGCTTCGTCCCGCTGCTGCTTCTGTCACACGGCTCCCAGCAGCAGCCGGGCTCCGTCCTCTTCCTCTGCCCGGCGCTGCAGCTGATAGAACGGGCGCCGCTTCCTCCGCTCCCGCAGCCTGTGCCGGACCCGCTCCCACGTGCTCCGGGCCAGGGGCCCCTGCATCCAGTAAGCTCACCAGCCAGTCTAAGCCCCGCTCCTCCACCGCTGCCCGGATCCTCTCCATGACGCCGTCCATACCGGTAAGTCGTCTTCTGGGCTCTTCCAGACGCTCCTCTTCGGGCTCTTCGGTGCTTCCAGCCGTCTTCACTCTTCTTTACTCACGATTTCTTCTCTCTTCTTCCTCGCTGTCTCCGTCTTCTTCTCTTCTGCTCCTTCTTCCTTCTGCTGCCGACTGAAACTCCTCCTCCTGCTTTTCCCGCACTTTCTAACTGCTCCCCCCTCCCTATTCTCACCCCCCCCCCACACCTCTGCACTACTGTTAACCCCTAGCCTCCCCGTTAACCCTGTCATGTGCTGCCTACATATATACGCCTGCGGCTAATATTCCGGCGCTTCTGTAGTGTATGCCGCTGATCAGGGGCTGTAAGGCAGTAGTGTATGCCGCTGATCAGGGGCTGTAAGGCAGTAGTGTATGCCGCTGATCAGGGGCTGTAAGGCAGTAGTGTACGCCGCTGATCAGGGGCTGTAAGGCAGTAGTGTACGCCGCTGATCAGGGGCTGTAAGGCAGTAGTGTACGCCGCTGATCAGGGGCTGTAAGGCAGTAGTGTACGCCGCTGATCAGGGGCTGTAAGGCAGTAGTGTATGCCGCTGATCAGGGGCTGTAAGGCAGTAGTGTATGCCGCTGATCAGGGGCTGTAAGGCAGTAGTGTACGCCGCTGATCAGGGGCTGTAAGGCAGTAGTGTATGCCGCTGATCAGGGGCTGTAAGGCAGTAGTGTATGCCGCTGATCAGGGGCTGTAAGGCAGTAGTGTACGCCGCTGATCAGGGGCTGTAAGGCAGTAGTGTACGCCGCTGATCAGGGGCTGTAAGGCAGTAGTGTACGCCGCTGATCAGGGGCTGTAAGGCAGTAGTGTACGCCGCTGATCAGGGGCTGTAAGGCAGTAGTGTATGCCGCTGATCAGGGGCTGTAAGGCAGTAGTGTATGCCGCTGATCAGGGGCTGTAAGGCAGTAGTGTACGCCGCTGATCAGGGGCTGTACGGCAGTAGTGTATGCGGCTGATCAGGGGCTGTAAGGCAGTAGTGTACGCTGCTGATCAGGGGCTGTAAGGCAGTAGTGTATGCCGCTGATCAGGGGCTGTAAGGCAGTAGTGTATGCCGCTGATCAGGGGCTGTAAGGCAGTAGTGTACGCCGCTGATCAGGGGCTGTAAGGCAGTAGTGTACGCCGCTGATCAGGGGCTGTAAGGCAGTAGTGTACGCCGCTGATCAGGGACTGTAAGGCAGTAGTGTATGCCGCTGATCAGGGGCTGTAAGGCAGTAGTATACGCCGCTGATCAGGGGCCGTAAGGCAGTAGTGTACGCCGCTGATCAGGGGCTGTAAGGCAGTAGCTGATGCCGCTGATCAGGGGCTGTAAGGCAGTAGCTGATGCCGCTGATCAGGGGCTGTAAGGCAGTAGTGTACGCCGCTGATCAGGGGCTGTAAGGCAGTAGTGTACGCCGCTGATCAGGGGCTGTAAGGCAGTAGTGTACGCCGCTGATCAGGGGCCGTAAGGCAGTAGTGTACGCCGCTGATCAGGGGCTGTAAGGCAGTAGTGTACGCCGCTGATCAGGGGCTGTAAGGCAGTAGTGTATGCCGCTGATCAGGGCCTGTAAGGCAGTAGTGTACGCCGCTGATCAGGGGCTGTAAGGCAGTAGTGTACGCCGCTGATCAGGGGCTGTAAGGCAGTAGTGTACGCCGCTGATCAGGGGCTGTAAGGCAGTAGTGTACGCCGCTGATCAGGGACTGTAAGGCAGTAGTGTATGCCGCTGATCAGGGGCTGTAAGGCAGTAGTATACGCCGCTGATCAGGGGCCGTAAGGCAGTAGTGTACGCCGCTGATCAGGGGCTGTAAGGCAGTAGCTGATGCCGCTGATCAGGGGCTGTAAGGCAGTAGCTGATGCCGCTGATCAGGGGCTGTAAGGCAGTAGTGTACGCCGCTGATCAGGGGCTGTACGGCAGTAGTGTATGCGGCTGATCAGGGGCTGTAAGGCAGTAGTGTACGCTGCTGATCAGGGGCTGTAAGGCAGTAGTGTATGCCGCTGATCAGGGGCTGTAAGGCAGTAGTGTATGCCGCTGATCAGGGGCTGTAAGGCAGTAGTGTACGCCGCTGATCAGGGGCTGTAAGGCAGTAGTGTACGCCGCTGATCAGGGGCTGTAAGGCAGTAGTGTACGCCGCTGATCAGGGACTGTAAGGCAGTAGTGTATGCCGCTGATCAGGGGCTGTAAGGCAGTAGTATACGCCGCTGATCAGGGGCCGTAAGGCAGTAGTGTACGCCGCTGATCAGGGGCTGTAAGGCAGTAGCTGATGCCGCTGATCAGGGGCTGTAAGGCAGTAGTGTACACCGCTGATCAGGGGCTGTAAGGCAGTAGTGTACACCGCTGATCAGGGGCTGTAAGGCAGTAGTGTACGCCGCTGATCAGGGGCTGTAAGGCAGTAGTGTACGCCGCTGATCAGGGGCTGTAAGGCAGTAGTGTATGCCGCTGATCAGGGGCTGTAAGGCAGTAGTGTACGGCGCTGATCAGGGGCTGTAAGGCAGTTGTGTACCCGCTGATCAGGGGCTGTAAGGCAGTAGTGTACGCCGCTGATCAGGGGCTGTAAGGCAGTAGTGTACGCCGCTGATCAGGGGCTGTAAGGCAGTAGTGTATGCCGCTGATCAGGGGCTGTAAGGCAGTAGTGTACGCCGCTGATCAGGGGCTGTAAGGCAGTAGTGTACGCCGCTGATCAGGGGCTGTAAGGCAGTAGTGTATGCCGCTGATCAGGGGCTGTAAGGCAGTAGTGTATGCCGCTGATCAGGGGCTGTAAGGCAGTAGTGTATGCCGCTGATCAGGGGCTGTAAGGCAGTAGTGTACGCCGCTGATCAGGGGCTGTACGGCAGTAGTGTATGCGGCTGATCAGGGGCTGTAAGGCAGTAGTGTACGCCGCTGATCAGGGGCTGTAAGGCAGTAGTGTATGCCGCTGATCAGGGGCTGTAAGGCAGTAGTGTATGCCGCTGATCAGGGGCTGTAAGGCAGTAGTGTATGCCGCTGATCAGGGGCTGTAAGGCAGTAGTGTACGCCGCTGATCAGGGGCTGTACGGCAGTAGTGTATGCGGCTGATCAGGGGCTGTAAGGCAGTAGTGTACGCTGCTGATCAGGGGCTGTAAGGCAGTAGTGTATGCCGCTGATCAGGGGCTGTAAGGCAGTAGTGTATGCCGCTGATCAGGGGCTGTAAGGCAGTAGTGTACGCCGCTGATCAGGGGCTGTAAGGCAGTAGTGTACGCCGCTGATCAGGGGCTGTAAGGCAGTAGTGTACGCCGCTGATCAGGGGCTGTAAGGCAGTAGTGTATGCCGCTGATCAGGGGCTGTAAGGCAGTAGTATACGCCGCTGATCAGGGGCCGTAAGGCAGTAGTGTACACCGCTGATCAGGGGCTGTAAGGCAGTAGTGTACACCGCTGATCAGGGGCTGTAAGGCAGTAGTGTATGCCGCTGATCAGGGGCTGTAAGGCAGTAGTGTACACCGCTGATCAGGGGCTGTAAGGCAGTAGTGTATGCCGCTGATCAGGGGCTGTAAGGCAGTAGTGTATGCCGCTGATCAGGGGCTGTAAGGCAGTAGTGTACGCTGCTGATCAGGGGCTGTAAGGCAGTAGTGTACGCCGCTGATCAGGGGCTGTAAGGCAGTAGTGTACGCCGCTGATCAGGGGCCGTAAGGCAGTAGTGTACGCCGCTGATCAGGGGCTGTAAGGCAGTAGTGTACGCCGCTGATCAGGGGCTGTAAGGCAGTAGTGTATGCCGCTGATCAGGGCCTGTAAGGCAGTAGTGTACGCCGCTGATCAGGGGCTGTAAGGCAGTAGTGTACGCCGCTGATCAGGGGCTGTAAGGCAGTAGTGTACACCGCTGATCAGGGGCTGTAAGGCAGTAGTGTATGCCGCTGATCAGGGCCTGTAAGGCAGTAGTGTACGCCGCTGATCAGGGGCTGTAAGGCAGTAGTGTACGCCGCTGATCAGGGGCTGTAAGGCAGTAGTGTACGCCGCTGATCAGGGGCTGTAAGGCAGTAGTGTACGCCGCTGACCAGGGGCTGTAAGGCAGTAGTGTACGCCGCTGATCAGGGGCTGTAAGGCAGTAGTGTACGCCGCTGATCAGGGGCTGTAAGGCAGTAGTGTACGCCGCTGATCAGGGACTGTAAGGCAGTAGTGTATGCCGCTGATCAGGGGCTGTAAGGCAGTAGTATACGCCGCTGATCAGGGGCCGTAAGGCAGTAGTGTACGCCGCTGATCAGGGGCTGTAAGGCAGTAGCTGATGCCGCTGATCAGGGGCTGTAAGGCAGTAGCTGATGCCGCTGATCAGGGGCTGTAAGGCAGTAGTGTACGCCGCTGATCAGGGGCTGTAAGGCAGTAGTGTACGCCGCTGATCAGGGGCTGTAAGGCAGTAGTGTACGCCGCTGATCAGGGGCTGTAAGGCAGTAGTGTATGCCGCTGATCAGGGGCTGTAAGGCAGTAGTGTACGCCGCTGATCAGGGGCTGTAAGGCAGTAGTGTACACCGCTGATCAGGGGCTGTAAGGCAGTAGTGTACACCGCTGATCAGGGGCTGTAAGGCAGTAGTGTATGCCGCTGATCAGGGGCTGTAAGGCAGTAGTGTACACCGCTGATCAGGGGCTGTAAGGCAGTAGTGTATGCCGCTGATCAGGGGCTGTAAGGCAGTAGTGTATGCCGCTGATCAGGGGCTGTAAGGCAGTAGTGTACGCTGCTGATCAGGGGCTGTAAGGCAGTAGTGTACGCCGCTGATCAGGGGCTGTAAGGCAGTAGTGTACGCCGCTGATCAGGGGCTGTAAGGCAGTAGTGTACGCCGCTGATCAGGGGCTGTAAGGCAGTAGTGTACGCCGCTGATCAGGGGCCGTAAGGCAGTAGTGTACGCCGCTGATCAGGGGCTGTAAGGCAGTAGTGTACGCCGCTGATCAGGGGCTGTAAGGCAGTAGTGTATGCCGCTGATCAGGGCCTGTAAGGCAGTAGTGTACGCCGCTGATCAGGGGCTGTAAGGCAGTAGTGTACGCCGCTGATCAGGGGCTGTAAGGCAGTAGTGTACGCCGCTGACCAGGGGCTGTAAGGCAGTAGTGTACGCCGCTGATCAGGGGCTGTAAGGCAGTAGTGTATGCCGCTGATCAGGGGCTGTAAGGCAGTAGTGTATGCCACTGATCAGTGGCTGT
The DNA here is from genome assembly GCF_035609145.1 of Eleutherodactylus coqui. Taxonomy (NCBI): domain Eukaryota; kingdom Metazoa; phylum Chordata; class Amphibia; order Anura; family Eleutherodactylidae; genus Eleutherodactylus; species Eleutherodactylus coqui. Next base: position 343,408,068 of record NC_089838.1, read on the forward strand.
AAGGCAGTAGTGTACGGCGCTGATCAGGGGCTGTAAGGCAGTAGTGTACGCCGCTGATCAGGGGCTGTAAGGCAGTAGTGTATGCCGCTGATCAGGGGCTGTAAGGCAGTAGTGTACGCCGCTGATCAGCGGCTGTAAGGCAGTAGTGTACGCCGCTGATCAGGGGCTGTAAGGCAGTAGTGTATGCCGCTGATCAGGGGCTGTAAGGCAGTAGTGTACGCCGCTGATCAGCGGCTGTAAGGCAGTAGTGTACGCCGCTGATCAGGGGCTGTAAGGCAGTAGTGTACGCCGCTGATCAGGGGCAGTAAGGCAGTAGCGTATGCCGCTGATCAGGGGCTGTAAGGCAGTAGTGTACGCCGCTGATCAGGGGCTGTAAGGCAGTAGTGTACGCCGCTGATCAGGGGCTGTAAGGCAGTAGTGTATGCCGCTGATCAGGGGCTGTAAGGCAGTAGTGTACGCCGCTGATCAGGGGCTGTAAGGTAGTAGTGTATACCGCTGATCAGGGGCTGTAAGGCAGTAGTGTACGCCGCTGATCAGGGGCTGTAAGGCAGTAGTGTATACCGCTGATCAGGGGCTGTAAGGCAGTAGTGTACGCCGCTGATCACGGGCTGTAAGGCAGTAGTGTACGCCGCTGATCAGGGGCTGTAAAGCAGTAGTGTATGCCGCTGATCAGGGGCTGTAAGGCAGTAGTGTATGCCACTGATCAGGGGCTGTAAGGCAGTAGTGTACGCCGCTGATCAGGGGCTGTAAGGCAGTAGTGTATGCCGCTGATCAGGGGCTGTAAGGCAGTAGTGTATGCCGCTGATGAGGGGCTATAAGGCAGTAGTGTACGCCGCTGATCAGGGGCTGTAAGGCAGTAGTGTATGCCGCTGATGAGGGGCTATAAGGTAGTAGTGTACACCGCTGATCAGCGGCTGTAAGGCAGTAGTGTACGCCGCTGATCAGGGGCTGTAAGGCAGTAGTGTATGCCGCTGATCAGGGGCTGTAAGGCAGTAGTGTACGCCGCTGATCAGGGGCTGTAAGGCAGTAGTGTACGCCGCTGATCAGGGGCTGTAAGGCAGTAGTGTATGCCGCTGATCAGGGGCTGTAAGGCAGTAGTGTACGCCGCTGATCAGGGGCTGTAAGGCAGTAGTGTATGCCGCTGATCAGGGCCTGTAAGGCAGTAGTGTACGCCGCTGATCAGGGGCTGTAAGGCAGTAGTGTACGCCGCTGATCAGGGGCTGTAAGGCAGTAGTGTACACCGCTGATCAGGGGCTGTAGGGCAGTAGTGTACGCCGCTGATCAGGGGCTGTAAGGCAGTAGTGTATGCCGCTGATCAGGGGCTGTAAGGCAGTAGTGTATGCCGCTGATCAGGGGCTGTAAGGCAGTAGTGTATGCCGCTGATCAGGGCCTGTAAGGCAGTAGTGTACGCCGCTGATCAGGGGCTGTAAGGCAGTAGTGTATGCCGCTGATCAGGGGCTGTAAGGCAGTAGTGTATGCCGCTGATCAGGGGCTGTAAGGCAGTAGTGTATGCCGCTGATCAGGGGCTGTAAGGCAGTAGTGTATGCCGCTGATCAGGGCCTGTAAGGCAGTAGTGTACGCCGCTGATCAGGGGCTGTAAGGCAGTAGTGTATGCCGCTGATCAGGGGCTGTAAGGCAGTAGTGTACGCCGCTGATCAGCGGCTGTAAGGCAGTAGTGTACGCCGCTGATCAGGGGCTGTAAGGCAGTAGTGTATGCCGCTGATCAGCGGCTGTAAGGCAGTAGTGTACGCCGCTGATCAGGGGCTGTAAGGCAGTAGTGTATGCCGCTGATCAGGGGCTGTAAGGCAGTAGTGTATGCCGCTGATCAGGGGCTGTAAGGCAGTAGCTGATGCCGCTGATCAGGGGCTGTAAGGCAGTAGCTGATGCCGCTGATCAGGGGCTGTAAGGCAGTAGCTGATGCCGCTGATCAGGGGCTGTAAGGCAGTAGTGTATGCCGCTGATCAGGGGCCGTAAGGCAGTAGTGTACGCCGCTGATCAGGGGCTGTAAGGCAGTAGTGTACGCCGCTGATCAGGGGCTGTAAGGCAGTAGTGTACGCCGCTGATCAGGGGCTGTAAGGCAGTAGTGTACACCGCTGATCAGGGGCTGTAAGGCAGTAGTGTATGCCGCTGATCAGGGGCTGTAAGGCAGTAGTGTACGCCGCTGATCAGGGGCTGTAAGGCAGTAGTGTACGCCGCTGATCAGGGGCTGTAAGGCAGTAGTGTATGCCGCTGATCAGGGGCTGTAGGGCAGTAGTGTACGCCGCTGATCAGGGGCTGTAAGGCAGTAGCTGATGCCGCTGATCAGGGGCTGTAAGGCAGTAGTGTATGCCGCTGATCAGGGGCTGTAAGGCAGTAGTGTACGCCGCTGATCAGGGGCTGTAAGGCAGTAGTGTACGCCGCTGATCAGGGGCTGTAAGGCAGTAGTGTACGCCGCTGATCAGGGGCTGTAAGGCAGTAGCTGATGCCGCTGATCAACGCTCTGCTATCACATTGAGCTTACAAGGGAAGTTGGTGAAAGTATTGCCTGAAGTGTGTAGATCGGCATATGAGGTCCGGCTGTTTAGATGTGACTTTGGGGCCTTAAGGATCTGATAGACCATGGGAGCTTTATAATAATAATAATAATAATAATAATAATAATAATAATAATAATAGACACAATGGGTAAAGGGGCGTGGCTTCGCTTGTTTGCTCATTTGCATGAGAATATATGCTTACTTCGGAATTTGCAGGCGTTTATGTGTCTGTGCCCGCAAGCACCAGGTTCTTTGTTGATCCATGTACCTTGTTTCTCCGGTGATAAAACCTACCCGGAAATAAACCCTAGCAGGATTTTTCAGGATGCTTGAACTTTAAGCCCTATTCCAAAATTAAGCCCTAGTTGCAGTTAAATTAAAAAAAAAAGGAAATAGTGCCAGGCAGTTATACAGGGCAAAAGTAAGATCTTGTGGAGCAAAATTAGTAGAAGACCCTGTCTTGTTTTCGGGGAGGCAGGGATGATGGACGGTCATTATCGTGCTTTAATATATAATGGTGCTTGTTGTTTACAGGGGCGGTGTTATTGGAGTAGACAGATGGGGGTCATCTCGGGTTAAGTTGTACAGGCGCCCCAATAATATGGTGGACTAATTCGTTTTTCATTTTAGGAATTAAGAGAAGTATTGTGTGGATTGTTGGCCCCTCCTTCGTGTACCGGGCTGGGGGAAGGGCTGCGGAGCGCTGTTATTCCGAAAATTTAGGATTGTACAGATCACAGTTTGAAATTTTTTGGCGCGGTAATAGATGTAGGAGGGGGGAGGGGATTAATGGCTGAACTGATGTATAAAGAGTCACGTGGGCATAGAGAGTCACGTGGGCTTAGAGAGTCACATGGGCTTGGAGAGTCACGTGGGCTTGGAGAGTCACGTGGGCATAGAGAGTCACGTGGGCTTGGAGAGTCACGTGGGCATAGAGAGTCACGTGGGCTTGGAGAGTCACGTGGGCTTGGAGAGTCACGTGGGCATAGAGAGTCACGTGGGCTTGGAGAGTCATGTGGGCTTCGAGAGTCACGTGGGCATAGAGAGTCACGTGGGCTTGGAGAGTCACGTGGGCATAGAGAGTCACGTGGGCTTGGAGAGTCACGTGGGTTTGGAGACTCACGTGGGCATAGAGAGTCACATGGGCATAGAGAGTCACGTGGGCATAGAGAGTCACGTGGGCATAGAGAGTCACGTGGGCTTGGAGGGTCACGTGGGTCCAGATGTTTTGATTTTACACTTAGGGGTTAATGACATAGAAGAGAACACATTGATATGTCATGGGACATTGAAGGGAGATGTGGAGCATTAGACAAGGTCCAGATACAGTGATGGTATTTTCAGATATTGTTCCCCGATTATTAGGGTCATTGCCGAGGTCTGTATATAGGGAGAGAATTCGGAGAAGGGTAACCCGGTGGTAGAGCTCATGCCAGGGGGGGTTCCTTCTTTGTAGACATGCTGATATGGAAGGTCTTGTTCCCGGCTTCCATAGGAATGATCTAGTAGACTTGTCAGAGATTGGTTGGATATTTTATTATGGAGTTGTGTAGATGATTGAGGAGGCTGCGGGTGTTGGGGGGGCCATGTCATTAGTGGGTGCCATGGCCTGGTGGGGGATTGGTGCCCACATTAGGTGGGGGGGGGGGGGGCAGGTAAACTTGGGGAGAGTTTGGTGGGGGTAAAGAGAGTTTACAGGAACTGTTCTGGTTATTGATGGGTTAATACACTTGGGTCTGTAACAGTTTAAGGAAGTGTTCTGGTTATTATTGGTTACATTCCTCCCCAATGTTTGTAACCCCGTTAATAAACCCCGCGGCCTTCTGTATCCACTATTGCTGTCTGTGGCGGGCATTTATAAGGGTTTGGGAAGGTTTTAATAAAGCGTAAGATCCCATGAACCAGTGGCGTGCATATCGCCGGACCGTGAGGTTTTTGTGTCTGACTGTCACAGACAAATAGACACGGGCGGGACTGTAACCCGTAAGAAAGCATCGGCTTCACATACTTTGCTGCCCGTGTTAATGAGGCCTTCACAGCATTTAGAGATTTGCTTTACAGCAGCTTCATAGGCCATTCACACAGTGGACAGGTGACTCATTGATTTGTATGGGAGACTGTTCTAGGCATGATCTGTGACCGATGCAGGGATCTATATATCAAAATATACCTATTTATATATAGGTGTCTGTGCAGGGAGGGGAGGAGGTGAGCTGTGACTATTGTGAACGATGATCCTGTGTTATCTATATATAGGTGTCTCCTCTCAGTGTAATCATGCCTGTACAGGGAGGGGAGGAGGTGAGCTGTGACTTTTCTGAATGGTGGGTCCTGTGTTATATATATATATATATATATATATATATATATATATATATATATATATATATATATATAGGTGTCTCCTCTCAGTGTAATACTGTCTGTACAGAGAGGGGAGGAGGTGAGCTGTGACTTTTCTGAATGGTGGGTCCTGTGTTATATATATATATATATATATATATATATATATATATATATATATAGGTGTCTCCTCTCAGTGTAATCCTGCCTGTACAGGGAGGGGAGGAGGTGAGCTGTGGCTATTGTGAATGGTGGACATGTGTTATCTATATATAGATGTCTCCTCTCAGTGTAATCCTATCTGTACAGGGAGGGGAGGAGGTGAGCTGTGACTATTGTGAATGGTGGATCCTGTGTTATCTATATACAGGTTTCTCCTCTCAGTGTAATATTGTTTCTACAGGGAGGGGAGGAGGTGAGCTGTGACTATTGTGAATGGTGGCTCCTGTGTTATCTATATATAGGGGTCTGCTCTCAGTGTAATCCTGTCTATGCAGGGAGGGGAGGAGGTGAGCTGTGACTTTTCTGAATGGTGGGTCCTGTGTTATCTATATATAGGGGTCTGCTCTCAGTGTAATTCTGTCTGTACAGGGAGGGGAGGGGGTGAGCTGTGACTATTGTGAATGGTGGCCCCCTGTGTTATCGATATATAGGGGTCTGCTCTCAGTGTAATCCTGTCTATACAGGTAGGGGAGGAGGTGAGCTGTGACTTTTCTGAATGGTGGGTCCTGTGTTATCTATATATAGGTGTCACCTCTCAGTGTAATCATGCCTGTACAGAGAGAGGAGGAGGTGAGCTGTGACTATTGTGAATGGTGGTCCTGTGTTATCTATATGTAGGTGTCTCCTATCAGTGTAATCCTGTCTGTACAGGGAGGGGAGGAGGTGAGCTGTCACTATTGTGAATGGTGGCCCCTGTGTTATCTATATATAGGTGTCTCCTATCAGTGTAATCCTGTCTGTACAGGGAGGGGAGGAGGTGAGCTGTGACTATTGTGAATGGTGGCCCCTGTGTTATCTACATATAAGTGTCTCCTATCAGTGTAATCCTGTCTGTACAGGGAGGGGAGGAGGTGAGCTGTGACTATTGTGAATGGTGGCCCCTGTGTTATCTATATATAGGTGTCTCCTATCAGTGTAATCCTGTCTGTACAGGGAGGGGAGGAGGTGAGCTGTGACTATTGTGAATGGTGGCCCCTGTGTTATCTATATATAGGGGTCTGCTCTCAGTGTAATCCTGCCTGTACAGGGAGCGGAGGAGGTGAGCTGTGACTATTGTGAATGGTGGCCCCTGTGTTATCTATATATAGATGTCTCCTCTCAGTGTAATCTTGTCTGTACAGGGAGGGGAGGAGGTGAGCTGTGACTATTGTGAATGGTGGCCCCTGTGTTATCTATATATAGATGTCTCCTCTCAGTGTAATCTTGTCTGTACAGGGAGGGGAGGAGGGGAGCTGTGACTATTGTGAATGGTGGTCCTGTGTTATCTATATATAGGTGTCTCCTCTCAGTGTAATCCTGCCTGTACAGGGGGGGGGGGGAGGAGGTGAGCTGTGACTATTGTGAATGGTGGCCCCTGTGTTATCTATATATAGGGGTCTGCTCTCAGTGTAATCCTGTCTGTACATGTAGGGGAGGAGGTGAGCTTTGGCTTTTCTGATTGGTGGGTCCTGTGTTATCTATATAGAGGTGTCTCCTCTCAGTGTAATCCTGTCTGTACAGGGAGGGGAGGAGGTGAGCTGTGACTATTGTGAATGGTGGTCCTGTGTTATCTGTATATAGGTGTCTCCTCTCAGTGTAATCCTGTCTGTACAGGGAGGGGAGGAGGTGAGCTGTGACTATTGTGAATGGTGGTCCTGTGTTATCTGTATATAGGTGTCTCCTCTCAGTGTAATCCTGCATGTACAGGGAGGGGAGGAGGTGAGCTGTGACTATTGTGAATGGTGGCCCCTGTGTTATCTATATATAGGTGTCTCCTTTCAGTGTAATCCTGTCTGTACAGGGAGGGGAGGAGGTGAGCTGTGACTATTGTGAAAGGTGGATCCTGTGTTATCTATATATAGGTTTCTGCTCTCAGTGTAATCCTGTCTATACACGGAGGGGAGGAGGGGAGCTGTGAATATTCTGAAAAGTGGGTCCTGTGTTATCTATATATAGGTGTCTCCTCTCAGTGTAATCCTGCATGTACAGGGAGGGGAGGAGGTGAGCTGTGACTATTGTGAATGGTGGCCCCTGTGTTATCTATATATAGGTGTCTCCTTTCAGTGTAATCCTGCATGTTCAGGGAGGGGTGGAGGTGAGCTGTGACTATTGTGAACGATGATCCTGTGTTATCTATATATAGGTGTCTCCTCTCAGTGTAATCCTGTCTATACACGGAGGGGAGGAGGGGAGCTGTGACTATTGTGAACGATGATCCTGTGTTATCTATATATAGGTTTCTGCTCTCAGTGTAATCCTGTCTATACACGGAGGGGAGGAGGGGAGCTGTGAATATTCTGAAAAGTGGGTCCTGTGTTATCTATATATAGGTGTCTCCTCTCAGTGTAATCCTGCATGTACAGGGAGGGCAGGAGGTGAGCTGTGACTATTGTGAACGATGATCCTCTGTTATCTATATATAGGTGTCTCCTCTCAGTGTAATCCTGTCTGTGCAGGGAGGGGAGGAGGTGAGCTGTGACTATTGTGAATGGTGGGTCCTGTGTTATCTATACATAGTTGTCTCCTCTCAGTGTAATCCTGTCTGTACAGGGAGGGGAGGAGGTAAGCTGTGACTATTGTGAATGGTGGCTCATGTGTTATCTATATATAGGTGTCTCCTCTCGGTGTAATCCTATCTGTACAGGGAGGGGAGGAGGTGAGCTGTGACGATGGTGAATGGTGTATCCTGTGTTATCTATATACAGGTTTCTCCTCTCAGTGTAATGTTGTCTCTACAGGGAGGGGAGGAGGTGAGCTGTGATTATTGTAAATGGTGGTCCTGTGTTACCTATATATAGGTGTCTCCTCTCAGTTTAATCCTGTCCGTGCAGGGGGGGAGGAGGTGAGCTGTGACTATTGTGTATAGTGGATCCTGTGTTATCTATATATAGGTATCTCATCTCAGTGTAATCCTGTCTGTACAGGGAGGGGAGGAGGTGAGCTCTGACTATTGTGAATGGTGGTCCTGTGTTATCTATATATAGGGGTCTGCTCTCAGTGTAATTCTGCCTGTACAGGTAGGGGAGGAGGTGAGCTGGGACTATTGTGAATGGTGGTCCTGTGTTATCTATATATAGGTGTCTCCTCTCAGTGTAATCTTGTCTGTACAGGGAGGGGAGGAGGTAAGCTGTGACTATTGTGAATGGTGGCCCCTGTGTTATCTATATATAGGTGTCTGCTCTTAGTGTAATCTTGTCTGTACAGGGAGGGGAGGAGGTGAGCTGTGACTATTGTGAATGGTGGGTCCTGTGTTATCTATATATAGGTGTCTCGTTTCAGTGTAATCCTGCCCTAACAGGGAGGGGAGGAGGTGAGCTGTGACTATTGTGAATGGTGGTCCTGTGTTATCTATATATAGGTGTCTCCTCTCCGTGTAATCCTGTCTGTGCAGGGAGGTGAGGAGGTGAGCTGTGACTATTGTGAATGGTGGCTCCTGTGTTATCTTTATATAGGTGTTTCGTTTCAGTGTAATCCTGTTTGTACAGGGAGGGGAGGAGGTGAGCTGTGACTATTGTGAATGGTGGGTCCTGTGTTATCTATATATAGGTGTCTCCTCTCAGTGTAATCCTGCCTGTACAGGGAGGGGAGGAGGGGAGCTGTGACTATTGTGAATGGTGGGTCCTGTGTTATCTATATATAGGTGTCTCCTCTCGGTGTTATCCTGTCTGTACAGGGAGGGGAGGAGGTGAGCTGTGACTGTTGTGAATGGTGGGTCCCGTGTTATCTATATATAGGTGTCTCCTTTCAGTGTAATCCTGTCTGTACAGAGAGAGGTCAGCTGTGACTATTGTGAATGGTGGGTCCTGTGTTATCTATATATAGGTGTTTCGTTTCAGTGTAATCCTATTTGAACAGGGAGGGGAGGAGGTGAGCTGTGACTATAGTGAATGGTGGATCCTGTGTTATCTATATATAGGTTTCTCCTCTCAGTGTAATCCTGTCTGTACAGGGAGGGGAGGAGGTGGGTTGTGGCTATTGTGAATGGTGGCCCCTGTGTTATCTATATACAGGTTTCTCCTCTCAGGGTAATGTTGTCTGTACAGGGAGGGGAGGAGGTGAGCTGTGATTATTGTATATGGTGGCTCCTGTGTTATCTATATATAGGTGTCTCCTCTCAGGGTAATGTTGTCTGTACAGGGAGGGGAGGAGGTGAGCTGTGACTATTCTGAATGGTGGGTCCTGTGTTATCTATATATTGGTGTCTCCTCTCAGTGTAACCCTATCTCTACAGGGAGGGGAGGAGGTGAGCTGTGGCTATTGTGAATGGTGGACATGTTTTATCTATATATAGGTTTCTCCTCTCAGTGTAATCCTATCTCTACAGGGAGGGGAGGAGGTGAGCTGTGGCTATTGTGAATGGTGGACATGTTTTATCTATATATAGGTTTATCCTCTCAGAGTAATCCTGTCTGCACAGGGAGGGGAGGAGGGGAGATGTGGTTATTGTGAATGGTGGACATGTGTTATCTATATATAGGTGTCTCCTCTCAGTGTAATCCTATCTGTACAGGGAGGGGAGGAGGTTAGCTTTGGCTGTTTTGAATGGTGGCCCCTGTGTTATCTATATACAGGTTTCTCCTCTCAGTGTAATCTTGTCTGTACAGGGAGGGGAGGAGGGGAGCTGTGATTATTGTAAATGGTGGCTCCTGTGTTATCTATATATATGTGTCTCCTCTCAGTGTAATGCTGTCTATGCAGGGAGGGGTTGGTGGTGAGCTTTGACTATTGTGAATGGTGGTCCTGTGTTATCTATATATAGGTGTCTCCCCTCAGTATAATCCTGTCTGTACAGGAAGGGGAGGAGGTGAGCTGTGACTATTGTGAACGAGGATCCTGAGTTATCTATATATTGGTGTCTCCTCTCAGTATAATCTTGTCTGTACAGGGAGGGGAGGAGGTGAGCTGTGACTATTGTGAACGATGATCCAGTGTTATCTATATATTTGTGTCTCCTGTCTGTGTCATCCTGTCTGTACAGGGAGGGGAGGAGGTGATCTGTGACTATTGTGAATGGTGGTCCTGTGTAATCTATATATTGGTGTCTCCTCTCTGTGTAATCCTGTCTGTGCAGGGAGGGGAGGAGGTGAGCTGTGACTATTGTGAAGGGTGGATCCTGTGTTACCTATATATAGGTGTCTCATCTCAGTGAAATCCTGCCTGTACAGGGAGGGGAGGAGGTGAGCTGTGACTATTGTGAATGGTTGATCCTGTGTTACCTATATATAGGTGTCTCCTCTCAGTGAAATCCTGCCTGTACAGGGAGGGGAGGAGGGGAGCTGTGACTATTGTGAATGGTGGTCCTGTGTTATCTATATATAGGTGTCTCCTCTCAGTGAAATCCTGCCTGTACAGGGAGGGGAGGAGGGGAGCTGTGACTATTGTGAATGGTTGATCCTGTGTTACCTATATATAGGTGTCTCCTCTCAGTGAAATCCTGCCTGTACAGGGAGGGGAGGAGGGGAGCTGTGACTATTGTGAATGGTGGGTCCTGTGTTATCTATATATAGGTGTCTCCTCTTAGTGTAATCCTGTCTGTGCAGGGAAGGGAGGAGGGGAGCTGTGACTATTGTGAATGGTGGCTCCTGTGTTATCTACATATAGGTGTCTCCTCTTAGTGTAATCCTGTCTGTACAGGGAGGGGAGGAGGTGAGCTGTGACTATTGTGAATGGTGGCTCCTGTGTTATCTATATATAGGTTTCTGCTCTCAGTGTAATCCTGTCTGTACAGGGAGGGGAGGAGGTGAGCTGTGACTATTGTGAATGGTGGTCCTGTGTCATCTATATATAGGTGTCTCCTCTTAGTGTAATCCTGTCTGTGCAGGGAAGGGAGGAGGGAAGCTGTGACTATTGTGAATGGTGGCTCCTGTGTTATCTATATATAGGTTTCTGCTCTCAGTGTAATCCTGTCTGTGCAGGGAGGGGAGGAGGTGAGCTGTGACTATTGTGAATGGTGGCCCTGTGTCATCTATATATAGGTGTCTCCTCTTAGTGTAATCTTGTCTGTACAGGGAGGGGAGGAGGTGAGCTGTGACTATTGTGAATGGTGGCCCTGTGTCATCTATATATAGGTGTCTCCTCTCAGTTTAATCCTGTCCGTGCAGGGGGGGAGGAGGTGAGCTGTGACTATTGTGTATAGTGGATCCTGTGTTATCTATATATAGGTATCTCATCTCAGTGTAATCCTGTCTGTACAGGGAGGGGAGGAGGTGAGCTGTGACTATTGTGATTGTTGGCTCCTGTGTTATCTATATATAGGTTTCTGCTCTCAGTGTAATCCTGCCTGTGATGTCAGTGACGGCTGAGGCGTTTTCTATTATAGGCGCTGTAGAATTTCTTTCTTAAATCTAGATTTGTGATAAAAAATAATATAAGTATTTGAAAATATGTTTAGCAGAAAAATGTGATTTATATAACAGGTCATTTTCTTATGACACCTCCCCTTTAAAGGGGTGTTCCAGGACTGAAATGTTGATGACCCGACCCCAGCATAGGTCAGATTGTGGGCTCCACCCCTTGAGGTCCGCGCTGATCATCTGATTGAAGCAGCTGCGGCTCCCCAGTGAGCGCCGCAGCCTTTCCTCAGGCCAGTGATGTCACATTCGCCACGCAGCCTGAGAGCAGAGTAACCAATCCCGCTACAGCAGCTATACAATGCATATATATATATACACTTCAGCTGATCGGGGATGCAGAGCAATGGAACTGTTATTGACCTATCTGCAGGACCGAGCTACATCCACAGCCATGTCCTCTGCACGCGGGGTGCCGATCACTTACCCGTTAATGACCTACCTGGAGGACCGACCATCAATAACCCACCTACATCCACAGCCATGTCCTCTGCACGCGGGGTGCCGATCACTTACCCGTTAATGACCTACCTGGAGGACCGGCCATCAATAACCCACCTACATCCACAGCCATGTCCTCTGCACGCGGGGTGCCGATCACTTACCCGTTAATGACCTACCTGGAAGACCGACCATCAATAACCCACCTACATCCACAGCCATGTCCACTGCACGCGGGGTGCCGATCACTTACCCGTTAATGACCTACCTGGAGGACCGACCATCAATTACCCACCTACATCCACAGCCATGTCCTCTGCACGCGGGGTGCCGATCACTTACCCATTAATGACCTACCTGGAAGACCGGCCATCAATTACCCACCTACATCCACAGCCATGTCCTCTGCACGCGGGTGCCGATCACCTACCCGTTAATGACCTCCCTGGAGGATCGGCCATAAATAACCCACCTACATCCACAGCCATGTCCTCTGCACGCGGGGTGCCGATCACTTACCCATTAATGACCTACCTGGAGGACCGGCCATCAATAACCCACCTACATCCACAGCTATGTCCTCTGCACGCGGGGTGCCGATCACTTACCCGTTAATGACCTACCTGGAGGACCGGCCATCAATAACCCACCTACATCCACAGCCATGCCCACTGCACGCGGGGTGCCGATCACTTACCCGTTAATGACCTACCTGGAGGACCGACCATCAATTACCCACCTACATCCACAGCCATGTCCTCTGCACGCGGGGTGCCGATCACTTACCCATTAATGACCTACCTGGAAGACCGGCCATCAATTACCCACCTACATCCACAGCCATGTCCTCTGCACGCGGGTGCCGATCACCTACCCGTTAATGACCTCCCTGGAGGATCGGCCATCAATAACCCACCTACATCCACAGCCATGTCCTCTGCACGCGGGAGCCGATCACCTACCCGTTAATGACCTACCTGGAGGTCCGGCCGTCAATTACCCACCTACATCCACAGCCATGTCCTCTGCACGCGGGTGCCGATCACCTACCCGTTAATGACCTACCTGGAGGACCGGCCATCAATTACCCACCTACATCCACAGCCATGTCCACTGCACGCGGGGTGCCGATCACTTACCTATTAATGACCTACCTGGAGGACCGGCCATCAATAACCCACCTACATCCACAGCCATGTCCTCTGCACGCGGGGTGCCGATCACTTACCTATTAATGACCTACCTGGAGGATCGGCCATCAATAACCCACCTACATCCACAGCCATGTCCTCTGCACGCGGGGTGCCGATCACTTACCCGTTAATGACCTCCCTGGAGGAACGGCTATCAATAACCCACCTACATCCACAGCCATGTCCACTGCACGCGGGGTGCCGATCACTTACCCGTTAATGACCTACCTGGAGGACCGGCCATCAATTACCCACCTACATCCACAGCCATGTCCTCTGCACGCGGGGTGCCGATCACCTACCCGTTAATGACCTACCTGGAGGTCCGGCCATCAATTACCCACCTACATCCACAGCCATGTCCTCTGCACGCGGGTGCCGATCACCTACCCGTTAATGACCTACCTGGAGGACTGGCCATCAATTACCCACCTACATCCTCAGCCATGTCCACTGCACGCGGGGTGCCGATCACTTACCCGTTAATGACCTACCTGGAGGACCGGCCATCAATAACCCACCTACATCCACAGCCATGTCCTCTGCACGCGGGGTGTCGATCACTTACCCGTTAATGACCTACCTGGAGGACCGGCCATCAATTACCCACCTACATCCACAGCCATGTCCACTGCACGCGGGTGCCGATCACCTACCCGTTAATGACCTACCTGGAGGACTGGCCATCAATTACCCACCTACATCCACAGCCATGTCCTCTGCACGCGGGGTGCCGATCACTTACCCGTTAATGACCTACCTGGAGGACCGGCCATCAATAACCCACCTACATCCACAGCCATGTCCTCTGCACGCGGGGTGCCGATCACTTACCCGTTAATGACCTACCTGGAGGACTGGCCATCAATTACCCACCTACATCCACAGCCATGTCCTCTGCACGCGGGGTGCCGATCACTTACCCGTTAATGACCTACCTGGAGGACCGGCCATCAATAACCCACCTACATCCACAGCCATGTCCTCTGCACGCGGGGTGCCGATCACTTACCCGTTAATGACCTACCTGGAGGATCGGCTATCAATAACCCACCTACATCCACAGCCATGTCCTCTGCACGCGGGGTGCCGATCACTTACCCGTTAATGACCTACCTGGAGGACCGGCCATCAATAACCCACCTACATCCCAAAGGAAAGCTCTGCACCCCTTTTCTCTGTAGAACGCCTGAATTCCCACTGGTCTGCCCACAGTTTCCCCCCGGCAGGTAAGTGACATCCTCATGACAAAATGTAAGCCGGGGAACAGACGGCGCATCAGGCGGCCTCACGAGTCAAAGGAAGCACCCGGGGCCCAGAGGATACAAACAGGAGACCAATAGTGGACATAGAAACATAAGCTCCAACTTCACGGCAGGGTGAGGGACACGATGCTATCTGTTCGCCTGCGGAGGGATCGGAGCCGTAACGTCCGCATTGTTATGGAAGCTTACATATACAGACGCCAATCATCAGCGCCTCACCCCACCAGCTATTCAATTATCCGCACTGGTTTCAGGGTGTCGGGACATCAGTGCGGGTTGGCACAGGCAGATTTACGGTCCCAGCTTGTTGTCCTCCTGGGACGTCAAACGTGTCCTTCACATTTCGCACCTGCATGTTTAGCTGTATATTTTGCTGGGGGGATTGTTGTCCATTTTGCACCATATCATGATTGTCTACTGTCACTATAAATGATATCTCGGCACAGGTGGCGGCGTATGGCCGAGGCTTCTTGTGTATGTACAACAGTGCTGTGCAAAAGCTTTAGGTAGGTGTGGAAAAATGCTATAAAGGGCGGCATGGGAGGCCAGAGGAGCTATGGTGAGGCCCACATGGCGAGGTATGGAGGGAAGGGGCAGGTAGTGAAAGGGTTAACTGGAGCGTTTGGGGGGAATCAGCAGGTCTCTGAGGGGGAAGAGTCAGCAGAAGACGGCATGTGAAGTGGAGCACATCCTTCTACATCCTCCCTTCTACCAGCATGGGGATGGCGTCCATCGGAATGACTTGCTGGTACAGCAGGTAGCAGGGGCATTGGCAAACGTTCCCACAGCTTCTTCGCCCAAAGGAGCAATCATGCCAGGCTCAGCATCCCTCATGCCTGAGCCCCAAAGTGGCACTCAGTTCGGGTCGTTGGGCCAAGGAGCCCCTCTGGGGACTGTCTAAGCCAGCTTCCTCTGTCCTCCAAATTGGGCAGAGACGCATGGCCTGGGAAGAAACTGATTGGCGGGTGAACACATTGGCGGTGAGGCCTATCTCCACCAGTTCTCCAGTGGCAACAACTTCAGCGGTGGGTTTTCCTGGCGGCCTCCCAGTCAGTGAGACCTCCAGGCATGAGAGTCTAGTGGTCGACATTGCAGGATTGCACTTTTTCGGTAGTGCAATGGCCTACTTCCGGTGAGCAGCCCCCCGCCCCCCCCCCCATCTTGGATGATTCTTCCCCCCATGGGCCTATGATCAATCGGCTTTCTCCATGAGGACACCCGGACAGGGAGTTTCTGCCCTCCAGGAGAGTGAAGCTACGGCAAGGTCATCCGACGCAAATACGACCGTCAGAGAATCTCTTCTGGATCTCACAGCTCCTGTGCAGCCTGGCCAGTATGACGCCATGTTATCTCCATGCCCTTCATTTGTCCAGAATCCTTTGTCAGGGAGCGGGTTAGGTCAGGTTCTTGTGTGGGCATCATGGGAATGGAGGTGGGGATCTAAATAGCTTTGTGGAAACTGGTGGGCATCGTAAGGCAATTGCTTGTGCATTGTGAATGTGGGATGGGAGTATCAGGAAGCCCAATTCTGGTTACTGCATGGGTGGCACCTTGCAGCGTTTCGGAAGAACAGTTTGAGTCGGGTCCTTCTTCATTGAGGGAGGCAAGGCAATCTGAAACGGTGGTAGCGGTTCAGAAAAATAATAGGATGGTATTGGTTTAGATGATAAAGCAATGGGCAGTCTATGTTTGCTTTTAGGGCACCTTAGGTGCGCACCTAATAAATTTGGTAGGATGAGTATTGTAGAGGTGCACTACAGAGAATGGCCTGTAGGGGCAACAGACAGGCAGTCTGGTGCCTGAGACAAGGGAAAACACCCATAGGTGTGGTCAGGAAGTAGGATATAGGTGTTCATTCCTGCTACATTCAGAGGTAAAGTGGGCTGTAAGCCATAGGGAGGTCCAGAGTGAGACCGGGACACTGAAGAGACTGTTCGTGTGCCTCAGGAAGGTTGGGTGAAGCCTTCTTGAGGAAAGCAGAGTGAGTCCTGAGCTGAAGACAACTGGGTGAAGCTGCCCTGGAGAGCGGGTGAGAACCACAGTTGGACTGTTTATTGAATCATATGAAACCCTGCTTAACCCCTTAACGACTGGGCCATAGCCTTTTTACGACCTCCCGAAGTGGGCTTTATTCTCTGAGGACGTAAAAACATGTGTCCTGCAGAGAATACTGCCCCTCGGGCTGTGGACGTGACAGCTCCATGTTGTCGGTGTCCGCAGGTAGCTGACAGCATGGAGCTGTCATCCCGGGCTGTTCGGACCCCCCCCCAGCATTGCGATTGGCGCTATGCAATGGATAGCGCCGATCGCAAAAAAAGTAAATAAAAGTTAAAGATTCAGCTGCTCTGATGGATCGGATCCATCGGAGCAGCTGAAATTACTCACCGAGGTCTGCGGCACGGCTCCCCGCTGTCCCGATGCTCCGGGCGCCGTAGCCGTCCTTCTGCGCATGCGCGCCAGGCGGTATTACGTCAGCCGCATGCGCAGAAGGCCCGGCGGCACGGGAGACTTAAAATCTCCTGGCTTCCGGCTCCTGTAGGTAGCCGGGAGGCAGGAGATGTCAGCGGGGACCGCGGTCGTCGTTATACAATGGATAACGACGATCGCGGAAAAGTGAAAAAAAGTGTAAAAAAAGAAAAGTTTCACCTCCCCTCATGGATCGGATCCATGAGGGGAGGTGAAAATACTCACCTCAGGTTCGCTGATGTCCTCCGGCCGGTGTCGGGACCCCCCGCTGGCTTCTGCGATGTGCCGATGCGGCGCGCATGCGCAGAAGCTGGTGAGCCCGGCAAATTCAAAATCTCCCTGTACCCGGCTGTCACAGTTAGCTGAGTGCAGGGAGATATGACTGGGGACCGCTGTATGCGGTTTCCAGTCATATCATTACCGTTATCCATCAGATAACGGTGATCATATAAAGTTAAAAAGTAAAAAAAAAAAAAAAAAAGTTAAAAGTAAAAAAAAGTTTATAGAGTTAAAGTTTCATCTCCCCTTATGGATCGTATCCGTAAGGGGGGATGAAATTACGTACCCAAGGTCCCGGATTTGTTCCCTGGTGGGATGTTGATCCGTGGACCTTACCCCAGCTTCGGCGTATGCGCCCGTCAGCATGATGGCGGACGCATGCGCAAAAGTGAAATATTGCCCAAGAAATGTAACATCTCCCTGCTGCTGGCTACCAAAGGTAGCCAAGAGCCTGGAGATGTCACGGGGAGCCGCGGTATGCGGTTACTGGTCACGTGATCACCGTTATCCAATGCATAATGGCGATCACGTAAAAGTTCTTTAAAAAGTGGCAGTTTCATCTCCCCTCACCGATGCGATCGGTTGGGGGAGATGAAGCATCTTCTCGGAGGCTTCCGCATTTGAATCCAGATGCGATTATCCTCCATGGACCCTTCCGGCTGCTGCGCATGCGCCCGCCAGCAAAATGCCGGACACATTCGCAGGAGCCGGGGAGCCCAGGAAATGTTAAACCTCCTTGCTCCCAGCGACCAATGGTTGCTGAGTGCTTGGAGCAGTGACCGGTGGCCTCGCTGAGCGGTCCCCGGTCATGTGATAAAGTAGCGATCTAACATTAGGCCGGTCACACATGACCGGAGAGGAATTACGGGTTCTGCATGCGCTTGATCAGCGGTAATCCACGGATCAATCGCATGCATTGGATTACACAATTCCCCCCAATTAGCGAGTCGGAATTACATAATCCACTCGCAGAAACAGAACACGGCATGCTATATTTTACCGCGAATATCTGCGACCTAGAGCCCATTGTGCTCTATGACCGCGGATATACTCGCAGCCCATGTGCAAATACATTGTGTACGGGCTGCGGGTACCCGGGTCATCTCTAAGCGACGGCGTGGGAAATAAAAACAAAAAACCGCCTGTGTGAGTAGGCAGATAAGCGCAGTACATTACGCAGCCGTACGCAGGGTCACAGCCGGGCTCACAGCTGGGATCCACTGCCGGCCTCCGCAAGCGGATTCCACCTACAGCCATGTGAGCCCGGCGTTATTCAGACCGCTACCTGTAAACCGTAATATACAAGAAGCCCCGGGAACGCTCGCCTTTATGCAGTTCCAGGAGCAGCTGGTTGAGCGCCTTCTGTGTGAGACCGCCGCACCTCAGCAAGATTACGAAGCCTCACAGAGCGCCACTTTCTACACCCCATCCCCGCCACTGAGGTTACGAAATACCCCCCAAAATACATGAGAGGAGGGGGGGGGGGATACCCGGTTTTCTTGCCCCATGTGCCCAACCCAACCAGCCTCCGTAATTACCCCTGTCTTCGGACATAAAACGCAGTTTATATTATTACCTTTATCTAATATTTAGGGAATGCCAAAAAATGGGGATGGCGGGGGGGGGGGGGGGAGGGATTATTTTTAGGAAGTCAAATTTTTTTCCGTATAAGTGGGCAATGGGGCCTGGGATTTATTCAGTTCTGCCCTGAAATCCAGCGGGCATTCCCTCCATTACAGGCCTAGCCATGTGTCTTGTAAGTAGATTAGGGCCACAAGGAGTATGTTTCTGAACACGGGACAAAAGGGGGTATCCATTTTGGGGTGCAAGTCTTCATTCATATATGTGCTGTACAAAAAAACTGCTTTTAAAATGACAGAATTACCAAAAAAATGAAAATCGTAATTTTTTTCCTTCGGCTTGGCTTAGATTCATTCAAAAACTGTGAAGTCGAAAAAGTCATCGTACCCCTAGATAAATTCGTTAAGGGGTCTACTTTTCAAAATGGGGTCACTTGTGGGCGTTCTCCATCGTTTTGGTCACTCAATGGCTCTACAAGTGTGCAATAGGGCCTAAATCTCCTTCAAGCAAAATTTCTGTTCCGAAAGCCACCGGTTGCTCCTTTCATTTTGGTCCCCGTTGTGCATCCAGACATATGATTAGGGCCACAATGGGTATGTTTCTGAGCATGGAACAAACAGGGGTATCCATTCTGGGGTGCAAATCCTCATTTTCATGTGTACTATAGAAAAAAGTCCTGTCTTTAAAATGACATATTTGCAAAAATATGAAATTTTTGTTTTTCTCTTCTAAATTGCATTGACTCCTGAAAAAAACCTGTGGGGTTAAAATCCTCCTGACCCCCTCAGTGAATACGTTAAAGGGTGTAGTTTTTAAAATGGGGTCACTTGTGGGGGTATCTATCATTTTGACTCCTATGAGCCTTTCCAATCTTGGATTGGTGTAGGAAAACAAAGTGTTCCTCAAAATGCTAAAAAGTAATGTTACATTTGTACGTCTCCTAAATGGTTAAAAAAAAAACGAAAGTTTTTCCAATGTGCGCCCAAAATAAAGTAAACGGATGGAAATATAAATCTTAGCAAACATTTCTATATTATGTTTGCACATATTTGAGATATTGCAGTTGGAAATGTGAAAAAAATGATGATTTTTTCAAAATTTTCCCAATTTTGGCGCTTTTAATAAATAAACACAAATTCTATCGGTCTTTTTTTTCCACCTAAATGAAGTACAACATGTAGCGAAAAAACAATGTCATAATCGCTTGGATACGCAAAACCTTTCTGGTCTTTTTCCATGCTAAAGTGACACTTGTCAGATTTGCTAAATTTGGCCTAATCATTTGGAGTGTAACCCATTGGTGTCTACCTGTGATGTGAGCGAATGATCCCTGGGCTGCGGCAGAACATACAGATTTTCTCCCTCCTCCCTTTGAAAAAATTAATTTTGGACACAGGGATGAGGGGCAAGACTAAAAAGGAAGAGAAGTGAAGATGGCGTTTCTTTCCTGTAAATCTTGATGAACTGGCTGCAGGCGTTTGCCATCTAGGCTAGCGTCATAAGTCGCCGCAACATTGCTTGGCACTTTTCTGCTATATGGATGCCATAGGAGAGGCTCATTGTACATATGGAGGGCAAACATGGCTCTCCTATAATGAGCAGCTTGGCAAAGGAAGGCAATCCTTCTGACCATTCGTTGGGATCAAAAAGACATTGTCCTCTGGTTACAGGTTATGTCACCTTCTCATTATCAGCAGTCCACCCATGGAAGAACCGGTCAAACCAGGCCTCTGGGCCGCCCGAGAGTCAGAAACCTGGGGTGTGCTGGAAATGTAATGAAAGCCAGTGCAAGTTTGGAGCCAGCTGTAAGTTTAAACATCCCTGCTCCCACTGCAATGGTACGTCCCATGGAGCGACCCGTTGCTTTCGGAAGTGAAAAGGAAAAGGGGTGCCTAACGTTGGCCAAAGGGACGACTCCTTTGAGGTTTCCTGAGATCCTTCCATATCTGAATCGATTCCCTGATTGAAGGAAGGCATCCTTATTGACAGCAGGATCAGAGATGGTTTCTGGGCGCGGTGACTTAGGGACTCGCAGTCATTATTAAGAAAACTAAACTCCACCTGCAGGATCCCGCCGAAGGCTTTTCTGTTGGAGACTGGTGGGGGCGACAACTGGAGTGCCGGCTCCCCATCATAACATGCAGCTCCCGGATTCATAGAGAAGATTTGGTGGTTTGTGAGGGATTATTGGACCAGTATAACAGTAAATCTCTAGTGATGGCAGAGGTTGTTGACTATTTTGACAGCGAGCGGTACCAGGTTTGGGTCTTTTTTGTGGTGGTCAACGGTGCGTCGGAAGGTAGCCAGACTCGGTAATTTGGTGTGACTGCTGGAGAAATAAAAAGGTTAGGTTTAACTGTGCCAATATGGGTGTCCTGCAGGCGACCAACAACACGCCTGTTCCTTCCCCGGCGGTAATTCGGGTGCGTCGCCGACTGGTGTTAGAATGTCGGCTCCTGAGCACCGGGGCGCTCGCTCTACATGTACCTGGAGTTGTAAATTACATTGGGGATTCTCGCTCTCATTTTCAGTGGGAGCCACTACCAGATTCAGCGGCAGAGGGAATAAATTGCCCCCCACAGCTTTGGGACGGGGTCTGCGAGCGGCATCTGATCCAGGCGGCTCTCGTGTCGGTCCATGGACAGCTCGTGAGTCGTCTTGGAACCGTTGGGAAGAGTCGGTGACCGATCTAGTCAATGTGGTATCCGACAACAATAGGGTGGGGGCGCTGTTGTGTGCAGGGATATTCTTACACTCCGCATTTTAAACGCTGCGTTTTAACATGTTTTTGAACTGCGTTTTCATACGCATTCAAAAGTGTTTGGCCGCTTTTTTAATGCATCTCTCCATGATAATGGCTGATGAGGGGCATGTAAAGCACTAAAATACAGCAGACCGCGTTCCAAAATCGCCGTGTTAGAAACTCTGCGTTCAAACGCTAGTCTACAAAGTCTCATTGAAATCAATGGAGGCATTTGAAACGGTAAATCCTGTAAAAAAGTGTTGTGTGCGAGGCCTAATAGTCAATGGTCAATAGCAAGGCATGTGTTGGCCCTGGCCTTTGGCCTCCAGTTTAGGGGACTCAGGGATGTCACAAAGTCATTCTTGACTGACCAGGGCCGGTGGGGTAAGATGCAGTCAGACGGATGGAGGCCTTCCTTCCCGTTATTGGAGCGACGCTGTGAGGTGGTGTCTTCAGTCGGTACATCGCCGTTTGGGACAATCTTATTTCGCCTGGCTTTTTCCTTGGCATTCTGGGGCATTGAGGCTGGCAGAACCGGTGGCTCCTTCAGTGAGGCTAGCTGGAGTCTTGAGTAAAGATGTAGAGTTTTGCGCAGACAGAATTGAGCTGTGGGTTTAGGTGAAAGAGGAGGGGGAAAGTTAGAGTTAAGGGGGTCCCGGGGCTGTGATGTACCCCTTATCCTGCTTATCGAGCTTGCAGGCCAAACCCGGCCCTTTACTTAGGCGTGAGGACGGCTCCTTCTTGTCGAGGCATCAGTTTACAGCGGTTTTTGTCCGTTATGTGGCGAGATGGATCCCATTACGCTCTGCATTCCTTTTGCGTAGGGGTGGTCAGTGAAGCAGCGATCCGGGGTTTAAGCCCGGGTTGATTAGAGAGATTGGAAGGTGGGAGTCCCAGTGCTATACATCCTATGTTCATCCCCAATTACTGGAGAAATCCACTTCTGGGTAGTATGTCTGCTCTTTAACCCCTTATGACCAAGCCTAGTTGCACCTTAGTGACCAGGCCACATTTTGGAAATCTGACATATGAAACTTTAATATAAAATAACTCCGTAAAGGTTCTGCATCTCCCAAGGGATTCTGACATGTTTTTTTCACCACATCTTGTACCTCATTTAGTTGGTAATAATAGTCTGATAGAATTTGTGGATATTTATTAAAAGCGCCAAAATTGGGAACATTTTCAAAAAAAATTGTCTCCCCCCCCCCCCCCAAACAAACAGTATACGTTTTTGCTCAGATATATATTTCCTTCTGTTTGCTTTATTCTGGACGAACATTTGAATAACTTTTTAGTTTTTTGGTTTTTTTTAGAAATTTAGGAGCCCTCTAAATGTAACAGTAATTCTTAAACATCGCTGCGCACCAGTTTTTGTAACAGGTCAGCAGATAGGCGGCTCATAGTAACTTTAGTGCTGAATTCACATAATATCCGTTTTTTCTGCCACTTAAGGTTTTCCAATTCTGGAAAATAATGTAATCCAATTGGCGCTGTATTGTGTCCTTTGGAGATCTGCCGATACAATGAATCCAGTCGGCTCGCCAGTAAGCTGCTTAATGACCAGAATAAAAGTGATTGCAGAACTATTTCCCAATCCCTGTTACACGCCGCGCTGACTGAACACTAGCAGGGTAGGTTTATGTAACATGTAGGGGATATTTATGTAACATGGTGTAAACGCTGCGGCTCGTCCATCAGTAGGTTGTCATTAATGATCGGTGTTTTTACAAGTCATTGGTCAGACTAAACAAAAGAATCAAAGCCATAAAACAAAAATGCATGTTTGGTATCGCTGCGTCCGTAAAAGTTCGATCTATTAAAATAACGCATTATTTCCCCGATCGTCATTCCGACGGCCCTGTTACATATGTAGGTTGGCTCTGACCTCGGTAGGGACAGGAAGAGCCGTTAAAGCACCTCCACCATCTCCTCAGTATCTTTCTGTTCCTATGGTGGCCAGAGGCAAGCTCAGGGGGTTACTCACCAAAGGACACGCTGTGCCAAAGATCCCTGGAGGGAAGAGGCCGGGTCTACATACTGCTCCGGTCCCTACATCCCCTCCTGGCAGCGCCATCCTTTACAGCACCGGCACGGCCTAGCGATGATGTCATCTGGCGTGGTGACATCACGCGCACGACGTGGGGGGCATGGCTACCGGCACAAACCTGGAAATAGTGCAAAGTTTAAAATCCTGCCTCCACTGACAGACTCTACTCCTGCTGGAGGCTACCCAGAGAATTGCTCCAGCATGTCATCATGCGACAGCTCAGCACGGGACGGAGAGGCAGACCCCCTGCAAACCGAGAGTGGCTATATGCCAAGAAAGGAATATGCCGTTGTCACTGTGGTTGATTTGAAGGCATATATGTTCCCTTTTTCTTTCCCTTCCCCCCCATTCTTTGCATGGGTTCTTTTAGACTGATAAGGAAGGTCCGAAGAGTAAAGCGGACCCCAGGAAATAGAATAGGAAATGTGCTATCTGTAATAAGAGATTGGAAGATAACTCCATGCAAAGAATGCACAGGGACGATTCTAGCGGAGGACAGGGCGGTATTTAAAGCGGATATTATGGGTATGATAGGGGAGGAATTGCAGGCCTCTACGGCATCCCCACCCTCAGCCTGGGCCATCAAGACCCTCTGAAAGGTCAAGGCCAGCAGAGTCGCTGAGTTCCATCTCGGAGGAGTCCTTTGAACCCCTGTCAAAAGGGGAATTAGAGGACCCGCTGCCACAAGCCGAGGGTGAGAAGAAAGATTATTTTTCTTCAGTCGATATGGAAGATCTCATCAAAGCGGTGAGGGACACCATGCAGGTTGAAGAGGACCGTCCGCCCAGAACTGTCCAGGACGAGATGTTCGGGGGGCTTCGGTCCAGGAGGAAAACTATTTGTCCCATAAACCAGACCCTGCAGCAACTCATCTCGGATGAATGGCAGGAGCCAGAAAAGAGACTCTCAGTCTCAAAAGAAATCAAGAACCAGCTGGCATTTGTGCCAGAAGATGTCCGCATATATAGAGAAAAGTGAATATGCAGATAGCCAAAGTGGCTAAGAAAACCCTGCTACCCTTTGAGGATGCATCACAACTTTCAGACCCCATGGATAAGAATGTTGATGGACTGATGAAGAAAGCATGGGAAGCAACTTCCTCCACCATTGAAGCCAACATTGCGGCAATGTCAGTAGCCAGATCTATGGTCCTGTGGCTGAAGCGGATGGGGACCTCAATAAAGGAACAGGCTCCTAGAGAGGAGTTAGCTAGCTGTCCCCCCCTCCCCAAGATGGCTACAGGATTCCTAGCGGACGCATCAGTTGAATCAGTCAGATATGGCGCAAAAACTGCAGTCAAGCGCTATGGCTGAAATCAAGGTGGGCAGATGTGACTTCAAAGAACAAACTTTGTGCAATTCCGTTCCAGGGAGAGTACATGTTCGGCCCCATCCTGGACAAAATCCTTGAGAAAGCGGAGGACACGGATAAGATTCTTCCAGATAGAAGGTCGTAAAGGAAACCACCCTCCCAAGAGGGACACGGCAGCCACCTCCCGAAACCAAAGGGAAAACGGGGAGATGGTCGTACCCCAAAGGAGGCAAATTTCTGACCCAACAGTGGGGGTAGACTGTCACAATATCTGGACCAGTGGCAGCGGGTAACATCCAACCACTGGGTACTACAAATAGTCGAAATCGGATATCAAATCGAGTTTAACTCCCTGCCCCCCAGGAGATTCTTCCTAGCCCCCATGGGGGTCCCTGCAAGAACAGAGAAATTTGATATAGGGCATCCAGAAACTTAAAGTCTTAGGAGTCATTATGCAGGTTCCCAAACAGGAAAGGGGTGAGGGCTTCTATTCCCCCCTTTTCTTGACCAAAAAACAAACGGCTCTATAAGAACTATTTTTAATCTCAAAGCCCTAAGCAAATGTATTACCTCCAATAGATCCCGAGAGTCATGTGCACCATAGACCTTAAAGACGCGTATCATCACATCCAAATAACTGCCACCCATTACAAATACCTGCGGTTTGCCCTGCAAATAGTCAATGTAATTTATCACTAGCAATGTATGGCTCTGCCGTTCGGTATCTCTACTGCCCCTAGTGTCTTCACGGAAGTAGTGATAGAAATGATAGCCTACTTTAGGAGACATCAAATCCTTATCTTCTCTTATCTGCGCTGGCGGTCTTCCCAGAATAACCTTAGCAAATGTCACGAGAACCCTCTATGTCCATCATGACAGAAGCAAGCAAGAGGAGGTTGTGGGGAGCACAAGTAGCCAACCTGACTTTTCAGGGAACCTGGGACTCTCGAATAGCTGCATGCTCATCCAACTATAGGGAGCTAAGGGCAATATGGGAGACCCTCTGTGTGGCAGAACCCCACCTCAGAGGAAGGCAGGTCCGGATCCTGACAGATAAAAGGACAGCCTTGTCGTTTGTTTGTCACCAGGGGGGAACGCAACACCCGCACCTTCAACAGTTGGCGACAAGGATACTGCGCTGGGCAGAATCCACGGTGTTATCCCCCTCAGCGATCCACCCGAAGGGATCTACAAATGTCATCGCAGACGTCCTGAGCAGGCAAAGCGTCCTCCCAGGAGAATGGTGTCTGAGTCAACAGGCAACCGCAGATCGACCTATTAGCCACAAGGACAAATACAAAATGCCGGGACTTTTATTCCCTCAATCCAAGGGACAATCCATGCGGGGTAGACACCCTGTCTTAGAATTGGGACATAGATCTGCCGTATGCATCTCCCCCCCCACTGATCCCTCATATCCTCAAAAAGGTCCAGGTCAGCCGAGCAGCGGTAATCCTAGTTGCCCCTATGTGGGACAAGAGACCTTGGTATTCCCTACTGAAGACCCTAACAATTCGGGGCCCGTTCCAGCTACCAGTCGCGCAGGATATCCCATCCCAGGGTCCACTAACGTACGCGGGAGTCAAGAAACTGAAGTTAGCAGCCTGGATGCTGAAGGCATAATACTTCGGGGAAAGGGCTCTCACAAAAAGGAATTAGTACTTTGAGCAAAGGCCACAAACCCGTAACCACAGCCATTTACAACAAGGTGTGGAGGACATTCTCGGAATCCTGTAATCTAGATCCGAGCGTGGATATACCCAGAATTCTGGATGGCGGCAGCATTAGGATCCTGTTTGGACTTTCCCTTAGCAGAGCATCGCTGGGTCCACAGGTTCCTTAAAGGGGCTGACAGACACCGGCCCTTTTATCAGGTAAACCTTTCCCACGTGGGACCTAAACCTCGTCCGAAATAGTTTTTGTAAGCCAGCCTTTAACCCCTTAGTGACGGAGCCAAATTTTGGAAATCTGACATGCGTTGTTCAACGTAGCATAACTCCGTAAAGGCTTTACATATCCAAGTGATTCTGGCATTGTTTTTTCACCACATGTTGTACTTCATTTTGGTTGTAAAAAGAGACCGATGTAATTTGTGTATATTTATTAAAAGCGCCAAAATTGGGAAAATTTTGAAAAAATTGTCATTTTTTCACATTTTCAACTATAATATCTCAAATATGTGCAAACATACTGTACAAATTTTTGATAGGATATAGATTTCCATCTGTTTACTTTATTCTGGATGCACATTTAAAAAACTTTTGTGTTTTTTTTAACCATTTAGGAGACGTACAAATTTAACATTACTTTTCAGCATTTTGAGGAACACTTTGTTTTCCTGCACCAAGCCAAGTTTGCAAAGGCTCATTAGTGTCAGAATAATAGATACCCCCCCAAATGACCCCATTTTAAAAACTACACTCCTTAATGTATTCACTGAGGGGGTCAGGAGGATTTTGACCACACATTTTTTTTTTCAGGAATTAATTAAATTTAGAGGAGAAAAAATAAAATTTCATATTGTTGCAAATATGTCATTTTAAAGATGTATTTTTTTCCTATAGTGCCCATGAAAATGAGGATTTACATCGCAAAATGGATCCCCCAGTTTCTCGCGTGTTCAGAGACATACCCATTGTGGCCCTAATCTTATGTCTGGATGCACAACGGGGCCCAGAATGAAAGGAGCAGCCGGTGGCTTTCAGAACAGACATTTTGCTTGAAGACCTTTTAGGCCCCATTGCCCACTTGTAGAGCTCTTGAGCGCCCAAAACCATATAAAACCCCCACAAATGACCACATTTTAAAAACTAGACCCCTTAACAAATTCATCTAGGGGTGTGCTGCGTATTTTGACCCCACAATTTTTGAATAGATCTAAGCAAAGCAGTAGGAAAAAAATTACGATTTTCATTTTTTTGGCAATTTCGTCAAATTAAAAACAGTTTTTTTTGTACAGTGTACATAGGAATGAAGATGTTCACCCCAAAATAGATCCCCCTGTTTGTCCCATGTTCAAAAACATACCCATTGTGGCCCTAATCTACTTACAGTACACATGGCTAGGCCCATAATGGAGGGAATGCCCGCTGGATTTCAGGGCACAACTGAATAAATTCCAGGCCCCATTGCTTATTTGTATGGAATAAAAATTGTCACCTTAAACCCCCCCCCCTCCCCCACACACTCCGCGCCCTTTTCGGCGTTCCCCAAATCTTAGATGAAAGTAATAATGTGAACTGTGTGGTATTTCCAAAGACAGGGGTAATTACAGAGGCTGGTTGGGATGGGCCCATGGGGCAATAATACCAGGTATCCCCCTCCTCTCATGCTTTTTGGGGGTATTTCGTGACCTCAGTAGCGGGTATGGGGTATAAAGTGGCGCTCTGCGAGTCTTCGTAATCTTGCTGAGGTGCGGCGGTCTCACACAGAAGGCGCCCAACAAGCTGCTCCTGGCACTGCATGAAGGCGAGCGTTCCCGGGGCTTCTTGTAAATTACGGATTACAGGTAGCGGTCTGAATAACGCCGGGCTCACACGGCCGTAGGTGGAATCTGCTTGTGGAGGCCCGCAGCAGATCCCGGCTGTGACCCTGCATACGGCCGCGTAATGTACTGCGCATAACAGCCTACTCACACAGGCGGTCATGCGCAGTACCTCTTTGTTTGTTTGCATTTCCCGCGCCGTCGCTTAGCGATGATGCGGGTACCCGCAGCCCGTATACAATGTAGTTACGTATGGGCAGCGGGTATATCCATGACAGTACAATGGGCTCTATGCTGCGGATACCCGCGGTAAAATAGAACCTGCTGCGTTCTCTTTTCTGCCAGTGGATTACGCAATTCCGACCCGCTAATGTGAGCGGAATTGTGTAATCCAATGCGATTGATCTGCGTATTACCGCGGATCAGACGCATGCGGAATCCGTAATTCCTATCTGGTCATGTGAGACCGGCCTAAGGTAGATCGCTACCTTTTTATCAAGTGACCTGGGACCGCTCAACGAGGCCCCCCGTCACAGCTCCAGGCTCTCAGCGACCATTGGTCGCTGGAAGTAAGGAGATTTTACATTTCCTGGGCTCCCCGACTCCTGCGCATGTGTTCGCTGTTTTACCGGCGGTCGCATGTGCAGAATCCGGGTAAGTTCACGGAGGAGGATCGCGTCGGGGTGCAAATACGGAGGCCTCCGGTAAAAAGTTTAATTTCATCTCACCGATCGCATCAGTGAGGGGAGATGAACCTTCACCTTTTTTTTACTTTTACGTGATCGCTACTATCCATTGTATAACGGGGAACACGTGATCAGGAACCGCTCACCGCGGCCCCCTGAAATCTCCAGGCTCTCGGCTAAGTTTTGTAGCCAGGAGCAGGGAGATTTTAAAGTATCACAGTTTTTGCGCATGCGCCAGTCATTGGGGCAACGGGCGCGTGCGCAGAAGCTGGGGTAAAGTCTGCGGATAAATCCGCGGGCCTTAGGTACGTCATTTCATCCTCCCTCACATATATGATTCGTGGGGGGAGATGAAACGCAAGCTTTTTTAACTTTTTTAAACTTTTTTTTTTTTACTTTTTACACTTTTATTTACTTTACATGATCACTGCTATCCATTGGATGACAGTGATCATGTCCCTGGTGACATCCCTCTGCTCTTGGCTACAGATGGCAGCCAGGAGCAGAGAAATTTTAAATTTCCCAGGGCTCGAGCCCCTCTGTGCACACGCCCGATGTCAATCACCGGGTGCGCAAGCACAGACGGGCACTTCGGGTCCCGGGACATCGCAGAGGACCCGAAGTGAGTATTTTCACCTCCCCTCATGGATCCGATCCATGAGGGAAGGTGAAACTATACTTTTTAAAAACTTTTTCGCGATCGCCGCTATCCAATGAATAGCGGTGATCGTGTGCCCGGGGACCGCTCACAGCAGTCCCCGGTAACACCTCCTTCAGGAGCCGAGAGCCAGGAGATTTTAAATTTGCTGGGGGCTTCCGGGCTTCTGCACATGCGCGTGACGTCATCGTCTGGCGCGCATGCGCAGAAGGCCGGTGGCGGGTACGGCAGGACCCGATCTTCGGGGGACACCGCGGACAAGCCGGGTGAGTATTTTCAGCTGCCCTGATGGATCTGATCCATCAGGGCAGCTGTATATCTGACTTTTTTACAACTTTTATTTACTTTATTGCGATCGGCGCTATCCATTGGATAGCGCCGATCGCAATGCCGGGGGGACTGCCCGCATCATGGGATGACAGCTCCATGCTGTCGGCTACCTGCGGGCACCGACAGCATGGAGCTGTCACGTCCTCAGGCAAGTGGGCATTAATCCTAAGAGGATGCATAAAACTATGTCCTCTAGGATTAAAGCCCACATGCTGAGGACGTAGTTTCCCGATGGGGCCGTCGTTAAGGGGTTAAACACCTCTCCCAACTCCCCATAAAGTTGCTCCCGGTCGCCATAACTTCTGCATGGAGAGTGGGGGAATTACAGGCCTTATGTTGTGTGGAGCCACATATGATGGTGCGAGGCTATAGAATCCTCTTTAACCTAGATCCTGCCTGCCTTCCAAAAGTTGTGTCTAAATTCCACAGGGAGCAGGCAATTACCCTACCCTCATTCTGCCAGGACCCCCGTAATGACTCCCGGAAAAAGGACTACTGGTAAGTAATCCATTCTTTAGGGTGACGACCCACTGGCGAGGTAATCGCAGGATTTCAGTGTGATGCTCAGTGCCAGCTCTCGCAGTAAAGTCCCCCCCATGTTGTTCTATGACGACCTTTCCACTAGGATGTTTAAGGGCGAGCTGCGATGCGAGGATTAACAATCGCAGCAGGAGGATTGGTTCAGCATTCTGCATTTTTCTGTCGCCCATACAGTACAATGGCAAAATAGATTCTCGCTTCGCAACGCAAAAGTTTGCGATTTTGCAGCGTTGCGATGCGATTTTAACATTGCGATTTTCTCGCACCGATATTGCTGTCGTCAGTGGAGAGGAGCCCTTGGGGCGGACACCCACTACAGGTTTTTTTCTGCTGCGAATTTGCTCCTATTTTTTTTCCAATTGTCAATGGGACTACCTATTGTTAAAAGTTGCGTCACGTTGCGGTTTTAATATTAGGAAGTCCGATTGACAATTGGAAGAAAAAATAATAGCAAATTCGCAGCAGAAAAAAAAAACGCTAGTGGGTAGTCCCCCTTAACCCCTTGAGTGGCACGCCCGGAAATTTTCCGGGACGAGCTCCACTGCTCATAGCGACATAGCCCGGAAGATTTCCGGGCTATGTATCATTATGGGAGCTGCAGAGCACAATGCCACAAGCTGTGGCCATGTGCTCTGCCTGCACAGACCCACAGAAAACAAAGCAAGGGCTTTGAAAAAACAGCAGAAGATATTGCCGATATGTCGGCAATCTCCTGCTTTGTTTACAGGTTGCAATAGAGACCATCGGCTTGTCAGAAGCAAGCCGATGGTCTCTGTGGCAGAGAGAGCAGGTTGTTAGCTGTCAGAGGACAGCTAGGTACCAGCTCTTACAGCAGAGATCAGAGAAAACCTCCGATCTCTGCTGTGTTAACCCTTTACATGCTGCAGTCTATGTGACTGCAGCATGTAAAGGGCTGTCACTGCAGCATGTAAAGGGCTGTCACCATCGAACCCCCGGAATGTGATCAGGGGTCCTGATGGGTCCCTGTGGAAGTCCCCTAAAGGGACAAAAAAAAGTAAAAAAAAATAATTATAAAAAAAATAATAAAAACACTTGTCTCCCTTTACTTTGTAAAAAAACAAAAATACAATCACACATGTGGTATCCGTGCATCGTAATGACCCAGAGAAGGAAGTTAATACATTATTTAACCCCTTAATGACATGGCCCCTTTTTTTCTTTTTTCCCCATTTCTTTTTTTCCTCCCCCCTGTTTAAAAAATCACAACTTGTCCCGCAAAAAACAAGCCCTTATATGGCCATGTCAATGGAAAAATGAAAAAGTTATGGCTCTTGAGACGCAACTGCAAAACTAGTTGAAATTCAATGATTAGACCATTTTAAAAAACGTGCCCTGGTGGGCACGACAGGGTGGTAGGAAACCCGCCACTCAAGGGGTTAAGGCACATGGTGAACCTGATCCGAAAGAATTAAGAACACCGGAAATGCGGTTTTTTTGGTCATTCTGTCTCCAAGAAAAAAATGCAATAAAAAGTGATTACAAATTTGTACACATTTTAAAATGGTACTAATGCAAACTACGGGATGTCCTGCAGGAAACGAGCCGCGCAC
Organism: Eleutherodactylus coqui; assembly: GCF_035609145.1. Taxonomy (NCBI): domain Eukaryota; kingdom Metazoa; phylum Chordata; class Amphibia; order Anura; family Eleutherodactylidae; genus Eleutherodactylus; species Eleutherodactylus coqui. Next base: position 343,440,076 of record NC_089838.1, read on the forward strand.
AACTAGGTGGACGCAAAAATAAAGGAATCGCGGGCAGAAGATGGCGGCAAAATATAAGAAAAAAATGTCTCTGAGAAGAATACGAGTAGTGCAGCGTAAAAGCTCCATAAGTTGGGATCGCAGTGATCGCACCGACCCGCAGAATACGGCTATAGTAGTTTGTTGCAGTTTGTACGCCGTAGAAACAAAACACAAAGAAAGAGAAAAAACAAAGCTCCGCATCTTCCATTTGACTCCACTTGTAACGTGTTTCCGTACATTATACGGCGCATTAAATGGCACCACTGAAAAACACAACTCGTCCCGCAGTAAACAACCCTCATACCGCGCCGGCTTTTAAAACGAAAAAAACAAAAAGCTTGGTCACTAAGGGGTTAATAACTTGAAAATGAGTCGCGCCGCTGGTTTTCAGTCTTACCGGTGGAGTCGGCGGGTTTTCATTTTACAGAAACGCATCAATTACTTTTGGTTCTGAAAATTTTTAAAACCTTTCTTGCACCGCGTTATTAAAGTTTTGAGGAACATCTTGTTTCCTGCACCGAGCCAAGATGGCAAAGGGTCATGGGGTCAGAATGAGGGTGACCCCATGGATTACCCCCACGGATGAGCCCACAAATGACCCCACGAATGAGCCCACAGATGAGCCCATGAATGACCCCACGGATGAGCCCACAAATGACCCCACGGATGAGCCCACAAATGACCCCACGGATGACGCCACGAATGACCCCATGAATGACCCCATGGATTACCCCCACGGATGACCCCACGGATGACCCCACAGATGGCCACATGAATGAGCCCACGGATGACCCCAATGGATGACCCCACGGATGACCCCAATGGATGACCCCACGGATGACCCCAATGGATGACCCCACGGATGAGCCCATTTTACATACTGCACCCCGTAATGTACTCACTGAGGGGGGAGGATTCTGACCCCACAGCTTCTTCTCAGCAGTTAATGCACATGTCACGTCTTGGCAGATGCCTCCTTGTAGAGCCCGTAGTTTTCTTATAATGGACCTGATAATGAGGATCTGCCCCATGCATCGCCGTTAGCCCCGTGTCCAGACACATAGCCCCACTCTGCCTGCTGGACCAACATGCTAGACCCTTTGGCTTTCGGGCCACAACTGGATAAATTCCCAGCCCTATTGCTCACTGGGGCAGAAAATGAATTGACTGCCTAAATTTTCCATTTGCCAGCCTCCCCGGCTCCTGTGGATTTTTAGCGGTAAGTGCGTGCGCAGAAGCTGGGGAAGTTATGTGGAGGATGATTGATTTGATGAATGGAGATGAAACTTTAACTTTTTAAACTTTCTTTTCACTTTTACGTGATCGCCATTATCCATTGGATAACGGTGATCATGTGACCAGGAACTGCATACCGCGGCCCCCCGTGACATCTCCAGGCTCTTGGCTACTCTTGATAGCCAGGGATATTTTACATTTTTTTTGGCAATCCTTGACTTTTGCGCATGCGTCCGCCACTTTTCTGATGGGCGCATGCCCCGAAGTCAGGGTAAGGTCCGCGGATAAAGATCCCATCGGGGGACATACAATTAGTTATGGAATTTCATCTCCCCTTACAGATACGATTCATAAGGGAAGATGAAACTTTACTAGAGATGAGCGAGCACACTGGTCCGAGCATTAGGGCACTCGAGATACTCGTTACTGGAGACGAACACCACGCGGTACTCGAGTCAATTGCATTTCCTTCCCTGCATGTTTAGCGCCATTTTCTAGCCAATAAACATACAGGGAAGGCATTACCACTTCCTGCTGTGACGTGCCAGCCCTATCCCACCCCACAGCAGTGAGTGGCTGGCGAAATCAGGTGACCGCCGAGTATATAAAGCGGTCCCGCCCGCGGCTCGCCTCAGACGCATGCTGCCAGAGGTTAGGGAAAGTGCTGCTGATATAGGGACAGTGTTAGAGTAGGATCCTGTCTTCAAGAACCCCAACGGTCCTTCTTACGACTACATCTGACCGTGTGCATTACTGTTGTGGCTGCTGGAAGCTGTAGTGCACCATTTTTTTTCATCTCGGACTGTGCAGGCCATTTCAGCTATAGCGTTCTCAGTCTGCAGTGTATTATACAGAGTTTAGGGAAAGAGCTGCTGCTGAGATAGGGAAAGTGTTAGAGTAGGATCCTGTCTGCAAAAACCCCAAAGCTCCTTCTTAGGGCTACATCTGACCGTGTGCATTATACTTGCGGCCTGCTGGGAGTTGTAGTGCATCCATTTTTGTATTACGCATCTAGGCCTGTTCCCAGCCTGTCAGTAATAGCATTCTCAGCCTGCAGTGCCGTACAACCAGCTCTCACCGTGAAACTCCTCTCTAAAATTTCCTAGCCTGCTGAGAACGACTTCATTTATACCGTTCTGTGTCTGCAGTGCATTAGACCGCGGTCTCACCCCTAAACAGTACTGTAATATTACCGGGGCCACTGCAGAGTATTTCAGCTCCGCCGCTGTGCAGAGCGTCTCACAATACCCTTTCCTTGGTGGGGCTGAGATCGCCGCAGTTACCAGCACTATCCACTGGCTTTAGAGTCTCTCCCACTCCATACAGCCTCTATTATCTACAACTCTCTGCGAGGGGTAAATTACCCCTAGGTATCAGCGCCAGACAGCGGTCACAGCATAGAGCCTCCGCTATCTACAAGTCTCTGTGTGCGGTGAATTAGCCACAGTTGTCAGCGCTGTACAGTGGGGTAATTTATTTGGGCCCTGCTCTATTCTTAATCTGCCATGAGGAGTCGGGGTAAGGGTCGAGGACGTCCAAGTGAGGGTGTGGACACAGGCCGAGTTCCTGGTCCAGGTGAATCACAGCCGGCTGCTGTGGGATTAGGAGAGAGGCAAGTTTCTGGGGTCCCCAGCTTCATATCACAATTTGTGGGTCCGCGTGGTAGACCTCTATTACAAACAGAGCAGTGTGAGAAGGTCCTGTCGTGGATGGCAGAAAATGCGTCCAGCAATGTATCGGGCACCCAGTCTTCTACGCAGTCCACTACTCCTAGCCTAGGGACTGCAACTCTGAATCCTCTGGCTGCTGCTCCTCCTTCCTCCCAGCCTCCTCACTCCATGAAAATGACATATTCTGAGCAGACAGACTCCCAGGAACTGTTCTCGGGCCCCTGGCATGAGTGGGAAAAAATGGTTCCTCTCTCACCTGAGGAGTTTGTCGTTACCGATGCCCAACCTTTGGAAAGTTCTCGGGGTCCGGGGGATGAGGCTGGGGACTTCCGGCAACTGTCTCAAGAGTTTTCAGTGGGTGAGGAGGATGATGATGATGAGACACAGTTGTCTATCAGTGAGGTAGTAGTAAGGGCAGTAAGTCCGAGGGAAGAGCGCACAGAGGATTTGGGGGAAGAGCTGGTGGACAATGAGGTGACTGACCCCACCTGGTTTGCTAAGCCTACTGAGGACAGGTCTTCAGAGGGGGAGGCAACTGCAGCAGCAGGACAGGTTGGAAAAGGCAGTGGAGTGGCCAGGGGTAGAGGCAGGGCCAGACCGAATAATCCACCAACTGTTTCCCAAAGCACCCCCTCGCAGCAAGCCTCCGTGCAGAGGCCTAGGTGTTCAAAGGTGTGGATATTTTTAAGTGAGAGCGCGGACGACCTATGAACAGTGGTGTGCAACCTGTGCCGCACCAAGATCAGTCGGGGAGCCACTGCTACCAGCCTCACCACCACCAGCATGCGCAGGCATATGATGGCCAAGCACCCCACAAGGTGGGACGAAGGCCATTCACCGCCTCTGGGTCACACCACTGCCTTTTCCCCTGTGCCCCAACCTGCCACACAGATCCAATCCCCCTCCCAGGACACAGGCACGAGCGCCTCCTGGCCTGCACCCACACCCTCACCTCCGCTGTCCTCGGCCCCATCCAGCAATGTCTGTCAGCGCAGCGTTCAGCTGTCGCTAACACAAGCGTTGGAGCGAAAGCGCAAATACGCCGCCACCCACCCGCATGCACAAGCTTTAAACGTGCACATTGCCAATTTAATCAGCCTGGAGATGCTGCCGTACAGGCTTGTGGAAACGGAGGCTTTCAAAAGCACGATGGCGGCGGCGGTCCCACACTACTCAGTCCCCAGTCGCCACAATGTTTTACAGTGTGCCGTCCCAGCCCTACACCAGCACGTTTCCCGCAACATAAATTGTGCCCTCACCAACGCGGTTACTGCCAAGGTCCACTTAACCACGGACACGTGGACAAGTACTGGCGGGCAGGGCCACTATATCTCCCTGATGGCACATTGGGTGAATTTGGTGGAGGCTGGGACAGAGTCAGAGCCTGGGACCGCTCATGTTCTACCCACACCCAGAATAGCGGGTCCTACCTTGGTGCTGGTATCTGTGGCGTATTATGCCACCTCCTCTAAAGGCCCCCCTCTCCTCCTCTGCCACCTCCACCTCTCAATTAAGAAGTGTGAGCACGTCGCCAGCAGTCGGCAGCACAGCGGTGGGTAAGCGTCAGCAGGCCATGCTGAAACTAATCGGCTTAGGTGACAAGAGGCACACGGCCCCCAAGCTGTTGCAGGGTCTGACAGAGCAGACCAACCTCTGGCTTTCACCGCTGAGCCTCCAACCGGGCATGGTCGTGTGTGACAACGACCGTAACCTGGTGGCGGCTCTGCAGCTTGGCAGCCTCACACACGTGCCATGCCTGGCCTACATCTTCAACCTGGTCCACCACGGACGCTGCCACCCTAAGGACCCTACAACGACTGTTTCAGCTGCCAGAGCACCGACTGCTGTGCGACGTGCCCACACGCTGGAATTCTATGCTGCACATGTTGGCCAGGCTGTATGAGCAGCGTAGAGCAATTTTCGAATACCTGCTACAACATGGGTGGTGGAGGTGTAGTCAGCCTCCCCATGAATGGCAGACATCTGCCAGGTCCTCTGAAACTTTGAGGAGTCTACCCAGATGGTGAGCAGCGATGCGGCCATCATTAGCGTTACCATCCCGCTGCTTTGCCTGCTGAGAAGTTCGCTGCTAAGCATAAAGGCTGACGCTTTGCAGTTGGAACAGGAGATGGGGGATGACAGTATGTCGCTTGATAGCCAGACCACCCTTATGCCTATATCTCAGCGCGTTTTGGAGGAGGGAGGGGGAGGAGGGGGAAGAGACTGCTGGTCACACTGCAGAGGGTACCCATGCTGCTAGCCTCTCATCTGTTCAGCATGTATGGGCTGTAGAGGAGGAGGAGCAGGATCCTGAAAGTCATCTTCTTAGTGAGGACAGCGATGTGTTGCGTACTGGTACACTGGCACACATGGCTGACTTCATGTTAGGCTGCCTTTTCCGTGACCCTCGCGTTAGACGCATTCTGGCCAACACGGATTACTGGGTGTACACCCTTCTAGACACACGGTATAAGGTGAACCTTTCCACTCTCAATCCAGAAGAGGAAAGGGGTACAAGAGTGATGCAATACCACAGGGCCCTGGTGGAAAAAGTGATGCTAAAGTTCCCATCTGACAACGCTAGCGGCAGAAGACGCAGTTCTGAGGGACAACTAGCAGGGGAGGCGTGGGGATCAGTCAGCATGTCCAGCTCAGGCAGGTGAACAGTCTCCAAGGCCTTTTCCAGTTTTATGGCTCCCCAGCCAGACTGTGTCACCACTTAACAGTCAAGGCTGAGTTGGAGCACTGTAAAAAGATGGTGAGGGAGTATGTAGCCGATCGTACCACCGTCCTTCGTGATGCCTCTGCTCCATACAACTATTGGGTGTCAAAGCTGGACACGTGGCACGAACTTGAGCTGTACACCGTGGAGGTGCTGGCCTGCCCTGCCGCTAGTGTCTTGTCAGAGAGGGTGTTTAATGCTGCTGGGGGGATCATCACGGATAAGTATGCCCACCTGTCAACTGCCAGCGCCGACATGCTTACACTCATAAAGATGAGCAAAGGCTGGATTTCCCCAGACTTCTCTTCTCCACCGGCGGAAAGCAGCGGAATTAGCTTTGTGAATCCCTCTCGGATATTATTACTCCTCCTCCTAAAACAGCATGTCATCACGCTGATCTGCCAATTTTTCTGCACCCCAAAAGGCTCTGTTTAAAAGTTTTTTTACAATTTTTCAAAGTTTCAAAAGTATTGATACTTTAACAGACACCAACTTTTTCAGAAGGTTGCCTCCAGGCTCTCTTACAAATTAAGCAACAGCGAGCTGTATCTTTAAAAAAAATGTTTATGGGTTTCACCTGCCCTCGCGGTTCAGCAGTTTTTCAGGGGTACACTTGTACTTTTGGTACACCAATTTTTCAGACCCTCGCCTACACTCATGGTACACCAATGTTTCAGGGGTTCGCCTATACTTTTACTACAGAAATGTTACAGGGGTCCAACTATACACTTGCTACTGAAAAATTTGAGTGGTTTGCCTATGCTCTTGCTACAGAAATGTTACTGGGGTCCACCTATATACTTGCTACTGAAAGGTTTGAGGGGTCCGCCTATACTATTGCTACAGAAATGTTACTGGGCTCCACCTATATACTTGCTACTGAAAGGTTTGAGGGGTCCGCCTATACTATTGCTACAGAAATGTTACTGGGGTCTGCCTATACTTTTGCTACATTAATGTTACAGGGGTCCGCCTATACTTCTGCTACAGAAATGTTACAGGGGTCTGCCTATACTTCTGCTACAGAAATGTTACAGGGGTCTGCCTATACTTCTGCTACAGAAATGTTACTGGGGTCCGCCTATACTTTTACTACAGAAATGTTACTGGGGTTTGCCTATACTTTTACTACAGAAATGTTACTGGGGTCTGCCTATACTTTTGCTACATTAATGTTACAGGGGTCTGCCTATACTTTTGCTACATTAATGTTACAGGGGTCTGCCTATACTTTTGCTACATTAATGTTACAGGGGTCTGCCTATACTTTTGATACTGAAAGGTTTGAGGGGTTGGCCTATACTCTTGCTACAGAAAAGTTTCAGGTGTCTGCCTATACACTTGCTACTGGAAGGTTTGAGGGGTTCACCTATACTGTGGGTCCACAAAGGTTTCCCATTGCGGTGTTGAGCTATTTGACCCCTACACAGAATGAATTGTGTGGGGACACATGGATTTCCCATAGCTATTTAACTCACGGCACCTTGGGTCACACAAGGTGGAGGCTGGGACCGAGCCTGACCCAGGGCCCGCTCACGTACTTCCCACACAGAGTATTGCTGGTCCTACCTCGGTCATCGTTTCTCGGCCTTATGCCGGCCTCCTCCTCCTGCTTGGGGTCTGGGGATTAGCGCTGGGCAACATGTGTTTGCTCTCCTGTTACCAGTTATCTGAGACACTGGTTTGAGCCAAACAAAAGGAGTGTTACTGCATTAATGAGACTTTCACAGGTGCACTAGCATCCGAGTCCGCTTGAGGCCCACGATTACTGAGGGTGTGGGCAGAGGCCAAGGTCATTGGGGGGGAAGAATCAACTGCGTCATGTTTGGCCTGTGGAACTTCTTGGTGGTTCATGCAGTCTTTGGAGCGATGAAAGCATCCGTAAATGATTTAATGAGGCTTTCACAGCTGTACCAGCATCCGAGTCTGCTTTATGCCCACAATTACTGAGGGTGTGGGCCAAGGTCCTTGGGGGGGGGGGGGGGTGAAACTGCCTTGTTTGGGCACTCTGATTTCTTTAGGTGTAATACTGTCTTTGAGTTTCATGGGCTCGCCTATACTGTAGGTGCACAAAAACTCCCCATTGTAGTGTTTTATCTGTCTGGCACAAATACACTGACTGATTTGGGTAGGGTGCAGAGGGCTTTCCCATTGCGGTGTTTTACCTATCTGGCACTAATATACTGAATGACTAGGGCAGAAGTGTGGGCCGAGGTCCTGGGCGGGATGAAATTCTGCCATGTTTGGGCACTCTCTTTTCTTCCTGTTAAATACTGTCCCTGGGTTTCATGGGCTCGCCTATGCTGTGGGTGCACAAAGGTTTCCCCCATTGCGGTCTTCAGCTATCTGACACCTACACAGAATGAAGTGTGTGGGACACATGGGTTTCCCATTGCTATGTAACTCACGGCACCTTGGGTCCCACAAGGTGGAGGCTGGGACCGAGCCTGACCCAGGGCCCGCTCACGTGCTTCCCACACAGAGTATTGTGGGTCCTATCTCGGTCATGGTTTCTCGGCCTTATTATGCCACCTCCTCCTCCTGCTGGGGATCAGCATTGGTCGCCATGTATTATCTCTCGTGTTAAAACTTACCACAGTTATCTGAGATACTGGATTGGAGCATTCACAGTATTTCATGGGATTTTCACAGGGTCACTGTATACCTGTGGTGGCTACTTTTCTGACACCTCCTGCTTCAAACCAATCTTTGGTGTTAGTATGCACTGCTGCATTGTGGAGATGTGTAGAAGTGCTGGCACCTGAGTCCCCTTTATGCCCACATTTGCGGCTCCTGACAATTTTGTGACGGAGGTGGCACAGGATTGGAATGATGATCGTACGTCAATTTATCATCAATTCTCAACAGCATTGTGGGCTATCACCCACACTTTCAAAGAGGGTCGCTGCCTGGCTCTGCCAACCCTCTGCAGTGTGTGTCTCCGGTTCCTCCTCATCCAGTACGCACTTATAAATAGACATGAGGGTGGTGTGGCTATGAAGCCAGCATGTGGCATGAGGGCAGCTGAACGCTGCGCAGGGAAACTTTTGTGTGCGCTGTGGATGCAGGGTCATGCGGGGGGTTGGACAGCAATGCCTGCATGTAACCCAGGAGAAGAGGCATCGGTGTCACCCGCAGGCGGTGATTGTCCTTGGTTCTAGCTAGTGTGGTGCTTAGCTAAGATGTGCCAGCGCGTGTGCCTTGCTAATGAGGGTTTGTCCCAAGTAAATTGTTAGGGGGGTGACACCAGACTCTTGCCCCCATTTTGGCTTAATAGTGGGATCTGGGAGCCTCAGATGCAGCCATGCATGCTGCCCCTGCCCTTCCCTATCCGGTTCTGTGGTGTTTCCATGACTTACTGAGGTTTTCCGGCGTTTGACAAGTCATCAGCTATGCGGAGCATCGGTCCCATACAAAAATGCTTGAGTCGCCCATTGACTTCAATGGGGTTCGTTACTCTAGACGAGCTCTGAAGTATTACGAAAAGTTCGAATCGAGCAACGAGCACCCGAGCATTTTGGTGCTCACTCATCTCTAATAGAGATGAGCGAACGCGTTCGTCCGAGCTTGATATTCGTGCGAATATTAGGGTGTTCGGGATGTTCGTTATTCGTGACGAACACCATGCGGTGTTCTGGTTACTTTCACTTCCTTCCCTGAGACGTTAGCGCGCTTTTCTGGCCAATTGAAAGACAGGGAAGGCATTACAACTTCCCCCTGCAACGTTTAAGCCCTATACCACCCCCCTGCTGTGAGTGGCTGGCGAGATCAGGTGTTCGCCTAATATAAAAGTCGGCCCCTCCCGCGGCTCGCCTCAGATGCGGTGTGAGTTAGATGAGGGACAGTGCTGTTTATACCGGAGCTGCTGTAGGGAAAGAATTGGTAGTTAGTGTAGGCTTCAAGACCCCCCAAAGGTCCTTATTAGGGCCACTGATAGCTGTGTGTTGGCTGCTGTTAGCAGTGGGATTTTTTTTTTCTCAAAATCGCCTCTGCAGACCGTTGCACCTGGCATTAGGGACAGAAGTGCTGCATAGGCAGGGAGAGTGTTAGGAGTGAGTGTAGCCTTCAAGAACCTCAACGGTCCTTTCTAGGGCCATATTTAACCGTGTGCAGTACTGTCCAGGCTGCTGTTAGCTGTGCTGCATTTTTTTTGGGCTTCTCAAAATCGCCTCTGCAGAGCATTCCACCCTCCATTGATACTGCAGGGAAAGAATTGTATAGGCAGGGCCACAACACAGTTATTATTCATAGAATATACGCAGTGCTGCCTGTTGGTGGGAAAAAACTGAAAACAAATCTATTTGTCCAGCCTCTGTCCGTCCTTACGGGCGGTGGACACGTGTGAGCTGCGTGAAAAACATTGCTAAATCATACGCACCCAGCTACGCTTTACTACTGGCTTCGCCATTTGCTTTCCTTAATTGGGAAAAAAAATACCTGCTCTCCAAGAGTTATAATAACTCTGCTACCCTCACGTTCTGTGACACATAAGCAGGGACACAGCACAGTTATTAAACTTCTCAGGTTCATAGAATATACGCAGTGCTGCCTGTTGGTGGGAAAAAACTGAAAACAAATCTATTTGTCCAGCCTGTGTCCGTCCTTACGCCTGTGTAGACGTGTGAGCTGCGTGAAAAACATTGCTAAATCATACGCACCCAGCTACGTTTTACTGCTGGCTTCGCCATTTGCTTTCCTTAATTGGGAAAAAAAATACCTGCTCTCCAAGAGTTATAATAACTCTGCTACCCTCACGTTCTGTGACACATAAGCAGGGACACAGCGCAGTTATTAAACTTCGCAGGTTCATTGAATATACGCAGTGCTGCCTGTTGGTGGGAAAAAACTGAAAACAAATCTATTTGTCCAGCCTGTGTCCGTCCTTACGCCTGTGGAGACGTGTGAGCTGCGTGAAAAACATTGCTAAATCATACGCAGCCAGCTACGCTTTACTGCTGGGTTCGCCATTTGCTTTCCTTAAGTGGGAAAAAAAATACCTGCTCTGCCACAGTTAATAACTCTGCTACCCTCACGTTCTGTGACACATAAGCAGGGACACAGCACAGTTATTAAACTTCTCAGGTTCATTGAATATACGCAGTGCTGCCTGTTGGTGGGAAAAAACTGAAAACAAATCTATTTGTCCAGCCTGTGTCCGTCCTTACGCCTGTGGAGACGTGTGAGCTGCGTGAAAAACATTGCTAAATCATACGCAGCCAGCTACGCTTTACTGCTGGGTTCGCCATTTGCTTTCCTTAAGTGGGAAAAAAAATACCTGCTCTGCCACAGTTAATAACTCTGCTACCCTCACGTTCTGTGACACATAAGCAGGGACACAGCACAGTTATTAAACTTCTCAGGTTCATTGAATATACGCAGTGCTGCCTGTTGGTGGGAAAAAACTGAAAACAAATCTATTTGTCCAGCCTGTGTCCGTCCTTACGGGCGGTGGACACGTGTGAGCTGCGTGAAAAACATTGCTAAATCATACGCAGCCAGCTACGCTTTACTGCTGGGTTCGCCATTTGCTTTCCTTAATTGGGAAAAAAAATACCTGCTCTCCAAGAGTTATAATAACTCTGCTACCCTCACGTTCTGTGACACATAAGCAGGGACACAGCACAGTTATTAAACTTCTCAGGTTCATTGAATATACGCAGTGCTGCCTGTTGGTGGGAAAAAACTGAAAAGAAATCTATTTGTCCAGCCTGTGTCCGTCCTTACGCCTGTGGAGACGTGTGAGCTGCGTGAAAAACATTGCTAAATCATACGCACCCAGCTACGCTTTACTGCTGGGTTCGCCATTTGCTTTCCTTAATTGGGAAAAAAAATACCTGCTCTGCCACAGTTAATAACTCTGCTACCCTCACGTTCTGTGACACATAAGCAGGGACACAGCACAGTTATTAAACTTCTCAGGTTCATTGAATATACGCAGTGCTGCCTGTTGGTGGGAAAAAACTGAAAAGAAATCTATTTGTCCAGCCTGTGTCCGTCCTTACGCCTGTGGAGACGTGTGAGCTGCGTGAAAAACATTGCTAAATCATACGCACCCAGCTATGCTTTACTGCTGGGTTCGCCATTTGCTTTCCTTAATTGGGAAAAAAAAATACCTGCTCTGCCACAGTTAATAACTCTGCTACCCTCACGTTCTGTGACACATAAGCAGGGACACAGCACAGTTATTAAACTTAGATAATTCATTCACTAGAGGCAGTGGGGCCTTTCGTTTTCCAAAAAGGGCAAAAATTATATTTGGCCTGCAGTCTTGCGCCAATTTATTTCCTGCCTGGGAAATCTAATCACTGGTAATACAGCATGCTGAGGGGTAGGGGTAAGCCTAGAGGACGTGGACGTGGACGTGGCCGAGGACGCGGAGGGCCAAGTGAGGGTGTGGGCACAGGCCAAGCTCCTGATCCAGGTGTGTCGCAGCTGTCTGCTGCGCGATTAGGAGAGAGGCACGTTTCTGGCGTCCCCACATTCATCGCCCAATTAATGGGTCCACGCGGGAGACGGTTATTAGAAAATGAGCAGTGTGAGCAGGTCCTGTCCTGGATGGCAGAAAGTGCTTCGAGCAACCTATCGTCTACCCGCAGTTCTGCGCCGTCCACTGCTGCCAATCCGAATCCTCTGTCTGCTGCTCCTCCTTCCTCCCAGCCTCCTCACTCCACTACAATGACACCTGCTCAGGAGCGGGAACACTCCCAGGAACTGTTCTCGGGCCCCTGCTTAGATTGGGCAGCAGCGGTTCCTCTCCCACCAGAGGAGTTTATCGTCACTGATGCCCAACCATTCGAAAGTTCCCGGGGTCCGGGGGAAGAGGCTGGGGACTTCCGCCAACTGTCTCAACAACTTTCTGTGGGTGAGGAGGACGATGACGATCAGACACAGTTGTCTTGCAGTGAGGTAGTAGTAAGGGCAGTAAGTCCCAGGGAGCAGCGCACAGAGGATTCGGAGGAAGAGCAGCAGGACGATGAGGTGACTGACCCCACCTGGTGTGCAACGCTTACTCAGGAGGACAGGTCTTCAGAGGGGGAGTCAAGGGCATCAGCAGGGCAGGTTGCAAGAGGCAGTGCAGTGGCCAGGGGTAGAGGCAGGGCCAGACCGAATAATCCACCAAGTGTTTCCCAAAGCGCCCCCTCGCGCCATGCCACCCTGCGGAGGCCGAGGTGCTCTAAGGTCTGGCAGTTTTTCACAGAGACGCCTGACGACCGACGAACAGTGGTGTGCAACCTTTGTCGCGCAAAGCTCAGCCGGGGAGCCAACACCAACAGCCTCACCACCACCACCATGCGCAGACATATGATGGCCAAGCACCCCGCAAGGTGGGACAAAGGCCGTTCACCGCCTCCGGTTTGCACCCCTGCCTCTCCCCCTGTGCCCCAACCTGCCACTGAGATGCAACCCCCCTCTCAGGACACAGGCACTACCGCCTCATGGCCTGCACCCACACCCTCATCTCCGCTGTCCTCGGCCCCATCCAGCAGTGTAGTTCAGCGCACCGTTCAGCCGTCGCTTGCGCAAGTGTTCGAGCGCAAGCGCAAGTACGCCGCCACGCACCCGCACGCTCAAACGTTAACCGTCCGCATCGCAAAATTCATCAGCCTTGAGATGCTGCCGTATAGGGTTGTGGAAACGGAGTCCTTCAAAAGTATCATGGAGGCGGCGGCCCCGCGCTACTCAGTTCCCAGTCGCCACTACTTTTCCCGATGTGCCGTCCCAGCCCTGCACGACCACGTCTCCCGCAACATTGTGCGCGCCCTCACCAACGCGGTTACTGCCACGGTCCACTTAACTACGGACACGTGGACAAGCACAGGCGGGCAGGGCCACTACATCTCCCTGACGGCACATTGGGTGAATTTAGTGGAGGCTGGGACAGAGTCAGAGCCTGGGACCGCTCACGTCCTACCCACCCCCAGAATTGCGGGCCCCAGCTCGGTGGTGGTATCTGCGGAGGTGTATGCTTCCTCCACTAAAGCACCCTCCTCCTCCTCCTCCTCCTCTGTCTCACAATCAAGATGTGTTAGCAGCAGCATGTCGCCAGCAGTCGGTGTCGCGCGGTGTGGCAGCACAGCGGTGGGCAAGCGTCAGCAGGCCGTGCTGAAACTACTCAGCTTAGGCGATAAGAGGCACACGGCCCACGAACTGCTGCAGGGTCTGACACAGCAGACCGACCGCTGGCTTGCGCCGCTGAGCCTCCAACCGGGCATGGTCGTGTGTGACAACGGCCGTAACCTGGTGGCGGCTCTGCAGCTCGGCAGCCTCACGCACGTGCCATGCCTGGCCCACGTCTTTAATTTGGTGGTTCAGCGGTTTCTGAAAAGCTACCCACGCTTGTCAGACCTGCTCGTAAAGGCGCGCCGGCTCTGCGCACATTTCCGCAAGTCCCACACGGACGCTGCCACCCTGCGCACCCTGCAACATCACTTTAAGCTGCCAGTGCACCGACTGCTGTGCGACGTGCCCACACGGTGGAACTCTACGCTCCACATGTTGGCCAGGCTCTATGAACAGCGTAGAGCTATAGTCGAATACCAACTCCAACATGGGCGGCGCAGTGGGAGTCAGCCTCCTCAATTCCTTTCAGAAGAGTGGGCCTGGTTGGCAGACATCTGCCATGTCCTTGGTAATTTTGAGGAGTCTACCCAGGTGGTGAGCGGCGATGCTACAATCATTAGCGTCACCATTCCTCTGCTATGCATCTTGAGAAATTCCCTGCAAACCATAAAGGCAGCTGCTTTGCGCTCGGAAACGGGGGCGGGGGAAGACAGTATGCCGCTGGATAGTCAGGGCACCCTCCTGTCTATTTCTCAGCGCGTACAGGAGGAGGAGGAGGAGCATGAGGAGGAGGAGGAGGAGGAGGGGGAAGAGACAGCTTGGCCCGCTGCTGACGGTACACCGGCTGATTGCCTGTCATCCTTTCAGCGTGTATGGCCTGAGGAGGAGGAGGAGGAGGAGGATCCTGAAAGTGATCTTCCTAGTGAAGACAGCCATGTGTTGCGTACAGGTACCCTGGCACACATGGCTGACTTCATGTTAGGATGCCTTTCTCGTGACCCTCGCGTTGCACGCATTCTGGCCACGACGGATTACTGGGTGTACACACTGCTCGATCCACGGTATAAGGAGAACCTGCCCACTCTGATTCCCGAAGAGGAAAGGGGTTCGAGAGTGTTGCTATACCACAGGACCCTTGCGGACAAGCTGATGGTAAAATTCCCAGCCGACAGCGCTAGTGGCAGAAGGCGCAGTTCCGAGGGCCATGTTGCAGGGGATGTGCGTAGATCGAGCAGCATGTACATCCCAGGCAGTGCAACAGTCTTTAAGGGCCTGGCCAGCTTTATGGCTCCCCACCAAGACTGTGTCACCGCTCCCCAGTCACGGCTGAGTCGGCGGGAGCACTGCAAAAGGATGGTGAGGGAGTACGTAGCGGATCGCACGACCATCCTTGGTGACGCCTCTGCCCCCTACAACTACTGGGTGTCGAAGCTGGACACGTGGCCTGAACTAGCCCTGTATGCCCTTGAGGTGCTTGCTTGTCCTGCGGCTAGCGTCCTGTCGGAGAGGGTGTTTAGTGCGGCTGGGGGAATCATCACCGATAAGCGTAGCCGCTTGTCAACCGACAGTGCCGACAGGCTAACACTCATCAAGATGAACAAAGGCTGGATTTCCCCAGACTTCTGTTCTCCACCAGCGGACAGCAGCGATACGTAAGCAATACGTAGGCTGCACCCGCGGATGGAAGCTACGTTCTCTCTCACCATCCAAAACGGGGACATTTGTGCTTCATCAATCTGTGTCTAATATTCCTCCTCCTCCTCCTCCTGCTCCTCCTCCTGAAACCTCACGTAATCACGCTGAACGGGCAATTTTTCTTAGGGCCACAAGGCTCACTCAAATAATTTTTCAGAACAATTTTTATAAGTTTCAATTAGCTTAAAAGCGTTGGAACTTTAACTTGAACCAATTTTTCGTTACACTGGGCTGCCTCCAGGCCTAGTTACCACTTAAGCCACATTAACCAAAGCGATTCACCTGCCATCTTGGTTGGGCATGGCCAATTTTTACTGAGGTACATTAGTACTGTTGGTACACCAATTTTTTGGGGCCCTCACCTACAGTGTAATCATAGTAATTTCTATGTTCTTCGCCTGCACTCATGGTACAGAAAGGTGTGTGGGGTTGGCCTACAGTTTAGCTACATAAATGTCACTTGTGCCTTGGCTATACTAAGGCTACTGAAATGGAACGAAGACTGCGCTCCCGCTATACTGCTGCTTCAGAATTGTTACTGGGGCCTGTCTTGAGTGCTACTATTGCTTACATGGAACGAAGACTGCGCTCCCGCTATACTGCTGCTTCAGAATTGTTACTGGGGCCTGTCTTGAGTGCTACTATTGCTTACATGGAACGAAGACTGCGCTACCGCTATACTGCTGCTTCAGAATTGTTACTGGGGCCTGTCTTGAGTGCTACTATTGCTTACATGGAACGAAGACTGCGCTCCCGCTATACTGCTGCTTCAGAATTGTTACTGGGGCCTGTCTTGAGTGCTACTATTGCTTACATGGAACGGACACGTGGAGAGGACACGTAGTGCCTCAAAAACATCCCCCTCCTCCTCCAACAGGGAAAACATTGTTGGCAAATGCCTTTGCATTGGTTCGTCTGGTGGCAGTCCAAGAATTTCACCTTTACCGACACTACAAGAGAGCCCCCCCACCATCCCCCCGCCACGGCCCACTTAATCCTGGCCACATTCCGAAAACCAACAAAATACAACCGTGGTACTAGGTCCGCAGTCACCACCACATTACCACCAACGCGGTTACTGTTAAGGTGCATATAACCACGGACACGTGGAGAGGACACGTAGTGCCTCAAAAACATCCCCCTCCTCCTCCAACAGGGAAAACAAACATTCTTGGCAAATGCCTTTGCATTGGTTCGTCTGGTGGCAGTCCAAGAATTTCACCTTTACCGACACTACAAGAGAGCCCCCCCACCATCCCCCCGCCACGGCCCACTTAATCCTGGCCACATTCCGAAAACCAACAAAATACAACCGTGGTACTAGGTCCGCAGTCACCACCACATTACCACCAACGCGGTTACTGTTAAGGTGCATATAACCAGTCTGACTGGGGCATGCAGACACCTTGACAGAATGAATAGTGTGTGGCACATAGGTTCCCCATTGCTATGCCCACGTGTGCAGCTCCTGATGGCGGTGGCACAGGATTGTATTTCTCATTGCTTCTGTACAGCATTGTGGGCTATCGCCCCGCCCCTATTAAAGAGGGTCGCTACCTAGCCGTGCCAACCCTGTGCAGTGTGTGCCTGCGGTCCCTCGTCGTGGCAGACGCACTTCTAAATAGACATGAGGGTGGTGTGGCATGAGGGCAGCTGAAGGCTGCGCAGGGACAGTTTGGTGTGCGCTGTGGGGGGGAGGGGGTGCGGTTGGGCAGCATGTAACTCAGGAGAAGTGGCAGTGGAGTGTCATGCAGGCAGTGATTGTGCTTTGTTGGAGGTAGTGTGGTGCTTAGCAAAGGTATGCCATGCTAATGAGCGCTTTTCAGAAGTAAAAGTTGTTGGGAGGGGGGGGGGGCCCATTCTTGCCGCTATTGTGGCTTAATAGTGGGACCTGTGAACTTGAGATGCAGCCCACCATGTAGCCCCTCGCCTGCCCTATCCGTCACTGTGTCATTCCCATCACTTTCCTGAATTGCCCAGATTTTCACACATGAAAACCTTAGCGAGCATCGGCGAAATACAAAAATGTTCTGGTCGCCCATTGACTTCAATGGGGTTCGTTGTTCGAAACGAACCCTCGAGCATCACGGGAAGTTCGTTACGAATAACGAACACCCGAACATTTTGGTGTTCGCTCATCTCTAATCTCTAAACTTTAACTTTTTAAACTTTTTTTATTTTTACTTTTTTAACTTTACATGATCAGCATTTATGGCTAACAGTGATCATGTGACCGGGAACCGCATACATGCGCAGAAGTTCGCAGCGGGTCCAGATGGTCGTGGGACATCATGAAGGACAGAGGTGAGTATTTTAAGCTGCCCTCATGGATCCAATCCATGGGGTCAGCTGAAACTTTAACTTTTTTTCACTTTTCCGTGATCACTGGTATCCATTGGACACCAGCGATCACTTGCCGCCAAGTCACAGGCTTCTTGTCCGCTTCTCGTATGGGAAGCGCTGAGCAGGGAGTGACTACGCGGAAGCCAGCGAGCCTGAAATGTCAGCTAAAGGAACCGCAAACGACATGTGCGCTATGTTATTTGCATTCACACTGACTGATCTCTCAATGTATTGGTTTGAACGCATTTTTAGCGGTCATCGTTCCGTGTAAATGAGCCTTCAGATCTCACTGCAGAGGATACAGACTCAATCACATAGTGTTCTGACGTTAGACCCGTGTTCTGTCTTGTCTCACCAGGGAGAATGAGAAGGGTTGGGGATACCGGGCGCCCCTGGTGGGCGCGGTCACAGGAAGGGGGGGGGGGGTAGAGTCCTTGACTTGTGGGAATGACTAGAGCAAAAGATTGCCGGGATTATGGAGCAGGGAACTTCAATTTGTCTAAACTGTGAGCATAAAAAAGCAGTCGCCGCCATCCAACGCTTGTTCCGTGACGGTTCCAACTAACATTAGGGGATTCTTTTCTTGGCGCACATCTACTAGCATGTAGTAGACGTGTGGCGTTGTCCTGCAGCACCCCCCCCCCCCCACTCCCCGGTTGCAGCCAACCCCCCCCCCCCCCCTTCCCCGACTAATCAGTCTGCGGATAAATTTGTTGATCCGCCTGGAGAGTGTAGCTATAATTTAGGAGGCAGACGGGTCGTTAGCCGCTGCAGAGAAGGAGTCTCTCCCCTCCTTGTGGATGAGTGTGGTATAAGCTTGGTTTGGTTGTGCGCCCCCAGTAGGGCGTTCTATGATAGAACAAGGCACGGAAGTATTATTTCTTGTAAGATGCTAGTGGGAAGCCACCTGGGCTTTTGTGTTTCGGACCGAGGTTGGTTCCTCCAGGGAGTGTGGGGAGGTCGGACGCTTCCTCTGGTTAGCGGCGCCATGATGGTGCGCACTGCTTCTCCTCTTCTTGTCTTTGGTTACCTTCTGCAGATCTGAGTAGACCCCTGAAGGCTTCTGCTCTATCTGTTTGCGTTGCCCGCTGCCTCCTTAGATGTGTTTCCCGTGTTGCTTTATTAGGAAGGGCATGAGACGCCCCCCGTTACCGCGGGTAAAGAGTTTGTTCGTAGTATAGCAGGCATTTGGCGCCTCTAATGGTCACGATGTCTTTCAGTCGCTCTCTTGGTGCCGTTTGGTGTTTTTCTCTGTTTCGATCGTTTGTTCTAAACTGGAAATCTGAGAGAGAATGTCCTCTATTTCTTTTTGTCCTTGTTTCTTTGCTATTGTTGCAGACGAGCCTGTTCGTGAGGCCAAATTCTGCAACGGCTCCTGTGAGTGACTGCCATTTATTGCACACGGGGCCGAGGGATCAACTATATACAACTTTTTCTTGTTACCTGGAATGGCAGACAATGATGAGGGTTGTAGTTGTCGGTTCGTTCCATACACTGACATTCACACTCGGCGCATTGATCACACTGGACAAGTGTGTAGTACCTCAGGTCCTCCGTAATGGCGGAGGCCCGGTAAGACTTTACTAGTGATTCTCCATATAATACAGCAGACTTCAGCAGGCAAAGGTTACAGTGCAGGAAAACATATTCAGCCATTACTTGACATGAGAGTCCATGGCTTCAGAATAGCTATAATGATAACTCCGCTGTCATAGACTTCAGCAGGCGTGGGTGTCCGTTATGGGTGTACCACTATACGGTGATCTATACTGCAGACGGCCGCATAGGAATCATCAATAAGTATTATATAACGGTATACACTTCGTCACTGGCAGGGTAATTACTCACTACGGCTCCCTCTTGTGGTGGGACTTTATGGGGAAGACATTTAGGCTCACTCACTCCCATGCACTTCACATACGATTGGGTAGTCTTTCCTTCTCCTCCACAAAGGCTGATGGTGCCCTCATGCAAACCCTCAGATGGTAGATGGGCGCTCCTCAGCAGCCTGAATACAGACTCGACTCTCCTCTGGAACCCAATCCCTCATACTTATAGGTTCATGCACACCACGTCACATGACATAGCAAGATAGATACACTCAACATGCAACCAAACTCACAGCAATGATTTTAATGTAGTTAACCCTTCAGACGCTGCAGCTGTGCAACACGCATACATAAGACAAACATGTATGACAACAGGGAGGGGTCCAGGGTGATGTTCTGGGACACTACACTATGAATGGGCCTCGGGTTTCATCAGATGATGGTGCGTTTAGTTGAGTAGATCTGGTTCTATAGACTTCTTGGTTTTCCAGGAGGGATGCATTTGACCTCCAGCACCCTTCTGTGTGGGAGGGAGGTCAGATTTAGGTGGCTGTACCCTGCATGGTCGCAGACTGTCATGTTCCCTAGATTGGAGCTCTTGATTCGTAGGACTGAGGTGGATGAGGGGAATGCAGTCTACTCGTTAGTGGGAATCCGGTACCATTTTATAAAGAAACGTCTTGACAGTTTAGGTATCTTGTTGCTTTTAGGATGGGTCTCCTGCAGAAATGCAATCAATCTTCTCAGCTTCTTCAAGGTCCACAGCGCTCGGCTCCTCTTCTGTGGGGAACGGAATCCTTTAGTATGTAAAGACATCAGGGTGAGTGTGTTTATCATCAGGATTTTGGATTTCTGTATTCACAAATGTCAAAATGAGAGCTTGGTGGTTCATGATGAAAATGGGCGGAGGCACAAGTGTGATCCAGTTGATTTTTGTTACTTCTGTAAGTAAATTGTAGATCCCCATTGGGATGAGCTCCATGCCTGGCAATGCCATCCAGTGTGCTACTTGTGCAATGTATGTGGTTCTTGATCAGCCAATCCAGGGTGTATACTGTTGTACAAGATGCGTGCACATCGCACATTTAGAAGCCCAAATTCTGGATCTAAATGGGCAACTGGCAACACTGAGAGCCATTGACATCATGGAAAGGAGTTTGGTGCTCACTGAGCCCTCGCTGGGGTAGAGGCGGGAGCGGATGGTAGTACAGAAGAGCAGGGGGAGCAGGCAGCTAGCTGGGTGACAGATAGAAGGAGGAGTAGAGGGAAGAGAACCAGGGAGGCTGGTCCTAAACTGGGACAACCCAACAAGTCTGCAACGTTGGCAAATGAGGGGATGCCGTTACAGAGCCAGCACTGCTGCAGCACGACATGCCCTCTGAACGCCAGGGGGATGACTGCTCCAGTGAGACGGGGACGGCAGGGCAGGGCAGGGCAGGCTAGACAGCATGTGAGCGGTTGCGCATAGGCAGCAGTATGTGAGCGGAGTGTGAACAAGTCTATCTTCACTACTTCCACAAATAAATTGTAGATCCCCATTGGGATGAGCTCCATGCCTGGCAATGCCATCCAGTGTGCTACTTGTGCAATGTATGCGGTCCTTGATCAGCCGATCGAGGGTGCATACTGTTGCGCAAGATGCATGCACGTCGCACATTAGGAAGCCCAAATCCTGGATCTAAATGGGCAACTGCCAGCACTGCGATCCATTGGCATCGTGGAAAGGAGTTTGGTGCTCACTGAGCAGGCACTCGCTGGAGTAGAGGCGGGGGCGGACAGTGGTACAGAAGAGCAGGGGGAGCAGGCAGTCAGCTGGGTGACAGATAGAAGGAGGGATAGGGGGAAGAGAACCAGGGAGGCTGGTCCTGAACTGGGACAACCCAACAAGGCTGCACGGTTGGCAGATGAGGGGGATGCCATTACAGAGCCAGCACCGCTGCAGCACAACATGCCCTCTGAATGCCAGGGAGATAACTGTTCCAGTGAGATGGGGACGGGAAGCACAGGGCAGGCTAGACAGGTCCTAGTGGTGGGGGACTCAATTATAAGGGGGGATAGATAGGGCATCTGCCATAAAGACCGGGATCATCGAACGGTGTGTTTTCTTCCTGGCGCTCAAGATCGACACATCGCGGATCGGATTGACAGATTACTGGGAGGGGCTGGTGAGGATCCAGCGGGCATGGTGCACGTTGGCACCAATGAACAAATTAGAGGTCAATGGAGGGCCCTCAAAACTCATTTCAGAGACTTAGTGTTACCATGTAGCGCGGCGCGGGGTCCCGTGGTCAGCACGTGCCGCTTCGGCTTCGGCTCCAGCGTCCTGGAGCTGTGACGTCAGGGCTCTCCCGGCGATGTGTGGCGGCCGGTGTGCGGCGGCGTGGGCGGGTCCGCCTGTAGGGCGCCGCCCACGCCTCTTCCTCTCTCTTGTGCTGTGGGGGGGGGTTGGCTCCTCCCACTCTCCGCCCCTGGGCAGAGTCTTGCAGTTATAAGGCTGGCAGTGACCTGAGCTCACTGCCAGTTATTGGTTCTGTCTGCTGCTAGTCTGTCCTGTCTGTTGGTTCTCCTCAGTCAGCTCACTAGGTTGCTAGTCAGTTTCCTTACCCAAGCTTTGTCTTAGCTCAGCATTTTCTGGTTGGTAACTCCATCTGCCTCCTTTGTCAGCACTCTGTCCCCTGTTAGGTAGTTGCATCTTGTGTAATCGCCAGGTCCCTAGCCAGGGTAGGGACCGCCGTCCAGTTGTCCGCCTAGGGTTAGCCAGGGTCGAGGCAAGTAGGCAGGGACAGGGGGGTGCGGGAAGTTCAGGGCACCCCATCTGGCGCTCGGGGGGTCAGAGTGCCGTAACATAATAACTGGCCCTTTAAACTGTTTTTCCATGGAGACGATCAGCTCCCTCGCGAACCAGCTGCAAGCCCTGGTGCCGGTGGTCCAGGATTTATCAGCTCGCATGGTGGCCCAGGAGCAGTGGGCGTTGTCGCAGGGGCCGGACGCCTCAACCAGTCCAGAACCTAAGTGCCCTCTTCCCGAGCTGTTCTCTGGGGAGAGGAACAAGTTTTTTGTTTTCCAACAGGCATGTCGCTTGTTTTTTCTGGTGCGCTCCCGTTCTTCCGGGTCGGAGGCTCAGAGGGTCAGGCTGATTATGTCCCTGCTGCGGGGCTCTGCCCATACCTGGGCTTTTTCCATCCCCGAGGGTTCCCCCTGTCTGCAGTCCGTGGACGCATTTTTTCAGGAACTTGGGGGTATCTTCGACGAACCGGACCGAGCGGGGTTGGCGGTTTCTCGGCTGTTGGCGTTGCATCAGGGGTTGCTTTGTGTGGAGGATTATTGCTCCAACTTCAGACGCTATGCGGGTGATACGGCATGGAACGATAGCGCTCTGAAAGACGTTTTCCTGCAGGGCCTCTCGGACGCGGTTAAAGACCTGTTGATTTCCCATCCCGTTCCCGGGTCTTTAAGGGAGGCTATGGAGCTAGCGGTGAAGGCAGATAGGAGGCTCAGGTCTAGGAAGCAAGATAGACAGGCTCGTAGAGTCAGGGAGGTCGCTTGTCCTGTTCCCTCCTCTTCCGTACCAGTCTCTCTTCCTGAGCCAATGGAGGTGGACCCGCTGGACCCCAAGGAGCGACGCCGGATTCGATTGCTGCATCATCTCTGCCTCTACTGCGGGAAAGCTGCACATCGGGTGATAACCTGCCCCCTGAGGCTTCAGCGCTCGCAGTCTGGACCGGCGGAAAACTCTGTAGGGAGGATCGCCTAGGACTTCAGATACTTCCTAAACTTCTGGTACCTTGTCAGGTTAGATTCCAGAACTTCTCCCGCCCAGGGCAAGCGTTTATTGATTCCGGAGCGGCCGCTAACCTGATAAGCCTGTGTTTTGTCAGACCCCTGATGGCAGAATTTGTGGCGCTGAAGACGCCAATTCGTTTTACCAGTATTGATGCTACCCCTCTCTCTATGGGCCTGGTACGATGGAGGACCCCAGTGTTACAGCTCACGGTGGGACTATCATTCCTGGTGATGGAGAAGATGTCGGTTGACATGGTACTAGGGATGCCGTGGTTGGCGTTGCACAACCCCCATTTCAATTGGACCCCCTGGGAACTGACTCACTGGGGACCATCCTGCCATAGCCATCTTGCTCCCCTTCCTCTCTGCTCAGTAGATACCGCGCTCATTCCAGAATACCAGTCTGACTTCCGGGATGTGTTTTCTAAAAGTCTGTCAGAAACCCTGCCTCCTCACAGAGATTGGGACTGTGGGATAGACCTTATTCCCAATAAGCCCATCCCTAAGGGAGCCATTTTTAACTTATCCTGGCGGGAGCACGAGGCCCTCAAGAGCTACATTACGGAGTCCCTGGCCAAACGTCATATTAGGCCATCCCGTCCCCCTGCTGGGGCGGGTCTCTTCTTTGTCGAGAAGAAGGATGGGGCATTGAGGCCTTGTGTAGATTATCGGGCCTTAAATCAGATCACAGTCAAGAACCAGTGCTCTCTGCTCCTGATTCCCGACCTCCTGAATCAGGTGGTGGGAGCCCACTGGTTTTCTAAACTGGATTTAAGAGGGGCTTATAAATTGATCCGGATCCGCGAGGGGGATGAATGGAAGACGGCTTTCAATACCCTGTTGGGACACTTTGAGTGTCTGGTGATGCCATTTGGTCTTTGTAACACTCCTGCTGTCTTCCAGGGATTTATGAATGTGGTCTTTCACGACGTCCTGGGGGTGTTTTTAGTCATCTATCTCGACGGCATCCTGGTATACTCTCCTGACTGGGACTCTCATGTGCAGCACCTTAGGTTGGTACTAACCCGGTTACGTGAGTACCAGTTGTTCGTCAAATTGGAGAAATTTCTGTTTGGCACTAGAGATGAGCGAGCACCAAAATGCTCGGGTGCTCGTTACTCGGAACGAACTTTTCGCGATGCTCGAGGGTTCGTTTCGAATAACGAACCCCATTGAAGTCAATGGGCGACCAGAGCATTTTTGTATTTCGCCGATGCTCGCTAAGGTTTCCTTGTGTGAAAATCTGGGCAATTCAAGAAAGTGATGGGAACGACACAGCAACGGACAGGGCAGGCGAGGGGCTACATGTTGGGCTGCATCTCAAGTTCACAGGTCCCACTATTAAGCCACAATAGCGGCAAGAGTGCCCCCCCCCCCTCCCAACAACTTTTACTTCTGAAAAGCCCTCATTAGCATGGCATACCTTAGCTAAGCACCACACTACCTCCAACAAAGCACAATCACTGCCTGCATGACACTCCGCTGCCACTTCTCCTGGCTTACATGCTGCCCAACCGCCCCCCCCCCCCCCACCCCAGCGCACACCAAAGTGTCCCTGCGCAGCCTTCAGCTGCCCTCATGCCACACCACGCTCATGTCTATTTAGAAGTGCGTCTGCCATGACG
Source organism: Eleutherodactylus coqui (assembly GCF_035609145.1). Lineage (NCBI taxonomy): Eukaryota > Metazoa > Chordata > Amphibia > Anura > Eleutherodactylidae > Eleutherodactylus > Eleutherodactylus coqui. The sequence goes on from NC_089838.1 coordinate 343,465,061, forward strand.
AGGAACCGCAGGCACACACTGCAGAGGTTGGCACGGCTAGGCAGCGACCCTCTTTAAAAGGGGTGGGGCGATAGCCCACAATGCTGTACAGAAGCAATGAGAAATAGAATCCTGTGCCAACGCCATCAGGAGCTGCACACGTGGGCATAGCAATGGGGAACCTATGTGCCACACACTATTCATTCTGTCAAGGTGTCTGCATGCCCCAGTCAGACCGCGGTTTTTAATTCATAGACACAGGCAGGTACAACTCCCTATTGTGAAGTCCCTGTCGACCGACAGCATGGGTGGCTCCCTGGAACCCACCGGCGGTACACAAAAATATCCCATTGCAGTGCCCAGCACAGCGGATGTAATGTCGTGCTTAATGCAGGTGGGCTAAAAATTCATTTGATTACACTGTAGGCGAGGGCCCACAAAAATTGCTGAATCAACAGTACTAATGTACATCCCAAAATATTGGCCATGGCCAACCAAGATGGCAGGTGAAACCCATTAATCGCTTTGGTTAATGTGGCTTAAGTGGTAACTAGGCCTGGAGGCAGCCCAGTTAAAATAAAAATTGGTTCAAGTTAAAGTTCCAACGCTTTTAAGAGCATTGAAACGTATAAAAATTGTTTAGAAAAATTATTTGAGTGAGCCTTGTGGCCCTAAGAAAAATTGCCCGTTCAGCGTGATTACGTGAGGTTTCAGGAGGAGGAGCAGGAGGAGGAGGAGGAGGAATATTAGACACAGATTGATGAAGCAGAAAGGTCCCCGTTTTGGATGGTGATAGAGAACGATGCTTCCATCCGCGGGTGCAGCCTACGTATTGCTTACGTATCGCTGCTGTCCGCTGGTGGAGAAGAGAAGTCTGGGGAAATCCAGCCTTTGTTCATCTTGATGAGTGTTAGCCTGTCGGCACTGTCGGTTGACAGGCGGGTACGCTTATCTGTGATGATTCCCCCAGCCGCACTAAACACCCTCTCTGACAAGACGCTAGCCGCAGGACAAGCAAGCGCCTCCAGGGCATACAGCGCGAGTTCAGGCCACGTGTCCAGCTTCGACACCCAGTAGTTGTAGGGGGCAGAGGCGTCACCGAGGACGGTCGTGCGATCGGCTACGTACTCCCTCACCATCCTTTTACAGTGCTCTTGCCGACTCAGCCTTGACTGGGGAGCGGTGACACAGTCTTGCTGGGGAGCCATAAAGCTGGCAAAGGCCTTGGAGAATGTTCCCCTGCCTGCGCTGTACATGCTGCCTGATCTCTGCGCCTCCCCTGCTACCTGGCCCTCGGAACTGCACCTTCGGCCACTAGCGCTGTCGGATGGGAAGTTTAACATCAGTTTGTCCACCAGCGCCCTGTGGTATAGCATCATTCTCGAACCCCTTTCCTCTTCGGGAATGAGAGTGGAAAGGTTCTCCTTATACCGTGGGTCGAGCAGTGTGTACACCCAGTAATCCGTAGTGGCCAGAATGCGTGCAACGCGAGGGTCACGAGAAAGGCATCCTAACATGAAGTCAGCCATGTGTGCCAGGGTACCTGTACACAACACATGGCTGTCCTCACTAGGAAGATCACTTTCAGGATCCTCCTCCTCCTCCTCCTCCTCCTCCTCTGGCCATACACGCTGAAAGGATGACAGGCCAGCAGCATGGGTACCGTCAGCAGTGGGCCAAGCTGTCTCTTCCCCCTCCTCCTCATCCTCCTCATGCTCCTCCTCCTCCTCCTCAACGCGCTGAGATATAGACATGAGGGTGCTCTGACTATCCAGCGACATACTGTCTTCCCCCGGCTCTGTTTCCGAGCGCAAAGCGTCTGCCTTTATGCTTTGCAGGGAACTTCTCAAGATGCATAGCAGAGGAATGGTGACGCTAATGATTGTAGCATCGCCGCTCACCACCTGGGTAGACTCCTCAAATGTTCCAAGGACCTGGCAGATGTCTGCCAACCAGGCCCACTCTTCTGTAAATAATTGAGGAGGCTGACTCCCACTGCGCCGCGCAAGTTGGAGTTGGTATTCCACTATAGCTCTACGCTGCTCATAGAGCCTGGCCAACATGTGGAGTGTAGAGTTCCACCGTGTGGGCACGTCGCACAGCAGTCGGTGCACTGGCAGATTAAAGCGATGTTGCAGGGTGCGCAGGGTGGCAGCGTGCGTGTGGGACTTGCGGAAATGTGCGCAGAGCTGGCGCACCTTTCCGAGCAGGTATGACAAGTGGGGGTAGCTTTTCAGAAAGCGCTGAACCACCAAATTAAACACATGGGCCAGGCATGGCACGTGCGTGAGGCTGCCGAGCTGCAGAGCCGCCACCAGCTTACGGCCGTTGTCACACACGACCATGCCCGGTTGGAGGCTCAGCGGCGCAAGCCAGTGGTCGGTCTGCTCTGTCAGACCCTGCAGCAGTTCGTGGGCCGTGTGCCTCCTATCTCCTAAGCTGAGTAGTTTCAGCACGGCCTGCTGACGCTTGCCCACCGCTGTGCTGCCACGCCGCGCGACACCGACTGCTGGCGACGTCCTGCTGCTGCTGACACATCTAGATTGCGAGACAGAGGTTGAGGAGGAGGAGGAGGAGGAGGGTGCTTTAGTGTAGGAAGCATACACCGCCGCAGATACCACCACCGAGCTGGGGCCCGCAATTCTGGGGTTGGGTAGGACGTGAGCGGTCCCAGGCTCTGACTCTGTCCCAGCCTCCACTAAATTCACCCAATGTGCCGTCAGGGAGATATAGTGGCCCTGCCCGCCTGTGCTTGTCCACGTGTCCGTTGTTAAGTGGACCTTGGCAGTAACCGCGTTGGTGAGGGCGCGTACAATGTTGCGGGAGACGTGGTCGTGCAGGGCTGGGACGGCACATCGGGAAAAGTAGTGGCGACTGGGAACCGAGCAGCGCGGGGCCGCCGCCGCCATCATGCTTTTGAAAGCCTCCGTTTCCACAAGCCTATACGGCAGCATCTCCAGGCTGATCAATTTGGCTATGTGCACGTTTAACGCTTGAGCGTGCGGGTGCGTGGCGGCGTACTTGCGCTTGCGCTCAAACACTTGCGCTAGCGACGGCTGGACGCTGCGCTGACAGACATTGCTGGATGGGGCCGAGGACAGCGGAGGTGAGGGTGTGGGTGCAGGCCAGGAGACGGTAGTGCCTGTGTCCTCAGAGGGGGGTTGGATCTCAGTGGCAGGTTGGGGCACAGGGGGAGAGGCAGTGGTGCAAACCGGAGGCGGTGAACGGGCATCGTCCGACCTTGTGCGGTGCTTGGCCATCATATGCCTGCGCATGCTGGTGGTGGTGAGGCTGGTGGTGGTGGCTCCCCAGCTGATCTTGGCGCGACAAAGGTTGCACACCACTGTTCGTCGGTCGTCAGGCGTCTCTGTGAAAAACTGCCACACCGTAGAGCACCTTGACCTCTGCAGAGTGGCATGGCGCGAGGGGGCGGTTTGGGAAACAGTTGGTGGATTATTCGGTCTGGCCCTGCCTCTACCCCTGGCCACCGCACTGGCTCGGCCTGTGCCCACACCCTCACTTGGCCCTCCGCGTCCTCGGCCGCATCCACATCCTCTAGGCTTACCCCTACCCCTCAGCATGCTGTATTACCAGTGATTTGATTTCCCAGGCAGGAAAGAAATTGGCGCAAGGCTACACTCAACCGTAGCTGGTTGCGTCTGATTTTTGTACGTTGTACACGCAGCACACACGTACACGGAGACCTTAGGACTGACACAGGCAGGCCAAATATAATTTTTTTCCTTTTTAGCAAAGGGAAGACCCCACTGCGTGTATTCAATGAAAAACAAGAAGTTTAATATCTGTGGTGTGGCCCTCAAAAAGTGTCACACAACTTTAGTGTAGCAGAGTTATTAACTCTAGCAGAGCAGGTATTTGCCAGTCAGGAAAGACAATGGCGCAAGCCTGCAGTAAACCGTAGGTGGTTGCGTCTGATTTTTGTACGTTGTACACGCAGCACACACGTACACGGAGACCTTAGGACTGACACAGGCAGGCAAAATATAATTTCTTTTCCTTTTTAGCAAAGGGAAGGCCCCCCTGCGTATATTCAATGAATAATAAATGTCTTCTGGCCCTGCCTACACAATTCTATCCCTGTAGTATTAATGCCGGGTGCAATGGTCTGCACAGACGGTTTTGAGAAGAAAAAAAAATATGCAACACTGCTAACAGCAGCCTGGACAGTACTGCACACGGATAGAAGTGGCCCTAGAAAGGACCGTTGGGGTTCTTGAAGCCTACACTAACTCCTAACACTCTCCCTGCCTAACCACCACTTCTGTCCCTATTGCAGGGCGCAATGCTCTGCAGATCCAATTTTGGACAAAAAAAAAAATTACTGTGCTAACACAGTACTGCACACAGGTAGATGTGGCCCTGAGAAGGGCCGTTGGGGTTCTTGAAGCCTACACTAACTCCTAACACTCTCCCTACAGCAGCACCAGCAGCAGCACTTTCCCTCAGCTAACTCACAAGGCATGTGTAGCGAGCCACGGGAGGGGCCGATTTATATACTCGGGTGACATCTGATCGCCCCAGCCACTCACAGCAGGGGGGTGGTATAGGGCTTGAACGTCACAGGGGGAAGTTGTAATGCCTTCCCTGTCTTTGTATTGGCCAGAAAAGCGCGCTAACGTCTCAGAGAGGAAACTGAAAGTAACCGGAACACCGCGTGGTATTCGTTACTAGTAACGAGCATCTCGAACACCCTAATATTCGCACGAATATCAAGCTCGGACGAGTACGTTCGCTCATCTCTATTTGGCACTCAACAAGTGTCCTTTCTGGGGTACGTAATTTCTCCAACGTCCGTGCAAATGGAGTCGGATAAGGTGGCAGCTATCTCCCAGTGGGTCCGACCAAGTAATCTGAAAGCACTCCAATGTTTCTTAGGTTTTGCGAATTTCTATCGCAAGTTCATTAGAAACAACTCCATCATCGCTCAACCGTTGACCGATCTTACCCGGAAGGGGGCTGACTTGTTAAGTTGGTCACCTGAGGTCCTGGAGGCGTTCGATCGTCTCAAAAGGGCGTTCTCGGCCGCCCCGGTGCTCGTCCAACCTGACCCGCAACGCCCCTTCTTCGTGGAGATTGATGCATCTGAGGTGGGCGCTGGCTCTGTGTTGTCTCAGGTGGTTAGCGGGAGGGCAGGCTACAGTCCATATGCATTCTTCTCACGTAAGTTCAGTTCGGCAGAGCGTAATTACGATGTAGGCAATCGAGAGCTATTGGCAATCAAGTGGTCCTTAGAAGAGTGGTGTCACCATCTTGAGGACGCTCGACATCCCGTCACGGTGTACACTGATCATAAGAACCTGGTATATCTCGCCAACGCTAAGCGACTCACTGCACGTCAGGCCAGGTGGGCTTTGTTCTTCTCTAGATTTAACCTCGTAGTGACGTATCTCCCGGGGACTAAGAATGTAAAGGCTGATGCTCTCTCGCGGAGTTTTGGGTTGCCAGACTGTGAGTCACTTCCTCCGGAAAATATCCTGGAACCTGGGGTTGTGGTTGCGGCTATGGACTCTGGCCTCATTCCCCGCCTTCAGAGGGCTCAGCAGGACGCTCCCCCAGGCCTCCCAGAGGGCAGATGGTTTGTGCCAGAATCATTACGTCTCACGGTTATTGAAGAGTCCCACTCGTCAGTTTTCGCGGGTCATCCGGGAGTGCAAGGGACCCTGGATCTCTGCTCCAGGCTCTACTGGTGGCCTGGCATGTCTCGTCAGATACGAGACTTCGTAAGGGGGTGCTCTGTTTGCGTGCGCAGCAAGAGTCGCCGGCGGCATCCGGAGGGTCCCCTGCGACCGTTGCCCATGCCGTCGCGCCCCTGGTCGCACCGTTCGGTAGATTTTGTTACTGACTTGCCAGAATCACAGGGGTTCACCACCGTTCTGGTGGTGGTGGACCGTTTCTCGAAGATGGCCCATTTTGTGGCGTTAGAGAAACTTCCTTCGGCGATTGAATTTGCCCAGGTCTTCGTTAAAGAAATTGTCCACCTCCATGGAGTTCCTGAGAACATTGTTTCCAATCGCGGGGTTCAGTTCGTGGCGCAGTTTTGGCGGGCCTTCAGCAGAAACCTTGGGATTTCGCTTTCGTTCTCGTCAGCATTCCACCCGGAGACTAATGGTCAAACTGAGCGGAAAAAAACAGGATATGGTGCAATATTTGAGGCTGTTTGCAAGCGAGAAGGCTCATCGGTGGGTTGAGTTTCTGCTGTTGGCTGAGTTTGCGCTGAACAACCGTACTAGTTCTTCCACTGGGGTTTTTCCGTTTTTTTGCATTTATGCCCAGCATCCTCATTTCCTTACTTCTCTTCCTACCCTGTCTGCCTGTCCTGCAGCTAATGTCGCCACTGATGAGCAGCAGGGGGTATGGAAGGAAGTACAGAAGAATCTGGAGGTAGTGGGGTCTCGCATGCAGTTGCGCAGTGGGAGAAGCCTCTCAGTTTCTGAACCTTACAGGGTGGATCAGAAGGTGTATCTATCTTCCAGGAATCTAAGATTGAAGGTCCCATCCATAAAGCTTGCGTCACGCTTTGCAGGTCCTTTTACCATCACGCGGGTAATTAACCCGCTCGCTTACGAACTGGAGCTGCCAGCCACGTGGAAAGTGCATAGGGTTTTCCACAAGTCCTTGTTGAAACCCTTTGTCCCTTCGGTGAGGCCCACCTCCGGTCCCCCGCCTCCCACCCTGGTTCGGGGCGAGGTCGAGTACGAGGTTCAGGAAATTCTGGATTCTCGCTTGCGACGGGGGACCTTGCAATATCTGGTGGCGTGGAAGGGTTTTGGTCCTGAAGACCATTCCTGGGTGGCTGCATGGGAAGTCCACGCTCCCGTGTTGGTACGGCGTTTTCACCGTCGTTTTCCGGATAAGCCTAGTCTGGTTTCCGGGGGCCCGGTGGTCCCCCGTCAGAGGGGGGGTAATGTTACCATGCGGCGCGGGGTCCCGCGGTCAGCGCGTGCCGCTCCAGGGTGCCGCCCACGCCTCTTCCTCTCTCTTGTGCTGTGAGGGGGGGTTGGCTCCTCCCACTCTCCGCCCCTGGGCAGAGTCTTGCAGTTATAAGGCTGGCAGTGACCTGAGCTCACTGCCAGTTATTGGTTCTGTCAGCTGCTAGTCTGTCCTGTCTGTTGGTTCTCCTCAGTCAGCTCGCTAGGTTGCTAGTCAGTTTCCTTACCCAAGCTTTGTCTTAGCTCAGCATTTTCTGGTTGGTAACTCCATCTGCCTCCTTTGTCGGCACTCTGTCCCCTGTTAGGTAGTTGCATCTTGTGTAGTCGCCAGGTCCCTACCCAGGGTAGGGACCGCCGTCCAGTTGTCCACCTGGGGTTAGCCAGGGTCGAGGCAAGTAGGCAGGGACAGTGGGGTGCGGGAAGTTCAGGGCACCCCACCTGGCGCTCGGGGGGTCAGAGTGCCGTAACACTTAGGGTCCAAGCTTAGGGCGAGGACCTCCAGGGTAGTTTTCTCGGAAATACTACCTGCACCTAAAGCCAAACTAGAAAGGCAGCAGGATCTTAGGGTGGTTAACAAGTGGCTCCGGAGTTGGTGTAAGAAGGAGGGATTTGGGTTCCTGGAGAACTGGGCTGACTTTGCTGTCGGCTACAGGCTCTACCGTAGGGATGGGCTGCATCTTAATGGGGAGGGTGCAGCTGTGCTAGGGGAGAAGATGGCTAGAAGGCTGGAGGAGTGTTTAAACTAGGGACTGGGGGGAGGGCAAAATGAGAAATAGTGGGGTAGCCAGTGTAACTAGCGACCTGGGTCTAAGCAATGGGAATGGGGGTCGAGCAGGGGGTGGGGTTAGTACAGTTAGAACTGTTAGATCAGCCATTAGTATGAATAGCAACAAAACAAATCTTAAAACCAAAAAAACGTATAAATTGTATGACCACGAATGCAAGAAGTCTGATCGGTAAAGTGGGTGAGCTTGAAGCGAAAATGACTGATGAAAATGATGATATAGTCGGAATTACGGAAACATGGCTGGGTGATAAGTGCGATTGGGCGGTGAATTTACAAGGTTACAATCTCTTCAGAAGAGACTGTGGGAACCAGAAAGGGGGAGGGGTATGTCTGTACGTTAAATCGTACTTAAAGCCGAGACTACGGGAGGATATAGGGGTAGGAGAAGAACAGGTGGAATCTCTGTGGGTAGAAATACACGGAGAAAGAAATAACAAACTCCTGATGGGGGTTTTCTATAGACCACCAAAAGCAACAGAAGAAACTGAAACCTTACTACTAAGGCAGATAGAAGAGGTGTCAAAGCGCAACAAAGTAATTATCATGGGGGACTTTAATTATCCAGATATAACATGGGATAACGAGACCTGCAAATCTCACAGGGGTGATAAGTTCCTGAGATCAATTAAAGATAACTATCTGAACCAACTTGTGCGGGAACCAACGAGAGGGAGGGACACTCTGGACTTAGTACTAACTAACAAACCGGACTGAATCACGGGGGTGCAGGTTGAGGGGCACTTGAGGAACAGTGACCACAATATAATCAACTTCCAGCTGTCAATCAATAGGAAGCCTTATCAGGGAGCGACAAACAAACTAAACTTTAGTAAAGCAAAATTTGATGAGCTCAGAATTACTAATCGGTAACATTAATTGGGACAACATCCTCAAAAATATCAGTACAGACGACAAATGGGAGGAGTTTAAAAGGATCCTAATCGCCTCATGTGAGCAGTTCATTCACTTTAAAAATAAAAGAACTTCAAGTAAAAGGAAACCAATGTGGTTCGACAAGACGGTACGAGGGGCAATAAACGAAAAGAAGAAAGCATTCAAACTACTAAAGCAAGAAGGCAGCGAAGAAGCGCTAAAATCGTACAGGGAAAAAAACCTAAATATGCAAAGATTAGATCAAAACTGCTAAAGAGGAGGCAGAAAGACTAATTGCCAAAGAGAGCAAAAACAGCCCGAAACTATTTTTCAACTATAGTAACAGCAAAAGGATTTGCAGGGAGAGCGCTGGCCCTTTAACAAATAATGCAGGGGAAATCATTGAAGATGGAGGGAAGGCAAATCTATTAAATAGTTTCTTCTCAAGCGTATTCACAAACGAAAAGGAAATGCCACACGAGATGCAGGGTAATAAAATGAACCCCACACAAAATATCTCATACCTAACGCAAGAGGAAGTGCGGAACCGGTTTAAAAAGACAAAAATCAGTAAATCGCCAGGCCCAGATGGAATACATCCAAGGGTACTAAAGGAACTAAGTGATGTGATAGCTAGGCCGCTATTTCTAATATTTGTGGATACTATCAAGGCCGGGGTTGTATCATTGGATCGGCGCATTGCCAACATGGTTCCAATTTACAAAAAGGGGACCAAAAGTGAGCCTGGTAACTACAGGCCGGTAAGTCTCACTTCAGTAATGGGAAAAATATTCGAGGGGTTTCTGAGAGACGCCATAGAAGAGTAACTCAAGGAGAACAACGGAATAACTCCTCACCAGCATGGATTCATGAGTAGTCGATCATGTCAGACCAATCTGATCAGCTTCTACGATAAAGTAAGCTCTAGGCTGGACCTAGGAGAGTCTATTGATCTCGTATATCTGGACTTCTCTAAAGCATTTGACACCGTGCCACATAATAGGCTAATATACAAAATGAGAAGCTCGGATTGGGTGAAAACGCGTGTAATTGGGTAAAGAACTGGCTCAGAGATAGAAAGCAGAGGGTGGTAATAATGGTTCGTACTCTGATTGCGCTACCGGTGCTAGTGGGGTGCAACAGGGTTCAGTATTAGGCCCCATTCTGTACAATATATTTATCAATGACCTGATAGAGGGGCTGCACAGCAAAATATCAATATTTGCAGATGACACAAAATTATACAATATAATTAATACAACGGAGGACAATGTGTGGCTACAAACGGACTGAGATAAGCCGGGGGGGCAGAAAAATGGTGAATGGAGATCAATGTTGATAAATGTAAGGTTCTGCACATGGGCAGGAGAAACAGATGTCACCAATATACACTAAATGGGGTACTGCCAGGGAAAAGACCTGGGGGTACTCGTGGGCTGTAGTATTAAAGGGGTTGTCCCGCGGCAGCAAGTGGGTCTATACACTTCTGTATGGCCATATTAATGCACTTTGTAATGTACATCGTGCATTAATTATGAGCCATACAGAAGTTATTCACTTACCTGCTCCGTTGCTAGCGTCCTCGTCGCCATGGATCCGTCTAAATTCGCTGTCTTCTGGCATTTTTAGACGCGCTTGCGCAGTCTGGTCTTCTGCCTGGTGAATGGGGCCGCTCGTGCCGGAGAGCTGGTCCCGCATCGTCATCGTAGCTCCGCCCCGTCACGTGTGCCGATTCCAGCCAATCAGGAGGCTGGAATCGGCAATGGACCGCACAGAGCCCACGGTGCACCATGGGAGAAGACCTGCGGTGCATCGTGGGTGAAGATCCCGGCGGCCATCTTGGAGAAGGAAGAAAGAAGTCGTCGCAGAGCGGGGATTCGGGTAAGTAATATATATATTTTTTTTAACCCATCCTTTGGGTTTGTCTCGCGCCGAACAGGGGGCCTATTGAAAAAAAAAACAAAACCCGTTTCGGCGCGAGACAACCCCTTTAACTGGAGTAACCAATGCCAGTCAGCAGCTGCGAAAGCTAATAAAGTTTTGGGGTGCATTAAAAGAGGTATAGGGGCGAGAACATTATCCCCCCACTATATAAGGCACTTGTCAGGCCTCACATGGAATACTGTGTACAGTTCTGGTCACCGGGGCTCAGGAAAGATGTTACAGTACTGGAAGGGGGTTCAAAGAAGGGCGACTAAACTAATACATGGAATGACGGGACTGGAATACCCAGAGAGGCACCAAAACTGGGATTATTCCCCCCGGAAAAAAGACGGCTAAGGGGCGACGAAATAACTATGTATAAATCCATGAGGGGACGACACATGGATCTCTGCCAGGATCTGTTTATACCCAGGACTGCGACAGTAACAAGAGGGCATCCGCTACGTCTAGAGGAAAGCAGGTTTCATCACCAACACAGAAGGGGGTTCTTTACTGTAAGAGCAGTGAGACTGTGGAACTCTCTGCCTGAGGACGTGGTGATGGCAAAATCCATAGAGGAGTTTAAGAGGGACTTGATGCCTTTCTATGATATTACAGGATATAGATATTAGGTGACCCGCGGGTTGGTGATCCGGGTCGTGGTGTCAGGTAGGTACTATCAGAGGTTGGGCCAGGGATTACTCTGACTGCCATTATGGAGTCGGGAAGGAGTTTATTTCCCCAAATGGGCTCATTGGCTTCTGGCTTCTCATTTAGGGTTTTTCGCCTTCCTCTGGATCAACAAGGGGAGAGGGGTGAAAAGTGGGGGAAACAGGCTGAACTAGATGGACATTGTCTCCCTTCAGCCTAACATACTATGTATTCCCCCGCCCATCAGTCCTCTTACCGCATCTTCTTCTCCCTGATCTTTTCCTGGCTCCTGCAGTCCCCGCGGGTCACCTCACCTCCAGCCAGATGATTCTTCCTCTTCCGCTGACAAAGCGTACATTGCTAGTATTCTCCTTCCTACGGGGCAGTGTACCTGGTCCCCAGTGACATAGCGTTGACAACCCAGCAGGGAGTGCTGAGCCATTGCCGAGGCTGCGTATCTGCACTGTCTCTCTGCAATAGTATTTGAACTCTCGCGGCAAGACAGCGCACATGTGCAGTCTTGGCAATGGATTGTCATTCCATGCTAGGCAGTGAATGCTATGTCACTAGTGACGTAATATACACTGACCTGCAGCAAGAAGACTGCCGAGAATGGATGTATTAATACTGGTAGGGGCACATGGCCAGCGGATCCCTACGCCAGCCCTCTCCCTTGTACCTACCCTACTTGCCCCCCTGGGCTAAGCCCCAGGGTGCCAACTGGGCGACGGTCCCTGCGCTGCACTAGTGACAGGGACCCACAGCAGGAGGGACAGGGATACAGGCCGGTGAGCACCGCGTAGCTGACTGGAAGCACCAACTAAACAAACCAGAGAGTAGTCCTTAAACAAGTCAGTAAACCAAAAGACACGTGCGGAGTACAGGAGGGCAAGACAGAGGCAGAGTCAAACGAAAAGCAGAAGTCAGAACACACTAAGGTCAGCTCAGATATTGCGGGTGTAGGCAGACAAGTCAAACCAAACACTGGCACCAGTGTCTGGGCCAGCCAGGTATATATACGAAACTCCACGCCCAGAGGGGCGGGGCGAAGTCACGTGACACCTGGAGGGGATCATAAAGCCGCCTACCGATGGTGGCTTGCACCAGCCTGAGCACCGCATGGCCAACCAGCGGACAAACATGCATTAGCTATTGCAATAGCAGTCTTTCCCTTAGTCTGAGTGTTTTTTTTTTCTTTCCTCTCCTCTCCTCTCTCTCCAAAAATTTTCAAATGATGCGCGCTGCGGTGGGGAGGAGCCAAAAGCTGGGGCGGGGTTGAACACGGTTTGATGCTCGTTCGAGTAACGAGCACCATCAAGTACGCTAATGCTCGAACGAGCATCAAGCTCAACAGAGTACGTTCGCTCAACTGTAGTTGAGATATATAAGTACTAAGAGATTCTTTTAGTTGGTCTTGGAGTCTTTGATGAAACGACCAAGTACTCCTCAGTGAGGAGAGCTGGGAGCCGCGGGCTGTGCTGTAGCCTTTTCTTTTTAGACCTCCTGTGGAGATCTTTAATATCTGGTCTATTGTTCTCCTCACCTCTTTGTTCCACACCCAACGCACAGCCAGAGTCGCCACTCAGCTGTCTCCCCTGCCGCCAGTGACTCTGCCTGTGTTGTACTGCAATCAGAAGCACGTCTCCACTCTGGCTACACACACCACATCGGGTGGTTTCAGGCCTAGGCAGTGGGATCCCGGAACCCCCGCCCCCACCCCTCAGATATCTCCTCACCTCTCTCTAAGGTCAGTGTCCTAGGGTAAAGCTCCCACCCAACTGGAGGTAAGCTGCTCCCTCCTTCCAGAGCTCACGAGATTGCATTTGTGGCACGTTCTCTCGGCACGGTCCTGCGGCTTTCTGCAAACAAAAGCCCATGGCTTCTCCTGCTCTACTAGGTCCAAAAGGCCAGGCTCGTTCAGAACGGTCAGGAGAGACAAGAATCTCCTCTTCTTACTTTTCTGTGGCCCGAGAGGGTACTGCACGTGTTTTCTGCGAGATTTAGAGCTCAGGAATCAGGAAACCTGTAGGTATTAGGTGTCCAGGCTGCGGAGCTCCTTCCCCGAGAGTCTTCCCTCGGTGCCAGTCAAGCCACACCCCAGGCAGCTCGGCTTTGACAAGAACATTGTGGTCACCAGGTGGCTGGGATTCAGAGGAATGGTCTGGAATTGCCAGAGATGGATCATTCTGTCCAGCTTGACAGGGTCCCGGACGTGTTAGTCCTACATGAGGGATAATGATTTGGGTATCCGGCCATTCTGTGAGCTGCTGAAAGACTATGACTTCCTGCGGCTCTGGTCCCAGCATCCTGGGCTGATCACAGTTTGTTCCAAGGTCATCCCGAGAAAAACCTGGCGTAACACCGGCTCCATGGATAAACTGAACAAGGCTTGTGTCAAATTAAATGGGCCATTTTGGAGTTTGCTGTTTGAAATGGGGCAGTAGCGTGCGGCCCATTTAGGTAAGGACCACCATTGCATCACTTCCTGCGCCACAAAGTTATAATGGAGGCAGCCAGGTAGATGCCACCCATAGTCCCCATACCATTCCCATCACCCACAAGGGATGATGACCCTGTGCTGGAACACGTACAGAAGAGCAGTTGCCGTAATGATGGACGCAGACTGGATTCCGGAAAGCACATTTCCTGAAATAAACCCTTTCTGCCCATTGGTCACGCCATTGCCACGCTTACTTACAAGACCGGTTGGAGCGCAGCTTTCTGGGCGTCTTGGATTCTGGTGATGACGTCTTGATGTAGGAGACTGAAATGTTTCTACAAACAAGGAAAAGAGCTGAAACAAAGTACCGTCCCCCTAAAATAAAAGGATCCGGGCTGCAATACACCCCAGAGCTGCATTCACAACGCTGCAGGTTTGTTGTCAAACACCTCCATAGCGACGGAGCAGCAAATAGTAGGAAAATCCACATAGCTTGATGGGATACAATGACATCACAGAGAGGAAGAGCGGCCAGGCTGCACTGATTACATAGCAATACATCTGCCATCACCGCTGGATGGAGGCCAAACAACCATCCATCACTAAGAGGTGACATTAAGTGTCATACAATGAAAATAATTAGTCAGACAGTAAGCAGCCGAAAGCCAACCGCCCAGTCTGTCCCAATTACCATGTAGAGTGCTTGTATACTTGTAGACAGGGGTGCAGATAAGGTCTCAAGGGACTGGTGCAAACATGTAGCTTACATTCTTGTACATAGAGGGCAGTATTATAGTAGTTATATTCTTGTACATAGGGGGCAGTATTATAGTAGTTATATTCTTGTACATTGGGAGCAGTATTATAGTAGTTATATTCTTGTACATAGGAGGCAGTATTATAGTAGTTACATTCTTGTACATAGGAGGCAGTATTATAGTAGTTATATTCTTGTACATAGGGAGCAGTATTATAGTAGTTATATTCTTGTACATAGGGAGCAGTATTATAGTAGTTATATTCTTGTACATAGGGGGCAGTATTATAGTAGATATATACTTGTACATAGGGGGCAGTATTATAGTAGTTATATTCTTGTACATGGGGGGCAGTATTATAGTAGTTATATTCTTGTACATAGGGAGCAGTATTATAGTAGTTATATTCTTGTACATAGGAGCAGTATTATAGTAGTTATATTCTTGTACATAGGGGGCAGTATTATAGTAGTTATATTCTTGTACATAGGGGGCAGTATTATAGTAGTTATATTCTTGTACATAGGGGGCAGTATTATAGTAGTTATGTTCTTGTACATAGGAGGCAGTATTATAGTAGTTATATTCTTGTACATAGGGGACAGTATTATAGTAGTTATATTCTTGTACATAGGGGGCAGTATTATAGTGGTTATATTCTTGTACAATGGGAGCAGTGTTATAGTAGTTATATTCTTGTACATAGGAGGCAGTATTATAGTAGTTATATTCTTGTACATAGGAGCAGTATTATAGTAGTTATATTCTTGTACATAGGGAGCAGTATTATAGTAGTTATATTCTTGTACATAGGAGTAGTATTATAGTAGTTATATTCTTGTACATAGGGGGCAGTATTATAGTAGATATATACTTGTACATAGGGGGCAGTATTATAGTAGTTATATTCTTGTACATGGGGGGCAGTATTATAGTAGTTATATTCTTGTACATAGAAGGCAGTATTATAGTAGTTATATTCTTGTACATAGGGGGCAGTATTATAGTAGTTATATTCTTGTACATAGGAGTAGTATTATAGTAGTTATATTCTTGTACATAGGGGGCAGTATTATAGTAGTTTTATTCTTGTACATAGGGGGCAGTATTATAGTAGTTATATTCTTGTACATAGGAGTAGTATTATAGTAGTTATATTCTTGTACATAGGAGGCAGTATTATAGTAGTTATATTCTTGTACATAGGAGGCAGTATTATAGTAGTTATATTCTTGTACATAGGGGGCAGTATTATAGTAGTTATATTCTTGTACATATAGGGCAGTATTATAGTAGTTATATTCTTGTACATAGGGGGCAGTATTATAGTAGTTATATTCTTGTACATAGGAGTAGTATTATGGTAGTTATATTCTTGTACATAGGGGGCAGTATTATAGTAGTTATATTCTTGTGCATAGGGGGCAGTATTATAGTAGTTATATTCTTGTACATAGGAGTAGTATTATAGTAGTTATATTCTTGTACATAGGGGGCAGTATTATAGTAGTTATATTCTTGTACATAGGGGGCAGTATTATAGTAGTTATATTCTTGTACCTAGGGGCAGTATTATAGTAGTTATATTCTTGTACCTAGGGGCAGTATTATAGTAATTATATTCTTGTACATAGGGGGCAGTATTATATTAGTTATATTCTTGTACATAGGGGGCAGTATTATAATAATTATATTCTTGAACATAGGGGGCAGTATTATATTAGTTATATTCTTGTACATAGGGGGCAGTATTATAGTAGTTATATTCTTGTACATAGGGGCAGTATTATAGTAGTTATATTCTTGTACATAGGGGGCAGTATTATAGTAGTTATATTACTGTACATAGGGGGCAGTATTATAGTAGTTATATTCCTGTACATAGGGGGCAGTATTATAGTAGTTATATTCTTGTACGTAGGGGGCAGTATTATAGTAGTTATATTCTTGTATATAGGGGGCAGTATTATAGTAGTTATATTCTTGTACATAGGGGCAGTATTATAGTAGTTATATTATTGTACATAGAGGGCAGTATTATAGTAGTTATATTCTAGTACATAGAGGGCAGTATTATAGTAGTTATATTCTTGTACATAGGGGGCAGTATTATAGTAGTTATATTCTTGTACACAGGGGGCAGTATTATAGTAGTTATATTCTTGTACATAGGGGGCAGTATTATAGTAGTTATATTCTTGTACATAGGAGGCAGTATTATAGTAATTATATTCTTGTACATAGGGGGCAGTATTATATTAGTTATATTCTTGTACATAGGGGGCAGTATTATAGTAGTTATATTCTTGTACATAGGGGCAGTATTATAGTAGTTATATTCCTGTACATAGGAGGCAGTATTATAGTAGTTATATTCTTGTACATAGGGGGCAGTATTATAGTAGATATATACTTGTACATAGGGGGCAGTATTATAGTAGTTATATTCTTGTACATAGGGGGCAGTATTATAGTAGTTATATTCTTGTACATAGCGGCAGTATTATAGTAGTTATATTCTTGTACATAGGGAGCAGTATTATAGTAGTTATATTCTTGTACATAGGGGGCAGTATTATAGTAGATATATACTTGTACATAGGGGGCAGTATTATAGTAGTTATATTCTTGTACATGGGGGGCAGTATTATAGTAGTTATATTCTTGTACATAGAAGGCAGTATTATAGTAGTTATATTCTTGTACATAGGGGGCAGTATTATAGTAGATATATACTTGTACATAGGGGGCAGTATTATAGTAGTTATATTCTTGTACATGGGGGGCAGTATTATAGTAGTTATATTCTTGTACATAGGGGGCAGTATTATAGTAGTTATATTCTTGTACATGGGGGGCAGTATTATAGTAGTTATATTCTTGTACATAGAAGGCAGTATTATAGTAGTTATATTCTTGTACATAGGGGGCAGTATTATAGTAGTTATATTCTTGTACATAGGAGTAGTATTATAGTAGTTATATTCTTGTACATAGGAGGCAGTATTATAGTAGTTATATTCTTGTACATAGGGGGCAGTATTATAGTAGTTATATTCTTGTACATAGGGGGCAGTATTATAGTAGTTATATTCTTGTACATAGGGGGCAGTATTATAGTAGTTATATTCTTGTACATAGGGGGCAGTATTATAGTAGTTATATTCTAGTACATAGGGGCAGTATTATAGTAGTTATATTCTTGTACATAGGAGGCAGTATTATAGTAGTTATATTCTTGTACATAGGGGGCAGTATTATAGTATTTATATTCTTGTACATAGGGGGCAGTATTATAGTAGTTATATTCTTGTACCTAGGGGCAGTATTATAGTAGTTATATTCTTGTACCTAGGGGCAGTATTATAGTAATTATATTCTTGTACATAGGGGGCAGTATTATATTAGTTATATTCTTGTACATAGGGGGCAGTATTATAGTAATTATATTCTTGTACATAGGGGGCAGTATTATATTAGTTATATTCTTGTACATAGGAGGCAGTATTATAGTAGTTATAATCTTGTACATAGGGGCAGTATTATAGTAGTTATATTCTTGTACATAGGGGGCAGTATTATAGTAGTTATATTACTGTACATAGGGGGCAGTATTATAGTAGTTATATTCCTGTACATAGGGGGCAGTATTATAGTAGTTATATTCTTGTACGTAGGGGGCAGTATTATAGTAGTTATATTCTTGTATATAGGGGGCAGTATTATAGTAGTTATATTCTTGTACATAGGGGCAGTATTATAGTAGTTATATAATTGTACATAGAGGGCAGTATTATAGTAGTTATATTCTAGTACATAGAGGGCAGTATTATAGTAGTTATATTCTTGTACATAGGGGGCAGTATTATAATAGTTATATTCTTGTACACAGGGGGCAGTATTATAGTAGTTATATTCTTGTACATAGGGGGCAGTATTATAGTAGTTATATTCTTGTACATAGGAGGCAGTATTATAGTAATTATATTCTTGTACATAGGGGGCAGTATTATATTAGTTATATTCTTGTACATAGGGGGCAGTATTATAGTAGTTATATTCTTGTACATAGGGGCAGTATTATAGTAGTTATATTCTTGTACATAGCGGCAGTATTATAGTAGTTATATTCTTGTACATAGGGGGCAGTATTATAGTAGTTATATTCTTATACATAGGGGGCAGTATTATAGTAGTTATATTCTTGTACATAGAGGGGCAGTATTATAGTAGTTATATTCTTGTACATAGAGGGGCAGTATTATAGTAGTTATATTCTTGTACATAGGGAGCAGTATTATAGTAGTTATATTCTTGTACATACGGGGTAGTATTATAGTAGTTATATTCTTGTACATAGGGGGCAGTATTGTAGTAGTTATATTCTTGTACATAGGGGGCTGTATTATAGTAGTTATATTCTTGTACTTAGGGGGCAGTATTATAGTAGCTATATTCTTGTCCATAGGGGGCAGTATTATAGTAGTTATATTCTTGTACATAGGAGCAGTATTATAGTAGTTATATTCTTGTACATAGGGGGCAGTATTATAGTAGTTATATTCTTGTACATAGGAGCAGTATTATAGTAGTTATATTCTTGTACATAGGGGGCAGTATTATAGTAGTTATATTCTTGTACATAGGGGGCTGTATTATAGTAGTTATATTCTTGTACTTAGGGGGCAGTATTATAGTAGCTATATTCTTGTCCATAGGGGGCAGTATTATAGTAGTTATATTCTTGTACATAGGAGCAGTATTATAGTAGTTATATTCTTGTACATAGAGGGCAGTATTATAGTAGTTATATTCTAGTACATAGAGGGCAGTATTATAGTAGTTATATTCTTGTACATAGGGGGCAGTATTATAGTAGTTATATTCTTGTACATAGGGGTAGTATTATAGTAGTTATATTCTTGTACATAGGGGGCAGTATTATAGTAGTTATATTCTTGTACATAGGAGCAGTATTATAGTAGTTATATTCTTGTACATAGGGGGCAGTATTATAGTAGTTATATTTTTGTACATAGGAGGCTGTATTATAGTAGTTATATTCTTGTCCATAGGGGGCAGTATTATAGTAGTTATATTCTTGTACATAGGGGGCAGTATTATAGTAGTTATATTCTTGTATATAGGGAGCAGTATTATAGTAGTTATATTCTTGTACATAGGGGGCAGTATTATAGTAGTTATATTCTTGTACATAGGGGGCAGTATTAAAGTAGTTATATTCTTGTACATAGGAGCAGTATTATAGTAGTTATATTCTTGTACATAGGGGGCAGTATTATAGTAGTTATATTCTTGTACATAGGAGGCAGTATTATAGTAGTTATATTCTTGTACATAGGGGGCAGTATTATAGTAGTTATATTCTTGTACATAGGGGGCAGTATTATAGTAGTTATATTCTTGTACACAGGGAGCACTATTATAGTAGTTATATTCTTGTATATAGGGGGCAGTATTATAGTAGTTATATTACTGTACATAGGAGGCAGTATTATAGTAGTTATATTCTTGTACATAGGAGGTAGTATTATAGTAGTTATATTACTGTACATAGGAGGCAGTATTATAGTAGTTATATTCTTGTATATAGGGGGCAGTATTATAGTAGTTATATTCCTGTATGTGGGGGGGGCAGTATTATAGTGGTTATATTCTTGTACATAAGGTATATTATTATAGAAGGCATATCCTTGTACATAGGGAGCAGTATTATAGTAGTTATATTCTTGTACATAGGAGGCAGTGTTGTAGTAGTTATATTCTTCTATATAGGGGGCAGTATTATAGTACTTATATATTTATACATAGGGGGCAGTATTATAGTAGTTATATTCTTATACATAGGGGGCAGTATTATAGTAGTTATATTCTTGTACATAGGGGGCAGAATTATAGTAGTTATATTCTTGTACATAGGGGGCAGTATTATAGTAGTTATATTCTTGTACATAGGAGCACTATTATAGTAGTTATATTCTTGTACATAGAGGGCAGTATTATAGTAGTTATATTCTTGTACATAGGGGGCAGTATTATAGTAGTTATATTCTTATACATAGGGGGCAGTATTATAGTAGTTATAATCTTATACATAGAGGGCAGTATTATAGTAGGTATATTCTTGTACATTGGAGCAGTATTATAGTAGTTACATTCCTGGTCATAGGGGGCAGTATTATAGTAGTTATATTCTTGAACATAGGGAGCGGTATTATAGTAGTTATATTCTTGTACATAGGGGGCAGTATTATAGTAGTTATATTCTTGTACATAGGAGCAGTATTACAGTAGTTATATTCTTGTACATAGGGGGCAGTATTATAGTAGTTATATTCTTGTACATAGGAGCAGTATTATAGTAGTTATATTCTTGAACATAGGGGGCAGTATTATAGTAGTTATATTCTTGTACATAGGGGGCAGTATTATAGTAGTTATATTCTTGTACATAGGGGCAGTATTATAGTAGTTATATTCTTGTACATAGGGGGTAGTATTATAGTAGTTATATTCTTGTTCATAGGAGGCAGTATTATAGTAGTTCTATTCTTGTACATGGGTGGCAGTATTATAGTAGTTATATTCTTGTATATAGTGGGCAGTATTATAGTAGTTATATTCTTGTACAAAGGGGGCAGTATTATAGTAGTTATATTACTGTACATAGGGGGCAGTATTATAGTAGTTATATTCTTGTACATAGGGGCAGTATTATAGTAGTTATATTCTTGTACATAGGGGCAGAATTATAGTCGTTATATTCTTGTACATAGTGAGCAGTATTATAGTAGTTATATTCTTGTACATCAGGGGCAGTATTATAGTAGTTTATTCTAGTACATAGGGAGCAGTATTATAGTAGTTATATTCTTGTATATAGGGGGCAGTATTATAGTAATTATATTCGTGCACATAGGGGGCAGTATTATAGTAGTTACATTCTTGTACATAGGGGGCAGTATTATAGTAGTTATATTCTTGTACATAGGGGGCAGTATTATAGTAGTTATATTCTTGTACATAGGAGCAGTATTATAGTAGTTATATTCTTGAACATAGGGGGCAGTATTATAGTAGTTATATTCTTGTACATAGGGGGCAGTATTATAGTAGTTATATTCTTGTACATAGGGGCAGTATTATAGTAGTTATATTCTTGTACATAGGGGGTAGTATTATAGTAGTTATATTCTTGTTCATAGGAGGCAGTATTATAGTAGTTCTATTCTTGTACATGGGTGGCAGTATTATAGTAGTTATATTCTTGTATATAGTGGGCAGTATTATAGTAGTTATATTCTTGTACAAAGGGGGCAGTATTATAGTAGTTATATTACTGTACATAGGGGCAGTATTATAGTAGTTATATTCTTGTACATAGGGGCAGTATTGTAGTAGTTATATTCTTGTACATAGGGGCAGAATTATAGTCGTTATATTCTTGTACATAGGGGGCAGTATTATAGTAGTTATATTCTTGTACATAGGGGGCAGTATTATAGTAGTTATATTCTTGTACATAGTGAGCAGTATTATAGTAGTTATATTCTTGTACATCAGGGGCAGTATTATAGTAGTTTATTCTTGTACATAGGGAGCAGTATTATAGTAATTATATTCGTGCACATAGGGGGCAGTATTATAGTAGTTATATTCTTGTACATAGTGAGCAGTATTATAGTAGTTATATTCTTGTACATCAGGGGCAGTATTATAGTAGTTTATTCTTGTATATAGGGGGCAGTATTATAGTAATTATATTCGTGCACATAGGGGGCAGTATTATAGTAGTTATATTCTTGTACATAGGGGGCAGTATTATAGTAGTTATATTCTTGTACATAGGGGGCAGTATTATAGTAGTTATATTCTTGTACATAGGGGCAGTATTAAAGTAGTTATATTCTTGTACGTCGGGGACAGTATTATAGTAGTAATATTATTGTACATAGGAGCACTATTATAGTAGTTATATTCTTGTACATAGAGGGCAGTATTATAGTAGTTATATTCTTGTACATAGGGGGCAGTATTATAGTAGTTATATTCTTATACATAGGGGGCAGTATTATAGTAGTTATAATCTTATACATAGAGGGCAGTATTATAGTAGGTATATTCTTGTACATTGGAGCAGTATTATAGTAGTTACATTCCTGGTCATAGGGGGCAGTATTATAGTAGTTATATTCTTGAACATAGGGAGCGGTATTATAGTAGTTATATTCTTGTACATAGGGGGCAGTATTATAGTAGTTATATTCTTGTACATAGGAGCAGTATTACAGTAGTTATATTCTTGTACATAGGGGGCAGTATTATAGTAGTTATATTCTTGTACATAGGAGCAGTATTATAGTAGTTATATTCTTGAACATAGGGGGCAGTATTATAGTAGTTATATTCTTGTACATAGGGGGCAGTATTATAGTAGTTATATTCTTGTACATAGGAGCAGTATTATAGTAGTTATATTCTTGTACATAGGAGCAGTATTATAGTAGTTATATTCTTGAACATAGGGGGCAGTATTATAGTAGGTATATTCTTGTATATAGTGGGCAGTATTATAGTAGTTATATTCTTGTACAAAGGGGGCAGTATTATAGTAGGTATATTCTTGTACATAGGGGCAGTATTATAGTAGTTATATTCTTGTACATAGGGGCAGAATTATAGTAGTTATATTCTTGTACATAGTGAGCAGTATTATAGTAGTTATATTCTTGTACAAAGGAGCAGTATTATAGTAGTTATATTCTTGTACATAGGGGGCAGCATTATAGTAGTTATATTCTTGTACATAGGGGGCAGTATTATAGTAGTTTATTCTTGCACATAGGGAGCAGTATTATAGTAGTTATATTCTTGTATATAGGGGGCAGTATTAGAGTAATTATATTCGTGCACATAGGGGGCAGTATTATAGTAGTTATATTCTTGTACATAGGGGGCAGTATTATAGTAGTTATATTCTTGTACATAGGGGGCAGTATTATAGTAGTTATATTCTTGTACATAGGGGCAGTATTATAGTAGTTATATTCTTGAACGTCGGGGGCAGTATTATAGTAGTAATATTATTGTACATAGGGGGCAGTATTATAGTAGTTATATTCTTGTATATAGGGGGCAGTATTATAGTAGTTATATTCTTGTACATAGGGGGCAGTATTATAGTAGTTATATTCTTGTACATAGGGAGCAGTATTATAGTAGTTATATTCTTGTACATAGGGGGCAGTATTATATTAGTTATATTCTTGTACATAGGGGGCAGTATTATAGTAGGTATATTCTTGCACATAGGAGCAGTATTATAGTAGTTATATTCTTGTACATAGGAAGCAGTATTATAGTAGTTATATTCTTGTACATAGAGAGCAGTATTATAGTAATTATATTCTTGTACATAGGGGGCAGTATTATAGTAGTTATATTCTTGTACGTAGGAGCAGTATTATAGTAGTTATATTCTTGTACATAGAGAGCAGTATTATAGTAATTATATTCTTGTACATACGGTATATTATTATAGTAGTTATATTCTTGTACATAGGGGGCAGTATTATAGTAGTTATATTCTTGTACATAGGGGGCAGTATTATAATAGTTATATTCTTGTACATAGGGGGCAGTATTATAGTAGTTATATTCTTGTACATAGGGGGCAGCATTATAGTAGTTATATTCTTGTACATAGGGGGCAGTATTATAGTAGTTTATTCTTGTACATAGGGAGCAGTATTATAGTAGTTATATTCTTGTATATAGGGGGAAGTATTAGAGTAATTATATTCGTGCACATAGGGGGCAGTATTATAGTAGTTATATTCTTGTACATAGGGGGCAGTATTATAGTAGTTATATTCTTGTACATAGGGGGCAGTATTATAGTAGTTATATTCTTGTACATAGGGGCAGTATTATAGTAGTTATATTCTTGTACGTCGGGGGCAGTATTATAGTAGTAATATTATTGTACATAGGGGGCAGTATTATAGTAGTTATATTCTTGTATATAGGGGGCAGTATTATAGTAGTTATATTCTTGTACATAGGGGGCAGTATTATAGTAGTTATATTCTTGTACATAGGGAGCAGTATTATAGTAGTTATATTCTTGTACATAGGGGGCAGTATTATATTAGTTATATTCTTGTACATAGGGGGCAGTATTATAGTAGGTATATTCTTGCACATAGGAGCAGTATTATAGTAGTTATATTCTTGTACATAGGAAGCAGTATTATAGTAGTTATATTCTTGTATATAGTGGGCAGTATTATAGTAGTTATATTCTTGTACAAAGGGGGCAGTATTATAGTAGTTATATTACTGTACATAGGGGGCAGTATTATAGTAGTTATATTCTTGTACATAGGGGCAGTATTGTAGTAGTTATATTCTTGTACATAGGGGCAGAATTATAGTCGTTATATTCTTGTACATAGTGAGCAGTATTATAGTAGTTATATTCTTGTACATAGGGGGCAGTATTATAGTGGTTATATTCTTGTACATAGGGGGCAGTATTATAGTAGTTATATTCTTGTACATAGGAGCAGTATTATAGTAGTTTATTCTTGTACATAGGGAGCAGTATTATAGTAATTATATTCGTGCACATAGGGGGCAGTATTATAGTAGTTATATTCTTGTACATAGGGGGCAGTATTATAGTAGTTATATTCTTGTACATAGGGGGCAGTATTATAGTAGTTATATTCTTGTACATAGGGGCAGTATTATAGTAGTTATATTCTTGTACGTCGGGGACAGTATTATAGTAGTAATATTATTGTACATAGGAGCACTATTATAGTAGTTATATTCTTGTACATAGAGGGCAGTATTATAGTAGTTATATTCTTGTACATAGGGGGCAGTATTATAGTAGTTATATTCTTGTACATAGGGGGCAGTATTATAGTGGTTATATTCTTGTACATAGGGGGCAGTATTATAGTAGTTATATTCTTGTACATAGTGAGCAGTATTATAGTAGTTATATTCTTGTACATCAGGGGCAGTATTATAGTAGTTTATTCTTGTATATAGGGGGCAGTATTATAGTAATTATATTCGTGCACATAGGGGGCAGTATTATAGTAGTTATATTCTTGTACATAGGGGGCAGTATTATAGTAGTTATATTCTTGTACATAGGGGGCAGTATTATAGTAGTTATATTCTTGTACATAGGGGCAGTATTATAGTAGTTATATTCTTGTACGTCGGGGACAGTATTATAGTAGTAATATTATTGTACATAGGAGCACTATTATAGTAGTTATATTCTTGTACATAGAGGGCAGTATTATAGTAGTTATATTCTTGTACATAGGGGGCAGTATTATAGTAGTTATATTCTTATACATAGGGGGCAGTATTATAGTAGTTATAATCTTATACATAGAGGGCAGTATTATAGTAGGTATATTCTTGTACATTGGAGCAGTATTATAGTAGTTACATTCCTGGTCATAGGGGGCAGTATTATAGTAGTTATATTCTTGAACATAGGGAGCGGTATTATAGTAGTTATATTCTTGTACATAGGGGGCAGTATTATAGTAGTTATATTCTTGTACATAGGAGCAGTATTATAGTAGTTATATTCTTGAACATAGGGGGCAGTATTATAGTAGTTATATTCTTGTACATAGGGGGCAGTATTATAGTAGTTATATTCTTGTACATAGGAGCAGTATTATAGTAGTTATATTCTTGTACATAGGAGCAGTATTATAGTAGTTATATTCTTGTACATAGGAGCAGTATTATAGTAGTTATATTCTTGAACATAGGGGGCAGTATTATAGTAGGTATATTCTTGTATATAGTGGGCAGTATTATAGTAGTTATATTCTTGTACAAAGGGGGCAGTATTATAGTAGGTATATTCTTGTACATAGGGGCAGTATTATAGTAGTTATATTCTTGTACATAGGGGCAGAATTATAGTAGTTATATTCTTGTACATAGTGAGCAGTATTATAGTAGTTATATTCTTGTACATAGGAGCAGTATTATAGTAGTTATATTCTTGTACATAGGGGGCAGCATTATAGTAGTTATATTCTTGTACATAGGGGGCAGTATTATAGTAGTTTATTCTTGTACATAGGGAGCAGTATTATAGTAGTTATATTCTTGTATATAGGGGGCAGTATTAGAGTAATTATATTCGTGCACATAGGGGGCAGTATTATAGTAGTTATATTCTTGTACATAGGGGGCAGTATTATAGTAGTTATATTCTTGTACATAGGGGGCAGTATTATAGTAGTTATATTCTTGTACATAGGGGCAGTATTATAGTAGTTATATTCTTGTACGTCGGGGGCAGTATTATAGTAGTAATATTATTGTACATAGGGGGCAGTATTATAGTAGTTATATTCTTGTATATAGGGGGCAGTATTATAGTAGTTATATTCTTGGACATAGGGGGCAGTATTATAGTAGTTATATTCTTGTACATAGGGAGCAGTATTATAGTAGTTATATTCTTGTACATAGGGGGCAGTATTATATTAGTTATATTCTTGTACATAGGGGGCAGTATTATAGTAGGTATATTCTTGCACATAGGAGCAGTATTATAGTAGTTATATTCTTGTACATAGGAAGCAGTATTATAGTAGTTATATTCTTGTACATAGAGAGCAGTATTATAGTAATTATATTCTTGTACATAGGGGGCAGTATTATAGTAGTTATATTCTTGTACGTAGGAGCAGTATTATAGTAGTTATATTCTTGTACATAGAGAGCAGTATTATAGTAATTATATTCTTGTACATACGGTATATTATTATAGTAGTTATATTCTTGTACATAGGGGGCAGTATTATAGTAGTTATATTCTTGTACATAGGGGGCAGTATTATAATAGTTATATTCTTGTACATAGGGGGCAGTATTATAGTAGTTATATTCTTGTACATAGGAGCAGTATTATAGTAGTTATATTCTTGTACATAGGGGGCAGTATTATAGTAGTTATATTCTAGTACATAGGGAGCAGTATTATAGTAGTTATATTCTTGTACATAGGGGGCAGTATTATAGTAGTTATATTCTTGTACATAGGAGCAGTATTATAGTAGTTATATTCTTGTACATAGGGGGCAGTATTATAGTAGTTATAGTCTTGTACATAGGGGGCAGTATTATAGTAGTTTTATTCTTCTACATAAGAAGCTGTATTATAGTAGTTATATTCTTGCACATAGGGGGCAGTATTATAGTAGTTATATTCTTGTACATAGGGGGCATTATTATAGTAGTTATATTCTTGTACATAGGGGCAGTATTATAGTAGTTATATTCTTGTACATAGGGGGCAGTATTATAGTAGTTATATTCTTGTACATAGAGGGCAGTATTATAGTAGTTATATTCTTGTACATTAGGGGCAGTATTATAGTAGTTATATTCTTGCACACTGGGGGCAGTACTATAGTAGGTATATTCTTGTACATAGGGGGCAGTATTATAGTAGTTATATTCTTGTACATAGGGAGCACTATTATAGTAGTTAAATTCTTGTATATAGGGGGCAGTATTATAGGAGTTATATTCCTGTACATGAGGGGCAGTATTATAGCAGTTATATTCTTGTACATAGAGAGCAGTATTATAGTAGTTATATTCTTGTACATAGGGAGCGGTAATATAGTAGTTATATTCTTGTACATAGGAGCAGTATTATAGTAGTCATACTCTTGTACATAGGAGCAGTATTATAGTAGTAATATTCCTGTACATAGGTGCAGTATTATAGTAGTTATATTCTTGTACATAGGGGGGCTCTATTATAGTAGTTATACTCTTGTACATAGGAGCAGTATTATAATAGTTTATTCTTGTACATAGGGGGGCTCTATTATAGTAGTTATACTCTTGTACATAGGTGCAGTATTATAGTAGTTATATTCTTGTACATAGGGGGGCTCTATTATAGTAGTTATAGTCTTGTACATAGGGGCAGTATTATAATAGTTTATTCTTGTACATAGTGAGCAGTATTATAGTAGTTATATTCTTGTACATAGGGGGCAGTATTATAGTGGTTATATTCTTGTACATAGGGGGCAGTATTATAGTAGTTATATTCTTGTACATAGGAGCAGTATTATAGTAGTTTATTCTTGTACATAGGGAGCAGTATTATAGTAATTATATTCGTGCACATAGGGGGCAGTATTATAGTAGTTATATTCTTGTACATAGGGGGCAGTATTATAGTAGTTATATTCTTGTACATAGGGGGCAGTATTATAGTAGTTATATTCTTGTACATAGGGGCAGTATTATAGTAGTTATATTCTTGTACGTCGGGGACAGTATTATAGTAGTAATATTATTGTACATAGGAGCACTATTATAGTAGTTATATTCTTGTACATAGAGGGCAGTATTATAGTAGTTATATTCTTGTACATAGGGGGCAGTATTATAGTAGTTATATTCTTGTACATAGGGGGCAGTATTATAGTGGTTATATTCTTGTACATAGGGGGCAGTATTATAGTAGTTATATTCTTGTACATAGTGAGCAGTATTATAGTAGTTATATTCTTGTACATCAGGGGCAGTATTATAGTAGTTTATTCTTGTATATAGGGGGCAGTATTATAGTAATTATATTCGTGCACATAGGGGGCAGTATTATAGTAGTTATATTCTTGTACATAGGGGGCAGTATTATAGTAGTTATATTCTTGTACATAGGGGGCAGTATTATAGTAGTTATATTCTTGTACATAGGGGCAGTATTATAGTAGTTATATTCTTGTACGTCGGGGACAGTATTATAGTAGTAATATTATTGTACATAGGAGCA
Source organism: Eleutherodactylus coqui (assembly GCF_035609145.1). Taxonomy (NCBI): domain Eukaryota; kingdom Metazoa; phylum Chordata; class Amphibia; order Anura; family Eleutherodactylidae; genus Eleutherodactylus; species Eleutherodactylus coqui. Next base: position 343,494,300 of record NC_089838.1, read on the forward strand.
CTATTATAGTAGTTATATTCTTGTACATAGAGGGCAGTATTATAGTAGTTATATTCTTGTACATAGGGGGCAGTATTATAGTAGTTATATTCTTATACATAGGGGGCAGTATTATAGTAGTTATAATCTTATACATAGAGGGCAGTATTATAGTAGGTATATTCTTGTACATTGGAGCAGTATTATAGTAGTTACATTCCTGGTCATAGGGGGCAGTATTATAGTAGTTATATTCTTGAACATAGGGAGCGGTATTATAGTAGTTATATTCTTGTACATAGGGGGCAGTATTATAGTAGTTATATTCTTGTACATAGGAGCAGTATTATAGTAGTTATATTCTTGAACATAGGGGGCAGTATTATAGTAGTTATATTCTTGTACATAGGGGGCAGTATTATAGTAGTTATATTCTTGTACATAGGAGCAGTATTATAGTAGTTATATTCTTGTACATAGGAGCAGTATTATAGTAGTTATATTCTTGTACATAGGAGCAGTATTATAGTAGTTATATTCTTGAACATAGGGGGCAGTATTATAGTAGGTATATTCTTGTATATAGTGGGCAGTATTATAGTAGTTATATTCTTGTACAAAGGGGGCAGTATTATAGTAGGTATATTCTTGTACATAGGGGCAGTATTATAGTAGTTATATTCTTGTACATAGGGGCAGAATTATAGTAGTTATATTCTTGTACATAGTGAGCAGTATTATAGTAGTTATATTCTTGTACATAGGTGCAGTATTATAGTAGTTATATTCTTGTACATAGGGGGCAGCATTATAGTAGTTATATTCTTGTACATAGGGGGCAGTATTATAGTAGTTTATTCTTGTACATAGGGAGCAGTATTATAGTAGTTATATTCTTGTATATAGGGGGCAGTATTAGAGTAATTATATTCGTGCACATAGGGGGCAGTATTATAGTAGTTATATTCTTGTACATAGGGGGCAGTATTATAGTAGTTATATTCTTGTACATAGGGGGCAGTATTATAGTAGTTATATTCTTGTACATAGGGGCAGTATTATAGTAGTTATATTCTTGTACGTCGGGGGCAGTATTATAGTAGTAATATTATTGTACATAGGGGGCAGTATTATAGTAGTTATATTCTTGTATATAGGGGGCAGTATTATAGTAGTTATATTCTTGGACATAGGGGGCAGTATTATAGTAGTTATATTCTTGTACATAGGGAGCAGTATTATAGTAGTTATATTCTTGTACATAGGGGGCAGTATTATATTAGTTATATTCTTGTACATAGGGGGCAGTATTATAGTAGGTATATTCTTGCACATAGGAGCAGTATTATAGTAGTTATATTCTTGTACATAGGAAGCAGTATTATAGTAGTTATATTCTTGTACATAGAGAGCAGTATTATAGTAATTATATTCTTGTACATAGGGGGCAGTATTATAGTAGTTATATTCTTGTACGTAGGAGCAGTATTATAGTAGTTATATTCTTGTACATAGAGAGCAGTATTATAGTAATTATATTCTTGTACATACGGTATATTATTATAGTAGTTATATTCTTGTACATAGGGGGCAGTATTATAGTAGTTATATTCTTGTACATAGGGGGCAGTATTATAATAGTTATATTCTTGTACATAGGGGGCAGTATTATAGTAGTTATATTCTTGTACATAGGAGCAGTATTATAGTAGTTATATTCTTGTACATAGGGGGCAGTATTATAGTAGTTATATTCTAGTACATAGGGAGCAGTATTATAGTAGTTATATTCTTGTACATAGGGGGCAGTATTATAGTAGTTATATTCTTGTACATAGGAGCAGTATTATAGTAGTTATATTCTTGTACATAGGGGGCAGTATTATAGTAGTTATAGTCTTGTACATAGGGGGCAGTATTATAGTAGTTTTATTCTTCTACATAAGAAGCTGTATTATAGTAGTTATATTCTTGCACATAGGGGGCAGTATTATAGTAGTTATATTCTTGTACATAGGGGGCATTATTATAGTAGTTATATTCTTGTACATAGGGGCAGTATTATAGTAGTTATATTCTTGTACATAGGGGGCAGTATTATAGTAGTTATATTCTTGTACATAGAGGGCAGTATTATAGTAGTTATATTCTTGTACATTAGGGGCAGTATTATAGTAGTTATATTCTTGCACACTGGGGGCAGTACTATAGTAGGTATATTCTTGTACATAGGGGGCAGTATTATAGTAGTTATATTCTTGTACATAGGGAGCACTATTATAGTAGTTAAATTCTTGTATATAGGGGGCAGTATTATAGGAGTTATATTCCTGTACATGAGGGGCAGTATTATAGCAGTTATATTCTTGTACATAGAGAGCAGTATTATAGTAGTTATATTCTTGTACATAGGGAGCGGTAATATAGTAGTTATATTCTTGTACATAGGAGCAGTATTATAGTAGTCATACTCTTGTACATAGGAGCAGTATTATAGTAGTAATATTCCTGTACATAGGTGCAGTATTATAGTAGTTATATTCTTGTACATAGGGGGGCTCTATTATAGTAGTTATACTCTTGTACATAGGAGCAGTATTATAATAGTTTATTCTTGTACATAGGGGGGCTCTATTATAGTAGTTATACTCTTGTACATAGGTGCAGTATTATAGTAGTTATATTCTTGTACATAGGGGGGCTCTATTATAGTAGTTATAGTCTTGTACATAGGGGCAGTATTATAATAGTTTATTCTTGTACATAGGGGGCAGTATTATAGTAGTTATATTCTTGTACATAGGGGGCAGTATTATAGTAGGTATATTCTTGTACATAGGAGGCAGTATTATAGTAGTTATATTCTTGTACATAGGAGGCAGTATTATAGTAGTTATATTCTTGTACATAGGGGGCAGTATTATAGTAGTTATATTCTTGTACATAGGGGGCAGTATTATAGTAGTTATATTCTTGTACCTAGGGGCAGTATTATAGTAGTTATATTCTTGTACCTAGGGGCAGTATTATAGTAATTATATTCTTGTACATAGGGGGCAGTATTATATTAGTTATATTCTTGTACATAGGGGGCAGTATTATAGTAATTATATTCTTGTACATAGGGGGCAGTATTATATTAGTTATATTCTTGTACATAGGGGCAGTATTATAGTAGTTATATTCTTGTACTTAGGGGCAGTATTATAGTAGTTATATTCTTGTACATAGGGGGCAGTATTATAGTAGTTATGTTCTTGTACATAGGACGCAGTATTATAGTAGTTATATTCTTGTACATAGGGGGGCAGTATTATAGTAGTCATATTCTTGTACATAGGGGCAGTATTATAGTAGTTATATTCTTGTACATAGGGGGCAGTATTATAGTAGTTATATTCTTGTACATAGGGGGCAGTATTATAGTAGTTATATTCTTGTACATAGGAAGCAGTATTATAGAAGTTATATTCTTGTACATAGGGGCAGTATTATAGTAGTTATATTCTTCTACATAAGAAGCTGTATTATAGTAGTTATATTCTTGTACATAGGGGGCAGTATTATAGTAGTTATGGTCTTGTACATAGGGGGCAGTATTATAGTAGTTATGTTCTTGTACATAGGGGGCAGTATTATAGTAGTTATGTTCTTGTACATAGGGGGCAGTATTATAGTAGTTATATTCTTGTACATCATGGCAGTATTATAGTAGTTATATTCTTGTACATAGGGGGCAGTATTATAGTAGTTATATTCTTGTACATAGGGAGCAGTATTATAGTAGTTATATTCTTGTACATAGGGGGCAGTATTATAGTAGTTATATTCTTGTACATAGGGGCAGTATTATAGTAGTTATATTCTTGTACATAGGGGGCAGTATTATAGTAGTTATATTCTTGTACATAGGGGGCAGTATTATAGTAGTTATATTCTTGTACATAGGGGCAGTATTATAGTAGTTATATTCTTGTACATAGGGGGCAGTATTATAGTAATTATATTCTTGTACATAGGGGCAGTATTATAGTAGTTATATTCTTGTACATAGGGGGCAGTATTATAGTAGTTATATTATTGTACATAGGGGACAGTATTATAGTAGTTATATTCTTGTACATAGTGGGCAGTATTATAGTAGTTATATTCTTGTACATAGGGGGCAGTATTACAGTAGTTATATTCCTGTACATAGGGGACAGTATTATAGTAGTTATATTCTTGTACATAGGGGGCATTATTATAGTAGTTATATTCTTGTACATAGTGGGCAGTATTATAGTAGTTATATTCTTGTACGTAGGAGGCAGTATTATAGTAGTTATATTCGTGCACATAGGAGGCAGTATTATAGTAGTTATATTCTTGTACATAGGGAGCAGTATTATAGTAGTTATATTCTTGTACATAGGGGGCAGTATTATAGTAGTTATATTCTTGTACATAGGAGGCAGTATTATAGTAGTTATATTATTGTACATAGGGGCAGTATTATAGTAGTTATATTCTTGTACATAGGGGGCAGTATTATAGTAGTTATATTCTTGTACATAGGGAGCAGTATTATAGTAGTTATATTCTTGTACATAGGGGGCAGTATTATAGTAGTTATATTCTTGTACATGGGGGCAGTATTATAGTAGTTATATTCTTATACATAGGGGACAATATTATACTAGTTATATTCTTGTACATAGGAGCAGTATTATAGTAGTTATATTCTTGTACATAGGGGCAGTATTATAGTAGTTATATTCTTGTACATAGGGGGCAGTATTATAGTAGTTATATTCTTATACATAGGGGACAATATTATACTAGTTATATTCTTGTACATAGGAGCAGTATTATAGTAGTTATATTCTTGTACATAGGGGCAGTATTATAGTAGTTATATTCTTGTACATAGGGGGCAGTATTATAGTAGTTATATTATTGTACATAGGGGACAGTATTATAGTATTTACATTCTTGTACATAGGAGGCAGTATTATAGTAGTTATATTCTTGTACATAGGGGGCAGTATTATAGTAGTTTTATTCTTGTACATAGGGGGCAGTATTATAGTAGTTATATTCTTGTACATAGGGGACAGTATTATAGTAGTTATATTCTTGTACATAGGGGGCAGTATTATAGTAGTTATATTCTTGTATATAGGGGGCAGTATTATAGTAGTTATATTCTTGTACATAGGGGGCAGTATTATAGTAGTTATATTCTTGTAAGTAGGGGGCAGTATTATAGTAGTTATATACTTGTACCTAGGAGCAGTATTATAGTAGTTATATTCTTGTACCTAGGAGCAGTATTATTACTTCCGTTGGCGTCGAGGTACACTAATACCATGTGAGAGTTTATAAGTAAGAGTGCCTAAGAGCAGGAAAGGGTCCATTTTGTTCTACTGGGTTCCTGAGAGAGAGAGTGCCGGCCACATGGGGATACCTTCAAACCTCATGTGGTGAAGAATGGAAGAGGAAAATAGGTTTTCTGAAGTTTCCAATGTCAAGAGACATTGTAGAATAAGGAGAAAGAAAGGGAGCGAGAGGAGTAGAGGAAAGTCAAGACCACCATGTAGAGGTACTTCTAAAAGTGAGTGTCTGTGGACAGTCTGCCCCTTCCAGGAGCGGCACCATACAGATAACGAGGACTGTAGGGCCGGCATCATCCTCAGTTCCTTCTTGACCTCCCTTCTTCTGTCTTGCCTGCACCAGTGTGTTTTCATGTTGCACAAGTGTCAAAGTTTCCAGTAAAGTTTTTTCAGGCCCTGACCTATCCAGGGACTGAGGTACTTCACCACTAAATTGTGTGTGGACTCTGTATTATCGCCAAGGTTCATTCCAGTGAGTTAAAGGGGTTGTCCCGCGAAAGTAAGTGGGTCTATACACTTCTGTATGGCCATATTAATGCACTTTGTAATATACATTGTGCATTAATTATGAGCCATACAGAAGTTATTCACTTACCTGTTCCATTGCTAGCGTCCCCGTCTCCATGGTGCCGTCTAATTTTCAGCGTCTAATCGCTAGATTAGACGCGCTTGCGCAGTCCGGTCTTCTTGTTTTCTGAATGGGGCCGCTCGTGCCGAAGAGCGGCTCCGTGTAGCTCCGCCCTGTCACGTGCCGATTCCAGCCAATCAGGAGGCTGGAATCGGCAATGGACCGCACAGAAGCCCTGCGGTCCACCGAGGGAGAAGATCCCGGCGGCCATCTTCAGCAGGTAAGTAAGAAGTCACCGGAGTGCGGGGATTCAGGTAATCACTGTGCGGTTTTTATTTTTAACCCCTGCATCGGGTTTGTCTCGCGCCGAACGGGGGGGGCTGTTGAAAAAAAAAAACCCGTTTCGGCGCGGGACAACCCCTTTAAGGAATGGTGGCGTCACGTGACAAGTCACAGTTCTTTGCCATGTATGTTGGCCATCCTTCTCCTAGGGGTGTCTGGAAGAGGCCCAGCGCTGCTCTGGCTGAGGCTGCATGTGTCCCTCTGGGGAGGAGTCTGGTAAGTGCCACCATGACAAGTGACAGCTCTACCCTCCCAGCCCCTCAGTGTGTGCCCCATGTCCTGAGCTACCCTTCGGGACGCTGCACCTTACCTACTGGTAACAACTAGACAGTGGCCATAATGGTTGACATATTATAGCCATCACCATTTGCACAGATGCCTGAAGTAGTTTGGGGCTTAGTTGACCTTGAGTGAATCATGGAAATGTTCGACAATGTAGAAAACTGTTGAACCCAAAGTTTGTGCCTGGCTGCGCCGGGATGCGGCATCACTTATTATCCTGATTGGATGTCACACATAGAGCCAAGCAATTAGTATTCAACAATGTGGCCTAACGGGTTTTTATGAAACAGCATCAAAATGAGCCTAAAATAGTGTCATTATTCCATGGAGTCACGGCCACTGCATTTCATCAAACACTATGTTATTTCCATTAGGGCTCTTAGTCAGTTCCACATAATTACTGGCCTTAGGTGATCATCTCAAAGCTCTGGCCAGCCCATTCAGAAGGCAGCGAGGCCTCCAGCGGGAATGCATAGCCATATGAGGATCTTACTGTCATGTTTGGGTACCGTAGCCTCCTGCACACGGGTGGGTCGGAACCTGAACGTGAGTTCCCGCAGTCTGAGTTTGACACGGTGTGCAGCCGGTGACCCCTGCGTACCTGTCCGGTGTCTTCTGTCAGCGCTGCGGATGTGCCGGCTGGTGCGCATATGCAGTAGACACCGGCGCTAGGTAATGATGCAGATCCCATGATACTTCCGCAGTGCTACGGACCGCACAGCTTCCATTGACTTTAATGGAAGCCATCTGTGAGTAGCCCGCACAGAATAGCAGCATGCTATGGAGCAGTATTTGTTGCGGGGTCTTGAGGCGGACGCCCACTGTGAACTCTGCAATGCAAATCTGCCCGTATGCAGGCGGCCTTGGGTAGATCAGACAGATTGCACCAACTCTTCAAGAATCAATTCAAAACTACTCCGCTGGCTAAAAAAAGAGATTTAAACATATTTCAAAGGATGCAGACAATGTCAGAAGGAATATGTCCTCCAGTGACTGGCAGTGATGTTTTTTCTGATTTGGAGTCATCCGCTTTTCTTTACTTCTCCATTTGGCCCAGACCGCTATGGCAATCTCTCCCAAAGACTGCAGCCAAGACATATTTGGCCAGGTGCACAGCTAGAGGTAGTGTAGAAGTACTATTTACACCCAGTCCTAAATACTTATGAGGGAGCTGCCTCCACCACTGGCTGGTGGGGCTGGATGGAGTCAGTATGCAGTGCTGCCACACTGAATACTGTATGCTCCAGGTACTGCATCCTGCCACCACGGGGCGCTGATGACCAAGGCGGAAGAGGATGAGGGAACACGTAGTAATACTGCCATGCTCACGGCTCCCAAGGCCTCCACTATCTATGAGCTCCTCCAGCAGTGATGGACTGATGGAAGTGCTGACGTGGCTGGAAAGCCAAGCGGAGGAATGCTGAAAAAATTCTTTTTAACTTCAATAAAAAGGTGTTCCTTCCAACAGTCCCTCCGTAATCGTCCGCCTACCACCCATGCAGGCGCTGAGTCACATGACTGTACGGTCAGGAAGCCCTCCCCATTCCCTATGAAGGACATTATACCTTGTGCAAAAATAAAAAAATGGGGTTTTTAAATCCACCACCACCAGGCCACCAACAGCCCACCAACCTCCACCCACCCCCCACCAGCCCACCACCAGCCCACCAACCTCCACCCACCCCCCACCAGCCCACCACCAGCCCACCAACCTCCACCCACCCCCCACCAGCCCACCACCAGCCCACCAACCTCCACCCACCCCCCACCAGCCCACCACCAGCCCACCAACCTCCACCCACCCCCCCACCAGCCCACCACCAGCCCACCAACCTCCACCCACCCCCCACCAGCCCACCACCAGCCCACCAACCTCCACCCACCCCCCACCAGCCCACCACCAGCCCACCAACCTCCACCCACCCCCCACCAGCCCACCACCAGCCCACCAACCTCCACCCACCCCCCACCAGCCCACCACCAGCCCACCAACCTCCACCCACCCCCCCACCAGCCCACCACCAGCCCACCAACCTCCACCCACCCCCCACCAGCCCACCACCAGCCCACCAACCTCCACCCACCCCCCACCAGCCCACCACCAGCCCACCAACCTCCACCCACCCCTCACCGCCCACCCCCTCTCCCTCCATTCTTCTGTATCTGTATGAGCAAAAAGAATGACAAAAAATACAATTTACCTAAAGTACAAATGTTCTCCGACCGGTTCATCCTCTTATCCTGGGCTCGGTGACTTGCTAAGTATTAATGGTCCCGTGGGGAACACCCAGGACACCGAGCCTCTAATTATCTGCTCCGCAGGCACAACACATTAAATAATTAGAGTGACATCGTAATTTCTAACCATTAAAACAAGGAGGGAGGCGCCAAATGTGGTAATCTTGCTTTAAAAATAGCAGCGGTTACTCGTGTTCTTCCAGGTGATTGTAGCATTAGACTGTATTAGAGGGAGCTCCGACAATGTGGGCGATGTGACCCTCCGTGTTCCCTCTGCTGCCGGGGTAGCGTCACGGGTGGTTCAGAATGGCGCAGCAGCAGACGGAGACAAACGACAGGGTTTTTTAATAAAAGTAGACTGTACTTAACGTAACTTTACGCTCACAGGAAGGTACTTGGAACGGTCCGAAACTCACCTGGAAATGCACATTAATATGTCTCATGATATCTGTCCGTCTTCATCTGTAGTTCTGCATCCTGTAACCTTGTAGCCTTAGTGCACCGTAGGCTTCGTCTGCACATAATAAAGACCACAACTCTTATCAATTCATCATTCCTGCGCTCCGCCCGCTCACTGAGTCCTATAAGTGCCAAAGGTGCAGCGAATGCAGCCGCAGGTACATCACTTCCATATCACATAACCTCTCGGCAGTCTTTTCTGCTGCTACAAGCCCCATAATGGCTGACACCACGTTCTTGGCAACCGTCTCTAGTCGCTCACCCACTCTGCTGTTTCTACACTGTCCCATGACGCAGCTCTAATTGCTTTATATAGTCCTCCTGCAGTCCTCCTACAAGTCATCTCACAGCCCCTGCCCTGTGTGCTGAGGGCCCATATAATCCCCTATGGAGGGGCTGGCCTGCAGGACCCCTGTGCTGGGGGCCGGATCAGGACCGCATAATCCCCTATGGAGGGGCTGGCCTGCAGGACCCCTGTGCTGGGGGCCGGATCAGGACCGCATAATCCCCTATGGAGGGGCTGGCCTGCAGGACCTCTATGTCGGGAGTGGGCTCAGGACCACATAATCCTCTATAGAGGTGCTGGTCTGCAGGACCCCTGTGCCAGAGACAGGCTCAGGACCACATATTTCCCTATGGAGGGTCTGGCCTGCAGGACCTCTATGTCAGGAGTGGGCTCAGGACCACATAATCCTCTATGGAGGGGCTGGTCTGCAGGACCCCTGTGCCAGAGACAGGCTCAGGACCGCATATTTCCCTATGGAGGGTCTGGCCTGCAGGACATCTGTGCCGGGAGTAGGCTTAGGACCACATAATCCCCCTACAGAGGGGCTGGCCTGCAGGGCCCATGTGCCAGGGGTGGGCTGAGGCCGGTATAATCCCCTATGGCTGACCTGCAGGTCCTGTGTGGCAGGCTCAGGACCGTAAAATCCTATATAGAATCGCTGATCTGTAGGACCTGTGTGCTGGAGGCAGGCTCAGGACTGTATAATCCTTTATAGAGGGGCTGGCCTGCAGGACCTGTGTGCCAGGGATGGGCTCATAACCACATAATCCCCCTATCGATGGGGCTGGCCTGCAGGGCCCATGTGCCAGGGGTTGGTTGAGTCCCGTATTATCCCCTATGGCTGACCTGTAGGACCCATGTGCTGGGGGCGGGCTGAGTTCCATATAATGCCCTATGGCTGAACCTATAGGACCCGTGTGCCAGGGGTGGCCCAGGACAGTATAATCCCCTATGGAGGGGCTGGCCTGCAGGGCCTGTGAGCTGATCTTCCTCATCACTTTAAGCTAACGTAAATGAATTAAGATCTAAAGCTCCAGATGAATTACATCCCAGGATACTAAAGGAAGCAGCGGAGGTAATTGCTGAACCACTCGCCATAATCTGTGAAAATTCCTGGAGAACAGGAGAAGTCCCAGAAGATTGGAAAAGGGCAAATGTTGTCCCTGTCTTCAAAAAACGGAAGAAGGTGGATCCCGGAAACTACAGTCCTGTGAGCCTGACTTCTATACCGGGAAAGATCTTTGTACAAATTATTAAACAGCATGTATGCAAGTTCTTGGATGAAAATGGAGTAATTAACCAGAGCCAGCATGGGTTTGTAACAAACAAGTCATGCCAGACGAATCTAATTTCCTTCTATGACAGAATCACCGACTGGGTTGATCAGGGAAATGTGGTGGATATAGTAGATCTTGACTTTAGTAAAGCATTTGACAAAGTATCTCATACTATACTTATTTAGAAAATGACCAAATCTGGGATTGACAAAGACAACTGTTAGGTGGATTCACAACTGGCTGAGTGATCGTACTCAAAGAGGGGTCATAAATGGCTGCACATCCAAGTGGAAGAATGTATCAAGTGGGGAACCACAAGGCTCTGCCCTGGGCCCAGTGTTGGTCAGCAATGTTATAAATGATCTGGAGGAGGGAATTAATGGGAAACTGATCAAATTTGCCGATGACACAAAGCTAGGAGGTATAGCTAACAGTAGGGAAGAGAGAGTATTCAAAAAGATGTAGAAAAGCTTGCCCAGTGGTCAGCGACTAACAGAATGGTATTTAACAAGGAGAAATGCAAAGTCCTACATCTGGGCAAGAAAAATGAAGAAAGCACATACAGAATGGGAGGAATGGGGCTAAGCAGCAGCACATGTGAAAAAGACTTGGGTATACTAATAGATCATAGACTGAACATGAGTCAACAATGTGATGCAGCAGCCAAAAAGGCAAACACAATTCTGGGATGTACTAAGAGAAGCATATAGTCTAGATCACGTGAGGTCATTATCCCCCTCTACTCTTCCTTAGTCAGACCTCATCTGGAATACTGGGTCCAGTTCTGGGCACCTCACTTTAAAAAAAGAGATCAACAAACTGGAGCAAGTTCAGAGAAGAGTTACCAAGATGGTGAGCGGTCTGCAAATCATGTCCTATGAGGAACGGTTAAAGGATCCGGGAATGTTTAGCTTCCAGAAGAGAAGGCTGAGAGGAGACGTAATAGAGGTCTACAAATATCTGAAGGGCGGACACAGTGCAGAGGGATCAGCCCTATTCTCATCTGCACAAGGAAAGACTAGAAGCAATAGGATGAAACTGAAAGGGAGGAGACACAGATTAGATATTAGACAGTGAGGGGGATCAATGAGGGGAACAGGTTACCACAGGAGGTAGTAAGTTCTCCTTCAATGGCTGGACAAATACCTGTCTGGAATGATTTAGTGAATCCTGCAGTGAGTAGGTGGTTGGACCCGATGACCCCGGAGGTCCCTTCCATTCTACCATTCTATGATTCTATTGTGATGCTTGCACCCTTCACAGTTTCCAGCTGTCCTCCTTCCCTTCCCATTCGTGGCTAAGGCCAGCGGAGGCAACTGTAATACAATACTAGCACTTCCTTGCACCCTTCTCTATCCCTACTGGATACCAGACCAGAAGGGAGACTTACAGCATAATTCTGAGGGGCTGGGCCTCAATATACCATGGTTGTGATTCCCGCCTCCAGTCTTCTCTGAGATGATGCCACAAGGTTTGCACCCCTGGATTGTCAGGTCTACCCAGAGATGTCCCATTGGGTTCAGGGCTCTGGCCGGGCCACTCAAGGACATTAACAGAGTTGTCCCCAGTCCTGAGTTGTCTTGGCTGGGGTCTTAGGGTCATTGTCTTGTTGGAAAGTGACCCTTCTGTCCAGTCTGAGGTCCCTTGTGCTCTGGATCATGTTATGTCATTATTTCTGTAATTTTCCCTGATTCAGCTTTATATCCACCCTGACTAGTCTCCGTGTCCCCCAGCATGATGCTCCACCACCAGGCTTCACTGTAGGGATGGTATTGGGCAGGTGATGAGCGGCGTCTGGTTTCCATCCACCCTGACTGATCTCCCCTACCCCAGCATGATGTTGCCAGCACCAGGCTTCACAATAGGGATGGTATTGGGTAGGTGATGAGCGGCGCCTGGTTTTCATCCACCCTGACTGGTCTTCCCTCCCCCAGCATAATGCTCCACCACCAGGCTTCACTGTAGGCATGGTAAGTATTATGGGGTCCGCTAGGCTCTTGGTTTCCTCTCTTACAAGATCCTTCTTCCCCTTAGTTTGGTGGGTCGGCCGCTCTAGGAAGAGTCCTGGTTGTTCTTTTATGTAAGTATTATGATGTGAGGGTATATGTATATATTGCCATATGTTTTTTATGCTTTTATACCTGTATGCAAGTTCTATTCAATTCTAAAATGAGAAAAACTTATATGTCGCCTTACATCAGATATTCCAAAGGCCTTGCAAGGCGAAGACAAAATGTATTTTAAACACAGCAAAGAAGAATCGGACGAAGGCCGTGTACTTGGCTGTTTTCCCAGAAGCGCCATATCTAGATAACGACTGTTCAACTACGTATATAACTTTCACTGTCTCAGGCCGGAAATCCGGACTTCCCATATATGGTTATGCGGTGAATTTGAGCCAATGAGCCCATCACCCATTCCTAGTGATGAGACTAAAGGGTATAAGATCCCATGTAATCTGTAATAAAGTGCGCAGTCATGTCCCCGTGTGAGGAACTATACCAGACCTCCGTGTGTGGTGTCTCTTCTTTACCGCCGGCAGCGGGGCATTGGGGTGGGCCTGATTGGTGCTGTACGCAGAAATTTCCCTGACAATGGGGGCCGCTGGGCTCTTGGTCACCTCTCTTACAAGACCCCACTCCCCCTTGATTTGGTGGGTCGGCGGCTCTAGGAGGAGTCCGGGTTGTTCTACCATATAAGTATTATGGAGGCCACTGGGCTCTTGGTCACCTCTCTTACAAGACCCTTCTCCCCTTAGTTTGGTGGGTCGGCGGCTCTAGGAAGAGTCCTGGTTGTTCTTCCATGTAAGTATTATGGGGGCCGCTGGGCTCTTGGTCACCTCTCTTACAAGACCCTTCTCCCCTTAGTTTTGGGGTCGGCGGCTCTAGGAGGAGTCCTGGTTGTTCTTCCATGTAGGTATTATGGGGGCCGCTGGGCTCTTGGTCTCCTCTCTTACAAGACTCTTCTACCCTTAGTTTTGGGGTCGGCGGCTCTAGGAGGAGTCCTGGTTGTTCTTCCATGTAAGTATTATGGGGGCCGCTGGGCTCTTGGTCTCCTCTCTTACAAGACTCTTCTACCCCTTAGTTTGGTAGGTTGGCGGTACTAGAACAGTCCTGGTGCTTCTTCCATGTAACTATTATGGAGGCCGCTGGGCTCTTGGTCTCCTCTCTTACAAGACCCTTCTTCCCCATAGTTTGGTGGGTCGGCGGCTCTAGGAAGAGTCCTGGTTGTTCTTCCATGTAAGTATTATGGGGGCTGCTGGCTTTTTGGGAACTTTCAGGGCAGCAGAAATGTTTTTGCAGCTTCTCCAGATCTGCACCTCCACACAATCCTGTCTCTGCAGGCCACAACAGCAAACAGAGCTCCACTAAGTACTGAAGACGTCGGTCATGAAGGGGGAGAATTCTGAGACTGCAGTAGTCGGTAGAAGAGGCGGCTTGTTATATTAGTTGTTGAATCATTTAAATTCTTCTTCGATTGTTTTTTGGCAAATAGCTGAAAGTTTGTAAAGTTGGCAACAATGGGGGAGGGGTGGGGAATTGTGGTTACAATTGTACAAGATTACTTTGTTTCTCTGAGAGCAATAATATTTAATTACCAGGACTCACATTAGCCGTTTTTGAAAGGCAGGTCTGGAATTGTTGCATGCCAGTGTCATTCCCGGGATGCTGCCAGTCTCACCCGTCACACACCCAGTGAACTATGAGCATCCTGCTCCTAAATCACCGTGTCTATTATCACCCTATTAGGAGCCTCATCTAAAAAAAGACACACTATCCAGTTTTATGTGTTTGAGGTATTGCGCATGGACGTCATGGCCATTAATGATGCGTTGGCACCCGCATGATATCTCATTCCAGGAGCAGAGATGCAGCTGAGGCCCCTGAGCGACGGCGCGGTGGTGGAGTTGATGTGCTTGGCACGGGGGTGTGCACAGGTAAGTGGTACCTGGGGGATCTGTAATACTGTAAACGACGCTTAGGGCCCGGGTAGAGCTATGCACTGGGGCTTTCAGCGACGGCTCTGCCTGGACTGTCTGCTGAGGTGGGGCATAAGTCAGACTTTGTTACTAGGTGTTCTAAGAGTACGTTGTCTTACTGTGTAGCTGGGTGGGATGATGTACAGCAGACGATATGGATCTATTGCTTCAGGTCTGAAAGGGTTTAGGTCTAAACGTTCTGCACATCATCAAGTCCCAGTGTCTGTCCTAAAGTGGTGCTCTTACTCAGCTTTCATGTCTGCAGCCTACCTGTTCCTGTATTCCGGCTTCTCCTTTATCCTGTCCATCCCTTGTATCCCTACCCATTCCCTTTAGTCTTGGCCATCACCTATATTAATGAATTGTTGTCCATCCTTCTGGGTTCCCTGTCCATTCCCAGAATCCTCATGTCTATCACAATCTATTCTCTGTCCACCTCCTGTACCCCTGCCTGACTATTCCCAATATCAATGTCCTGTCCGTACTGTATACCCCTGCACCCATATCCTGTCTATCATCTCTGTACCCTGAATCCATGTCTTGCCTGTCTGTATCTATCTATCTCATATCTATCTATCTAATATCTGTCTACGTATCTCATATCTATCTCCTATCTATCTATCTATCTATCCCATATCTATCTATCTATCTATCTATCTCTTATGATATGTAGATACATAGATATCTATGAGATAGATAGATATCTATTTACCTCATATCTATCTATCTATCTATCTATCTATCTATCTATCCCATATCTATCTATCTCATATCTATCTATCTATCTATCTATCTATCTATCTATCTATCCCATATCTATTTACCTCATATCTATCTATCTCAAATCTACTATCTATCTATCTATCTATCTATCTATCTATCTCCTATCTATCTCAAATCTACTATTTATCTATCTATCCATCTCATATCTCTCTCTCTCTCTCTCTCTCTCTCTCTCTCATATCTATCTATCTCTCATATCTATTTATCTCATATCTATCTATCTATCTCATCTATCTAGCTCATATCTACTATCTATCTATCTCCTATCTATCTCTCTATCTATTATCTATCTTTGTCATATCTATCTCTCTCATAGCTATCTATCTCATATCTATCTATCTATCTATCTATCTATCTATCTCCTATCTATCTATCTCATATCTATCTATCTATCTATCTCATATCTATCTATCTATCTATCTATCTAGCTCATATCTACTATCTATCTATCTCCTATCTATCTCTCTATCTATCATCTATCTATCTTTGTCATATCTATCTCTCTCATATCTATCTATCTCATATGAGATAGATAGATAATTAGTAGATATGAGATAGATAGATAATTAGTAGATATCTATCTATCTATTTCATATCTATCTATGTCTATCTATCTATCTCATATCTTTCTATCTATCTAATCATATGTATATCATTCTATTTATCTATCTCATATCTACTATCTTTCTCATATCTATCTATGTATCTCATATCTTTCTATGTATCTCATATCTATCTCACATCTGTCTATGTATCTCATATCTATCTATCTCATTTCTGTCTATGTATCTCATATCTATCTATCTCCTATCTACCTATCTATCTCATATCTATCTAGCTATCTATCTATCCATATGTATCTATCTTTCTATCTCATATCTATCTATCTCATATCTATCTATCTGTCTCATATCTACTATCTCATATCTATCTATCTATCTATCTATTTCATATCTATCTATCTTTCTCATATCTATCTATCTCATATCTATCTATCTATTTCATATCTATCTATCAATCTCATATCTATCTATCTATGTATCTATCTCATATCTGTCTATGTATCTCCTATCTATCTAATCTATCTAATCTATCTCATAACTATCTATCTTTCTCATATCCATCTATCTATCTATCTCCTATCTATCTATCTATCTATCTATCTATCCCATATCTATCTATCTATCTATCTATCTCATATCTATCTATGAATATATCTCATATCTATCTATCTATCTATCTATCTATCTATCTATCTCATATCTATCTATCTCTTATTTATCTATCTATCTATCTGTCATATCTATCTATGTCATGTCATATGTATCTGTCATATCTATCTATCTCCTATGTATCTCACTATCTATCTCATATCTTTCTATCTATCTATGCATATGTATATATCTTTCTATCTATCTATCTCATATCTATCCATCTATCCATATATATCTATCTTTATCTATCTATCTATCTCATATCTATCCATATGTATCTCATATCTATCTATCTCATATCTATCTATCTATCTCATATCTATCTATGTATCTATCTCATATCTGTCTATGTATCTCCTATCTATCTAATCTATCTATCTAATCTATCTCATAACTATCTATCTTTCTCATATCCATCTATCTATCTATCTCCTATCTATCTATCTATCTATCTATCTATCTATCTATCTATCTATCTATCTATCCCATATCTATCTATCTATCTCATATCTGTCTATGAATATATCTCATATCTATCTATCTATCTATCTATCTATCTATCTCATATCTATTTATCTCTTATTTATCTATCTATCTGTCATATCTATCTATGTCATGTCATATTTATCTGTCATATCTATCTATCTCATATCTATCCATATGTATCTCACTATCTATCTCATATCTTTCTATCTATCTATGCATATGTATATATCTTTCTATCTATCTATCTCATATCTATCCATCTATCCATATATATCTATCTTTATCTATCTATCTATCTATCTCATATCTATCCATATGTATCTCATATCTATCTATCTCATATCCATCTATCTTTCTCATATCCATCTATCTATCTCATATTTATCTCTCTATCTATCTCTCTATCTATCATCTATCTATATCTCTATCTATCATCTATCTATCTCATATTTGTCTATCTCTATCTATCTATCTCATATCTATCTATCTATCTATCTATCTACCTATATCATATTTATCTATCTATCTCCTATCTATCTATCTATCTCATATCTATCTATCTCATATCTATCTATCTCATATCTCTCTATCTATCTCCTATCTTTCTATCTATCTATCTATCTATCTATCTATTTCATATCTATCTATCTCATATATTTCTATGTATCTCATATCTATCTCATTTCTGTCTATATATCTCATATCTATCTCTCTCCTATCTACCTATCTATCTCATATCTATCTAGCTATCTATCCATATGTATCTATCTTTCTATCTCATATCTATCTATCTATCTCATATCTATCTATCTATCTCATATCTATCTATCTGTCTCATATCTACTATCTCATATCTATATATCTATCTATTTCATATCTATCTATCCCATATCTATCTATCTATCTATCTATCTATCTATCTATTTTATATCTATCTATCAATCTCATATCTATCTATCTATGTATCTATCTCATATCTATCTATCTACCTATCTATCTCATATCTGTCTATGTATCTCCTATCTATCTAATCTATCTAATCTATCTCATAACTATCTATCTTTCTCATATCTATCTATCTCCTAGCTATCTTTCTTATATCTATCTATCTCATATCTATGTATCTCTTATTTATCTATCTATCTATCTATCTGTCATATCTTTCTATGTCATGTCATATTTATCTATCGCATATCTATCTCATATCTATCCATATGAATCTCACTATCTATCTCATATCTTTCTATCTATCTATCCATATGTATCTATCTTTCTATCTATCTATCTCATATCTATCCATCTATCCATATATATCTCTCTTTATCTATCTATCTCATATCTATCCATATCTATCTCATATCTATCTATCTATCTCCTATCTATCTATCTCATATTTGTCTATCTATATCTATCTATCTCATATCTATCTATCTACCTACCTCATATTTATCTATCTATCTCCTATCTATCTATCTCCTATCTATCTATCTCCTATCTCTCTATCTCCTATCTATTTATCTCCTATCTCTCTATCTATCTCCTATCTCTCTATCTCTCTATATATCATCTATCTATCTATCTCATATTTGTCTATCTATATCTATCTATCCCATATCTATCTATCTATCTCATATTTATCTGTCTATCTATCTATCTATCTATCTCATATTTATCTGTCTATCTATCTATCTACCTATCTCATATTTATCTATTTATCTATCTCCTATCTAATATGTAATAATTACCTGAAAGCGCTGCGTAATAAGTTGGCGATATACAAATACCAAGATTTTTTTTTTTTTTTTTTATCTATCTCCTATCTATCTATCTCCTATCTCTCTATCTATCTCCTATCTATTTATCTCCTATCTCTCTATCTATCTCCTATCTATCTATCTCCTATCTATCTATCTCATATCTCTCTATCTATCTCATATCTCTCTATCTAGCTCATATCTCTCTATCTCTCTATCTATCTATCTATCTATCTACCTATCTCATATCTATTTATCTACTATCTATCTCATATCTATCTATCTCATATCTATCTATCTATCTCATATCTTTCTATGTATCTCATATCTATCTATCTCATTTCTGTCTATGTATCTCATATCTATCTCTCTCCTATCTACCTATCTATCTCATATCTATCTAGCTATCTATCTATCCATATTTATCCATATGTATCTATCTTTCTATCTCATATCTATCTATATCATATCTATCTATCTGTCTCATATCTACTATCACATATGTTCTATCTATCTATCTATCTCATATCTATCTATCTGTCTCATATCTACTATCTCATATCTATCTATCTATCTATTTCATATCTATCTATCCCATATCTATCTATTTCATATCTATCTATAAATCTCATATCTATCTATCTACCTATCTATCTCATATCTGTCTATGTATCTCCTATCTATCTAATCTATCTATCTAATCTATGTCATAACTATCTTTCTCATATCCATCTATCTATCTATCTCCTAGCTATCTTTCTTATATCTATCTATCTCATATCTATGTATCCCTTATTTATCTATCTATCTAATCTATCTATCTATCTATCTGTCATATCTATCTATGTCATGTCATATTTATCTAGGTCATATCTATCTCATATCTATCCATATGTATCTCACTATCTATCTCATATCTTTCTATCTATCTATCCATATGTATCTATCTTTCTATCTATCTATCTCACATCTATCCCTATATATCACTCTTTATCTATCTATCTCATATCCATCTATCTCATATCTATCCATATGTATCTCACATCTATCTATCTATCTCACATCTATCTATCTATCTCCTATCTATCTATCTATCTATCTCATATTTATCTATTTATCTATCTCTCTATCTATCTATATCTATCTATCTCATATCCATCTATATTTCTCATATCCATCTATCTTTCTCATATCCATCTATCTATCTATCTCATATTTATCTATCTCTCTATCTATCATCTATCTATCTATATCTCTATCATCTATCTATCTATCTATCTCATATTTATCTGTCTATCTATCTACCTATCTCATATTTATCTATCTATCTATCTCATATCTCTCTGTCTATCTATCTCCTATCTCTCTATCTATTTATCTATCTCATATCTCTCTATCTATCTCATATCTATCTATCTATCTATCTCATATCTCTCTATCTATCTCCTATCTATCTATCGATCTATCTACCTATCTCATATCTATTTATCTACTATCTATCTATCTATCTATCTCATATCTATCTATCTCATATCTGTCTATGTATCTCATATCTATCTCTCTCCTATCTACCTATCTATCTCATATCTATCTCTCTCCTATCTACCTATCTGTCTCATATCTACTATCTCATATGTTCTATCTATCCATATGTATCTATCTTTCTATCTCATATCTATCTATCTCATATCTACCTATCTGTCTCATATCTACTATCTCATATGTTCTATCTATCCATATGTATCTATCTTTCTATCTCATATCTATCTATCTCATATCTATCTATCTGTCTCATATCTACTATCTCATATGTTCTATCTATCTATCTCATATCTATCTATCTGTCTCATATCTACTATCTCATATGTTCTATCTATCATCTCATATCTATCTATCTGTCTCATATCTGCTATCTCATATCTATCTATCTATCTCATATCTATCTATCTGTCTCATATCTGCTATCTCATATGTTCTATCTATCCATATGTATCTATCTTTCTATCTCATATCTATCTATCTCATATCTACCTATCTGTCTCATATCTACTATCTCATATGTTCTATCTATCCATATGTATCTATCTTTCTATCTCATATCTATCTATCTCATATCTATCTATCTGTCTCATATCTACTATCACATATGTTCTATCTATCTATCTCATATCTATCTATCTGTCTCATATCTACTATCTCATATCTATCTATCTATCTATTTCATATCTATCTATCCCATATCTATCTATTTCATATCTATCTATAAATCTCATATCTATCTATCTACCTATCTATCTCATATCTGTCTATGTATCTCCTATCTATCTAATCTATCTATCTAATCTATGTCATAACTATCTTTCTCATATCCATCTATCTATCTATCTATCTCCTAGCTATCTTTCTTATATCTATCTATCTCATATCTATGTATCCCTTATTTATCTATCTATCTAATCTATCTATCTATCTATCTGTCATATCTATCTATGTCATGTCATATTTATCTAGGTCATATCTATCTCATATCTATCCATATGTATCTCACTATCTATCTCATATCTTTCTATCTATCTATCCATATGTATCTATCTTTCTATCTATCTATCTCACATCTATCCCTATATATCACTCTTTATCTATCTATCTCATATCCATCTATCTCATATCTATCCATATGTATCTCACATCTATCTATCTATCTCACATCTATCTATCTATCTCCTATCTATCTATCTATCTATCTATCTATCTATCTATCTATCTATCTATCTATCTATCTCATATTTATCTATTTATCTATCTCTCTATCTATCTATATCTATCTATCTCATATCCATCTATATTTCTCATATCCATCTATCTTTCTCATATCCATCTATCTATCTATCTCATATTTATCTATCTCTCTATCTATCATCTATCTATCTATATCTCTATCATCTATCTATCTATCTCATATTTATCTGTCTATCTATCTACCTATCTCATATTTATCTATCTATCTATCTCATATCTCTCTGTCTATCTATCTCCTATCTCTCTATCTATTTATCTATCTCATATCTCTCTATCTATCTCATATCTATCTATCTATCTCATATCTCTCTATCTATCTCCTATCTATCTATCTATCGATCTATCTACCTATCTCATATCTATTTATCTACTATCTATCTATCTATCTATCTCATATCTATCTATCTCATATCTGTCTATGTATCTCATATCTATCTCTCTCCTATCTACCTATCTATCTCATATCTATCTCTCTCCTATCTACCTATCTGTCTCATATCTACTATCTCATATGTTCTATCTATCCATATGTATCTATCTTTCTATCTCATATCTATCTATCTCATATCTACCTATCTGTCTCATATCTACTATCTCATATGTTCTATCTATCCATATGTATCTATCTTTCTATCTCATATCTATCTATCTCATATCTATCTATCTGTCTCATATCTACTATCTCATATGTTCTATCTATCTATCTCATATCTATCTATCTGTCTCATATCTACTATCTCATATGTTCTATCTATCATCTCATATCTATCTATCTGTCTCATATCTGCTATCTCATATCTATCTATCTATCTCATATCTATCTATCTGTCTCATATCTGCTATCTCATATCTATCTATCTATCTATTTCATATCTATCTATCTTTCTCATATCTATCTATCCCATATCTATCTATCTATTTCATATCTATCCATCTATTTCATATCTATCAATCTCATATCTATCTATCTACCTATCTATCTCATATCTGTCTATGTATCTCCTATCTATCTAATCTATCTATCTAATCTATCTCATAACTATCTATCTTTCTCATATCCATCTATCTATCTATCTATCTATCTATCTATCTATCTATCTATCTATCTATCTATCTATCTATCTCCTATCTATCCCATATCTATCTATGTATCTATCTCATATCTATCTATGAATATATCTCATATCTATCTATCTATCTATCTATCTATCTATCTATCTCCTAGCTATCTTTCTTATATCTATCTATCTATCTCCTATCTATCCCATATCTATCTATGTATCTACCTCATATCTATCTATGAATATATCTCATATCTATCTATCTATCTATCTATCTATCTATCTATCTATCTATCTCATATCTATCTATGTATCTATCTCATATCTATCTATGAATATATCTCATATCTATCTATCTATCTATCTATCTATCTATCTCCTAGCTATCTTTCTTATATCTATCTATCTATCTCATATCTATGTATCTCTTATTTATCTATCTATCTGTCATATTTATGTATGTCATGTCATGTTTATCAATGGCATATCTATCTCATATCTATCCATATGTATCTCACTATCTATCTCATATCTTTCTATCTATCTATCTATCCATATGTATCTATCTTTCTATCTATCTATCTCATATCTATCCATATATATATATATATATATATATATATATATATATATATCACTCTTTATCTATCTATCTCATATCCATCTATTTCATATCTATCCATATGTATCTCACATCTATCTATCTATCTCCTATCTATCTATCTCATATTTATCTATTTATCTATCTCTCTATCTATCTATATCTATCTTTCTCTTATCTATAATGCACTATAATTTTTGGCTGCACTTCATCTTTATTTATTTTTTGACAGACTTAATTCTTGAGACCGTCAAGTCCAGGATTATCAATCTGGGACATGCATGTGGTCTTATTAACAATCAACATTCTAGCCACAACCCAATATACCAATTGGGATTAGCGTATTTAACCCCTGAGGAACCCACTAGGTGGGGGAAACGCGTAGGGTAACGCGCTTTTTCTTTATGAGTAATCTACTATGTGTCAGTCCTTCCTACCATACGACACACGCTTAGATGTCAGACCAACTGTGTGATCTGACATATACTAGACTGAATTACTATTTTCATGTCATATGACCAATGATTAACACCAGTCGAGCCTTATTGTATGACTCAAATTTCATTGGTCATAATACATAAGTGGCAAGTGCTTTTGTATCATAAGTTGAGTCTTATTGTATGACTCAAACTTTATTGGTCACTATATGTAGGTGGCTTTTGTATCATAACTCCTCATCCGACCGTTTATGTGTGTTTTGTTCTTCTTTTTTTAAACTTAGTTATTTAATAAAAGTTATTTTTTAATTCTATTAGCTTGTAGGGTCCTTGCAGTAAACTCCTTGTAGTCTGAACTGGGACTTAGCTGCCCTTGTAAAATTGCAACCTCTGCCCCATTCATGCGGGGACCCTCAGGACTCCTGTGCTCAGGATCAGTGGGGGTCTCCGAGGCCGGACCACCACTGATCATAAAGTAACACTCTTTCCTGTGGATATGAGATAACCTTACAACTTGGCACAACCCTTTTAATTCCCCAGTTTTGCATGGACACTTATGTATTACAGAATCCCACCTTTAATTCTAAGCATTACAGGGGTTGGCCTATCCTCAGGACAGGTCATCAATAGTAGAGCGACAAGTGTCCTTAGTGCAGGACCCCCAACTAATCAGCTGTCCGTTTGCTGCAGACAGCTCCGTTCTTACTGCAGTGACCACGTTTCCATTCACTTCATTGCCTGCAATACCAAGTTAGACCACTGCAGTAAGAACGGAGCTGTGTGCTTCCTGCAAAAATCAACTCAGTGCATGAATGGAGCCGCATGGCGGACAGCTGATCAGGGGTGCTGTGCGACGGCCACTCTTCAATCTATTGATGACCTGTCCAACCAGACAACCCCTTTATTATACATACACACGAGCCATAAGGTTCACCACACATTTCTGAGGCCGAGGGATCATCCAGTTACAGCCGGTATACCTTTGTTTTGCAGACCGCGGTAAGAAGACACCGACGTCTTATCATCGCCTTCCTCTCACTATTCCTTTGTTGCACCGTGTCTCTTCTGGCGATTATTACAGTGTTAAATGAGCCAATCTGGGAGCTTCCTGACCTGGAGGACCCCTTCCCAGCGAACCTCAGCGCTCCTCCATCGCTGCGCCGCTCCGCCACTCTGTACGACACAAGCTTTAGCTTCTTCCTGGACCTTGCGGAGTACAACAGGTCGTACCCGGCCCTCCAGAACTACAGATGTCGGGCTGTTATAGGGCTGCTGGGATATTGCCGCACGCAGGAGCCCCTCATTCTGATGGCCGTGAAATCCCACGCAAAAGCCACGGGTCGCAGAGATGCCCTCCGGAGGACTTGGGCCAAAGAGAGAAGGATTCACGGCTACATCTTCAAGCCAGTGTTTTTAATGGCAAATTCTGGAAAGAAGGTGCAGATGGAGCGGCTGATAGAGGAAGCCTCAATATTCGGGGACATACTGCTCTGGGACTTCCTGGAGAGCCACCATAACTTATCCCTGAAGGAGAAGTGCTTCCTGGAGTGGCTCTATTACCGCTGCTCCGAGGCCACATATATATTCAAAGGTGAGCTTTTACCTCTATGACTACCAATGTATGGGCAAGTACAGCAAATGTAACCATGTAGGTTGGGTCACCTGGACAGGCGGCTCACAGGGTCCTCTGCTTTGGGCAATCCCAACTTGGTAGAAAGGTCCCTTCACCATAAGCAGATCCCAATGTGTCTCTGTGCTGGGAGCCCCCAGTGATTAGCTGTAGTCTGTGGGGAAGGTGAAAAGTTGTCAATTTCCCTGCAGCGCCTCCGCAGGGAAAATGAAGTATTACACCGTTCCCATTTACATCAATGAAGAACAGTATCGGTCCTCCATGGAGAGAGATCCTCTTTATAATCACTGCTGCTATGCCCAATAATAAGGAGCCTCCACAGCAAAAACCGCGCTTTCATTTGATGCAACAGAGAGGAAGGCTCCATGGGAAACATGGGCTACAAAACCTGCTTGTCGCGGGCAGATCACGGGACCCGCCAGGTTTTGGACTAGCAATGTCACAGGCTACAAAACATGGCAAATGTGAAGGAACCCGTAGGACAGCAGGGGCTTCACATACATGCGACTTGTAGCGCTGTCACATCACGAGAGAATCACGTGACCTGGTCGCCATGTGAAGGAGGCCTCATACATGGAGTGTCAGGCGGGTCACAGTTCCTATGGTAAGTCTAGTGGCGCCGCGGAGAGTCAGGGCTCCTTCACACTGGTGAGGGCGAGTCGTGGCTCGATAACCTCCCTCACAATCCACGTGGAAACCCCTGGATGTGCGGCGTCTTTACACGGAAACAGCCCTGTGGGCGTCGCGGCCGCAGCAGGGGATCGCGATGGTCTCTCACTGTTGTCAACGGGGCCGGCGCTGCTGAAAACAATGGGCGATCTCACAAAGACAAAGGACATGTAACATCGCCCCACTTTGTTTCATATTTTTTACATTAACCCCTTAGTGCCCAGGCCTGTTTGTGCCCCAATGACCAACTCCTTTATCAGTTTGTTTCATCGCTGCATCCCAAGAGCCCCAACTTTTTGCTTTTCCCGTTGGCGGCTGTTTGAGGGCGTCTCCACAAGAACTATTTTTTATCATTTTGGGTAGGGATAATGTATTGTAGACCTTTGTTTGTTTCTTCTAAGGGGAATTGGGGAAAAATAAGGGATTTTTTGCCTTTTGTTTTTGGATTTCACCTCCATGGCGCTCGGTGTGCAGAATGAATCCTGCGGTGACCTTCTTCTCCGGTCGCGCGATTCTGGTGATTCCAAGTTTATACAATTTTTATGTTTTGCTCCTTTTTTTGGCTTTTGTGTTGCGACATTCCAGGAGCCGTAACATTAGTATGTTCCATCGCCGGAGCTCCATGGAGGCTCGTTGTTGTGGGGTAATCTCCAGTCTTCAGTTACCCCATCTTTGGGACCGTGTAACATGTTGATGGATTTGTATTCCTTCTGGAGGGGTGTTTTTTACTATTTCCTTTATTTTTGTCTCGCTGGGACTTTATTATCACCCTATTTATCACTCTGCTAGTACAGGGAAGTGAATTGCAAAGCCTCATAGGCCACTGGAGCTGGCGGTCTGGTCTCCAGGCGCCATAGTTGCCCTTCAGGACCTCCCAATCACATTGCGGGGGTCCGATGGGTGACAGAGGCAGCCACCTCACCCTGTTGGCCTTTTATGGGCCGCAGTCGCACGGACCACAGCGTGTAAAGGGTTAAACACCGGGGATCGGAAGTTTCTTTGGTCCCCACTGTTTGAGCAACCGCCCGACTGTCACCCGACAGACGAACATCGCTTTCCCTACACGGGACGCCCGCCTTAGCTGCGGTCAAAAGATGTAGGGGCGGTCGTTAAGGGGTTAATAGATGATGCAGAATAACATTTTTGGAGCAAAACCTATTTTCATATCCCAATTGTCCCACTTTTGGCGCACGTAGAAGCGTGATGCGGAAAATAAACTAGATGCAGAGAGTGCTGTCTACTTCCTGTTTTGCCCCATTTTGCGTGTTTACGGTAATTACGTATTAGGACAATAATCAGCGGCGTAAAGCAGAATATAAACTGGGGGGCGAAACACCTTTACAAACACAAGGTGGCGCATTTTTGTGCAAACTGCGCTGCTCTGCGAAAATTGGCGCCTTTTTGGTGCATCTTTCCTAGGTGCATGAATTGTGCCCATTTCCAAGTCTGTGCGCCACTTTTGTAAATTTGGCGCAATGTAAGACTGTAAAGCCCTAAGATGACGGGGCGCAGCATACGCCAATATGCA
The DNA here is from genome assembly GCF_035609145.1 of Eleutherodactylus coqui. Classification (NCBI taxonomy): domain Eukaryota; kingdom Metazoa; phylum Chordata; class Amphibia; order Anura; family Eleutherodactylidae; genus Eleutherodactylus; species Eleutherodactylus coqui. The sequence continues at coordinate 343,522,047 of NC_089838.1, forward strand.
GATACGGCTGCCGGCTTCAGACTGGATGGAACTCGGAAATTCGATCAAAGGAAAACTGAAATTGAACGTTAATTTGGTGATAAATCAGCTGCCAAGACGGATGAGCGGAGCGGCGCGCTGCGGACGTCACCGCCAACGGCCTGCCACAGCCTGTGGTGTACGGAGCCGCAGAACCCAAACCGGTCGGAAAAAAGCTGTTCAGCCAAAATCTATGCATTTAAGAGATCGGAATGTCCTGGAAGGTTCCCGACTGGGAGACGCCTTCCCTTCACCCTTGGTAGAGGGCGCTCTAGAACCCAGAAGATGTTCTACTTACTGTCTGTACGAATGGCCGGAGCGGACCCCTCCGTGTCAGCCACTTCCTCAGAGCCCCCACCCCCAGGAAATAGAAGTGCAGGAAGTAGAGTTAACCCAGAAAGTGAGGCGTGCCTCCGCAGGGAACGATGACCCCCAGACCCACAGAAGGCGCAGCTTATTCATCTGAGGACAGTGCTGACCACCACATCAAACAGCTGGAGGGGGGCCCCATAGCTGGAGAGGGGAGCCCCATAGCTGGAGGGGGGCCCCACCAGGCCCCAGAGCCCACCTTCCTCCAAATACTTAGTAGACTGATATCAAAATTACAATATGCTGCAATACAAAAGTGTTGCAGTATACTGCAGAAGCAACTAAAGGATGCCCAGTGGGACTAAAGGGAAAAATGTAAAAATAAGATTAAGATTGGTTTAAAAAATCAAAAACAAAAAATATTAAATGTTCAAAATCCCTTCGCTATTTTGACATCTATATATATAAAATTGAATGCCTGTCTGTATGTCTGTCTGTATGTCTGTCTGTATGTCTGTCTGTTTGTCCTTTATGCGCTACTACACCATTCATCCGATCGCCATGAAACTTTTGGAAGTTGTTGAGTACACTCCTGGGAAGATTATAGGCATAGTACAACTATCCTATGATAGGTGGGGTGCGTGCGAGCGTTGTCGACAGTTACGCCCCCCCCCCCCCCCCACGTAGATCGTTCGATTTCCATCACTGCCACTAATTCTCTCACTTCCCGATGTTGTAGAAACAGGAAATTCGGCACGGGCATTGATTATGTCATAAATAGGAAAAGCTAATGGGTCCCAACTCGATTATTCAATTCTATGCGCAAAAGAATTAGCGTCCAAATTTTACGTACGGAATCTAATTCTCTCACTTCCTGATATATATAAATGAATGTCTGTCTGTCCTTTATGCATTACTACACCATTCATCCAATCGCCATGAGACTTTGGGAAGTTGTTGAGTACACTCTAGGGAAGATTACTGGCATAGTACAACTATCCTACGATAGGGGGCGCCCGTGCGAGCGTCGTCGACAGTTATGCCCCCCAGACAAAGATCGTTTGATTTCCATCTCAAGCACGAAAGCAAAAGGCATTACGAGCAACGGGAGGCGTGTTCAACTACAAGATGATACATCCACCGAACGTATCACTAAACCATTGCTGGATATTGAGAGTGCTGAGGTAAAATGAAAGCTGTGCTGTGATTGGTTGTTATATATTATACTGCTGAGGTAACATGAAAGCTGCGCTGTGATTGGTTGTTATATATTATACTGCTGAGGTAACATGAAAGCTGCGCTGTGATTGGTTGTTATATATTATACTGCTGAGGTAACATAAAAGCTGCGCTGTGATTGGTTGTTATATATTATACTGAGGTAACATGAAAGCTGCACTGTGATTGGTTGTTATATATTATACTGAGGAAACATGAAAGCTGCGCTGTGATTGGTTGCTACTTCTTATACTACTGAGGTTACATGAAAGCTGCGCTGCGATTGGTTGTTATATATTATACCGCTGAGGTAACTTGAAAGCTGCGCTGTGATTGGTTGTTATCTAGATATTTAAAAATGAATGAATGTATGTATGTATGTCTGTCTTCGCAGCAATGCGCGACGGGTAAGCTAGTAAAAAATAAAATTAAAAAACACAACTGACATCGCCACATCCGTAAGACTCCCGAGCATTAAAGGGGTTGTCCAGCCATCAGTAAGGGCTTATTTAGACGACCGTATATCGGCTCGGTTTTCACGCCGAGCCGATATACGGTGCCATTGTCTGCAGGGGAAGGTGGGGGGGGGGATGGAAGAGCCAGGAGCAGGAACTGAGCTCCCATCCCCTCTCCGCCCCTTGCCACTATTTGTAATGGGAGGGGCGGGACGGGGGCAGAGCTAAGCGCCGCTACTTAGCTCCGCCCTCGTCTCGCTCCCTCCTATTGTAAATAGTGGCAAGGGGCAGGGAAGGGGCGGGAGCTCAGTTCCTGCTCCTGGCTCTTCCATCCTCCCCCCCCCCCCCCCCACCTGCAGACAAGAACACTGTATATCGGCTCGGTGTGAAAACCGAGCCAATATACGGTCGTCTGAATAAGTCCTTAGGCTGCCTGTGCTAAAATATTCAAGTAGGAGTACTTACCTCTCCACCGCTGGCAGGATCAGGTGCCACAGCTGCTGCCACCCGCAGTCAGATGAACGCTGTAGCCAATGGGAGGTTACAGAGTCTTCTGGCATCGTAGCGCTCAGGGTGGGAGTCGCCAAGTAGTCACCTGACTCCTCGCCGGATCCTCGTGGCAGCGAATGAGTAAGCACAGCGCACTTTACTATTTTACTACAGCTATCCCGTTTAAAGGGATGTTGTCTTGTAACTGAACAACCCCTTTAAATGGTCCCATTACCTGTGCAGAGTGACCGCTGCAGAGACCTTCCACAAGGCCAGCTGTGTATATTCAGTTACTCTCTACTAAAAACAGCAACTGAATAAAAGGTGTTCAAAAAGTTGTATTTACTCCAAAATGGTACCAATAAAAAAATACAGCGTTCACCGCAAAAACCGCCCAGACCCCGCCCCCTGAGGAGGGGCAATGAGGTCATGGGGCTCAGGAATGGCCAAAAAAGCTACTTTTACTTTTCTAAAAAGGTTTTTCAGTTTTTTTTTATATTTTTTTATTCATAAAACAAAAAAAACTAAAAAAATGTAGCATTGCTGTAATAGTTCTGAGCTGCAGACAAAAGTGCGGCACGGCGGACGCTGCGAGACTCAAGAAGCAATACCAAAATAGTTTACTTTTCATCTCAACCAATTTAAAATTTCTTTAGAGTTTTTACATCGTTTATTGTACATAAACACTGAAAATAAATAAAAAAACGGACAAAAAATGAGACTTTAAATTTATAATATTTAAAAAATATATATTTTACCCATTTTCACAGTTTGTATTCGTGCCGCAGGAGACTCCAACTTGCAATGTTTTGATTGCTTGCATAATATAGTGCAATACTTCTGTATGCGGTACATTCTACGTTTAATGCTGGATCCCATGGAAGGCAATCATTACAAGGCCCGGGGTTGCCATGGTTACTATTGTCACCCCACATGTTGTGAACAGAGGGGGTCCCTCTCTTTGTCTACCAGCTTGGATGCCACAACCACTGTGGCACTGTAGTGTTAGACAGGGCAGATAGATAAAGGACGAGGTAGAAGGCCTTAATTTAGTGACCAAGAAGCCTCCCATGGAGAAAAAACCCATTTGCTCTCCTGAGAGCTTGGGGCAGGGGTCAGTGACTATGTGGAGCAGGAGGTCCCGTAGATGCTCTGAGTGGCAGGGGTCAGTGACTATGTGGAGCAGGAGGTCCCGTAGATGCTCTGAGTGGCAGGGGTCAGTGACTATGTGGAGCAGGAGGTCCCGTAGATGCTCTGAGTGGCAGGGGTCAGTGACTATGTGGAGCAGGAGGTCCCGTAGATGCTCTGAGTTAGACAGGGCAGATAGATAAAGGACGAGGTAGAAGGCCTTAATTTAGTGACCAAGAAGCCTCCCATGGAGAAAAAACCCATTTGCTCTCCTGAGAGCTTGGGGCAGGGGTCAGTGACTATGTGGAGCAGGAGGTCCCGTAGATGCTCTGAGTGGCAGGGGTCAGTGACTATGTGGAGCAGGAGGTCCCGTAGATGCTCTGAGTGGCAGGGGTCAGTGACTATGTGGAGCAGGAGGTCCCGTAGATGCTCTGAGTGGCAGGGGTCAGTGACCATGTGGAGCAGGAGGTCCCGTAGATGCTCTGAGTGGCAGGGGTCAGTGACTATGTGGAGCAGGAGGTCCCGTAGATGCTCTGAGTGGCAGGGGTCAGTGACTATGTGGAGCGGGAGGTCCCGTAGATGCTCTGAGTGGCAGGGGTCAGTGACTATGTGGAGCGGGAGGTCCCGTAGATGCTCTGAGTGGCAGGGGTCAGTGACTATGTGGAGCAGGAGGTCCCGGAAATGCTCTGAATGGCAGGGGTCAGTGACCATGTGGAGCAGGAGGTCCCGTAGATGCTCTGAGTGGCAGGGGTCAGTGACTATGTGGAGCAGGAGGTCCCGTAGATGCTCTGAGTGGCAGGGGTCAGTGACCATGTGGATCAGGAGGTCCCGTAGATGCTCTGAGTGGCAGGGGTCAGTGACCATGTGGAGCAGGAGGTCCCATAGATGCTCTGAGTGGCAGGGGTCAGTGACCATGTGGAGCAGGAGGTCCCGTAGATGCTCTGAGTGGCTGAGCTAGGTCCCATCTTCTCCGTCTGCTCCAGCATGTGCTGGTTTGGTTGTTCACCTGTTTCAGTCTCTCCTACTCATTGGTGTTTCTCCTTAACGCAGGTGATGATGACGAGTTCGTTAACCCCCATGCACTGGCGACCTACATTTCCTCATCTAACCCAGCTCATCAGCTTATGATCCACGGCCATCTACAAGTTCACTCACCACCTGAACGCTGGGGAAAGTATGGCGTGCCGCTGGCTGTCTATCCACACCCTTATTACCCTCCGTTTGTGTCAGGTGGCGGCTTCCTTCTACCCGCTGAGTTAGTGGCATCTCTCCATTGGGCTTCATCCATCATTCCCATCTTCCCTCTGGATGACGTCTTCATTGGATTCCTGGCACTGGCTACCAAAATCAAGTTTCACCACGATCCACGTTTTTTCTCGTTCGGTCTACAGGAAGATGACATCTGTCACTATGTAGATGTCCTGGTGGTCCATGGTCTAACACCAGAACGAATACTGGAAGTATGGGAAGTCCTACCAGATCTCAAACCCTGTGCACCTGAGGGACATGAATAGAGAGAAGCCACTGACTTTATGTAACACCCCCACTAGTTCTGGCCAGGTCAAACCCAAACAAGAAGAGGAATCCTAGCTTTATTTTGTACACATCACCCTGCAGGGGGCGGGGCCGGCTCATAGCTCCCTTCTGTACCACCCTGCAGGGGGAGGGGCCGACTCATAGCTCCCTTCTGTACCACCGTGCAGGGGGAGGGGCCGGCTTATAGCTCCCTTCTGTACCACCCTTGGGGGGAGGGCCGGCACATAGCTCCCTTCTGTACCACCCTGCAGGGGGAGGGACGGCTCATAGCTCCCTTCTGTATCACCCTGCAGGGGGCGGCGCTGGCTCATAGCTCTCTTCTGTATCACTTTGCAGGGGGAGGGGCCCGCTCATAGCTCTCTTCTGTATCACCTTGCAGGGGAAGGGGCCGGCTCATAGCTCCCTTCTGTACCACCCTGCAAGGGGAGGGGCCAGCTCATAGCTCCCTTCTGTATCACATTGCAGGGGGAGGGGCCGGCTCATAGTTCCCTTCTGTATAACCTTGCAGGGGGAGGGGCCGGCTCATAGTTCCCTTCTGTATCACCCTGCAGGGGGAGGATCCGGCTCATGGCTCCCTTCTGTATCACCTTGCAGGGGGAGGGGCCGGCTCATAGTTCCCTTTTGTATCACCCTGCAGGGGGAGGGGCCGGCTCATAGCTCCCTTTTGTATCACCCTGCAGGGGGAGGGGCCGGCTCATCACCAATCGTCCTAATTTATTGATTTTTACAGTAAATATATACATGTATATTGTAGAGATGATTTTTTTTCCTGTGGAACCTATAATTATTATTATTATTGATGAACACAATATTTAACGTCTGTCACAATGTATCCACTTGTACATTACATATCATGAATCAGGGCAGAGCTGACCTATTCTTTTACCAATTTTGTTGCGGACTTGTCCATGGTAACAAGCAGGGTACCCAGGAGTGAATACAGCTTGTCCATCTCTCCGTCTGTTCTTCCAGTGTGTTGCGTTCGGCAGGAATTCTCCCGCTGTTTTGTCATCTTCTCTCTACTAGTTGTTGTTGGGGCAGTCACTATGTCTCACATCTGATCCAGTAGAGTGGGTCTGTTTCAGCTTCTGCAGAGTGATGCTGGTTATAGAGTAATCCATGTGTATCTTGTTTCTTGTCAGTGTAGCCTTGTTCCTGTGGTTATTTCTAGTCCACTCCTCCCAGGTTTGTAGGCTGTTGCTTAGCTTTTTAGCGGTTAGTATAGATCCTGCCTTGCTTCTTAATTCAGCTTTGCGCAAGTTAATATGTAATAGAACAACATAATAGTTGTCCAAAAAGTATTGAATTTACACAAAATTCGTAAATGCAGAAAACAAAACTGTTTATACCAAAACTGAAATGTGTGGAAAGGGAAATCTCACTCCATCATACTAATATGAGGAAACCCTACGCTCATGCCCTGAAGAGGGCAGCCCCACATCCGAAACCTGGGAGCAACCTAGACTGTTCCTTAGTGATGACAAGGGGGGTGACAATTCACAGATGTAAGTCACAAATGCCGCAGCAATACGAGAAAGCAAAAGTTACTAAATCAATCAATAGGTAAAAACCCCAGGGACTTCTATAAGAGGATGATGACACCAGGCGGGTGCGGACCAGAACCATGCAGAAGAATAACTGGTGCCCTCGGAGAGGAGGGACTGGAATAAATATACTACAATCACAGCTGACTGGCCAGCTGAGGGGAACCAATCAAACTGCACACCAGCAGATGATGTGTTCATGTCGGTGGCCTGCCCAGAATGACAGGGCGCACGTGTCCACGTCGGACTGGGAGGACTACCCATTTACCTCTTAGCTCCCCTTTATCTATGAAATAAAGGACACAACAACCTGCTGGCGTTTTACGTGGGTAGGCCACAGCTTTATTTAATTTCTCTTTTACTCCACTTTATACCCATCTTCCATGCCGCTTAACCGCTTTATAAAATTTAAAACTTTTAACGTAAAACAACCAGGCGTAAGAAAGCCCCATGATGGGCCTGTACAGCCCTTCCATCCATTGCTGGCATGGAATAAAATTACCGCCACCAAGGATGCAGCATATCCCTATGCTGCACTCCGCCCCCCACATGCCAGCCACAACGCCTCCTCTACCCCGTCCTGCAGTCCTGACAAAAATGTGTCGGTGCCAATATCACTAAGGTGAACACCGTCACCCCTAAACATGCCTATCTCTCTCTTTTCTAACTCCCAATGTCTAACTGACACCCCCCCAATTGACTGAACAAATTTAGACATCTTAAAATTAACGTTCCTCCTCGCTCTCTCTATAGCCTCCATATCCCTCGCGTCCCTCCAGAACCTTCTGGCCACAATATCTGACCAGACTATAATAACGTCCTTAAAGAACTTTTTAAACCGGCATAAATCCTCCTTCATCAACGTCAGTAACTCTCCCACTTTAACTTTCCCCAGATCGTTTCCACCCGCGTGGATTACCAAGATCACTTTATCGGGTGACCGCCTGCTGATTTGCAGCACCTCTTGGAGCAGCCCGGTCCATTTCAAACCTCGTACGCCGTGCCATTGCACGCATACGTCTTTTTGTCCCAAATGGGGACCCACCAGCCTTGCTCTGGCCCTCTTTTCGGCCCAAAATATGTAGGAGTCTCCTACCACCCACACTGTCCAATTTGAACCTGTAAAACAAATCAAGAAAGAAAAAACAGGGGAAGAAAATGTCCCCAACATCAAACTCATAACCATTTTACAGTACTCTCAAATCCGGCCTTACATAGGACCGGTATGCCTCCGATTTCCACCTACCCACCCTTTTTACCTCCTCACTTCGCAACCCACAGGAAAATGCCGACGTGGCCGCCCCAATTCTAAACGAATGAGACCCAAAATCGTTTGGCGCCAAACCCAGGTTTTTTAAGCATGACCGCATTATCGCCGTGAACTGGTACCTTGTTACCGGAAATCCCGTTGCGTGCACCAATAGCGGGCCGCCACCACTGTGGCGTGCCATAACGTCTCTAACTAACTTTACTGGGCACCACTCTGTCCCCAGCGCACGAATCCGCAACCATTCTCCCGCTCCGTATATGTCCGTTTTCGATTTTCTTATGCAAATCTTAATATCGTCGTCCCCGAGCGAAACATCCGAAAATTGCAGACCTCCCGGATTATTTTTACTCGTCGATACTAATTCGCCCAACCGCAGCGCTGCAAAAAAGGCCAAGGAAAATGTAGTTCTAAAAAGCGCCGTTTCTTCCGCGTTCGCACATACTGATCCCATTATCTTCATCATTGCGCAAAGCAGCTCGAAAGTGATCGGGCGTCTCCCATCCCGAGAAAACTTCTCTTTCTTCCAACCTTTCAGTATTTGCGTAAAAACAAAATCCTTTGTCACGTCGCGACTCCCGTGGAGGCGTAACAAAAATGCTATTGCCGAAACATGTTTTCTCGCCGCATCCGCCGACGCTCCCCGCCCGCGCAGGTTCGCCAATGTGTCTAAAGTAACCGCTCTAGCCTGCTCCGCATTCGGAAAACCACCCCCGGCGACCTCAAACCATTGCTTCCAAATCGCATTGTAGCGCCGCCATGTGGCTTCGGATACCGACTTACGGACCAGATTCAGGAGCTCCTTTCTATTATTTGCCATAAGAAAGCAGGGCAACATACCCCCTCGACGTCCGCCGTCGGGTGAAGCTCCCTGAATTTCGACATCTGAAATCGAGAAAGAGCGTCAGCTTTGTCATTTAAATGTCCTGGTACATGGCTCGCTTTGAACTTTATGTTATGCTGCAGGCAATCCAAAATCAAATGGCGTAACGCCGCCAACACCAATTTGCACGCTGAGGACTGTTTATTTACCGCTCTCACCACCGTCTGGTTATCCGACCAAACATATACTTCTATTAGCCAACACCGGGCCCCATAGTTCAATGGCGACCATGATGGGAAAAATTTCCAACAGAGCTATGTTTCTCGTCCATCCTCTCTCGACCCAGGCTTCCGGCCACATGGCGTTGCACCACCTGTTACCAAGAATCACACCAAAACCGCAGGCTCCAGCTGCATCTGATACCAGTCCTAGCTCCTCACTGTCGACTTCTTCCCTTTGGCATATTACCTGCCCATTGAAAGTTTCGAGAAAAACCTTCCATATGTGCAGGTCCGCCTTCATTTCCTTTGTCACCCTGACAAAATGATGAGGCTCCTTTGCCCCTTTCGTCGCCAAAGACAATCGCCTCGAAAAGGCGCGTCCCATAGGTATGACCCGACACGCGAAATTTAGCAGGCCCAGCAGCACTTGCATTTGATGCAGTGTAACTTTCCGTGATGTACTAACGGTCTCTACCATCTGCCGCAGCCGCGCAATCTTTTCCTCTGGTAGCCGAAACACCATATCCTTAGTATCGATCTCGATACCTAAGAACTCCAAAGCTGTCACTGGCCCTACTGTCTTCTCCGCGGACAGGGGGACGCCTGCTCTTTTCATCAGCCCCTGAAAAGATGCCAATAGAAAACCGCATACGCTTGACTCGGGGGGCCCTAAGAACAAAAAATCGTCCAGATAGTGTAATACCGAAGGGATGCCCGTCTCGAATCGAAGTATCCAATCCAAAAATGAACTGAAAACCTCAAAATAATAGCACGAAATAGAGCATCCCATCGGCAAACACATGTCCACGAAATAGCACCCTTCCAATCTACACCCCAACAGATGAAAACAATCAGGGTGTACCGGAAGCAACCTGAAAGCTGATTCAATGTCCGCCTTGGCTAACATTGCGCCAGCTCCCGCCCGACGGACTAGATACACCGCCCGGTCGAAAGACGCATACGACACTGCCGCTTGCTCTTTCGAAATCCCGTCGTTGACCGAATCACCCGCCGGAAAAGATAAATGATGGATAAGCCGGAACTTGCCCGGTTCCTTCTTCGGGACCAGCCCCAAAGGTGAAACCCTCAAGTTCCCGAATGGGGGCTCCCGAAATGGGCCCGCCATCCGACCCAATTCTACCTCTTTCAGTAACTTCTCCATCACTAACTCTTTGTTTTCTCGAGCCGATTTTAGATTGACGCAGAGCCTAAGGGAAAAAGTCGGGTTGTGCGGTATCCGGAAACCTTCCGTAAAACCTAACCTAATTAATCTTGCCTCCTGCGTCCTGTGGTACCGGACGAGCCACCGCTCCAGGTACCTGACGTTCACTGGGGTTCGCCCCTGCGCTGGGCACCCCTGGTGTAACTGCTGTCCTCTGTCGCCTAAAACACCGTACTGCGGAGTGTGCTCCTCCGCACACTGAGCACTCGTGCCGAAACTTACACGATGCGTAGAATCGGCAATGACCTTCGTTGAAGGCCCAGCACGATCCGGAGGGTTTTGATGCCGCAGGTGCCTGCTGTCCACTGGCGCCTGCAGCGGTCCCCTGAAAAAACGGTTTTACCGGTTTTTGTGAAAGAATAAGCTGGATCCACACATCCGTTGCTTTCGTGGCCCAGCTTATGTTCCTCATTCCGGAAATACGACGACGAAAATCCTCGTCGTACCTCCACCACGCCGACCCTCCGTGCAGTTTATAAGCACTATGAATGGTGTTCATATACACCATTAGTTCAGGGCCCTTCTGTGGGCTATGTTGACAAGCTACGTGTGCCAACATTAAAAACGCCTGTAGCCAATTACCAAATGTTTTGGCTACTTTCGCTTTTTTGTCGGTCCCACGTTCCGAAAACCGTTCTTTGTCGACCGCAATATGTTCCACCGACAATAGTGACCATATGTCAACATATGTACCATTTTTAATTTTCTCCGTTACTTCTTCCGTCAAGCCCACCCCGAGCGGGGCTACCCCGCAGAAAAGTGTATCTGCGAACCTCAAGCTGTCACCACCCAACTCTTCGCCCCTACGACTCGCCCCTTGCGAGCTCTCGGGTGCGTGAGCCAAACTTTTACCAACCTCATAACGATTTACCAGCGCTTTTAGCGCTCCCATAAACTCTTCATCACACAACTCTTCGCCCCTACGACTCGCCCCTTGCGAGCTCTCGGGTGCGTGAGCAAAACCTTTCTCAATTCCAGAACGATTTACCAGCGCTTTAAGCGCACCCATAAAATCTTCGTTATACTTATCACCTGATGTTACCGATACATCCCAAACATTTTTGTAGTGTGACTCACCCGCCTTGTTCCTCCCTGGTTCCGCCAAGAGGAAGCTCGGGCCGGGTGGCGTTGATACACGATCCCGCCTCTGGCCTGCGTGTCGTTCCGTGCCCAACTCATGGGTGACACCACGGCTTCTCTGGCTCTGCGCACTGAATGCCCTACCGGCCGAAGGTGCCATATTGTGTCTGCTACTGCGGGGAGCGTACCTATTATCTGCGGAAGAAGCCGGCGAGAGAGATGAAGTATCGCGTGAAGCCCGAGCGTCCCGCTCCCGGCCGCTGCGCCTATCGTAAACAACCGCCGCTCCTGCCCTTCTCTGTGTATCCATTAGAGGGGCCTTCCTTTTCCGACCCTCATTCTCTGGAGACGCTGACGAGCTCGTAGACACCCGCGCTCTTCTGCCTGCCCTAAACCGCTGCGCCCCTTTTTCGCTTCTGCGCCCCCCCACCCCTCCATACTTACCTTGCCCTGCTGCTTGCTCCTCCCTAGCGCGCCAACTAGCTCGCTCCCTTGACGAGCTGCCCGGTGAGCGCCCGCCTGTGTGCCGCTCGTGTCGGGCGCCCTGCCCTCCACCTGCTGCCCCTGATGCCACTATTGCTTGTTGCTGCATAAAGCGCCCCCGCCCCTCCCCCCCCCTCCCCTCTCCAGGCGGAGGGGCTGTTGCCAACGCCCCAAGCCCCCTTCTCATGAAAACTATACTGCCTGCACTATCTCCACTATCCCTACTCTCCCTTCTATTTATCCTCCTGACACCTCTCTTTGAAATCCGACCCCCCCCCTTCCCTCTCGCTACCCCCGCTAAGCTCTCCCTCCCCCCCGCTGCGCTCCTCCGGGCTGAACAGGGACTCGCTCCCGTAGCCCCTTGTGGCCTCCTTCCGAAGTGCAGGCCTCCCGCCGGTACTACTTCCGGCTCGCAGATCCCTCCGCCTGCTGAGGGAGACACGTGTCCCGCTCTCCCTCACCTCCACCATGATCTCCTGCACCGCCACGGGATTCCCCTTGCCCGCGCAGGACTTACCCGACCTTGGCACCGCTCCGCCTCTCCCGGTGAGTAGACCTCCGCCTTCCGCTCCGCTCTCGTCCCCACTCCTACGCTCCCCAGGCCTGTAAGCCTCCGCCTGGCGCTGCGACCGCGCCGCTCCACTCCGGCTCGCTCCCGCTGCTCTTGGGCTGCTTCTGCCCCCTTTTTTCGTCGCTGGGCTGGGGCTTAATCTTGCCGGTGGTTGCCTCCGTCTTTGCGGCCTCCCACGAGGTTCCGTGCCGCCGCACTCCGCCGCTGGCTCCTCTTCCGGCCTTGCCTCCGGTAACGCCGCCGCCGCTGTTGCCGCCGACCGGTACTCTTCGGCCATCTTCACGAGCCACAGGGGACCCTGGCTGGCCACCGCTTCCCGAATTTGCTGCGTTAGATGCTCCATCTTCAGACTTGCTGCAGACCTCTCCTGGTGCGACTCCACTCTTCTTTCTCCTTCTGAGCACTGACTCCTCCTCTTCCTCTCTTCTCTTTCCTATCCCTCTAACACCTTCCCTTGGTCGCTTCCTTCCTCTCCATCTAGCTAGCCCTGCCTCCCAGTCCCCCACAGCTACGTTATACACTTTGCTGTTTTTCATGACGTCAGCCCAGACCCACTTCCTGGTTGTGACCAACATGCCACAACAGCACCCCTCCCCCATCCTCCCCCCATCTACACCCTCCGAGCAGGGGCCTCAGGATTTCATTTGTGAAAACTCTTAACTAGATCATCAGTATTAACATTAGCAGCATGGACACATGGACACAATTCCTGTCCTTAGGGCCGCACTCCCACCAACGTACCAGATACTGCAACGATTCGATGACAGTAAGCATGAATGCACATGGGGGTCATGTGGGCCACGGCCGACGCTGGGACAGCACCCTGGTTCCGTTCCTCTGTCACACCATGATGGTACCTCTTCAGAGGGGGCCTCGGGTCCCACAGGACTGGATTTTTAGTATGAATTCCCTTAACAGTAGAAACCTCAGAATCAGGGAGATTGTGAGAAGATTTAGAACAGGCGCTGGCGTCACAAGCCATAACATAATTTTCCACTTTCTGCCTAATATTGGACCATCTGGAAACTAATTTACCTGTTCTGTCTTTATCTGGATGTTCCCCTAAAATCGAGTCATAAACCTCAGACCACAACTTAGAACGTAAATGAATTCGAACGTACAGGGGGGGGGGAATAAAAATATGGAACCACCATATGAAATACATGGGATTTTAACCATTAGCACTGAGCTGTCCTTTTGACCCCGACTTGGCTGAGAGCTTTCCCACCCAATTTGGGTTTACTTCACCTCTTGCCCTGCTCTGGGTGGTTTTGGGAGCTGGCTGGTGACAGCAGCTGAGTGGCTCAAACCCCTGACCAATGGGACCTTGTTGCTCAGGCAGTTGTTCACTTCTGCCCGGCAGCATCTATGTCATATTATCTCCTCTTAAATTGCATGGGATTATAAATCATATTTCAATAAGACATGTAGAGACCGATTTTAAGGCATGCATTTTGTATCGTGTTTCCATATTTTTGTCCTCCACCTGTATTTTCATGCACCGATAACTTACAATAAAGTGATCAGGAAAGAAGCAGTGATCCTCGGAGAAGCATCACTACTCCTGCGCACTCCACTTGGAAAGCCTATGTACCCCCATTGGTTCTTTATGTGAAGATGTCCCGGCAGTAGGCTTGGACCACAGCAACTCGTCTCATTGGCCCAGTGGCAGAACGCTGCACAATCACTGTAAATGAACGTAATGCTCTAATCTTGCTTTCTGCCAACGTCACTCGATCGGGGTGATCATGTGACAGTCCTAGAGTAGAAATGTTATCAGCAATGGACAGCACAAGATGCAGAGGGTAGGGAAGAGGCCCACGCCTGGGGACCTCCGGGAGACGGGATATTACCCCAATGTTTGGTCTCCAGGAGATACAGGCTTGAAGTCCAATTTGCAGGACTCCCGGAACGTGACAAAATCCTGTTGCTTCTCAGCAAAACAGTCAGGAAGACCTTCCTCAGGCTCACTTACAGATAGAGACTCAGATGTGGAGCAAACCATTACATTTCTGCAACTTCTTGGGTAAGACACCGATCTGCTTAGTAAGCAATCGAAACGTTCGTACTGGATTCACTCCGACAAGCAAATTCAGAGAAATCTTTGTAACTAGTGATGAGCGAGCATACTCGCTAAGGGTGATTGCTTGAGCGAGCATTGCCCTTAACGAGTACCTGCCCGCTCGAGAGACAAGGTTCGGGTGCCGGCGGCGGGCAGGGAGCTGGGGGGGAGAGCGGGGAGGAACGGAGGGGAGATCTCTCTCTCCCTCTCCCCCCCCCCCCCCCCCCCCCGCTAACTGCCGCTACTCACCGCTCCCCCACGCCGGCACCCAAACCTTTTGTCTCAAGCGGGCAGGTACTCGCTAAGGGCACTGCTCGCTCGAGCAATTGCCCTTAGCGAGTATACTCGCTCATCTCTATTTATAACAAATTCCCATAGAATGTTTTTGGCCAAAACATCAAACCCCTCATCCGGATTGGACATAACATTTGTCAAAAAAAGACAAATCTACAAAATAAGTAAATAGGGAGAAGAAAACTATTTGTAACGTAACAAAAACATGGGAAAAGGGAAATCTAAAGGCCCATTTACACGCAAAGACAATCTTTCAAACAATTGAAAGATTGACAGTTCTAGCGATCATTTAGCATAAAGTACTAATGGGCACTAATGTCCATTAGCACTTTATCAGCTTCATTTGCATGTAAATGAGCCTCAAGCATCCATTTGCAAATCCTAGCATGTGGTCTGGGCTTTGCACTCAGCTGCATTGTCTTCGCACTGGCTGTCAGCTGAATATAATTTCATCAGCTGCTCCCATAGAGAACACAGCGTGCTGTCCCTGCTATCTCTCTCTGGCTGAGTGATGGATTTTACGCTCACCTAAAAATCATTGTTCAGCCAAAGAGTGAAAGATGGAAGCGTTTTCAGGCAACGCTGGTTGCTCATATCTCACATGCCATCGTTTGAACAAATTTTGAGTGATAATCGTTGTGTGTAAATGGGGCTTAACCCTATCACACTGATAAAAGGAAACCTTATCTAAAAGTGGGGCAATCGCCCTGATGAGGGCAGCTACACATTCGGGAGCTGGGCACAACCCAGACTTCCCATAGGTGAGGACAAAGGTGAGGGTGACAACGGACAGATGTAAATCACAAACGATACAATAGTATTAGGAAGCAGATGTTACTAAGTGATTCAATAAATAAAGCCACCAGGGACTTATCGGAAAGGATGATGACACCAGGCGGACGCAGACCCGAGTAGAACTCCATGATGGAGATAAATAACCGACGCCCTGAGAGGAGGGACTGGAATAAATATGCTAATTAATGGTTGATTGGCCAGCTGTGACAACTACCTCCTTGCTGGCCAATCAAACCCCACATAAGCAGATGATGTGTTCATGTCAGTGTCCCACACCTAATGGCAGGGCTCATGCGCCAAAGCTGCAGTCACATGGGCCGGGTCTGACATTGTGACATTAGCCCAGACCCAACTACTGTTTGCGGCTGGCACACTTCAGCATGCCATTTCCATTACTATATCCTGGTGGGTACTGCACTCTGTACTTGCTGAGCCTGGCCACCCAAAACTGCTCCACGGCCCCCTGCTTGGCAGTGTCTATATGAACTAGGGATTGTTGTCAGCCCACAGTGTGAACGCTGCCCATAACAAGAGATTGACATACCTTTAAGTAATAGCTCCCACTACTGCCAACCGCCCCAGCTTGACAGAACTATCAATTAGTAGGTTTTTCAGTCCATTCCTCAAAGTTCTGCTGGCATAAGCAATTACCCTTCCACAACCGTACTGAACCTGAGTTACGATAGCATGGCTTCCAACCCTTTCAGGCTGCCATCAGTAAATAGGACAAATGACTGTGTAGTCAGCAGAGTCCAAGATGGCAGCACAGGTCAACAGTCTTTTAAGCTCGATGAAGGCCAGATTCCCCTCAGCTCCTCATCCTACGGCCTTCAGTAATGGCCCCATAAAGGTGCTGCTCCAGTTAGGTCAACCACAGATCTAACCTCTATAGAAGTGCACAGAAAGTTGCTGAAAAGACGATAGTGTTGTCTAAATAAATCAGCAAACAGCAAAATTCAACCCCAAGCACAACAGTCAGGTGATGTGTGAGCGTTGGGTATAAAGAAGAGGATTACACAGGAGATCCCAGTGCAGAAACCATCAGATGTCCCCAGGTGTAGAGCTGACAACGGGGTCTGGTGGGTGGATGTCACCAGGTGTAGAACTAACAACGGGGTCTGGTGGGGGGGATGTCCCCAGGTGTAGAGCTGACAACGGGGTCTGGTGGGGGGATGTCACCAGGTGTAGAGCTGACAACGGGGTCTGGTGCGGGGGATGTCACCAGGTGCAGAGCTGACAACGGGGTCTGGTGGGGGGATGTCACCAGGTGTAGAGCTGACAACGGGGTCTGGTGGGGGGATGTCACCAGGTGTAGAGCTGACAACGGGGTCTGGTGGGGGGATGTCACCAGGTGTAGCGCTGACACCGGGGTCTGGTTGGTGGATGTCACCTGGTGTAGAGCTGACAACGGGGTCTGGTGGGGAGAGGTCACCAGGTGTAGAGCTGACAACGGGGTCTGGTGGGGGGATGTCACCAGGTGTAGCGCTGACACCGGGGTCTGGTTGGTGGATGTCACCTGGTGTAGAGCTGACAACAGGGACTGGTGGTGGGATGTCACCTGGTGTAGAGCTGACCACGGGGTCTGGGAGTGGGATGGCAGGAGATGTAGAGCTGACAGCAGGGTCCGGTTGAGGGATGTCAGCAGGTATAGTGCTGACAACGGGGTCTAGTGGTGGGATGTCACCTGGTGTAGAGCTGACCACGGAGTCTGGTGGGGGGATGTCACCAGGTGCAGAGCTGACAACGAGGTCTGGTGGTGGGATGTCAGCCGGTGTAGAGCTGACAACGGGGTCTGGTGGGGGGAGGTCACCAGGTGCAGAGCTGACAACGAGGTCTGGTGGTGGGATGTCAGCCGGTGTAGAGCTGACAACGGGGTCTGGTGGGGGGAGGTCACCAGGTGTAGAGCTGACAACGGGGTCTGGTGGTGGGATGTCAGCCGGTGTAGAGCTGACAACGGGGTCTGGTGGGGGGATGTCACCAGGTGCAGAGCTGACAACGAGGTCTGGTGGTGGGATGTCAGCCGGTGTAGAGCTGACAACGGGGTCTGGTGGGGGGATGTCACCAGGTGCAGAGCTGACAACGAGGTCTGGTGGTGGGATGTCAGCCGGTGTAGAGCTGACAACGGGGTCTGGTGGGGGGAGGTCACCAGGTGTAGAGCTGACAACGGGGTCTGGTGGGGGGATGTCACCAGGTGTAGAGCTGACAACGGGGTCTGGTGGGGGGATGTCAGCCGGTGTAGAGCTGACAACGGGGTCTGGTGGGGGGATGTCACCAGGTGCAGAGCTGACAACGAGGTCTGGTGGTGGGATGTCAGCCGGTGTAGAGCTGACAACGGGGTCTGGTGGGGGGATGTCACCAGGTGCAGAGCTGACAACGAGGTCTGGTGGTGGGATGTCAGCCGGTGTAGAGCTGACAACGGGGTCTGGTGGGGGGAGGTCACCAGGTGTAGAGCTGACAACGGGGTCTGGTGGGGGGATGTCACCAGGTGTAGAGCTGACAACGGGGTCTGGTGGGGGGATGTCACCAGGTGCAGAGCTGACAACGAGGTCTGGTGGGGGGATGTCACCAGGTGCAGAGCTGACAACGGGGTCTGGTGAGGGGATGTCACCAGGTGCAGAGCTGACAACGGGGTCTGGTGGGGGGATGTCACCAGGTGCAGAGCTGACAACGGGGTCTGGTGGGGGGATGTCACCAGGTGTAGAGCTGACAACGAGGTCTGGTGGTGGGATGTCAGCCGGTGTAGAGCTGACAACGGGGTCTGGTGGGGGGAGGTCACCAGGTGTAGAGCTGACAACGGGGTCTGGTGGGGGGAAGTCACCAGGTGTAGAGCTGACAACAGGGTCTGGTGGGGGGATGTCACCAGGTGCAGAGCTGACAATGGGGTCTGGTGGGGGGATGTCACCAGGTGTAGAGCTGACCACGGGGTCTGGTGGTGGGATGTCACTTGGTGTAGAGCTGACCACGGGGTCTGGGAGTGGGATGGCAGGAGATGTAGAGCTGACAGCGGGGTCCGGTTGAGGGATGTCAGCAGGTATAGAGCTGACAACGGGATCTGGTGGGGGGATGTCACCAGGTGTAGAGCTGACAAAGGGGTCTAGTGGTGGGATGTCACCTGGTGTAGAGCTGACCACGGGGTCTGGGAGTGGGATGTCAGCAGATGTAGAGCTGACAACGAGGTCTGGTGGGGGGATGTCACCAGCTGTAGAGCTGACAACGGGGTCTGGCGGGGGGATGTCACCAGGTGTAGAGCTGACAATGAGGTCTGGTGGGGGGATGTCACAAGGTGTAAAGCTGACAATGAGGTCTGGTGGGGGGATGTCACAAGGTGTAAAGCTGACAACAGGGTCTTGGAGTGGGATGTCAGCAGATGTAGAGATGACAATGGGGTCTGGTGGGGGGATGTCACCAGGTGTAGAGCTGACAACGGGGTCTGGGAGTGGGATGGCAGCAGATGAAGAGCTGACAATGGGGTCTGGGGGTGGGATGTCACCAGATGTAGAGCCGGCAACGGGGTCTGGTGGGGGGATGTCACCAGGTGTAGAGCTGACAACGGGGTCTGGTGGAGGTATGTCACCAGGTGAAGAGCTGATAACAGGGTCTGGTGGGGGGATGTCACCAGGTGTAGCGCTGACAACGGGGTCTGGTGGGGGAATGTCACCAGGTGTAGAGCTGACAACGGGGTCTGGCGGGGGGATGTCACCAGGTGTAGAGCTGACAACGGGGTCTGGTGGGGGCTATCACAAGGTGTAGAGCTGACAACAGGGTCTGGCGGCGGGATGTCACCAGGTGAAGAGCTGACAACGGGGTCTGGTGGGGGGATGTCACCTGGTGTAGAGCTGACAACAGGGTCTGGTGGGGGGATGTCACCTGGTGTAGAGCTGACAACAGGGTCTGGTGGTGAGATGTCACCAGCTGTAGAGCTGACAACGGGGTCTGGTGGTGGGATGTCACCAGGTGTAGAGTTGACAACGGGGTCTGGTGGGGGGAAGTCACCAGGTGTAGAGCTGTCAACATGGTCTGGTGGGGGGGATATCACCAGGTGTAGAGCTGACAACGGGGTGTGGTGGGGGGATGTCACCAGGTGTAGAGCTGACAACAGGGTCTGGCGGGGGGATGTCACCAGGTGTAGGGCTGACAACAGGGTCTGGTGAGGGGATGTCACCAGGTGTAGAGCTGACAACGGGGTCTGGTGAGGGGATGTCACCAGGTGTAAGGCTGTCAACGGGGTCTGGTGGGGGGATGTCACCAGGTGTAGAGCTGACAACGGGGTCTGGTGGTGGGGTGTCACCAGGTGCAGAGCTGTCAACATGGTCTGGCGGGGGGGATGTCACCAGGTGTAGAGCTCACAACAGGGTCTGTTGAGGGAATGTAGCATATAGCAGCACTGTGTGTGCAGTGCATGTCATGTAGCAGAGCTGTGTCTGTGAGGCGTATGTCATGTACCAATGCTGTGTGTGTGTGACGTGCATGTAGCAGAGCTGTGTGGTGCATGGCACCACCAGAAAGACTGCTACTATAATTTCCTAATAATTGCTAGTACATCACCTAACAGGCGCTGCTAAAATTGCACAATTTTTTGCACGTGTAAAACTGGCCTAAAGAAGCAAAAAGTGCAGTAAAATATGTTAATGTGTGTGCAGAAAAGCATAGTTGTTCCACAGAAATGCTACATACATGGTTATGCAAATAAGTGCAGCCTCGTGTTAATCCGGCCTCATAGTATCAGTCTTTTCTTACACCAGGTGCCCTTGATTTCCTCCATCTGCACCGCCTGTGATCTCTGCCTTTTCCTCCGCTCTGCGCTGGTTCTGTGTTGTTACAGGGATTAGTGGCTAGCTCCGCCCCTTTGACACAGTCCTGCTAATTATCCTCTTATGTGGTAATTGGTGACCGGGTGTCTCTATGGTACTCAGTAAGGCGCAGGATGCTAAAGAACTCCTTGATGCTACACATGCTGTTCTCACACTAGACTTCATGTTTCTACTTTAGTCAAAATCTCTTTCCGGGGAACAGAGCCTTCCCCTATACGTTACAGGGGGGCAGCCCTTTAGCTCCCTCTTGTGGTAGCTGCAGGTTACAAGCAGTTTATTACCACAGGAGCTGCTGAGAAAGGGTGCAATTACACAGCAGCATTACTCCTGCACAAGACATAGTCAGGGAGATACAGATGGCGTCCGGCGCTGGGAGTCAGTGACTGCATGGATGAGTCAGGTGCCGGGCGCCATCAGCATAGCTTCACCCACATTTCGCAGGGTAACCCTTGTGTAATTTCTGCCTGAACACAAGCGGGAGGGCTTACGCGGGATTCATCTATAGACTCCTTGGGGGGGTTTGTTAAGCAAGGAGTGGATGGACATATGAAGGACGGATCAACTTGTGGAAAACTGCCCCAGGAATCTGCATGAGAAACCAGCCGGACACAAAGATATTGTATTGGGACTCAACTCTGAGCTTCCGGGCCGCAGAGCTGCAATCTATGGGCAACTGCACACCTCCTGCTCTGCACTACTGACGGATGAATCTCTGCCATTCTCCACACATTTGGGTGTTTAATCTCAGCCCGAAGCAGGAATGATCTGTGTAAGAGCCCAATACAGTTCAAAGCACACTGAGAAGGCTGTACTAAGAAGCATCGGCCAGCAGGGGGCGCTCATGACATAACAGTGCTGAGGAAAAGTACCAAAAGTGGTGGCTACTGTGCAGAACGAGACGAGTGCTACGGTGAAGTGTGTATACTGTATATACGCGATGAGAGCTGATACTAGGGAATACTCCCTGTACAGAGGAGAGAAGAAGTATAACGGTGCAGTGTATAGACAGGACAGGAGACGTGGTACCGTGCAGTGTATATACAGGACAGGAGAAGTGGTACCGTGCAGTGTATATACAGGACAGGAGTAGTGGTACCGTGCAGTGTATATACAGGACAGGAGTAGTGGTATGGTGCAGTGTATATACAGGAGTAGAGAAGTGGTACCGTGCAGTGTATATACAGGACAGGAGTAGTGGTACCGTGCAGTGTATATACAGGACAGGAGTAGTGGTATGGTGCAGTGTATATACAGGAGTAGAGAAGTGGTACCGTGCAGTGTATATACAGTACAAGAGTAGTGGTACCGTGCAGTGTATATACAGGACAGGAGAAGTGGTACCATGCAGTGTATATACAGGAGTAGAGAAGTGGTACGGTGCATTGTATATACAGGACAGGAGAAGTGGTACTGTGCAGTGTATAAACAGGACAGGAGAAGTGGTACGGTGCAGTGTATATACAGGACAGGAGTAGTGGTACCGTGCAGTGTATATACAGGACAGGACAAGTGGTACCGTGCAGTGTATATACAGGACAGGAGAAGTGGTACGGTGCAGTGTATATACAGGACAGGAGAAGTGGTACCGTGCAGTGTATATACAGCACAGGAGTAGTGGTACCGTGCAGTGTATATACAGGACAGGAGAAGTGGTACCGTGCAGTGTATATACAGCACAGGAGTAGTGGTACCATGCAGTGTATATACAGCACAGGAGAAGTGGTACGGTGCAGTGTATATACAGCATAGGAGAAGTGGTACGGTGCAGTGTATATACAGCATAGGAGAAGTGGTACCGTGCAGTGTATATTGAGGACTGGTGAAGTGGTACCGTGCAGTGTATATACAGGACAGGAGAAGTGGTACGGTGCACTGTATATACAGGACAGGAGAAGTGGTACCGTGCAGTGTATATACAGGACAGGAGAAGTGGTACCGTGCAGTGTATATACAGGACAGGAGTAGTGGTACGGTGCAGTGTATATACAGGACAGAAGTAGTGGTACGTTGCAGTGTATATACAGGACAGGAGAAGTCGTACCGTGCAGTATATATACAGGACACGAGAAGTCGTACTGTGCAGTGTGTATATAGGACAGGAGTAGTGGTACCGTGCAGTGTATATACAGGACAGGAGAAGTGGTACGGTGCAGTGTATACACAGGACAGAAGTGGTACCGTGCAATGTATATACAGGACAGAAGTAGTGGTACGTTGCAGTGTATATACAGGACAGGAGAAGTCGTACCGTGCAGTATATATACAGGACACGAGAAATCGTACTGTGCAGTGTGTATATAGGACAGGAGTAGTTGTACCGTGCAGTGTATAAACAGAACAGGAGAAGTGGTACCGTGCAATGTATATACAGGACAGGAGTAGTGGTACGGTGCAGTGTATATACAGGACAGGAGTAGTGGTACGTTGCAGTGTATATACAGGACAGGAGAAGTCGTACAGTGCAGTGTATATACAGGAGTAGTGGTACGGTGCAGTGTATATACAGAACAGCAGAAGTGGTACTATGCAGAGTATATACAGGATAGGAGAAGTGGTACGGTGCAGTGTATATATAGGACAGGAGAAGTGGTACGGGGCAGTGTATATACAGGACAGGAGAAGTAGTACTGTGCAGTGTATATACAGGACAGGAGTAGGGGTACCGTGCAGTGTATATACAGGACAGGAGTAGTGGTACGTTGCAGTGTATATACAGGACAGGAGAAGTCGTACCGTGCAGTATATATACAGGACACGAGAAGTCGTACTGTGCAGTGTGTATATAGGACAGGAGTAGTGGTACCGTGCAGTGTATACACAGGACAGAAGTGGTACCGTGCAGTCTATAAACAGAACAGGAGAAGTCGTACCGTGCAGTGTATATACAGGACAGGAGTAGTGGTACGGTGCAGTGTATATACAGGACAGGAGTAGTGGTACGGTGCAGTGTATATACAGGACAGGAGAAGTGATACCGTGCAGTGTATATACAGGACAGGAGTAGTGGTACGGTGCAGTGTATATACAGGACAGGAGTAGTGGTACGGTGCAGTGTATATACAGGACAGCAGAAGTGGTACTGTGCAGTGTATATACAGGACAGGACAAGTGGTACTATGCAGTGTATATACAGGATAGGAGAAGTGGTACGTGCAGTGTATATACAGGACAGGAGAAGTAGTACTGTGCAGTGTATATACAGGACAGGAGTAGGGGTACCGTGCAGTGTATATACAGGACAGGAGAAGTGGTACCGTGCAGTGTATATACAGGACAGGAGTAGTGGAACCGTGCAGTGTATATACAGGACAGGATAAGTGGTACCGTGCAGTGTATATACAGTACCGGAGAAGTGGTACCTTGCAGTGTAGATACGGGACAGGAGAAGTGGTACGGTGAAGTGTATATACAGGACAGGAGACGTGGTACCGTGCAGTGTATATACAGGACAGAAGTAGTGGTACGTTGCAGTGTATATACAGGACAGGAGAAGTCGTACCGTGCAGTATATATACAGGACACGAGAAGTCGTACTGTTCAGTGTGTAAACAGGACAGGAGAAGTGGTACCGTGCAGTGTATATACAGGACAGGAGAAGTGGTACCGTGCAATGTATATGCAGGACAGGAGTAGTGGTACGGTGCAGTGTATATACAGGACAGGAGTAGTGGTACGGTGCAGTGTATATACAGGAGAGGAGAAGTGGTAGCGTGCAGTGTATATACAGGACAGGAGTAGTCGTACCGTGCAGTGTATATACAGGACAGGAGAAGTCGTACCGTGCAGTATATATACAGGACACGAGAAGTCGTACTGTTCAGTGTGTAAACAGGACAGGAGAAGTGGTACCGTGCAGTGTATACACAGGACAGGAGAAGTGGTACCGTGCAATGTATATGCAGGACAGGAGTAGTGGTACGGTGCAGTGTATATACAGGACAGGAGTAGTGGTACGGTGCAGTGTATATACAGGAGAGGAGAAGTGGTAGCGTGCAGTGTATATACAGGACAGGAGTAGTCGTACCGTGCAGTGTATATACGGGACAGGAGTAGTGGTACCGTGCAGTGTATATTTAGGACAGGAGAAGTGGTACCGTGCAGTGTATATACAGGACAGGAGAAGTGGTACCGTGCAGTATATATACAGGACAGGAGAAGTGGTACCGTGCAGTGTATATTGAGGACTGGAGAAGTGGTACCGTGCAGTGTATATACAGGACAGGAGAAGTGGTACTGTGCAGTGTATATACAGGACAGGACAAGTGGTACTATGCAGTGTATATACAGGATAGGAGAAGTGGTACGTGCAGTGTATATACAGGACAGGAGAAGTGGTACCGTGCAGTATATATACAGGACAGGAGAAGTGGTACCGTGCAGTGTATATTGAGGACTGGAGAAGTGGTACCGTGCAGTGTATATACAGGACAGCAGAAGTGGTACTGTGCAGTGTATATACAGGACAGGACAAGTGGTACTATGCAGTGTATATACAGGATAGGAGAAGTGGTACGTGCAGTGTATATACAGGACAGGAGAAGTAGTACTGTGCAGTGTATATACAGGACAGGAGTAGGGGTACCGTGCAGTGTATATACAGGACAGGAGAAGTGGTACCGTGCAGTGTATATACAGGACAGGAGTAGTGGAACCGTGCAGTGTATATACAGGACAGGATAAGTGGTACCGTGCAGTGTATATACAGTACCGGAGAAGTGGTACCTTGCAGTGTAGATACGGGACAGGAGAAGTGGTACGGTGAAGTGTATATACAGGACAGGAGACGTGGTACCGTGCAGTGTATATACAGGACAGAAGTAGTGGTACGTTGCAGTGTATATACAGGACAGGAGAAGTCGTACCGTGCAGTATATATACAGGACACGAGAAGTCGTACTGTTCAGTGTGTAAACAGGACAGGAGAAGTGGTACCGTGCAGTGTATATACAGGACAGGAGAAGTGGTACCGTGCAATGTATATGCAGGACAGGAGTAGTGGTACGGTGCAGTGTATATACAGGACAGGAGTAGTGGTACGGTGCAGTGTATATACAGGAGAGGAGAAGTGGTAGCGTGCAGTGTATATACAGGACAGGAGTAGTCGTACCGTGCAGTGTATATACAGGACAGGAGAAGTCGTACCGTGCAGTATATATACAGGACACGAGAAGTCGTACTGTTCAGTGTGTAAACAGGACAGGAGAAGTGGTACCGTGCAGTGTATACACAGGACAGGAGAAGTGGTACCGTGCAATGTATATGCAGGACAGGAGTAGTGGTACGGTGCAGTGTATATACAGGACAGGAGTAGTGGTACGGTGCAGTGTATATACAGGAGAGGAGAAGTGGTAGCGTGCAGTGTATATACAGGACAGGAGTAGTCGTACCGTGCAGTGTATATACGGGACAGGAGTAGTGGTACCGTGCAGTGTATATTTAGGACAGGAGAAGTGGTACCGTGCAGTGTATATACAGGACAGGAGAAGTGGTACCGTGCAGTATATATACAGGACAGGAGAAGTGGTACCGTGCAGTGTATATTGAGGACTGGAGAAGTGGTACCGTGCAGTTTATATACAGGACAGGAGAAGTGGTGCGGTGCAGTGTATATACAAGACAGGAGAAGTGGTACCGTGCAGTGCATATACAGGACAGGAGAAGTGGTACGATGCAGTGTATATACAGGACAGGAGAAGTGGTATCGTGCAGTGTATATTGAGGACTGGAGAAGTGGTACCGTGCAGTGTATATACAGGACAGGAGAAGTGGTACCGTGCAGTGTATATTGAGGACTGGAGAAGTGGTACCGTGCAGTGTATAAACAGGACAGGAGAAGTGGTACCGTGCAGTGTATATTGAGGACTGGAGAAGTGGTACCGTGCAGTGTATATACAGGACAGGAGAAGTGGTACCGTGCAGTTTATATACAGGACAGGAGAAGTGGTACCGTGCAGTATATATACAGGACAGGAGAAGTGGTACGGTGCAGTGTATATACAGGACAGGAGAAGTGGTACCGTGCAGTGTATATACAGGACAGGAGTAGTGGTACCATGCAGTGTATATACAGGACAGGGGAAGTGGTACCGTGCAGTGTATATACAGGACAGGAGAAGTGGTACTGTGCATTCTTTATACAGCACAGGAGAAGTGGTACCATGCAGTGTATATACAGGACAGGAGTGGTACCGTGCAGTGTATATACAGGATAGGAAAAGTGTTAGCGTGCAGTGTATGTACAGGAAAGGAGACGTGGTACCGTGCAGTGTATATACAGGACAGGAGACGTGGTACCGTGCAGTGTATATGCAGGATATGAGACGTGGTACCATGCAGTGTATATGCAGGACAGGAGACGTGGTACCTTGCAGTGTATATACAGGACAGGAGTAGTGGTACCGTGCAGTGTATATACAGGCAGGAGAAGTGGTACCGTGCAGTGTATATACAGGACTAGAGAAGTGGTACCGTGCAGTGCATATACAGGACAGGAGAAGTGGTACCGTGCAGTGTATATACAGGACAGGAGAAGTGGTACGGTGCAGTGTATAAACAGGACAGGAGTAGTGGTACGGTGCAGTGTATATACAGGACAGGAGATGTGGTACCGTGCAGTGTATATACAGGACAGGAGAAATGGTACGGTGCAGTGTATATACAGGACAGGAGAAGTGGTACGGTGCAGTGTATATACAGGACAGGAGTAGTGTTACCGTGCAGTGTATATACAGGACAGGAGTAGTGTTACCGTGCAGTGTATATACAGGACAGGAGAATTGGTACCGTGCAGTGTATATTGAGGACTGGAGAAGTGGTGCCGTGCAGTGTATATACAGGACAGGAGAAGAATACCGTGCAGTGTATATACAGGACAGGAGAAGTGGTACCGTGTAGTGTATATACAGGACAGGACAAGTGGTACCATGCAGTCTTTATACAGCACAGGAGAAGTGTTACCATGCAGTGTATATACAGGACAGGAGTAGTACCGTGCAGTGTATATACAGGATAGGAGAAGTGTTACCGTGCAGTGTATATAAAGGACAGGAGAAGTGGTACCGTGCAGTGTATATACAGGACAGGAGAAGTGGTACCGTGCAGTGTATATACAGGACAGGAGTAGTGGTACGGTGCAGTGTATATACAGGACAGGAGTAGTGGTACGGTGCAGTGTATATACAGGACAAGAGTAGTGGTATGGTGCAGTGTATATACAGGACAGGACAAGTGGTACTATGCAGTGTATATACAGGATAGGAGAAGTGGAACGGTGCAGTGTATATACAGGACAGGAGTAGAAGTACCGTGCAGTGTATATACAGTATAGAAGAAGTGGTACCTTGCAGTGTATATACGGGACAGGAGAATTGGTACGGTGCAGTGTATATACAGGACAGGAGAAGTCGTACCGTGCAGTGTATATACAGGACAGAAGTAGTGGTACTTTGCAGTGTATATACAGGACAGGAGAAGTCGTACCGGGCAGTATATATACAGGACACAAGAAGTCGTACTGTGCAGTGTGTATACAGGACAGGAGAAGTAGTACCGTGCAGTGTATATACAGGACAGGAGTAGTGGTACGGTGCAGTGTATATACAGGACAGGAGTAGTGGTACGGTGCAGTGTATATACAGGACAGGTGTAGTGGTACTGTGCAGTGTATATACAGGACAGGACAAGTGGTACCGTGCAGTGTATATACAGGATAGGAGAAGTGGTACGGTGCAGTGTATATACAGGACATGAGAAGTGGTACTGTGCAGTATATATACAGGACAGGAGTAGGGGTACCGTGCAGTGTATATACAGGGCAGGAGAAGTGGTACTGTGCAGTGTATATACAGGACAGGAGAAGTGGTACCGTGCAGTGTATATACAGGACAGGAGAAGTGGTACCGTGCAGTGTATATACAGTACAGGAGAAGTGGTACCTTGCAGTGTAGATACGGGACAGGAGAAGTGGTACCGTGCAGTGTATATACAGGACAGGAGAAGTCGTACCGTGCAGTGTATATACAGGATAGAAGTAGTGGTACGTTGCAGTGTATATACAGGACAGGAGAAGTCGTACCGTGCAGTATATATACAGGACACGAGAAGTCGTACTGTGCAGTGTGTATATAGGACAGGAGTAGTGGTACCATGCAGTGTATACACAGGACAGAAGTGTTACCGTGCAGTCTATATACAGAACAGGAGAAGTGGTACCGTGCAATGTATATACAGGACAGGAGTAGTGGTACGGTGCAGTGTATATACAGGACAGGAGTAGTGGTACGGTGCAGTTTATATACAGGACAGGAGAAGTGGTACGATGCAGTGTATATACAGGACAGGAGAAGTGGTACGATGCAGTGTATAGACAGGACAGGAGAAGTGGTACGGTGCAGTGTATATACAGGACAGGAGAAGTGGTACCGTGCAGTGTATATACAGGACAGGAGTAGTGGTACGGTGCAGTGTATATACAGGACAGGAGTAGTGGTACGGTGGAGTGTATATACAGAACAGCAGAAGTGGTACTGTGCAGTGTATATACAGGACAGGAGAAGTGGTACCGTGCAGTGTATTTACAGGATAGGAGAAGTGGTACGGTGCAGTGTATATACAGGACAGGACACTTAGTACTGTGCAGTGTATATACAGGACAGAAGTAGTGGTGCTTTGCAGTGTATATAAAGGACAGGAGAAGTCGTACCGTGCAGTATATATACAGGACACGAGAAGTCGTACAGTGCAGTGTATATACAGGACAGGGGTGGTACCGTGCAGTATATATACAGGACTGGAGAAGTGGTACGGTGCAGTGTATATACAGGACAGGAGAAGTGATACCGTGCAGTGTATATACAGGACAGGAGTAGTGGTACGGTGCAGTGTATATACAGGACAGGAGTAGTGGTACGGTGCAGTGTATATACAGGACAGCAGAAGTGGTACTGTGCAGTGTATATACAGGACAGGACAAGTGGTACTATGCAGTGTATATACAGGATAGGAGAAGTGGTACGGTGCAGTGTATATATAGGACAGGAGAAGTGGTACGGTGCAGTGTATATACAGGACAGGATAAGTAGTACTGTGCAGTGTATATACAGGACAGGAGAAGTGGTACCGTGCAGTGTATATACAGCACAGGAGAAGTGGTACCTTGCAGTGTAGATACGGGACAGGAGAAGTGGTACGGTGCAGTGTATATACAGGACAGGAGACGTGGTACCGTGCAGTGTATATACAGGACAGAAGTAGTGGTACGTTGCAGTGTATATACAGGACAGGAGAAGTGGTACCGTGCAGTGTATATACAGGACAGGAGAAGTGGTACCATGCAGTGTATATGCAGGACAGGAGACGTGGTACCGTGCAGTGTATATAAAGGACAGGAGTGGTACCGTGCAGTGTATATACAGGATAGAAGTGGTACTGTGCAGTGTATATACAGGAGAGAAGTGGTACTGTGCAGTGTATATACAGGAGAGAAGTGGTACCGTGCAGTGTATATACAGGACAGGAGTAGTGGTACCGTGCAGTGTATATACAGGACAGGAGAAGTGGTACCGTGCAGTGGATATACAGGAGTGGAGAAGTGGTACCGTGTAGTGTATATACAGGAGTGGAGAAGTGGTACCGTGCAGTGTATATACAGGACAGGCGAAGTGGTGCCGTGCAGTGTATATACAGAACAGAAGAAGTGGTACCGTGCAGTGTATATACAGGACAGAAGAAGTGGTACCGTGCAGTCTATATACAGAACGGGCGAAGTCGTACCTTGCAGTCTATATGCAGGACAGGAGAAGTGATACCATGCAGTGTATATACAGGACAGAAGAAGTGTTACCATGCAGTGTATATACAGGACAGGAGAAGTGTTACCATGCAGCATATATACAGGACTGCAGACGTGGTACCGTGCAGTGTATATACCGGACAGGAAGAGTGCTACCGTGCAGTGCATATACAGGACAGAAGTGGTACGGTGCAGTGTATATACAGGACAGGAGAAGTGGTACCGTGCAGTGTACATACAGGACAGGAGTGGTACCGTGCAGTGTATATACAGGACAGGAGAAGTGTTACCGTGCAGTGTATATACAGGACAGGAGACTTGGTACCGTGCAGTGTATATACAGGACAGAAGTGGTACCGTAGAGCGTATATACATGACAGGAGTGGTGCCATGCAGTGTATATACAGAACAGGAGACGAGGTACCGTGCAGTAGATATACAGGACAGGAGACGTGGTACCGTGCAGTGTATATACAGAACAGGCGAAGTGGTACTGTGCAGTGTATATACAGGACAGGAGACATGGTACCGTGCAGTGTATATACAGAACAGGAGACATGGTACTGTGCAGTATATATACAGGACAGGAGACGTGGTACCGTGCAGTGTATATACAGAACAGGCGAAGTGGTACCGTGCAGTGTATATACAGGACAGGAGAAGTGGTACCATGCAGTGTATATACAGGACAGGAGAAGTGGTACCATGCAGTGTATATACAGGACAGGAGAAGTGGTACGGTGCAGTGTATATACAGGTCAGGAGTGGTATCATGCAGTGTATATACAGGACAGGAGATGTGGTACCGTGCAGTGTATATAAAGGACAGGAGACGTGGTACCGTGCAGTGTATATACAGGACAGGAGTGGTACCGTGCAGTGTATATACAGGACAGGAGAAGTGGTAACGTGCAGTGTATATACCGAACAGGAGGAGTGGTACCGTGCAGTGTATATACAGAACAGGAGACGTGGTACCGTGCAGTAGATATACAGGACAGGAGACGTGGTACCGTGCAGTGTATATACAGAACAGGCGAAGTGGTACCGTGCATTGTATATACAGGATAGGAGTAGTGGTACCGTGCAGTGCATATACAGGACAGGCGAAGTGGTACCGTGCAGTGTATATACAGTACAGGAGAAGTGGTACCTTGCAGTGCATATACAGGACAGGAGTAGTGGTACGGTGCAGTGTATATACAGGACTGGAGAAGTGGTACCATGCAGTGTATATACAGGACAGGAGAAGTGGTACCATGCAGTGTATATACAGGACAGGAGAAGTGGTACCATGCAGTGTATATACAGGACTAGAGAAGTGGTACCATGCAGTGTATATACAGGACAGGAGAAGTGGTACGGTGCAGTGTATATACAGGACAGGAGAAGTGGTACCATGCAGTGTATATACAGGACAGGAGAAGTGGTACCATGCAGTGTATATACAGGACAGGAGAAGTGGTACCATGCAGTGTATATACAGGACAGGAGAAGTGGTACGGTGCAGTGTATATACAGGACAGGAGAAGTGGTACGGTGCAGCCTATATACAGGACAGGAGAAGTGGTACCGTGCAGTGTATATACAGGACAGGAGAAGTGGTACCATGCAGTGTATATACAGGACAGGAGAAGTGGTACCGTGCAGTATATATACAGGACAGGAAACGTGGTACCGTGCAGTGTATATACAGGACAGGAGAAGTGGTACCGTGCAGTGTATATACAGGACAGGAGACGTGGTACCGTGCAGTGTATATAAAGGACAGGAGAAGTGGTACCATGCAGTGTATATACAGGACAGGAGAAGTGGTACCGTGCAGTATATATACAGGACAGGAGAAGTGGTACCGTGCAGTGTATATACAGGACAGGAGACGTGGTACCGTGCAGTGTATATACAGGACAGGAGAAGTGGTATCATGCAGTGTATATACAGGACAGGAGAAGTGGTACCGTGCAGTGTATATAAAGGACAGGAGACGTGGTACCGTGCAGTGTATATACAGGACAGGAGTGGTACCGTGCCGTGTATATACAGGACAGGAGAAGTGGTAACGTGCAGTGTATATACCGAACAGGAGGAGTGGTACCGTGCAGTGTATATACAGAACAGAAGTGGTACGGTGCAGTCTATATACAGGACAGGAGAAGTGGTACTGTGCAGTCTATATACAGGACAGGAGAAGTGGTACCGTGCAGTGTATATACAGGACAGGAGAAGTGGTACAGTGCAGTATATATACAGGACAGGAGAAGTGGTACCATGCAGTGTATATACAGGACAGGAGACGTGGTACCGTGCAGTGTATATAAAGGACAGGAGACGTGGTACCATGCAGTGTATATACAGGACAGGAGTGGTACCGTGCAGTGTATATACAGGACAGGAGAAGTGGTACTGTGCAGTGTATATACCGAACAGGAGGAGTGGTACCGTGCAGTGTATATACAGGACTGGAGAAGTGTTACCGTGCAGTGTATATACAGGACAGGAGAAGTGGTACCGTGCAGTATATATACAGGACAGGAGAAGTGGTACCATGCAGTATATACAGGACAGGAGACGTGGTACCGTGCAGTGTATATACAGGACAGGAGAAGTGGTACCGTGCAGTGTATATAAAGGACAGGAGACGTGGTACCGTGCAGTGTATATAAAGGACAGGAGACGTGGTACCGTGCAGTGTATATAAAGGACAGGAGACGTGGTACCGTGCAGTGTATATAAAGGACAGGAGACGTGGTACCGTGCAGTGTATATACAGGACAGGAGAAGTGGTACCGTGCAGTGTATATACAGGACAAGAGAAGTGGTACCATGCAGTGTATATACAGGACAGGAGACGTGGTACCGTGCAGTGTATATAAAGGACAGGAGACGTGGTACCATGCAGTGTATATACAGGACAGGAGTGGTACCGTGCAGTGTATATACAGGACAGGAGAAGTGGTACTGTGCAGTGTATATACCGAACAGGAGGAGTGGTACCGTGCAGTGTATATACAGGACTGGAGAAGTGGTACCGTGCAGTGTATATACAGGACAGGAGAAGTGGTACCGTGCAGTATATATACAGGACAGGAGAAGTGGTACCATGCAGTGTATATACAGGACAGGAGACGTGGTACCGTGCAGTGTATATACAGGACAGGAGAAGTGGTACCGTGCAGTGTATATAAAGGACAGGAGACGTGGTACCGTGCAGTGTATATAAAGGACAGGAGACGTGGTACCGTGCAGTGTATATAAAGGACAGGAGACGTGGTACCGTGCAGTGTATATACAGGACAGGAGAAGTGGTACCGTGCAGTGTATATACAGGACAGGAGAAGTGGTACTGTGCAGTGTATATACCGAACAGGAGGAGTGGTACCGTGCAGTGTATATACAGGACATGGGATCTTACGCTTTATTAAAACCTTCCCAAACCCCTCCAAGCCCACGTGACTCTCTATGCCCACGTGACTCTCTATGCCCACGTGACTCTCTATGCCCATGTGACTCTCTATGCCCACGTGACTCTCCATGCCCATGTGACTCTCTATGCCCACGTGACTCTTTATACATCAGTTCAGCCATTAATCCCCTCCCCCCTCCTACATCTATTACCGCGCCAAAAAATTTCAAACTGTGATCTGTACAATCCTAAATTTTCAGAACAACAGCGCTCCGCTGCCCTTCCCCCAGCCCGGTACACGAAGGAGGGGCCAACCATCCACACAATACTTCTCTTAATTCCTAAAATGAAAGAAGAATTAGTGCCCCATATTATTGGGGCGCCTGTACAACTTAACCCGAGATGATCCCCATCTGTCTACTCCAATAACACCGCCCCTGTAAACAACAAGCACCATTATATATTAAAGCACGATAATGACCGTCCATCATCCCTGCCTCCCCGAAAACAAGACAGGGTCTTCTACTAATTTTGCTCCACAAGATCTTACTTTTGCCAGGCAGTTATACATTTCCCTTTTTTTTTTAATTTAAAGGGGTTGTCCCGCGGCAGCAAGTGGGTCTATACACTTCTGTATGGCCATATTAATGCACTTTGTAATGTACATCGTGCATTAATTATGAGCCATACAGAAGTTATAAAAAGTTTTATACTTACCTGCTCCGTTGCTGGCGTCCTCGTTTCCATGGTGCCGACTAATTTTCGGCCTCTGATGGCCAAATTAGCCGCGCTTGCGCAGTCCGGGTCTTCTGCTGTATTCAATGGAGCCGCTCGTGCAGAATGCCGACTCCGTGTAGCTCCGCCCCGTCACGTGCCGATTCCAGCCAATCAGGAGGCTGGAATCGGGAATGGACCGCACAGAAGAGCTGCGGTCCACGGAGGGAGCAGACCCCGGCGGCCATCTTCAGCAGGTAAGTATGAAGACGCCGGACCGCCGGGATTCAAGTAAGCACTCTCCGGTTTGTTTTCTTAACCCCTGCATCGGGGTTGTCTCGCGCCGAACGGGGGGGGGGGGGGGTTAAAAAAAAAAAAAAAACGTTTCGGCGCGGGACAACCCCTTTAACTGCAACTAGGGCTTAATTTTGGAATAGGGCTTAAAGTTCAAGCATCCTGAAAAATCCTGCTAGGGTTTATTTCCAGGTAGGTTTTATCACCGGAGAAACAAGGTACATGGATCAACAAAGAACCTGGTGCTTGCGGGCACAGACACAAACGCCTGCAAAGGCCAAAGCAAGCATATATTCTCATGCAGATGAGCAAACAAGCGAAGCCACGCCCCTTTACCCATTGTGTCTATTATTACTATTATTATTATTATTATTATTATTATTATTATTATTATTATTATTATAAGGCTCCCATGGTCTGACCCATCCTAAAGGCCCCAAAGTCACATCTAAACAGCTGGACCTCATATGCTGATCTTCACACTTCAGGCAATACTTTTACCAACTTACCTAGTAAGCTACATGTGATAGCAGAGCGTTGATCAGCGGCATCAGCTACTGCCTTACAGCCCCTGATCAGCGGCGTACACTACTGCCTTACAGCCCCTGATCAGCGGCGTACACTACTGCCTTACAGCCCCTGATCAGCGGCGTACACTACTGCCTTACAGCCCCTGATCAGCGGCGTACACTACTGCCTTACAGCCCCTGATCAGCGGCATACACTACTGCCTTACAGCCCCTGATCAGCGGCGTACACTACTGCCTTACAGCCCCTGATCAGCGGCATCAGCTACTGCCTTACAGCCCCTGATCAGCGGCATACACTACTGCCTTACAGCCCCTGATCAGCGGCGTACACTACTGCCTTACAGCCCCTGATCAGCGGCATACACTACTGCCTTACAGCCCCTGATCAGCGGCATACACTACTGCCTTACAGCCCCTGATCAGCGGCGTACACTACTGCCTTACAGCCCCTGATCAGCGGCATACACTACTGCCTTACAGCCCCTGATCAGCGGCATACACTACTGCCTTACAGCCCCTGATCAGCGGCGTACACTACTGCCTTACAGCCCCTGATCAGCGGCGTACACTACTGCCTTACAGCCCCTGATCAGCGGCGTACACTACTGCCTTACAGCCCCTGATCAGCGGCATACACTACTGCCTTACAGCCCCTGATCAGCGGCATACACTACTGCCTTACAGTCCCTGATCAGCGGCATACACTACTGCCTTACAGCCCCTGATCAGCGGCGTACACTACTGCCTTACAGCCCCTGATCAGCGGCATACACTACTGCCTTACAGCCCTTGATCAGCGGCGTACACTACAGCCTTACAGCCCCTGATCAGCGGCATCAGCTACTGCCTTACAGCCCTTGATCAGCGGCGTACACTACTGCCTTACAGCCCCTGATCAGCGGCATCAGCTACTGCCTTACAGCCCCTGATCAGCGGCGTACACTACTGCCTTACAGCCCCTGATCAGCAGCATACACTACTGCCTTACAGCCCCTGATCAGCGGCATACACTACTGCCTTACAGCCCCTGATCAGCGGCATCAGCTACTGCCTTACAGCCCCTGATCAGCGGCGTACACTACTGCCTTACAGCCCCTGATCAACGGCATACACTACTGCCTTACAGCCCCTGATCAGCGGCGTACACTACTGCCTTACAGCCCCTGATCAGCGGTGTACACTACTGCCCTACAGCCCCTGATCAGCGGCATACACTACTGCCTTACAGCCCCTGATCAGCGGCGTACACTACTGCCTTACAGCCCCTGATCAGCGGCGTACACTACAGCCTTACAGCCCCTGATCAGCGGCGTACACTACTGCCTTACAGCCCCTGATCAGCGGCGTACACTACCGCCTTACAGCCCCTGATCAGCGGCGTACACTACTGCCTTACAGCCCCTGATCAGCGGCATACACTACTGCCTTACAGCCCCTGATCAGTGGCGTACACTACTGCCTTACAGCCCCTGATCAGCGGCGTACACTACCGCCTTACAGCCCCTGATCAGCGGCGTACACTACTGCCTTACAGGCCCTGATCAACGGCATACACTACTGCCTTACAGCCCCTGATCAGCGGCATACACTGCTGCCTTACAGCCCCTGATCAGCGGCGTACACTACTGCCTTACAGCCCCTGATCAGCGGCGTACACTACTGCCTTACAGCCCCTGATCAGCGGCATACACTACTGCCTTACAGCCCCTGATCAGCGGCGTACACTACTGCCTTACAGCCCCTGATCAGCGGCGTACACTACTGCCTTACAGCCCCTGATCAGCGGCATACACTACTGCCTTACAGCCCCTGATCAGCGGCGTACACTACTGCCTTACAGCCACTGATCAGCGGCGTACACTACTGCCTTACAGACCCTGATCAGCGGCATACACTACTGCCTTACAGCCACTGATCAGCGGCGTACACTACTGCCTTACAGCCCCTGATCAGCGGCATACACTACTGCCTTACAGCCCCTGATCAGCGGCGTACACTACTGCCTTACAGCCCCTGATCAGCGGCATACACTACTGCCTTACAGCCCCTGATCAGCGGCGTACACTACTGCCTTACAGCCCCTGATCAGCGGCATACACTACTGCCTTACAGCCCCTGATCAGCGGCGTACACTACTGCCTTACAGCCACTGATCAGCGGTGTACACTACTGCCTTACAGCCCCTGATCAGCGGCATACACTACTGCCTTACATCCCCTGATCAGCGGTATACACTACTGCCTTACAGCCCCTGATCAGCGGCATACACTACTGCCTTACAGCCCCTGATCAGCGGCATACACTACTGCCTTACAGCCCCTGATCAGCGGCGTACACTACTGCCTTACAGCCCCTGATCAGCGGCGTACACTACTGCCTTACAGCCCCTGATCAGCGGCATACACTACTGCCTTACAGCCCCTGATCAGCGGCGTACACTACTGCCCTACAGCCCCTGATCAGCGGCGTACACTACTGCCTTACAGCCCCTGATCAGCGGCCTACACTACTGCCTTACAGCCCCTGATCAGCGGCGTACACTACTGCCTTACAGCCCCTGATCAGCGGCGTACACTACTGCCTTACAGCCCCTGATCAGTGGCGTACACTACTGCCTTACAGCCCCTGATCAGCGGCATACACTACTGCCTTACAGCCCCTGATCAGTGGCGTACACTACCGCCTTACAGCCCCTGATCAGCGGCGTACACTACTGCCTTACAGCCCCTGATCAGCGGTGTACACTACTGCCTTACAGCCCCTGATCAGCGGCATACACTACTGCCTTACAGCCCCTGATCAGCGGCGTACACTACTGCCTTACAGCCCCTGATCAGCGGCGTACACTACTGCCTTACAGCCCCTGATCAGCGGCGTACACTACTGCCTTACAGCCCCTGATCAGCGGCATACACTACTGCCTTACAGCTCCTGATCAGCGGCGTACACTACTGCCTTACAGCTCCTGATCAGCGGCGTACACTACTGCCTTACAGCCCCTGATCAGCGGTATAGACTACTGCCTTACAGCCCCTGATCAGCGGCATACACTACTGCCTTACAGCCCCTGATCAGCGGCATACACTACTGCCTTACAGCCCCCGATCAGCGGCATACACTACTGCCTTACAGCCCCTGATCAGCGGCGTACACTACTGCCTTACAGCCCCTGATCAGCGGCATACACTACTGCCTTACAGCCCCTGATCAGCGGTGTACACTACTGCCTTACAGCTGCTGATCAGCGGCATACACTACTGCCTTACAGCCCCTGATCAGCGGCGTACACTACTGCCTTACAGCCCCTGATCAGCGGCGTACACTACTGCCTTACAGCCCCTGATCAGCGGCATACACTACTGCCTTACAGCCCCTGATCAGCAGCGTACACTACTGCCTTACAGTCCCTGATCAGCGGCATACACTACTGCCTTACAGCCCCTGATCAGCGGAGTACACTACTGCCTTACAGCCCCTGATCAGCGGCGTACACTACCGCCCTACAGCCCCTGATCAGCGGCATACACTACTGCCTTACAGCCCCTGATCAGCGGCGTACACTACTGCCTTACAGCCCCTGATCAGCGGCATACACTACTGCCTTACAGCCCCTGATCAGCGGCGTACACTACTGCCTTACAGCCCCTGATCAGCGGCATACACTACTGCCTTACAGCCCCTGATCAGCGGCATACACTACTGCCTTACAGCCCCTGATCAGCGGCGTACACTACTGCCTTACAGCCCCTGATCAGCGGCGTACACTACTGCCTTACAGCCCCTGATCAGCGGCATACACTACTGCCTTACAGCCCCTGATCAGCGGCATACACTACTGCCTTACAGTCCCTGATCAGCGGCATACACTACTGCCTTACAGCCCCTGATCAGCGGCGTACACTACTGCCTTACAGCCCCTGATCAGCGGCGTACACTACTGCCTTACAGCCCCTGATCAGCGGCGTACACTACTGCCTTACAGCCCCTGATCAGCGGCATACGCTACTGCCTTACAGCCACTGATCAGCGGCATACGCTACTGCCTTACAGCCCCTGATCAGCGGCGTACACTACTGCCTTACAGCCCCTGATCAGCGGCATACGCTACTGCCTTACAGCCCCTGATCAGCGGCATACACTACTGCCTTACAGCCCCTGATCAGCGGCGTACACTACTGCCTTACAGCCCCTGATCAGCGGCATACACTACTGCCTTACAGCCCCTGATCAGCGGCATACACTACTGCCTTACAGCCCCTGATCAGCGGCATACGCTACTGCCTTACAGCCCCTGATCAGCGGCATACACTACTGCCTTACAGCCCCTGATCAGCGGCGTACACTACTGCCTTACAGCCCCTGATCAGCGGCATACACTACTGCCTTACAGACCCTGATCAGCGGCATACACTACTGCCTTACAGCCCCTGATCAGCGGCATACACTACTGCCTTACAGCCCATGATCAGCGGCGTACACTACTGCCTTACAGCCCCTGATCAGCGGCATACACTACTGCCTTACAGCCCCTGATCAGCGGCATACACTACTGCCTTACAGCCCCTGATCAGCGACATACACTACTGCCTTACAGCCCCTGATCAGCGGCATACACTACTGCCTTACAGCCCCTGATCAGCGGCGTACACTACTGCCTTACAGCCCCTGATCAGCGGCGTACACTACTGCCTTACAGCCCCTGATCAGCGGCGTACACTACTGCCTTACAGCCCCTGATCAGCGGCGTACACTACTGCCTTACAGCCCCTGATCAGCGGCGTACACTACTGCCTTACAGCCCCTGATCAGCGGCATACACTACTGCCTTACAGCCCCTGATCAGCGGCGTACACTACTGCCTTACAGCCCCTGATCAGCGGCGTACACTACTGCCTTACAGCCCCTGATCAGCGGCATACACTACTGCCTTACAGCCCCTGATCAGCGGCGTACACTACTGCCTTACAGCCCCTGATCAGCGGCGTACACTACTGCCTTACAGCCCCTGATCAGCGGCGTACACTACTGCCTTACAGCCCCTGATCAGCGGCATACACTACTGCCTTACAGCCCCTGATCAGCGGCATACACTACTGCCTTACAGCCCCTGATCAGCGGCGTACACTACTGCCTTACAGCCCCTGATCAGCGGCGTACACTACTGCCTTACAGCCCCTGATCAGCGGCGTACACTACTGCCTTACAGCCCCTGATCAGCGGCGTACACTACTGCCTTACAGCCCCTGATCAGCGGCATACACTACTGCCTTACAGCCCCTGATCAGCGGCATACACTACTGCCTTACAGCCGCTGATCAGCGGCGTACACTACTGCCTTACAGCCCCTGATCAGCGGCGTACACTACTGCCTTACAGCCCCTGATCAGCGGCGTACACTACTGCCTTACAGCCCCTGATCAGCGGCGTACACTACTGCCTTACAGCCCCTGATCAGCGGTGTACACTACTGCCTTACAGCCCCTGATCAGCGGCATACACTACTGCCTTACAGCCCCTGATCAGCGGCGTACACTACTGCCTTACAGCCCCTGATCAGCGGTGTACACTACTGCCTTACAGCCCCTGATCAATCGCTCTACCTGAAAAACAATTAATAGGTACCAGGTTATACCATCTCTGAAAGAAAGCCATACCCAACATTACCTTCCAAACTGAGCTCTATGAGCCGCATCCTAAATGTTGGACTTCTTATGCAGCACAGTGCATAACGAGGCTGCATGGGACTGGGGGCGGAGCTTAAAGGGAATAGCGAGCTAGATGGGGGGAGGAGCTAGGTACGGAAGAAGAAGGAGAAGACAGGAAGAAGACCAAAAGAGAAGAAGCGAGGAAGAGAGAGGACGGAGCCGGGCAAGACGAGACAGACGGATAAAAACTGAAGGCAAGGAAAGAAGAAGAGAAAGAAAAGAAACAAGCGACTGACCAGCGGAGGACGGGAGATACTTCACGAAGTTCGCAAGAAGGAAGACGGAAGACAAACGAAGAAGAGAAGCAGGATGGAGGACCTGAGGGCATGGATCCAAGCGGCGGTCAGGCAGGATGGCACCGGCTGGTTGGAAGAGTTGCTGGTGAGCTGCAGGACGGCCGCGGGAGCGGCGGAGCCAGAGGGATTCGGAATGCAGCGGAGCGGAGCCAGCGAAGCGCCGCCGGAAGTCGAAGAACAGCCCTCCGCGGCAGCTCAAAGACCCAATGGCTCATGTTGGCTCTACAACGAGGGCCATTGCAGGTTTTATGCCACCTGCAAATTCCAGCATGAATGCTCGGTTTGCGGGGGCCAGCATGCAGCAGTTCGTTGTTTCAAGAAGCAAAGAGCGCCTGCCACAGTGGGTGGTGCCGGTGGAGCACCGTACCCCAGTGAAAAGCCGGGTCCTGGATCTGTGGTTAGACAGATACCACATGAAACAGGCGGCAAGAATGCTTAAGGACGGTTTTTCGGAAGGTTTCGTTATTCCGTTTGCGTTTTCCCCCGCGTCTATGTTCGCCCCTAACCTAAAATCAGCGTTAGATAATATCCATTTAGTTAAAGAAAAATTGATTAAAGAAGTGGAGCTGGGCCGCATGGCCGGCCCTTTTGAAGTACCGCCTTTTACGAATTTGCGGGTGTCCCCCTTGGGTTTGGTTCCCAAGAAGGAAACTGGGAAATTCCGTTTAATTCATCACCTATCCTTCCCAGCCGGAGACTCAGTTAACGACGGAATATCCAAAGAACAGGCAGCGGTCTCGTATACGTCGTTTGATTCCGCGGTGCATTTGGTCAGGGTGG
The DNA here is from genome assembly GCF_035609145.1 of Eleutherodactylus coqui. Lineage (NCBI taxonomy): Eukaryota > Metazoa > Chordata > Amphibia > Anura > Eleutherodactylidae > Eleutherodactylus > Eleutherodactylus coqui. The sequence continues at coordinate 343,563,885 of NC_089838.1, forward strand.
CGGGTAAGAGAGCTCAGCTGGCAAAGACGGACATTGAGTCCACCTTTCGCTTGTTGCCAGTCCACCCCGATTGTTTCCACCTCCTGGGGTGCCGTGTGGACAATCAATTTTTTATTGATATGTGTCTGCCGATGGGATGCTCGATTTCATGCTATTACTTTGAATTGTTTAGTTCTTTTCTGGAGTGGTTACTCAAGTATGAGACGGGCATCTCATCGGTGATACAATATCTAGATGATTTTTTGTTCGTCGGGGCGGAGAACTCAGGCGACTGCGTATTTTTGCTTAAAACTTTTCAGGCCCTCATGCGTCGGGTGGGGGTCCCGTTGTCGGAAGAGAAAACGGTGGGCCCGGTGACCCGGATCACCTTCCTGGGAATCGAGATCGACTCTGAGGACATGATGTTTAGGCTACCAATTGAGAAAGTAGCTAGGTTACACCAGGTGGTCAATGAGGTTGCCAGCTGCAAGAAGGTCACGCTGCGTCAGATTCAGAGGCTGGCAGGCCTGCTTAATTTCTCGTGTAAAGTTATTCCTATGGGACGGGTCTTCTCTAGAAGACTGACGTTAGCTATGGCGGGGGTACGGGAACCCCATCACTTCGTACGAATAACACAAGGGATGAGAGCGGACCTACATATTTGGAAAGTGTTTTTGCAATCCTTTAACGGGCAAGTGATGTGCCCAAAGGAGGAGGTTCTGGTAGCGACATATGTTTGTTTGCAATGGTATCCAAGGAGGCGGCAGCATCAACGGTGTAAAGATAGTAAAAAAAGGGTTTTATTGCTCCATAAAATGGCGACGTTTCGACTTAATCTAAGTCTTTTTCAAGCCTTAGATTAAGTCGAAACGTCGCCATTTTATGGAGCAATAAAACCCTTTTTTTACTATCTTTACACCGTTGATGCTGCCGCCTCCTTGGACACCATTGCATTTATTTGGGGTTTGGTTCATGACCCCACAGGTGGCTTGGCATATACAGACTGGAACCTCTGCACTGAAGTGCATGTGTTAGGTGTGCTGCGGGACTTTCCTATTTCTACCCACTCCTAGGCGAGACGCGGCCCCACTCCTAGGCCAGACGCGGCCCCCGTGCCGCGGCCCCACTCCTAGGCCAGACGCGGCCCCACTCCTAGGCGAGACGCGGCCCCACTCCTAGGCGAGACGCGGCCCCACTCCTAGGCGAGACGCGGCCCCACTCCTAGGCGAGACGCGGCCCCACTCCTAGGCGAGACGCGGCCCCACTCCTAGGCGAGACGCGGCCCCACTCCTAGGCCCCACTCCTAGGCGAGACACGGCCCCACTCCTAGGCCAGACGCGGCCCCCGTGCCGCGGCCCCACTCCTAGGCCAGACGCGGCCCCCGTGCCGCGGCCCCACTCCTAGGCCAGACGCGGCCCCCGTGCCGCGGCCCCACTCCTAGGCGAGACGCGGCCCCACTCCTAGGCGAGACGCGGCCCCACTCCTAGGCGAGACGCGGCCCCACTCCTAGGCGAGACGCGGCCCCACTCCTAGGCGAGACGCGGCCCCACTCCTAGGCGAGACGCGGCCCCCGTGCCGCGGCCCCACCCCTTCCAAGCGAGACGCGGCCCCCGTGCCGCGGCCCCACTCCTAGGCCAGACGCGGCCCCCGTGCCGCGGCCCCACTCCTAGGCCAGACGCGGCCCCCGTGCCGCGGCCCCACTCCTAGGCCAGACGCGGCCCCCGTGCCGCGGCCCCACTCCTAGGCCAGACGCGGCCCCACTCCTAGGCCAGACGCGGCCCCACTCCTAGGCGAGACGCGGCCCCACTCCTAGGCGAGACGCGGCCCCACTCCTAGGCGAGACGCGGCCCCACTCCTAGGCGAGACGCGGCCCCACTCCTAGGCCCCACTCCTAGCCATTTTATGGAGCAATAAAACCCTTTTTTTATAATCTCTACACCGTTGATGCTGCCGCCTCCTTGGATACCATTGCATTTATTTGGGGTTTGGTTCATGACCCCACAGGTGGCTTGGCATATACAGACTGGAACCTCTGCACTGAAGTGCATGTGTTAGGTGTGCTGCGGGATTTTCCCATATGTTTGTTTGCGGACGCGGCCGGGTCGGGAGGTTTTGGTGTCATCCTTAATAACCATTGGTGTCGGGAGCCCTGGCCACAGAGTTGGTTGGATAGAAAATGGACCAAAAATGTGACACTGTTGGAATTCTTTCCATTGGTGGTAGCGTTGGAGTTGTGGAACTCAGAGCTTCAGGACCGCAAGGTCTGTTTCTGGTCAGATAACACGGCGGTGGTTCATGTGATCAATAAGCAGACCTCGGCTTCTCCACCCGTGTTGGCGTTGTTGAGGCATGTGGTTTTGAGATGCCTGCAAAACAATATTTATTTGCGAGCCAGGCATGTTCCGGGTTGTGACAACGGAGCGGCTGACGCACTCTCTCGTTCACAGATGGAGGCGTTCAGGGAACGGCACCTGCGGGTGGAGGCCGAGGGGGTCCGATGCCCTCCTCACTTATGGAATCTGGTCGAGCAGGGTTGCTGAAGCTGGTGGAGGCATCGGTCACGTGCGCGACTTGGAAGAGTTACAATTCCATTTGGTCGGATTGGCTATTGTTGGCAGGCGGTTGCGTGGTCGACGGTGAAAGGGCGCGGGCAGCCACGCTAGATATGTTGTTAGCATTACGGAACAAGCGTCGGTCGGTCGCAGTAGCCAAAAAATATTTAGCGGGAGTAGCCTTTTTGCTAAAACTGCATGGTAAGGCGGACGTTACAAAAGAGTTCATTTTTCGCCAAATAATTTGCGGTTGGAAAAAAGAAAAGACGCAGATTGATAGACGACGGCCCATTACGTTTTCCATGTTAATTAAGCTATTAGAGTTGTTAGAAAGTGTGTGCGTCAATAGTTCGGAAGCGTTGTTGTTTAGAGCGGCTTTTTTTGGTGGCGTTTTTCGCGGCTTTACGGATTGGTGAGCTGATTCCGGCTAGTAAAAATAAGCCTGGCAGTTTGCGACACAACGACGTTATTTGCTCGGGTGAGTCGTTACGAATATGTATTAGAAAGTCCAAGACGGACATTTACGGAACAGGCGAGTGGATAGCAATTAACAGCCTTGGCTCCAAGTGGTGTCCGGTAAGCACGGTTCGGGAATACATGAGCTCGCGGAATATTTGTGACCAATTTTTCGTGCACTCGGCGGGCGCCCCCCTCACCCGGTTCCAGTTTACGGCGGTTTTCCGTTCAGCTTTACGCACAGCAGGTTTGGATGTGTCTGAGTTCGGTACGCACTCTTTTAGAATTGGTGCGGCAACCATGGCAGAAGCACATGGTATGCAGGAAGAGGATTTAAAATGGTTGGGTAGATGGAAGTCGCAGGCCTATAAATCATACATTAGGCCGGATTTAATATTGTAAGAACGTGAAGGTAGTATTATTTTGGCAAAGAAAATGGCGTTTTTTCGGTTGGCTGGTACGGGTTCTGTTTTCTTTGTTTTTATGTGTTGCAGCTGCGGAACCGTGGAGAGTCTGGATCATCGGGCATTCATTCGTGTATTGGGCCGAAAAGAGGGCAGCAACTCGGCCATTAGGAAGGAGCTTAGGAATGACGGACACGGTGGTAAATTGGCACGGAATTCGAGGCCTGCAGTGGCCTAGGTTGCTGCAGATAGTGACGGAAATCAGCAGGTGGACCCCCCGGAGAGTCATTTTGGTTGTGCATGCCGGGGGGAACGACCTAGGCAAATTAAAGATGGGCGATTTACTCGTCTTAATAAAACAGGACATGCTCTGATTCAGAGAGTGCTTCCAAGAATCCGTTCTGGTGTGGTCGGATATTATCGCCAGGAGATGTTGGAGGGGGGCCAAAAACCCCGAAGCAATAGAAAACGTGCGAAAAGTGGTTAACCTGAGGATTTCAAAGTTCGTACATTCCCTGGGAGGGATTGCTATACGCCATTGGGAGTTGGAGGACAGAGAGAGAGGTGCGCTGAGAGATGATGGAGTACACCTGAATGACGTGGGTTTGGACACATTCTTGTCAGGACTGCAGGATGGCGTAGAAGCTGCTTTAGCTCGGGTCCGTGGGGTGGGGTGGAATGCGCCGTAGGTGATACGGCGCATGCCGTGTGGCCTGAACTTTCCATGCTGGATAAGAGGAAGGTTTACAAGCCAAAGGAAAGCGGGCTTACAAACGTCCAGTGGAACAGTTAAAGTTAGAATCAGTTAAAGTTAAGCGGGTTGTAGCATGGGAAGGGTTATGGAGTTAAAATAGTTAAAAATAGTGGAGGTTAAATCTTTTAATAAAAGCTGTGGCCCACCCCACATTTACACACAAGAAGTCTCTGGGTAAGTTTTTGTTATATAGTTAAGGGAGCGTCAGTCAGGTTGATGCCCCCAGTCTCTTATGCAGCACAGTGCATAACGAGGCTGCATGGGACTCGGGGTGGAGCTTAAAGGGAATAGCGAGCTAGATGGGGGGGAGGAGCTAGGTACGGAAGAAGAAGGAGAAGACAGGAAGAAGACCAAAAGAGAAGAAGCGAGAAAGAGAGAGGACGGAGCCGGGCAAGACGCCCACCCACCCGCCCGTGAAAGGGTGAGGAAAGACTTAATTGGACTTTAGGCGTTCGAAAGTTGTCACAGCTGTTGTTGGCCTGAACTTTCCATGCTGGATAAGAGGAAGGTTTACAAGCCCAAGGAAAGCGGGCTTACAAACGTCCTGTGGAACAGTTAAAGTTAAAATCAGTTAAAGTTAAGCGGGTTGTAGCATGGGAAGGGTTATGGTGTTAAAATAGTTAAAATAGTTAAAAATAGTAGAGGTTAAATCTTTTAATAAAAGCTGTGGCCTACCCCACATTTACACACAAGAAGTCTCTGGGTAAGTTTTTGTTATATGGTTAAGGGAGCGTCAGTCAGGTTGATGCCCCCAGTCCTTCTTCCCTGAATTGCTGCATCCGCAAACAAGACTATAAGATAGCAGCTGCATTAATCTCACACCAGCCATCTCTGACATCAGTAAGAGGTTATATGTTAGACCTAATCTGACTAGCATACAAATTAACTGGTGCTGACCAGCTCTTACCAACCATCACTCCATAACCATTACCCACTGATGTCAGCACCTCATGATAACTCCTGCCGACCAGCTCTGACCAACCATCACTCCATAACCCTTATCCACTGATGTCAGCACCTCATGATAACTCCTGCCAACCGGCTCTGACCAACCATCACTACATAACCATTATCCACTGATGTCACCACCTCATGATAACTCCTGCTGACCGGCTCTGACCAACCATCACTCCATAACCATCACCCACTGATGTCAGCACCTCATGATACTCCTGCCGACCAGCTCTGACCAACCATCACTCCATAACCATTACCCACTGATGTCAGCACCTCATGATACTCCTGCCGACCAGCTCTGACCAACCATCACTCCATAACCATTATCCACTGATGTCAGCACCTCATGATAACTCCTGCCAACCGGCTCTTACCAACCATCACCCCATAACCCTTATCCACTGATGTCAGCACCTCATGATACTCCTGCCGACCAGCTCTGACCAACCATCACTCCATAACCATTACCCACTGATGTCAGCACCTCATGATACTCCTGCCGACCGTCTCTGACCAACCATCACCCCATAACCATTACCCACTGATGTCAGCACCTCATGATAACTCCTGCTGACCGGCTCTGACCAACAATCACCCCATAACCATTATCCACTGATGTCAGCACCTCATGATAACTCCTGCTGACTGGCTCTGACCAACAATCCCTCCATAACCATTATCCACTGATGTCAGCACCTCATGATAACTCCTGCCGACCGGCTCTGACCAACAATCACTCCATAACCATTATCCACTGATGTCAGCACCTCATGATAACTCCTCCGCTTCCACAAGCTCCCATCACCAAGCTGACTGACCATTAAAGTCACAGATACCAACCATAGCACTAGATCCTGCTTTAGCTCCCCTGACATCTGTGCATGCGATGTATGGGCCTTCCCACCGCACATCACCACACATGACCTGCGGGAATACCTGCGACCAATAATAATCACCTGTGAAGTCGAACACGACCGACCTGCTAACCGCTGCAACTCCGTCCATGTGATCTGCCTTCATACATAATGTCTGACTAATTAACCCATAAACTATACACCCCTGACATTGGCAATTAGAACAACCATCACAATGCTATCAATTAAATACCTAAAAATTCCAACCGAGTACACGGCCATACCATTTTTTCCGATCGCCAGCGGCACCCCAAAATCCTCCATTCTGACCACATGCCCTCTAAAACCTGTGCACCCCTCCTTACCCTGATGCCCCATAAACAACAATCATCTAAGTAATGTATTACACAAGTATCAGGGGATTCCTTCCTCCCACCTCCTCTAAAAATAAGGATAGTTCTAGATAATAGTAGGATGCCTTAGATCCCATCGGTAGCGCCAAACCGGAAACCAAAGGATTAACACCCCAACCAATAAGAAGTTATCCGAATACTGCATCACATGACCGAAGTGCCATAATAAAGCCAACGTAGTCACATGATGCATATCTTACTGCCAGCAGCTCAGGAGCCCCTCAGCATTCAGAGACCACTGCTTGGGGTAAAATAGATGATAAATAACCGGGAGGAGATAGACTCCGTCTGTGGCATCACCCTTAAAGGGGACAACCTCAAAGGGGGGGGTCAAAATGACCGGCAACTCTGCCCTCAGCAATGTGATTAGCAGTTTAACTAGATCAGGATCATAAACAGCTGAAATTAACTTATTAACCCCTTCACAGCTGAGTCCCTTTAACTCATGCACATATACGCCGTACTGGGAGCCTTCTTTAATGACCCGGGCCTATTTCCAATATTGTGGCCTCACTGGCGTCTTGCCCTATTGTAGGAAATTCTCTACTTCCTGGATGCAAGGAATTTGTACTGGTTTCTGACTAAAACCACCATAAATGGATGGGAGCGGCACAATATAAGCCCTCATGGCAGTACCCACAGCTCTTACCTCAGTACCCACACCGCTCCATTACCTCGATCCCATATATGTAACCACACACCGAGGTAGTGAGGCGCCCCAAGAATGTCTATAAACCACCAACTAGTTACACCGAGGGAGTGAGGCGCCCCAAGGATGTCTAACAACCACCTAACTAGTTACACCGAGGTAGTGAGAAGCCCCAAGGATGTCTATAAACCACCTAACTAGTTACACCGAGGGAGTGAGGCGCCCCAAGGATGTCTATAAACCACCTAACTAGTTACACCGAGGTAGTGAGAAGCCCCAAGGATGTCTATAAACCACCTAACTAGTTACACCGAGGGAGTGAGGCGCCCCAAGAATGTCTATAAACCACCAACTAGTTACACCGAGGGAGTGAGGCGCCCCAAGGATGTCTACAAACCACCTAACTAGTTACACCGAAGTAGTGAGGCGCCCCAAGAATGTCTACAAACCACCTAACTAGTTACACCGAGGTAGTGAGGCGCCCCAAGGATGTCTATAAACCAACCAACTAGTTACACCGAGGTAGTGAGGCGCCCCAAGGATGTCTAACAACCACCTAACTAGTTACACCGAGGTAGTGAGGCGCCCCAAGAATGTCTATAAACCACCTAACTAGTTACACCGAGGTAGTGAGGCGCCCCAAGGATGTCTATAAACCACCTAACTAGTGACACCGAGGGAGTGAGGCGCCCCAAGGATGTCTAACAACCACCTAACTAGTTACACCGAGGTAGTGAGGCGCCCCAAGAATGTCTATAAACCACCTAACTAGTTACACCGAGGTAGTGAGGCGCCCCAAGAATCTCTATAAACCACCTAACTAGTTACACCGAGGTAGTGAGGCGCCCGAAGAATGTCTATAAACCACCTAACTAGTTACACCGAGGTAGTGGGGCGCCCCAAGGATGTCTATAAACCACCTAACTAGTTACACCGAGGTAGTGAGGAGCCCCAAGGATGTCTATCAACCACCTGACTAGTTACACCGAGGTAGTGAGGCGCCCCAAGGATGTCTAACCACCACCTAACTAGTTACACCGAGGTAGTGAGGCACCCCAAGAATGTCTATAAACCACCTAACTAGTTACACCGAGGTAGTGAGGCGCCCCAAGAATGTCTATAAACCACCTAACTAGTTACACCGAGGTAGTGAAGCGCCCCAAGAATGTCTATAAACCACCAACTAGTTACACCGAGGTAGTGAGGCACCCCAAGGATGTCTATAAACCACCTAACTAGTTACACCGAGGTTGTGAGGCGCCCCAAGGATGTCTATAAACCACCTAACTAGTTACACCGAGGTAGTGAGGCGCCCTAAGGATGTCTAACAACCACCTAACTAGTTACACCGAGGTAGTGAGGCGCCCCAAGAATGTCTATAAACCACCTAACTAGTTACACCGAGGTAGTGAGGCGCCCCAAGGATGTCTATAAACCACCTAACTAGTTACACCGAGGTAGTGAGGCGCCCCAAGAATGTCTATAAACCACCTAACTAGTTACACCGAGGTAGTGAGGCGCCCCAAGGATGTCTATAAACCACCTAACTAGTTACACCGAGGTAGTGAGGCGCCCCAAGAATGTCTACAAACTACCTAACTAGTTACACCGAGGTAGTGAGGTGCCCCAAGAATGTCTATAAACCACCTAACTAGTTACACCGAGGAAGTGAGGCGCCCCAAGGATGTCTATAAACCACCTAACTAGTTACACCGAGGTAGTGAGGCGCCCCAAGGATGTCTAACCACCACCTAACTAGTTACACCGAGGTAGTGAGGCACCCCAAGGATGTCTAACCACCACCTAACTAGTTACACCGAGGTAGTGAGGCGCCCCAAGAATGTCTATAAACCACCTAACAAGTTACATCGAGGTAGTGAGGCACCCCAAGGATGTCTATAAACCACCTAACTAGTTACACCGAGGTAGTGAGGCACCCCAAGGAAGTCTATAAACCACCTAACTAGTTACACCGTGGTAGTGAGGCGCCCCAAGAATGTCTATAAACCACCTAACTAGTTACACCGAGGTAGTGAGGTGCCCCAAGGATGTCTATAAACCACCTAACTAGTTACACCGAGGTAGTGAGGCGCCCCAAGAATGTCTATAAACCACCTAACTAGTTACACCGAGGTAGTGAGGCTCCCCAAGGACGTCTATAAAGCACCTAACTAGTTACACCGAGGTAGTGAGGCGCCCCAAGAATGTCTATAAACCACATAACTAGTTACACCGAGGTAGTGAGGCGCCCCAAGGATGTCTATAAACCACCTAACTAGTTACACCGAAGTAGTGAGGCGCCCCAAGGATGTCTAACAACCACCTAACTAGTTACACCGAGGTAGTGAGGCGCCCCAAGAATGTCTATAAACCACCTAACTAGTTACACCGAGGTAGTGAGGCGCCCCAAGGATGTCTATAAACCACCTAACTAGTTACACCGAGGTAGTGAGGCGCCCCAAGGATGTCTATAAACCACCTAACTAGTTACACCGAGGTAGTGAGGCACCCCAAGGATGTCTAACCACCACCTAACTAGTTACACCGAGGTAGTGAGGCGCCCCAAGAATGTCTATAAACCACCTAACAAGTTACACCGAGGTAGTGAGGCACCCCAAGGATGTCTATAAACCACCTAACTAGTTACACCGAGGTAGTGAGGCACCCCAAGGATGTCTATAAACCACCTAACTAGTTACACCGTGGTAGTGAGGCGCCCCAAGAATGTCTATAAACCACCTAACTAGTTACACCGAGGTAGTGAGGCACCCCAAGGATGTCTATAAACCACCTAACTAGTTACACCGAGGTAGTGAGGTGCCCCAAGGATGTCTATAAACCACCTAACTAGTTACACCGAGGTAGTGAGGCGCCCCAAGAATGTCTATAAACCACCTAACTAGTTACACCGAGGTAGTGAGGCGCCCCAAGGATGTCTATAAAGCACCTAACTAGTTACACCGAGGTAGTGAGGCGCCCCAAGAATGTCTATAAACCACCTAACTAGTTACACCGAGGTAGTGAGGCGCCCCAAGGATGTCTATAAACCACCTAACTAGTTACACCGAGGTAGTGAGGCGCCCCAAGGATGTCTACCAACCACCTAACTAGTTACACCGAGGTAGTGAGGCGCCCCAAAAATGTCTATAAACCACCTAACTAGTTACACCGAGGTAGTGAGGCGCCCCAAGGATGTCTATAAACCACCTAACTAGTTACACCGAGGTAGTGAGGTGCCCCAAGGATGTCTATAAACCACCTAACTAGTTACACCGAGGTAGTGAGGCGCCCCAAGGATGTCTATAAACCACCTAACTAGTTACACCGAGGTAGTGAGGCGCCCCAAGGATGTCTACCAACCACCTAACTAGTTACACCGAGGTAGTGAGGCGCCCCAAAAATGTCTATAAACCACCTAACTAGTTACACCGAGGTAGTGAGGCGCCCCAAGGATGTCTATAAACCACCTAACTAGTTACACCGAGGTAGTGAGGTGCCCCAAGGATGTCTATAAACCACCTAACTAGTTACACCGAGGTAGTGAGGCGCCCCAAGAATGTCTATAAACAACCTAACTAGTTACACCGAGGTAGTGAGGCGCCCCAAGGATGTCTATAAAGCACCTAACTAGTTACACCGAGGTAGTGTGGCGCCCCAAGGATGTCTATAAACCACCTAACTAGTTACACCGAGGTAGTGAGACGCCCCAAGGATGTCTATAAACCACCTAACTAGTTACACCGAGGTAGTGAGGCGCCCCAAGGATGTCTAACAACCACCTAACTAGTTACACCGAGGTAGTGAGGCGCCCCAAGAATGTCTAACAACCACCTAACTAGTTACACCGAGGTAGTGAGGCGCCCCAAGAATGTCTATAAACCACCTAACTAGTTACACCGAGGTAGTGAAGAGCCCCAAGGATGTCTAACAACCACCTAACTAGTTACACCGAGGTAGTGAGGCGCCCCAAGAATGTCTATAAACCACCTAACTAGTTACACCGAGGTAGTGAGGCGCCCCAAGGATGTCTATAAACCACCTAACTAGTTACACCGAGGTAGTGAGGAGCTCCAAGGATGTCTAACAACCACCTAACTAGTTACACCGATGTAGTGAGGCGCCCCAAGGATGTCTAACCACCACCTAACTAGTTACACCGAGGTAGTGGGCCGCCCCAAGAATGTCTATAAACCACCTAACTAGTTACACCGAGGTAGTGGGCCGCCCCAAGGATGTCTATAAACCACCTAACTAGTTACACCGTGGTAGTGGGGCACCCCAAGAATGTCTATAAACCACCTAACTAGTTACACCGAGGTAGTGGGCCGCCCCAAGGATGTCTATAAACCACCTAACTAGTTACACCGAGGTAGTGAGGAGCCCCAAGGATGTCTAGCAACCACCTGACTAGTTACACCGAGGTAGTGAGGCGCCCCAAGAATGTCTATAAACCACCTAACTAGTTACACCGAGGTAGTGAGGCGCCCCAAGAATGTCTATAAACCACCTAACTAGTTACACCGAGGTAGCACCAACACCCCAGTAACCATTATTAACCGTCTCTGTTCCTGCAGTCATCATTAGATTCTGCTTCTTTTTATATGAAAGTAACAGTTATAAAACAACAAGTAATTATAAACCAAATCTGATTAACAGCAGCAGCCGCCTCAACTACAGACTGCGGGCAGTAGTTACCTCACAGCTGACAGTCTGCATACAGCGGTTACCTCACAGCTGACAGTCTGCATACAGTGGTTACCTCACAGCTGACAGTCTGCATACAGCGGTTACCTCACAGCTGACAGTCTGCATACAGCGGTTACCTCACAGCTGACAGTCTGCATACAGTGGTTACCTCACAGCTGACAGTCTGCATACAGTGGTTACCTCACAGCTGACAGTCTGCATACAGCGGTTACCTCACAGCTGACAGTCTGCATACAGTGGTTACCTCAGAGCTGACAGTCTGCATACAGTGGTTACCTCACAGCTAACAGTCTGCATACAGTGGTTACCTCACAGCTGACAGTCTGCATACAGTGGTTACCTCACAGCTGACAGTCTGCATACAGTGGTTACCTCACAGCTGACAGTCTGCATACAGTGGTTACCTCAGAGCTGACAGTCTGCATACAGTGGTTACCTCAGAGCTGACAGTCTGCATACAGTGGTTACCTCACAGCTGACAGTCTGCATACAGTGGTTACCTCACAGCTGACAGTCTGCATACAGTGGTTACCTCACAGCTGACAGTCTGCATACAGTGGTTACCTCACAGCTGACAGTCTGCATACAGTGGTTACCTCACAGCTGACTGTCTGCATACAGTGGTTACCTCACAGCTGACAGTCTGCATACAGTGGTTACCTTACAGCTGACAGTCTGCATACAGTGGTTACCTCACAGCTGACTGTCTGCATACAGTGGTTACCTCACAGCTGACAGTCTGCATACAGCGGTTACCTCACAGCTGACAGTCTGCATACAGTGGTTACCTCACAGCTGACAGTCTGCATACAGTGGTTACATCAGAACAGTCTCCTGCAGCGCTCAGTCACCTCAGCTCAGACATGATACCATTAATAAAACACAACTGTTAAGCAGACATAACTTCCCCGTCATCACCCTGACTCGCCCTTTCTTTACAGCCTAGTAAGGGTTAACACTAACACACTTAAAACTGACCAATCTACCTTAGGGGGCGCTCACATGACGGCCCCCATGCCCAGCACCCTGTGAGCCAAAGCCAGGAGCAGAGAGGAAGCATAATGGAAAGATTCACATGTCTTCCCCATAATGGACCCACTTCTGGCTCCGGCCCGCCAAAAACACCAAAACCGCCGTGCGAAATCACTCCCAGCTGCTACACAAGGTAAATCCATCTATACACAGGTGCCAGTAACCAGGGGGACCACCTGTTACCGGGGGTCTCACCATTTGTAGAGCTTCACCTGTACCCTGCCATTACAGCAGCACAGGACATGGCAGAGGGGCCGTCACCATCTTGTCGAGCTTCACCCGTACCCTGCACGCACAGCAGTACAGGACTTGGTGTTGGCATCTGGTGGCACTGTTCCTGCTGGTGTTGGCATCTGCTGGGCACTGTTCCCGCTGCCAGGTTTTAGTCACCTCCGACGGGATGAAGGTAAAGGCAGCCCCTGCCTTCGCTTCGCTGGTAATTTTCTACTGACAAGTCCTCCTCAGATACAGGTGTTCACACGATGTCCTCTGCAGCTCCTCCTGGCCGGCGCTGCTGACGAGTCCTAAGCTGTAGCGCAGGGGATTCCAGAAATCTGTGAAACTGTTCCTCACTGACCACTTCATCCTCGCTGACGATCAGGCGCTGCAGAAGGTCCTCCATCTTCACAGAGGATCTGAAGCTGTGACAGGAATTGTGAGGGGAGCTGACAGGAATTGTGAGGGGAGCTGTCAGGAATTGTGAGGGGAGCTGTCAGGAATTGTGAGGGGAGCTGTCAGGAACTGTGACAGGAACAGGGAGCTGTCACCTGCATGCTGCTTCCTTTCCAGATGATGATGGCCCACATCTCTGCACCTCCATATCTCACTGCTGCTCCTCTCAGCTTGCTCCTCTGGACCAATCACCAGCCACTGTCAGGCCACCAGATTCTGCCTGACTACCACAGGCATTTCCTGCGATTTTTCTTCAGCCAATCATCTGCTGCTGCCAACCAGTCCATCACTGGGCAGAACTCACTCTCTGCCATCTCATCTGACCCAGTAATGACCTTTCTAACATATCATGGTTAACCAGAAAACCTCCTCCATAGAAGATGACATATCATCCATCCATCATGTGCATAAAGCTCCCAGATCCCATGAGGCTTCATAAAGGGTGACATATCATCCATCCATCATGTACATAAAGCCCCCAGATCCCATGAGGCTTCATAGAGGGTGACATATCATCCATCCATCATGTACATAAAGCTCCCAGATCCCATGAGGCTCCATAGAGGGTGACATATCATCCATCCATCATGTACATAAAGCTCCCAGATCCCATGAGGCTCCATAGAGAGTGACATATCATCCATCCATCATGTGCATAAAGCTCCCAGATCCCATGAGGCTCCATAAAGGGTGACATATCATCCATCCATCATGTACATAAAGCTCCCAGATCCCATGAGGCTCCATAAAGGGTGACATATCATCCATCCATCATGTACATAAAGCTCCCAGATCCCATGAGGCTCCATAGAAGGTGACATATCATCCATCCATCATGTACATAAAGCTCCCAGATCCCATGAGGCTTCATAGAGGGTGACATATCATCCATCCATCATGTACATAAAGCTCCCAGATCCCATAAGGCTCCATACAGGGTGACATATCATCCATTCATCATGTACATAAAGCTCCCAGATCCCATGAGGCTCCATAGAGGGTGTCATATCATCCATCAATCATGTACATAAAGCTCCCAGATCCCATGAGGCTCCATAGAAGGTGACATATCATCCATCCATCCATCATGTACATAAAGCTCCCAGTCCCATGAGGCTCCATAGAAGGTGACATATCATCCATCCATCATGTACATAAAGCTCCCAGATCCCATGAGGCTCCATAGAGAGTGACATATCATGCATCCATCATGTACATAAAGCTCCCAGATCCCATGAGGCTCCATAGAGAGTGACATATCATCCATCCATCATGTACATAAAGCTCCCAGATCCCATGAGGCTCCATAGAAGGTGACATATCATCCATCCATCATGTACATAAAGCTCCCAGATCCCATGAGGCTCCATAGAGGGTGACATATCATCCATCCATCATGTACATAAAGCTCCCAGATCCCATGAGGCTCCATAGAAGGTGACATATCATCCATCCATCATATACATAAAGCTCACAGATCCCATGAGGCTCCATAGAGGGTGACATATCATCCATCCATCATGTACATAAAGCTCCCAGATCCCATGAGGCTCCATAGTAGTTAACATATCATCCATCCATCATGTACATAAAGCTCCCAGATCCCATGAGGCTCCATAGAAGGTGACATATCATCCATCCATCATGTACATAAAGCTCCCAGATCCCATGAGGCTCCATACAGGGTGACATATCATCCATTCATCATGTACATAAAGCTCCCAGATCCCATGAGGCTCCATAGAGGGTGACATACCATCCATCCATCATGTACATAAAGCTCCCAGATCCCATGAGGCTCTATAGAGGGTGACATATCAGCCATCCATCATGTACATAAAGCTCCCAGATCCCATGAGGCTCCATAGAGGGTGACATATCATCCATCCATCATGTACATAAAGCTCCCAGATCCCATGAGGCTCCATAGATGGTGACATATCATCCATCCTGTACATAAAGCTCCCAGATCCCATGAGGCTCCATAGAGGGTGACATATCATCCATCCATCATGTACATAAAGCTCCCAGATCCCATGAGGCTTTCCCTCCTAACTGTCCCTCAAGCCTTACAGGAGAAGTGGTATGTTGCAGTTTATAAGCAGAACAGGAGAAGTGGTACTGTGCAGTGTATATACAGGACAGGAGAAGTGGTACCGTGCAGTGTATATACAGGACAGGAGAAGTGGTACCGTGCAGTGTATATACAGGACAGGAGAAGTGGTACCGTGCAGTCTATATACAGAACAGGAGAAGTGGTACCGTGCAGTCTATATACAGAACAGGAGAAGTGGTACCGTGCAGTCTATATACAGAACAGGAGAAGTGGTACGTTGCAGTATATATACAGGACAGGAGAAGTGGTAACGTGCAGTCTATATACAGGACAGGAGAAGTGGTACCGTGCAGTCTATAAACAGGACAGGAGAAGTGGTACCGTGCAGTGTACATACAGGACAGGAGAAGTGGTACCGTGCAGTCTATATACAGAACAGGAGAAGTGGTACGTTGCAGTATATATACAGGACAGGAGAAGTGGTAACGTGCAGTCTATATACAGGACAGGAGAAGTGGTACCGTGCAGTCTATATACAGGACAGGAGAAGTGGTACCGTGCAGTCTATATACAGAACAGGAGAAGTGGTACCGTGCAGTCTATATACAGAACAGGAGAAGTGGTACCGTGCAGTCTATATACAGAACAGGAGAAGTGGTACGTTGCAGTATATATACAGGACAGGAGAAGTGGTAACGTGCAGTCTATATACAGGACAGGAGAAGTGGTACCGTGCAGTCTATATACAGGACAGGAGAAGTGGTACCGTGCAGTGTATATACAGGACAGGAGAAGTGGTACCGTGCAGTCTATATACAGAACAGGAGAAGTGGTACCGTGCAGTGTATATACAGGACAGGAGAAGTGGTACCGTGCAGTCTATATACAGAACAGGAGAAGTGGTACGTTGCAGTCTATATACAGGACAGGAGAAGTGGTACCGTGCAGTCTATATACAGGACAGGAGAAGTGGTACCGTCCAGTGTATGTAGAGAAAAGTATGGCAGCAAACCAGGTGCAGATAAATGATGCAGAGCTTTATTCCTCCTCAAGTCACAGATACATGACGTTTCGACACAAAGTCTTTTTCAAATGCATTTGAAAAAGACTTTGTGTCGAAACGTTATGTATCTGTGACTTGAGGAGGAATAAAGCTCTGCATCATTTATCTGCACCTGGTTTGCTGCCATACTTTTCTCTACATACTTGGATTACTTTGGAAATTATTTGGATCAATTTCCTTGTGGCGATTGCAAGTTACCAGTTCATCCCTTATTGGGTTAAGGTTGTGCTGTCTGCAACTCTGCTTGTCTTTGCTGTACAGTCCAGTGTATATACAGGACAGAAGTGGTACCGTGCAGTGTATATACAGGACAGGAGAAGTGGTACCATGCAGTGTATATACAGGACTGGAGAAGTGGTACCGTGCAGTGTATATACAGGACAGGAGAAGTGGTACCGTGCAGTGTATATACAGGACAGCAGCGGAGAGGTGAGTATTTATTTTTTTATTATTATTACTCCTCGGCCGCTCAGGCTTATTTTCAGGTAGAACTTATATTTCACTAAAATACTGTAATTGTAGCTATAATCACAACTGCAGCGGGGATGGCCACGCAACGCATCACAACTGCAGCCTCAGTGGTGTGAGGGCCACGCAACGAATCACAACTGCAGCCTCAGCAATGGGAGGGCCACGCAACGAATCACAACTGCAGCCTCAGCAATGGGAGGGCCACGCAACGAATCACAACAGCAGCCTCAGCAATAGGAGGGCCACGCAATGAATCACAACTGCAGCCTCAGCAATAGGAGGGCCACGCAACGAATCACAACTGCAGCCTCAGCAATAGGAGGGCCACTCAACGAATCACAACTGCAGCCTCAGCAATGGGAGGGCCATGCAACGAATCACAACTGCAGCCTCAGCAATAGGAGGGCCACGCAACGAATCACAACTGCAGCCTCAGCAATAGGAGGGCCACGCAACGAATCACAACTGCAGCCTCAGCAATGGGAGGGCCACGCAACGAATCACAACTGCAGCCTCAGCAATGGGAAGGCCACGCAACGAATCACAACTGCAGCCTCAGCAATGGGAGGGCCACGCAACGAATCACAACTGCAGCCTCAGCAATGCGAGGGCCACGCAACGAATCACAACTGCAGCCTCAGCAATAGGAGGGCCACGCAACGAATCACAACTGCAGCCTCAGCAATAGGAGGGCCACTCAACGAATCACAACAGCAGCCTCAGCAATGGGAGGACCATGCAACGAATCACAACTGCAGCCTGAGGAGGAGGGGGGGGGCACGCAACGAATCACAACTGCAGCGGGGAGGGCCACGGGATGAATCACAACTGCAGCCTCAGTGGTGGGATGGGTGCGTGTAGAAATGTCACGGACACAGTTCTTTCGCGTTGCTGGAACAACCCCTCCTGCTCCCAAGTGCCACTCATGGCCTGTAAAATTATTGGCATGGCGACGATGATTATTACACATAATTGGGGTCCTTGTCTACTAAGGGTCCCGTCACAACTGCGCCCCCATATCTGCACCGCTGACCTGTATTCCCTGCTGACGTTTTTTAGAGTTTAGTACTTTGCATCTCGTCCCCCTCCGACCGCACATAGAAGGTAAGTGGAGATGTAGGCCAGGATCCGGAGCCGCGCCGGGCCCCTGTGGATATTTGCTGTTACGCTGTGGAGCCAGGTTGTCGTGTTTGCTTGCGGGGTCAGAGGTTGCAGCACTTGTCAGGGTTCCCAGAGACGTGCAGAGGTGCGTGCCAAGACCTGTCCGCTTCCCGCAAGCTCTGACCTGCCGTCCCTCTGTGAAGCCAGGCAGCCGGCCAAAGCAAACAGATCAGTACTAATATCACTGAGTACTGAGCGCCGGCCATAATCAATAGCAGCACTACCACCCGTATCCCTGCCGTCCCACCGCAGCCCCCGTCCCCCCGTATCCCTGCCGTCCCGCCGCAGCCCCCGTCCCCCCGTATCCCTGCTGTCCCGCCGCAGCCCTCGTCCCCCCCGTATCCCTGCCGTCCCGCCGCAGCCCCTGTCCCGCCGTATCCCTGCCGACCCGCCGCACCCGCCGTCCCGCCGTATCCCTGCCATCCCGCCGCAGCCCCCGCCCCGCCGTATCCCTGCCATCCCGCCGCAGCCCCCGCCCCCCCCCCCTGTATCCCTGCCATCCCACCGCAGCCCCCGTCCCCCCACAGCCCCCGTCCCCCCGTATCCTTGCCGTACCGCCGCAGCCCCCGTCCCCCCGTATCCCTGCTGTCCCGCCGCAGCCCCCGTCCCCCCGTATCCCTGCCGTCCCACCGCAGCCCCCGTCTCTCCGTATCCCTGCCGTCCCGCCGCAGCCCCCGTCCCCCCGTATCCCTGCCGTCCCACCGCAGCCCCTGTCCCCCCGTATCCCTGCCGTCCCGCCGCAGCCCCCGTCTCCCCGCCATCCCACCGCAGCCCCCGTCCCCCCGTACCCCTGCCGTCCCGCCGCAGCCCCCGTCTCCCCGCCATCCCACCGCAGCCCCCGTCCCCCCGTATCCCTGCCGTCCCCCCGTATCCCTGCCGTCCCGCCGCAGCCCCCGTCCCCCCGTATCCCTGCCGTCCCCCCGTATCCCTGCCGTCCCGCCGCAGCCCCCGCCCCCCTGTATCCCTGCCGTCCCCCCGTATCCCTGCCGTCCCGCCGCAGCCCCCGCCCCCCTGTATCCCTGCCGTCCCACCGCAGCCCCCGTCCCCCCGTATCCCTGCCGTCCCACCGCAGCCCCCGTCCCACCGCAGCCCCCGTCCCCAACAGTCACAGTTGTCACTGTTACAGATTTCATTTGGTCAAAAGAGCCCCGCAGCGCGCTCCACTTACCTGCGCATTTGTACACGAAAATAAGACATATTAAACTAAGTAACTCGTACCCGTTTCCGTAGATGGGCGCATGGTTGGGGGGGGGGGGGTCTTTTGGCGCACAAATCATATTTGCGTGCGCAAAAAAGTACACGCAGCCATGCTTCTATTTATTAAAATGGGCAATTAAGTTAAGTACAGTAAAACGGACACAGGCGCGCACAAATACACAACGCCCGGCACAAATGTGCTGCTGCCTGTGTGACTCTGGGGACTCTTACACTCGGGGAGCTCCGCGCACAAAATCACGCGGCTGTTAGAACCAATCCGAACGTTCCCCCAGGAAACCATTGGATCTAATAGCCACGTGTTTTTCATGCACTTGATTTGTGTGTGTGGCCCCCCGTGTGAAAGAGCCCTCAGGCTGCCTCCACTGGAGCGTATACACGTCGGGCCACGCGCATAAATGCATCGGATTCCATGCTTTCTATCAGATGGCCGGCGTATACATGCTTGTAAGGCCGCCTCGGGGCTCATTCACACGACCGCCCGATATACGCTACCATATGATGCACTGGGCTCCAATGCATAGCTCGCTGCGGGGAGCTTAACGTAGTATGTCAGGCCGAATGAAGACAATGTCCATCCAGTTCAGCCTGTTTCAGCCTCCTCGTTGATCCAGAGGAAGGCAAAAAACCCCAAGGGACAGAAGCCAATTAGCTCTTTCAGGGAATTTGCTCCGCCCCTCCCATTGCAAACAGCCGGAGGGGAGGAGAGAGGAGGTGAGCCGGGGAGGGAAGGGGGAGGCAGCAGAGCTGATCTGCCTTCCCCTGCCCACGGCATTGTGGGGCGTGCCGTCTGAACCTGCGCACAAACGTTAGATTTGTCGTGCTTTTACGGCACCAGCGGACACACATAAAAACCTCTATGGCCGTGTGAGAGCGCCCGCGGGGGTACCCACAGCACGTGCCGTGCCATAGTGAAATGGACTGGCGCGTTAATAACATCGATCACACTGCTTACCCACAGGAGCGATCTGTCCGATTTCTGGCCGCTTCCTTGTATGAATTATTCCCGATGGGGTCTTGGTTAAACATAATGATTCCCGTGGGTTTACTCACATCGCCGTATTTTGCGGTTACACAAAAAAGTTAAAACGTGTGAACGGCGCACAAATCTATCGTAGGGTGGGGGGGACAGGTTAGCTGCACTAAGCTGTTCTCCCCCTCACTGTCTCTCTGCAAGGGGAGGAGGTGGGATGAGGCGGGAGCTGGTGTGTTAAGTCCCGCCCCTTGTTGACAGCCCAAAATGGGAAGGGTGAAGCTTAGCTCCACCCCTACCCCTCTCACTGCATACAGCCGGCAAGGGGCGGAGAGGGGGAGGGAGTTTAGCAGTCAGTCCTCCCACCTCCCATCTCCAGCCACTGTCATGGGCTCCCATAGGAGTCTATGGCAGCGGCCGTATTCCGTCCAGGAAGATATCTTTGGTGTCCGGCGCTATATTGGCCGGATGGTCGCTTTTACGCTGCAGGAATACGCCTGTGTGATCCAACGCATCAGATGGTAGCGTATATTGGCAGACAATGAAAACAGCGCCAATGTACGCTCGTGTGAATAAGCCCTTAGGCCTCCTTCACATGAGTGCTGTGATTTCCGGCTGCTTGCATCACGGCCGAAAATCTCATAAACGAGAGGCAGCTGCGATGTTTTCGCCCATTCAGATGGCTGGGCTGCGAGGTATATACACTGCAGCCCAGGATACCATCGGGAGGGGGGAGGGAGTTCAGCTCTGCTAATGCCCTTCCCCCCTTCTCAGCAGAGGAAGGGGGTGGGAACCTATCAGAGCTAGTCCTGCTAGACCCCTCCCTCTCCTCCTGCCGGCGGCCGCCAGAATCGGCACCGTATGTCCTGTATCTTCTGGACGGATGATTTTACACACCGCAGAATCGCCCCAACTGAATGAATGCGTTGGAATCCGATGCGTCAGAATATCGCGATTTTTCTCCGGTGTTTTATTTAGGGCAAAATTGTGATGATAAAATGAGGGTGTGAATATAGCCTGCGGCCTCCACCACTCTAACGTGTGCGGCTTTACATTCACCTGCGGCCTCCGCCACTCTGATGTATGCGGCTTTACATTCAGCCACGGCCTCCTCCACTCTGACGTGTGCGGCTTTACATTCACCTGCGGCCTCCGCCACTCTGATGTATGCGGCTTTACATTCATCTGCGGCCTCCGCCACTCTGACGTATGCGGCTTTACATTCACCTGCGGCCTCCGCCACTCTGACGTATGCGGCTTTGCATTCGCCTGCAGCCTCCTCCACTCTGAAGTATGCGGCTTTACATTCACCCGTGGCCTCCGCCACTCTGACATATGCGGCTTTACATTCACCCGTGGCCTCCGCCACTCTGACGTATGCGGCTTTACATTCACCCATGGCCTCCGCCACTCTGACGTATGTGGCTTTACATTCTCCCACAGCCTCCGCCACTCTGATGTATGCGGCTTTACATTCAGCCATGGCCTCCTCCACTCTGACGTATGCGGCTTTACATTCTCCCACAGCCTCCGCCACTCTGACATATGCGGCTTTACATTCATCCATGGCCTCCGCCACTCTGACGTATGCGGCTTAACATTCTCCCACAGCCTCTGCCACTCTGATGTATGCGGCTTTACATTCACCCGTGGCCTCCTCCACTCTGACGTATGCGGTTTTACATTCGCCTGCGGCCTCCTCCACTCTGACGTATTCGGTTTTACATTCACCTGCGGCCTCCTCCACTCTCACGTATTCGGTTTTACATTCACCTGCGGCCTCCTCCACTCTGACGTGTGCGGCTTTACATTCACCTGCGGCCTCCGCCACTCTGATGTATGCGGCTTTACATTCAGCCACGGCCTCCTCCACTCTGACGTGTGCGGCTTTACATTCACCTGCGGCCTCCGCCACTCTGATGTATGCGGCTTTACATTCATCTGCGGCCTCCGCCACTCTGACGTATGCGGCTTTACATTTACCTGCGGCCTCCGCCACTCTGACGTATGCGGCTTTACATTCGCCTGCAGCCTCCTCCACTCTGAAGTATGCGGCTTTACATTCACCCGTGGCCTCCGCCACTCTGACGTATGCGGCTTTACATTCACCCGTGGCCTCCGCCACTCTGACGTATGCGGCTTTACATTCACCCATGGCCTCCGCCACTCTGACGTATGTGGCTTTACATTCTCCCACAGCCTCCGCCACTCTGATGTATGCGGCTTTACATTCAGCCACGGCCTCCTCCACTCTGACGTATGCGGCTTTACATTCTCCCACAGCCTCCGCCACTCTGACATATGCGGCTTTACATTCATCCATGGCCTCCGCCACTCTGACGTATGCGGCTTAACATTCTCCCACAGCCTCTGCCACTCTGATGTATGCGGCTTTACATTCACCCGTGGCCTCCTCCACTCTGACGTATGCGGTTTTACATTCGCCTGCGGCCTCCTCCACTCTGACGTATTCGGTTTTACATTCACCTGCGGCCTCCTCCACTCTCACGTATTCGGTTTTACATTCACCTGCGGCCTCCTCCACTCTGACGTATGCGGCTTTACATTCACCCGCGGCCTCCGCCACTCTGACGTATGCAGCTTTACATTCACCCGTGGCCTCCGCCACTCTGACGTATGCGGCTTTACATTCACCCGTGGCCTCCACCACTCTGACGTATGTGGCTTTACATTCACCCGCGGCCTCCGCCACTCTGACGTATGCGACTTTACATTCTCCCACAGCCTCCGCCACTCTGATGTATGCGGCTTTAAATTCACCTGCGGCCTCCTCCACTCTGACGTGTGCGGCTTTACATTCACCTGCGGCCTCCGCCACTCTGACGTATGCGGCTTTACATTCGCCTGCGGCCTCCTCCACTCTGACGTATGCGGCTTTACAATCACCCGCGGCCTCCGCCACTCTGACGTATGCGACTTTACATTCTCCCACAGCCTCCTCCACTCTGACGTATGCGGCTATACATTCACCCGCGCCTTCCGCCACTCTGACATATGCGGCTTTACATTCTCCAACAGCCTCCTCCACTCTGACGTATTCGGCTTTACATTCACCCGCGGCCTCCGCCACTCTGACGTATGCGGCTTTACATTCAGTCGCCGCCTCCTCCACTCTGACGTATGCGGCTTTACATTCTCCCACAGCCTCCGCCACTCTGATGTATGCGGCTTTACATTCACCCGTGGCCTCCTCCACTCTGATGTATGCGGTTTTACATTCGCCTGCGGCCTCCTCCACTCTCACGTATTCGGTTTTACATTCACCTGCGGCCTCCTCCACTCTGACGTATGCGGCTTTACATTCACCCGCGGCCTCCGCCACTCTGACGTATGCAGCTTTACATTCACCCGTGGCCTCCGCCACTCTGACGTATGCGGCTTTACATTCACCCGCAGCCTTCTCCACTCTGACGTATGCGGCTTTACATTCACCCGTGGCCTCCACCACTCTGACGTATGTGGCTTTACATTCACCCGCGGCCTCCTCCACTCTGACGTATGCGGCTTTACATTCACCTGCGGCCTCCGCCACTCTGATGTATGCGGCTTTAAATTCGCCTGCGGCCTCCTCCACTCTGACGTATGCGGCTTTACATTCACCCGCGGCCTCCGCCACTCTGACGTATGCGACTTTACATTCTCCCACAGCCTCCTCCACTCTGACGTATGCGGCTTTACATTCACCCGTGGCCTCCTCCACTCTGACATGTGCGGCTTTACATTCACCCGCGCCTTCCGCCACTCTGACATATGCGGCTTTACATTCTCCAACAGCCTCCTCCACTCTGACGTATTCGGCTTTACATTCACCCGCGGCCTCCGCCACTCTGACGTATGCGGCTTTACATTCACCCGTGGCCTCCGCCACTCTGACGTATGCGGCTTTTCATTCAGCCGTGGCCTCCGCCACTCTGACGTATGCGGCTTTACATTCACCCGTGGCCTCCTTCACTCTGACGTATTTGGTTTTACATTCAACCACGGCCTCCTCCACTCTGACGTATGCGGCTTTACATTCACCCGCGGCCTCCTCCACTCTGACGTATGCGGCTTTTCATTCAGCCGTGGCCTCCGCCACTCTGACGTATGCGGCTTAACATTCACCCGTGGCCTCCTCCACTCTGACGTATTTGGTTTTACATTCTCCCACAGCCTCCTCCACTCTGACGTATGCGGCTTTACATTCACCCGCGGCCTCCTCCACTCTGACGTATGCGGCTTTACATTCAGCCGCGGCCTCCGCCACTCTGACGTATGCGGCTTTTCATTCAGCCGTGGCCTCCGCCACTCTGACGTATGCGGCTTTACATTCACCCGTGGCCTCCTCCACTCTGACGTATTTGGTTTTACATTCAACCACGGCCTCCTCCACTCTGACGTATGCGGCTTTACATTCACCTGCAGCCTCCGCCACTCTGATGTATGCGGCTTTACATTCACCCGCGGCCTCCGCCACTCTGACGTATGCGGTTTTACATTCACCCGTGGCCTCCTCCACTCTGACGTATGCGGCTTTACATTCAGCCGCGGCCTCCGCCACTCTGACGTATGCGGCTTTTCATTCAGCCGTGGCCTCCACCACTCTGACGTATGCGGCTTTACATTCACCCGCGGCCTCCTCCACTCTGACGTATGCGGCTTTACATTCACCAGCGGCCTCCTCCACTCTGACGTATGCGGTTTTACATTCAGCCGCGGCCTCCTCCACTCTGACGTATGCGCCTTTACATTCACCCGCGGCCTCCGCCACTCTGACGTATGCGGCTTTTCATTCAGCCGTGGCCTCCGCCACTCTGACGTATGCGGCTTTACATTCACCCGTGGCCTCCTCCACTCTGACGTATTCGGTTTTACATTCAGCCACGGCCTCCTCCACTCTGACGTATGCGGCTTTACATTCACCTGCAGCCTCCGCCACTCTGATGTATGCGGTTTTACATTCAGCCGCTGCCTCCTCCACTCTGACGTATGCGCCTTTACATTCACCCGCGGCCTCCGCCACTCTGACATATGCGGCTTTACATTCAGCCGCGGCCTCCTCCACTCTGACATATGCAGCTTTACATTCACCTGTGGCCTCCTCCACTCTGACGTATGCAGCTTTACATTCACCCGCGGCCTCCGCCACTCTGACGTATGCGACTTTACATTCTCCAACAGCCTCCTCCACTCTGACGTATGCGGCTTTACATTCACCCGCGGCCTCCTCCACTCTGACGTATGCGGCTTTACATTCACCCGCGGCCTCCTCCACTCTGACGTATGCGGCTTTACATTCACCCGCGGCCTCCTCCACTCTGACGTATGCGGCTTTACATTCACCCGCGGCCTCCTCCACTCTGACGTATGCGGCTTTACATTCACCCGCGGCCTCCTCCACTCTGACGTATGCGGCTTTACATTCACCTGCGACCTCCGCCACTCTGACGTATGTGGCTTTACATTCACCCGCGGCCTCCGCCACTCTGACGTATGCGGCTTTACATTCACCCACGCCCTACTCCACTCTGACGTATGTGGCTTTACATTCACCCGCAGCCTCCTCCACTCTGACATATGCGGCTTTACATTCGCCTGCGGCCTCCTCCACTCTGACGTATGCGGCTTTACATTCGCCTGCGGCCTCCTCCACTCTGACATATGCGGCTTTACATTCACCTGCGGCCTCCGCCACTCTGACGTATGCGGCTTTACATTCACCCGCAGCCTCCTCCACTCTGACGTATGCGACTTTACATTCACCCGCGGCCTCCGCCACTCTGACATATGCGGCTTTACATTCGCCTGCGGCCTCCTCCACTCTGACGTATGCGGCTTTACATTCGCCTGCGGCCTCCTCCACTCTGATGTATGCGGCTTTACATTCACCTGCGGCCTCCGCCACTCTGATGTATGCGGCTTTACATTCACCCGCGGCCTCCTCCACTCTGACGTATGCGACTTTACATTCACCTGCAGCCTCCTCCACTCTGACGTATGCGGTTTTACATTCAGCCGATCAAGGCGCAAAACTGCTTGAAAGAGGCATAGCCGCGATCAAGTCCCCATCTTCATTTGTGTTCTTTCATCCGTTCACGCCGGCGGCTGCAGCGTATCGGCGAGAAAATACGCTGCAGAACAGAGGTCCTTCTCCGGTTAGAGTGGAGTTAGCCAAAGGCTGCGGTAGGTGAGGACCGGGGTGGGGATTCCCCTGTTATTGGGGTTCCCCTTCCTCATGGGTTGGGGATACTACACATATCCTTCCACCTCGTGCCGTTTGCAGTGTTCCCCCAGTAATGGCGTTCTGTAGCATCACTTCGGTTGCGGTCTGTTAATAGCGTTGCACGGCTTTAGGCCTGAGGCCTCTCACAGGGCGTTTGCAAAACCGCTGCCCGTTCATTTCAGTGGGGGACACAGCTGAAAACGCCCAAGAATGGAACATGCAGCGCTTTGTGTGAGCCGCCCCAGTGAACTGAATGGGAGCCTAGTACAGCCATGAGCACAGCGCTGAAAACGCTAAACGCTGTACAAAAGCGCGTGTATGAGAGAGGCCTAATGCTCACGCCCGTGACGGAGTCCTTCATGGCGCCCCCCAAATACCCCATACTCACCTCCAGATCCGCTGCGTAGCTCCTGCATGACACGCCAGCAGCGTCATATGACGCTGTACTGTTCGGACGCTTCTGTTCCAGCTTTCACAGTGCTGACGTAATTAGGGGCCGTATAATCGCCCATGTGACCAAATGCATTTGGAACCAATGCTTGACATGGGTAGCGTATACACGCCTGGGCGTGACAACGTGGTGTATATGCGCTGGTGGGAATGAAGCCTGAGCCCTGAGAGTGAGAATGGTTCAGTAAGGCACGCTCACACGGCCCATTCTGTCACAGAATTATCCATGTGGAATCCAATCTGCAGTCACTCTGATTGGGGTCTACACGTGGATTCACCCTATTATTAGTGGGGGTAGTAGGGTGCATGAGGTGTATATGCAAGAGGGAGGTGGGGGCCGAGGTGGTAATGTGGAGGGTCCGTGAGCCTATAGTTACACTCCGCATGCAGAATTATACCAACTCTCCAGAACTCTTCAGGAGACCCCTAAAAAATGAGGGGATTACCCAGACCCCTGAAGGTCACACAAGTCGGTTCAGCAAGAGTGGCCGGTCACTAAAGGATAGTGGCACTCATTACATCCTGTAGATCTTTTATTATAAAAGTAAAAACACAACAAAGACAACCTAACAATAAGAACAACCATATAAAGCAATGTAAGGCCCTTCCCCCACAGTCCGTGATCCATAAACAAAGTAAATGTCCATATCCGGGTTTCCCCCGCCGTACACACCCACACACATACACACTCTACATATAACACAATATACAACTATATACCTAAAATATAAAACTAAGGAAACTATAACTACATAAACCCTGTAAACTATAACTACATAAACCCTGTAAACTATAACTCCCGGTCCAGCCGTACCGCACTGCACCCACACAGAACAAATGGAAGCAATAACATAAACAGCATAAATAACTGAAATAGCAACATAAATAAGCAAATAAAAACAGAAAGACCGAGCCAAACTGGCATAAAAAACTAACTAAAAATATGTTTGTTTGTTTTGGGTCCCCAGTGCAGCTTGGGGGCCATGCCTGCTCAACCAGTCCGTGCCCAGAGTTCAGTTCAGGACGTGCCAAGCCACACCAGGGTTTTTTTTTCTTGTTTTACATAATACCACACTGTGCCCGCCGCAGCCTGGGGGCCAAGCCCGCTCCACCAGTC
Organism: Eleutherodactylus coqui; assembly: GCF_035609145.1. NCBI lineage: Eukaryota > Metazoa > Chordata > Amphibia > Anura > Eleutherodactylidae > Eleutherodactylus > Eleutherodactylus coqui. Next base: position 343,592,043 of record NC_089838.1, read on the forward strand.
CGTGCCCAGAGTTCAATGTTCGGGATGTGCCAGGCTAAGGCTCAAGGCGTGAATCCCATTCCCCACCCAACCTACCTACCACCCAAACGTGAATATATACATATCAAACCATAATAAACTCCAACCAACATACATATTATATACTATACACATAACCCGAAAGCCTAAGGTCAGCTCACCTGCAGCCCTACTTCATTCCATTTTGCCCATCCCGACCCCTGCTATCAACCCTCCTAAGGAAGGGATCTATCGCAAACACATACAACAGGGGACTTAGAGGACAGCCCTGACGGACGCCAGACCCCACTCCAAAAGGGAGGCCAAGCCAACCGCTCACCAGTGGGAAAGTCTCAGCCCCTGCATACAATGTTCGCAGCCAATCAACAATCCCCACTGGCAGGCCGTATCTCACAAGGACTGACCAGAGGTACTCATGATTAACCTGATCAAATGCTTTGGCCTGATCCAAGGACAGCAAGTACCCCTCCCAGTGACCAGCCCTACCCTGCTCCACTGCCTCCCGGACACAGAGAACAGCACTAAAGGTGCTACGGCCTGGAACAGAGCAATGCTGGGCCCCCGAGAGGAGCCGGGGTGCAAACTTGACTAGCCGATTGAACAACACTTTTGCCAGAACCTTCCTGTCCGTATTGAGAAGCGCTATGGGACGCCAGTTCTTAATACGGCTCGAGTCTTTACCCTTTGACAGAAGGATCAAAGTTGACCTCCTCATTGACCTAGGCAGAGTGCCCGAGGAAAGGCACTCATTTAATACCTCCATCAAGAGGGGACTTAAGAGGTCCTTGAAGGTCTTATAATACTCAGATGTTAATCCATCCGGACCTGGTGACCTTTTGAGCCGGAGCCCATCAATCGCCAGTCTAACTTCCTCTTCTCGGATCTCTTCTGTCAAAACATCAAGAGAGGTGTCTACCCCCGGCTCAGGGAGTTTCAGCCAGGAAAGCCGACATCACTTCCGAATCTAGATCCCTCTTTCCCAAGATTTGCGAGTAGTAGGATGATGACCTCTGGATCGATTCAGGGATCCTGTACTATCGATCAGTCCAGTGTCCACTTTACTATTCACTGACATCCTACAGTTTCTGGAGTGATCAGCCTCCTTGAAGCCACTACGTCCTGATGTCATTTTGGAGAATCCATCACTGTTAAGTAATTTTTCCTTAAAGGGACCACTTTGCTCCAGAATCCTGTCCCTCTCTTCCTTGCACCTTTGTATGCAGTCCTTACAGTTCTGTATGGTCTTGCTGATTGCATATTTTTTTGCTTTTAGCGGCGGTCTGGTCCTTTTACTTCTCCTTCTGCAGGATGATTTCTCTCCCCGCACGCTCATAATGCACCATGTTCGTGGCCAGATGGGAGGCCAGCTCTACCACAGACTCGCCTTTCCGCCGGTCGCTCCATTGAAGCTTACCTTCTTTGCCGAGCATTTGGCTGCGAGTTTGACTGTGGGTCATCATCTCGCTTCCAGCACTGTCAGATGCAGCTGCACCCACCTGCTGGGCCATCCTCCGTTGGGGGATTTCTGGGTACGTGATGCTGGTCCTCAGGGTCTTCCTTGGGGGATTTCGGGTACGTGATACTGGTCCTCGGGGTCTCCGTTGGGAGATTTCTGGGTATGTGATGCTGGTCCTCAGGGTCTTCGTTGGGGGATTTCGGGTACGTGATGCTGGTCCTCGGTGTCTCTGTTGAGAGATTTCTGGGTATGTGATCCTGGTCCTAAGGGTCTTCGTTGGGGGATTTCGGGTACGTGATGCAGGTCCTCGGTGTCTCCGTTGGGGGATTTCTGGGTACATGATGCAGCTCCTCTGGTTCTCAGTTGGGTAACGGGCAGCTCTCACAGGGGCCGATAGATGCTCATCCTTCACATGTAATCACTGAAGTGTGTGTAGCGCAGCTGCAATGACAGATAGGACTCCAGCAGGGTCGGCGTGTGCAACCTTAGTGCAGACTGCAGTAATCTGAACACTCAGTTGTCAGATACAGGATGTTGTCAGGTTACACTATCTTGGGTTACGTGCCGCCTGCTGCGCACTAGAAGTCTAACATTTTATTCAGCCTAGTGGCTAGTAAGCCATCCAGCCATTCCAGCTCACACACTTTGACACTCCAGTCACAGACAAGCTATAGTGGCAGCACTACATCTCACGTGAATCATGAGCCAATCCATTGGGTTAGACTTGCCAAACTCAGCGTGCATTAGGTAGTCAAGCAGTGTGGCCATCTTGGTTTGTCCAGGGTCGGGGGTAAGGGGGTGGTCACTTTACAGTTGTGACATATATAACAATCCGGTAAGAATTAGCTTTTTTATTCTCTGGAGATACTAATGGCAGTTCTGCACACAAGACATGGTATAGCGCCCCCACCTGTTCCAGCATGCAACTGCTAAAATAAATCTCTATGTGACCAGGAAAAATCTTCCTCCAACCCATTATATTATCATGGTGGTTGTCAATGCTGTGAGCCCGTAGCAATCACCATTAAGTGGGCTCAGTAGCTGGAGCCGTTATGGTGGCTCTGTGGCTTGCGCCGTTATGGGAGCTCTGTGCCTGGAGCCATTATGGGGGCTCTGTGGCTGGTGCCATTATGGGGGCTCTGTGGCTTGCGCCATTATTGGGGGCTCGGTGGCTGGAGCCGTTATTGAGCTCTGTGGCTGGAGCCGTTATGGGGGCTCTGTGGCTGGAGCCATTATGGGGGCTCTGTGGCTTGTGCCATTATTGGGGGCTCTGTGCCTGGAGCCATTATGGGGGCTCTGTGGCTGGCGCTGTTATGGGAGATCAGTGGCTGGCGCCATTTTGGGGGCTCTGTGCCTGGAGCCGCTATGGGGGTTCAGTGGCTGGCGCCGTTATGGGAACTCAGTGGCTGGCGCCATTTTGGGGGCTCTGTGGCTGGCACCATTATGGGGGTTCAGTGGCTGGCGCCGTTATGGGAACTCAGTGGCTGGCGCCGTTATGGGGGCTCTGTGCTGTCACCATTATGGGAGCTCAGTGGCTGGCACCGTTATGGGAGCTCAGAGGCTGGTGCCGTTATGAGAGCTCAGTGGCTGGAGCCTTTATGGGGGTTCAGTGGCTGGTGCAGTTATGGGAGCTAAGTGACTGGCGCCATTTTGGGGGCTCTGTGGCCCGCACTGTTATGGGAGCTCAGTAGTTGGAGCCTTTATGGTGGCTCTGTGGCTGGAGCCATTATGGGAGCCCAGTGGCTAGCGCTGTTATGGGAGCTCAGTTGCTGGCGCCGTTATGAGAGCTCAGTGGCTGGAGCCTTTATGGGGGTTCAGTGGCTGGTGCAGTTATGGGAGCTAAGTGACTGGCGCCATTTTGGGGGCTCTGTGGCCCGCACTGTTATGGGAGCTCAGTAGTTGGAGCCTTTATGGTGGCTCTGTGGCTGGAGCCATTATGGGAGCCCAGTGGCTAGCGCTGTTATGGGAGCTCCGTTGCTGGTGCCGTTATGAGAGCTCAGTGGCTGGCGCCATTTTGGGGGCTCTGTGGCTCGCGCCGTTATGGGAGCTTAGTGGCTCGCGCCATTATAGGAGCTCAGCAGCTGGAGCCTTTAGGGATTAGGTAGTCAAGCAGTGTGGCCATCTTGGTTTGTCCAGGGTCGGGGGTAAGGGGGTGGTCACTTTACAGTTGTGACATATATAACAATCCGGTAAGAATTAGCATTTTTATTCTCTGGAGATACTAATGGCAGTTCTGCACACAAGACATGGTATAGCGCCCCCACCTGTTCCAGCATGCAACTGCTAAAATAAATCTCTATGTGACCAGGAAAAAACTTTCTCCAACCCATTATATTATCATGATGGTTTTCAGTGCTGTGAGCCCGTAGCAGTCACCGTTATCAGGGCTCAGTAGCTGGAGCCCGTATGGTAGCTCAGAGGCTTGCACCATTATGGGGGTTCAGTGGCTGGTACGGTTAAGGGGGCTCAGTAGCTGGCACCGTAATAGGGGCTCTGTGGCTGGAGCCAATATGGGGGCTCTGTGTCTGGAGCCATTAAGGGGCTCTGTGGCCGGTGCCGTTATGGGGGTTCAGTGGCTGGCGCCATTATGGGGGCTTTGTGGCTATAGCCGTCATGGGAGCTCTGTGGCTGGCGCCATTATGGGGGCACTGTGGCTTGCGCCGTTATGCTAGCTCAGTGGCTTGCGCCGTTATGGGAGCTCAATGGCTGGCGCCGTTATGGGAGCTAAGTGGCTGGAGCCTTTATAGTGGCTTTGTGGTTGGCACCATTATGGGGCCTCAGTGGCTGGCACCGTTACGGGGGCTCTGTGGCTGGAGCCGTTATGAGAGCTCAGTGGCTGGAGCCTTTATGGGGGTTCAGTGGCTGGTGCAGTTATGGGAGCTAAGTGACTGGCGCCATTTTGGGGGCTCTGTGGCCCGCACTGTTATGGGAGCTCAGTAGTTGGAGCCTTTATGGTGGCTCTGTGGCTGGAGCCATTATGGGAGCCCAGTGGCTAGCGCTGTTATGGGAGCTCAGTTGCTGGCGCCGTTATGAGAGCTCAGTGGCTGGAGCCTTTATGGGGGTTCAGTGGCTGGTGCAGTTATGGGAGCTAAGTGACTGGCGCCATTTTGGGGGCTCTGTGGCCCGCACTGTTATGGGAGCTCAGTAGTTGGAGCCTTTATGGTGGCTCTGTGGCTGGAGCCATTATGGGAGCCCAGTGGCTAGCGCTGTTATGGGAGCTCCGTTGCTGGTGCCGTTATGAGAGCTCAGTGGCTGGCGCCATTTTGGGGGCTCTGTGGCTCGCGCCGTTATGGGAGCTTAGTGGCTCGCGCCATTATAGGAGCTCAGCAGCTGGAGCCTTTAGGGATTAGGTAGTCAAGCAGTGTGGCCATCTTGGTTTGTCCAGGGTCGGGGGTAAGGGGGTGGTCCCTTTACAGTTGTGACATATATAACAATCCGGTAAGAATTAGCATTTTTATTCTCTGGAGATACTAATGGCAGTTCTGCACACAAGACATGGTATAGCGCCCCCACCTGTTCCAGCATGCAACTGCTAAAATAAATCTCTATGTGACCAGGAAAAACCTTTCTCCAACCCATTATATTATCATGATGGTTTTCAGTGCTGTGAGCCAGTAGCAGTCACCGTTATCAGGGCTCAGTAGCTGGAGCCCGTATGGTAGCTCAGAGGCTTGCACCATTATGGGGGTTCAGTGGCTGGTACGGTTAAGGGGGCTCAGTAGCTGGCACCGTAATAGGGGCTCTGTGGCTGGAGCCAATATGGGGGCTCTGTGTCTGGAGCCATTAAGGGGCTCTGTGGCCGGTGCCGTTATGGGGGTTCAGTGGCTGGCGCCATTATGGGGGCTTTGTGGCTATAGCCGTCATGGGAGCTCTGTGGCTGGCGCCATTATGGGGGCACTGTGGCTTGCGCCGTTATGCTAGCTCAGTGGCTTGCGCCGTTATGGGAGCTCAATGGCTGGCGCCGTTATGGGAGCTAAGTGGCTGGAGCCTTTATAGTGGCTTTGTGGTTGGCACCATTATGGGGCCTCAGTGGCTGGCACCGTTACGGGGGCTCTGTGGCTGGAGCCGTTACGGGGGCTCTGTGGCTGGAGCCGTTATGGGAGCTCAGTGGCTGGCGCCATTATGGGAGCTCAGCGGCTGGTGCCATTATGGGGGCTCTGTGGCTAGAGCCAATATGGGGGCTCTGTGGCTTGAGCCATTATGGGGGCTCTGTGGTTGTAGCCATTATAGGGGCTCTGTGGCTGGAGCCATTATGGGGTTTCTGCGGCTGGAACGATTATGGGAGCTCTGTGGCTGGAGCTGTTGTGGGGGCTCCGTGGCTGAAGCCGTTATAGGGGCTCTGTGGCTGGCAACGTAAAGAAGCTCAGTGGCTGGCGCTGTTATGGGGGCTTTGTGGGTGGAGCTGTTATGGGGGCTTTGTGGCTGGAGTCGTTATGAGGGCTCTGTGGCTGGCGCTATTATGGGTGCTCTGTGGCTGCCGCCGTGGTGGGGGCTCTGTGGCTGAAGCCGTTGAAGGGGCTGAGTGGTTGCCGCCATTAGGCGGCTATGTGGCTGGAGCCGTTATGGTTGCTCTGTGGCTGGAGCCGTTATGGGGGCTCTGTGGCTGTAGCCGTTCTGAGGTTTCAGTGGCTATAGATGTTATCGGGGCTCTGTGGCTGGAGCCATTATGGGGTCTCTGTGGCTGGAGCCGTTATGGGGGCTCTGTGGCTGGAGCCATTATGGGGTCTCTGTGGCTGGAGCCGTTATGGGGGCTCTGTGGCTGGAGCCATTATGGGGGCTCTGTGGCTGTAGCCGTTCTGAGGTTTCAGTGGCTATAGATGTTATCGGGGCTCTGTGGCTGGAGCCATTATGGGGTCTCTGTGGCTGGAGCCGTTATGGGGGCTCTGTGGCTGGAGCCATTATGGGGGCTCTGTGGCTGGCGCCGTTATAGGGATTAGTGGCTGGCGCCATTATGGGGGCTCTGTGGCAGGAGCCTTTATGGGGGCTCTGTGGCTGGAGCTGTTATGGGGGCTCTGTGGCTAGAGTCGTCATTGGGGCTCTGTGGCTGGCGCTGTTATGGGTGCTCTGTGGCTGGAGCCATTGTGGGGGCTCCGTGGCTGAAGCCGTTATGGGAGCTCAGTGGATGAAGCTGTTATAGGGGCTCCGTGGCTGGAGCCTTTATGGTGACTCTGTGGCTGGCAGCGTTATGGGGGTTCAGTGGTTGCTGCCATTATGGGAGCTCAGCGGCTGGCGCTGTTATGGGGGCTCTGTGGCTGGCGCCGTTATGGGAGCTCAGTGGCTGCCGCCGTTATGGGAGCTCAGTGGCTGGAGCTGTTATGGGAGCTCTGTGGCTGGAGCTGTTATGGGAGCTCTGTGGCTGGAGCTGTTATGGGAGCTCAGTGGCTGGCGCCATTATGGGGGCTTAGTCCCTAATGCCATTCACCTACCCTAACACCACCTTCCTGCCTCTAACACCACCTACCAGCCCTAACATCACTTACCTGCCCTAACCGCACCTACCAGTCCCTAACACCACCTACCAGCCCGAACACCACCTACCAGCCCTAGCACCACCAAATAGCCCTGACACCACCAACTAGCCCTGACACCACCTACCTGCCCTGACACCACCTACCAGCCCTGACACCACCTACCAGCCCTGACACCACCTACCAGCCTCAACACCACCTACCAGCCCTAGCACCACTCACATACCCTGAAACCACCAACTAGTCCTGACACCACCAACTAGTCCTGACACCACCTACCAGCCCTGACACCACCTACCAGCCCTGACACCACCTACCAGGCCTGACACCACCTATCTGCCCTGACACCACCTACCTGCCCTGACACCACCTACCTGCCCTGACACCACCTACCAGCCCTAACACCACCCACCAGCCCTAGCACCACTCACATACCCTAACACCACCTACCTGCCCTGACACCACCTACCTGCCCTGACACCACCTACCTGCCCTGACACCACCTACCAGCCCTGACACCACCTACCAACCCTGACACCACCTACCAGCCTCAGCACCACCTACCAGCCTCAGCACCACCTACCAGCCCTAGCACCACTCACATACCCTGACACCACCAACTAGCCCTGACACCACCTACCTGCCCTGACACCACCTACCAACCCTGACACCACCTACCAACCCTGACACCACCTACCAGCCCTAACACCACCTACCAGCCCTAACATCACCTACCTGCCCCTAACACCACCTACCTTCCCCTAACACTATCTACCTGCCCCTACCACCACCTACCTGCCCGTAACACTATCTACCTGCCCCTAACACCACCAACCAGCCCTAACATCACCTACCAGCCCTAACATCACCAACCTACCCTAACACCACTCACCAGCCCTAACGCCACCTACCTGCCCCTAATACCATCTATCTGTCCCTAACACTACCTACCAGCCCCTAACACCACCTACCAGACCATAACACCACCTACCAGACCATAACGCCACCTACCAGCCCTAACATCACCTGCCAGCCCTAACATCACCTACCTGCCCCTAACACCACTCACCTACCCTAACACCCCCTACCAGCCCTAACACCACTTACCAGCCCTAACAGCACTCACCTACCCTAACACCACTCACCCACCCTAACACCACCTACCAGCCCTGACACCACCTACCAGCCCTGACACCACCTACCAGCCCCTAACACCACCTACCAGCCCTAACACCACTCATCTACCCAAACACCACTCACCTACCCTAACATCACCTACCTGCCCCCAACACCACCTACCAGCCCTGACACCACTCACCTAGCCTGTCCCTAACACCCCCTACCAGCCCTCACCATTCCTACAATGACAGAAGCCCTAGCCCTGCGCTGCTCCCACCTGCCCTTGCGGCCACCTCAGCCTGTTAAATTACCCTCAGCTGCAACGTCCAATAGCGTTTAGTAAAGATTGATTGACAGTAGTGAGAACCAATCACAGCTCAGCAGGGTTAGCGCGCGAGTACTATCATCCCCGGAGGAATGCTGGGAGGGTGATGACGTCACCGCTGAGGGCGGGACGGGAGGTGCTGCTCAGCTGCCATGGAGACGGGATGTGTGAGGTGAGAGACGGTACCGGGGCACAGAAGTCATCAGCTCAGATATCATATGGTGTAATCATCTGCATATTAGTGTATATTATATAACAGGGGTTATTGGATAACTAGTGAGACTGTGATAATACTGGGAGGTAAATATTATATGTCAGGGGTTTATCATATATTATCCAGGGATACATGTGCTATTACTGTGAGGTAATTATCTGCAAATATTACATTATATGTGAGGGCATATCATATATTATCCAGTGACAGATGTGATATAATTACTATGAGGTAATTATCTGCATATATTACATTATATGTGAGGGCGTATCAGATATTATCCAGGGATACATGTGATATTATCACTATCAGGTAATTATCTGCATATATTACATTATATGTGAGGGCATATCATATATTATCCAGTGATACATGTGATATTATCACTATGAGGTAATTATCTGCATATATTACATTATATGTGAGGGATATCATATATTATCCAGTGATACATGTGATATAATTACTATGAGGTAATTATCTGCATATATTACATTATATGTGAGGGAGTATCAGATATTATCCAGTGATACATGTGATATGATTACTATGAGGTAATTATCTGCATATATTACATTATATGTGAGGGAGTATCAGATATTATCCAGTGATACATGTGATACTGTTACTATGAGGTAATTATCTGCATATATTACATTATATGTGAGGGATATCATATATTATACAGTGACACATGTGATATAATTACTATGAGGTAATTATCTGCATATATTACATTATATGTGATGGCGTATCAGATATTATCCAGGGATACATGTGATATTATCACTATGAGGTAATTATCTGCATATATTACATTATATGTGAGGGATATCATATATTATCCAGTGATACATGTGATATAATTACTATGAGGTAATTATCTGCATATATTACATTCTATGTGAGGGTGCGGGCAGACGAGCGCATAAACGGCGCGTTTTTGCGACCAAACGTATATACGTGACCATCTGAGGCAATGGTTTTGAATGTATTCGTTCACATGGGCGATTTTACGGCGCGTAAAAACGGCAATTCGAAAAAAAACGGAACATATGCGACCGAAATACGCGCCAACGCATATTCGATCGCTGAAAAGACCGTTTGCAAAGTAGGAACAAACGAAAATACGCTTTCTAGCTCTGGTCGTGATCGGTGAAAAACGATCGCTCGGGCGATTATACGTTGCGCTCGTGCGAACGTAAATACGCCTACGCTCGTCTGCCCGCACCCTGAGGGAGTATCAGATATTATCCAGTGATACATGTGATACTGTTACTATGAGGTAATTATCTGCATATATTACATTATATATGAGGGCATAACATATATTATCCAGGGATACATGTGATATTACTGTGAGGTAATTATCTGCAAATATTACATTATATGTGAGGGCATATCATATATTATCCAGGGATACATGTGATATTACTGTGAGGTAATTATCTGCATATATTACATTATAGGTGAGGGATATCAGATATTATCCAGTGATACATGTGCTATTACTATGAGGTAATTATCTGCAAATATTACATTATATGTGAGGGCATATCATATATTATCCAGTGATACATGTGATATGATTACTGTGAGGTAATTATCTGCAAATATTACATTATATGTGAGGGCATATCATATATTATCCAGGGATACATGTGATATTATCACTATGAGGTAATTATCTGCATATATTACATTATATGTGAGGGATATCATATATTATCCAGTGATACATGTGATATAATTACTATGAGGTAATTATCTGCATATATTACATTATATGTGATGGCGTATCAGATATTATCCAGGGATACATGTGATATTATCACTATGAGGTTATTATCTGCATATATTACATTATATGTGAGGGATATCATATATTATCCAGTGATACATGTGATATAATTACTATGAGGTAATTATCTGCATATATTACATTCTATGTGAGGGTGCGGGCAGACGAGCGCATAAACGGCGCGTTTTTGCGACCAAACGTATATACGTGACCATCTGAGGCAATGGTTTCGAATGTATTCGTTCACATGGGCGATTTTACGGCGCGTAAAAACGGCAATTCGAAAAAAAACGGAACATATGCGACCGAAATACGCGCCAACGCATATTCGATCGCCGAAAAGACCGTTTGCAAAGTAGGAACAAACGAAAATACGCTTTCTAGCTCTGGTCGTGATCGGTGAAAAACGATCGCTCGGGCGATTAAACGTTGCGCTCGTGCGAATGTAAATACGCCTACGCTCGTCTGCCCGCACCCTGAGGGAGTATCAGATATTATCCAGTGATACATGTGATACTGTTACTATGAGGTAATTATCTGCATATATTACATTATATATGAGGGCATATCATATATTATCCAGTGATACATGTGATATGATTACTGTGAGGTAATTATCTGCATATATTACATTATATGTGAGGGCATATCATATATTATCCAGTCATACATGTGATATGATTACTGTGAGGTAATTATCTGCAAATATTACATTATATGTGAGGGCATATTATATATTATCCAGGGATACATGTGATATTATCACTATGAGGTAATTATCTGCATATATTACATTATATGTGAGGGGTATCATATATTATCCAGTGATACATGTGATATAATTACTATGAGGTAATTATCTGCATATATTACATTATATGTGAGGGCGTATCAGATATTATCCAGGGATACATGTGATACTGTTACTATGAGGTAATTATCTGCATATATTACATTATATATGAGGGCATATCATATATTATCCAGTGATACATGTGATATGATTACTATGAGGTAATTATCTGCATATATTACATTATATGTGAGGGAGTATCAGATATTATCTAGTGATACATGTGATATGATTACTATGAGGTAATTATCTGCAAATATTACATTACATGTGAGGGAGTATCAGATATTATCCGGGGATACATGTGATATTATTACAATGAGGTAATTATCTGCATATATTACATTATATGTGAGGGCATATCATATAATATCCAGTGATGCATGTGATAAATATTACTATGAAGTAATTATCTGCATTTATTATATTATACGTGAGGGGATATCATATATTATCCAGTGATACATGTGATATTACTGTGAGGTAATTATCTGCATATATTACATTAAATGTGAGGGGGTATCCGATATTATCCAGGGATACATGTGATATTATTACGATGAGGAAATTATCTGCATATATTACATTATATGTGAGGGACTATCAGATATTATCCAGTGATACATGTGATATTTCTATGAGGTAATTATCTGCATATATTACATTATATGTGACACGTTATAAGATATTATCCAGTGATACATGTGATGTTATCACTATGAGGTGATTATCTGCATATATTATATTATACGTGAAGGGATATCGTATATTATCCAGTGATACATGTGATATTATTACAATGAGGTGATTATCTGCATATATTACATTACATGTGACACGTTATAAGTAGTAGTGCCTTAGCCGAGCGAGTAGTGCCTTAGCCGAGTATCCTCCCGCTCGTCTCTAAAGATGTAGGGGGGCGGGTGCGGCGGGGGAGATCGGGGAGGAACGGAGGGGAGATCTCTATTTCCCCCCCGCTCCCCGCTGCTCACCGCCGCAACTAACCTGCACCCGCGCCGGCAGCCGAATCTTTAGAGACGAGCAGGAGGATACTCGGCTAAGGCACTACTCCCTCGAGTAGTTAGCCTTGGTGAGTATACTCGCTCATCTCTAGTTATAAGATATTATTCAGTGATACATGTGATATCACTATGAGGTGATTATCTGCATATATTATATTATAGGTGAGGGGATATCAGATATTATCCAGTGATACATGTGATATTATTACTGTGAGGTAATTATCTGCATATATTACATTATATGTGAGGGGGTATCCGATATTATCCAGTGATACATGTGATATTATCAGTATGAGGTAATTATCTGCATATATTACATTATATGTGAAGGGGTATCAGATATTATCCAGTGATACATGTGATATTATCAGTATGAGGTAATTATCTGCATATATTACATTATATGTGAAGGGGTATCAGATATTATCCAGTGATACATGTAATTATCTGCATATATTACGTTATATGTCAGGTGTTATATGATATTATCCAGTGACACATGTGCTATTATTACTATGTGGTAATTATCTGCATATATTATATTATACGTAAGGGAATATCTGATATTATCCAGTGATACATGTGATATTGTTACTTTGAGGTAATTATCTGCATATATTACATTATATGTGAAGGGGTATTAGGTATTATCCAACAATACATGTGATATTATTACTATGAGGTAATTATCTGCATATATTACATTATATGTCAGGGATTTATCAGATATTTCCCAGTGATACATGTGATATGACTACTACCGGTATGAGGTAATTATCTTTCTGTATTACATTATATTACAGATATTACCCAGTGATACATGTGATATTATTACTATAAGGTTATTATCTGCATATATTACATTATATGTCAGGGATTTATCAGATATTACCCAGTGATACATGTGATATGATTTCTAATGATATGAGGTAATTATCTTTCTGTATTACATTATATTACAGATATTATCCCGTGATACATGTGATATTATTACTATGAGGTTATTCTCTGCATATATTACATTATATGTCAGGGATTTATTAGATATTACCCAGTGATGGATGTGATATTATTACTATGAGGTAATTATCTGCATATTACATTATATGTCAGGGATTTATCAGATATTTTTCAGTGATACATGTGATATGATTAATACCGATATGAGGTAATTATCTGCATGTATTACATTATATGTCAGGGATTTATCAGATATTTTTCAGTGATACATGTGATATGATTACTACCAATATGAGGCAATTATCTGCATGTATTACATTATATTACAGATATTACCCAGTGATACATGTGATATTGTTAGGAAGTAATTATCCCTCTCTGGAAATATGAATAGCAGAAAAAATGTGTTTGCTCCGCAGCTCCCTCCGTCAGGCACCCGCTTTCACTTCAGGCTAGATTCTCCCTTCAGAGCAGCTGCACCGCTCACAATCCATGACAGGTACTTCCAAAAATGAAAGTGCGCTGCTTGTCAGTGGAAAACCGTCAGCCTTTATTCTACAGTGTCACACATGAATGTCAGATGCAGAGGACGCGTTCAGAGCGCAACGAGCCTTGGTGACCAGGACAAGACTCTACACAGACAAGCAGCGCTTTTTCATTTTTAGAAGTACCTATCTCTCCCTGGGCTCTTTCACACGAGCGTATATCGGTCCGCCGTCTTCACGGTCGGCCTATATACTATGTGATCTGATACATTGCTCCCATCCCGCCCCTTGTCTGCTGCCAGCAATGGGAGGAGGCGGGACGGTGCAGCACTTAGCTCTGCCCCCTCCCCCTCCGATTGCAATCAGCCGGAGGGGAGGAGAGAAGAGGTGAACCGGCGAGGGGGAGGGTAGGGGAAGGCTCAACAGCATGGCAGCTTCGGCGTATATGCACCATGGCCCATGCCATGTGAGCATGCGCACGCCTGTACACAAGCTTTTACGCCCCAGATGGTAGCGTATGTTGGCCGGCCATTATACGCCCGTGGGAAAGAGCCCTCTGGCTGTATATTATATGGGGGGGGATATTTTTTATTGATGACTGTTTGCACTCCATGTTTTCCAGAACTCATTCCAGCATGTTTCAGAAATATTTTTAGCCAAAGAAGAAGTAATTTGTAGTACCTGAGACACACAGCAGATATGGTGTTGTGCGGAATACCCATGTAAGAGCCAGATGATCGGGATAAGGCCTTATGTCCACTTGTACGCACGGATACCACTGCTGAATCCTGCAGTGGTATCTAGCGTGTCCGCGGCCGAGGAAAAGAATATTCCTTACCTCTCCGGGTCCAGCGCGGATCTCCTCGGAGCCGGACGGATCTTCTTTCTTTAGCACGGAGGATGCGTACGGGAGCGTTGGGCGACATGTCCGGCGCATGCGCAGTGCTCGTTTGCTTCCCTTTGAATCCCCTGCTTTCCCGCAGCACCTCCACAATGACAGCTGCGGGTGTGCCGCGGCGAGGATGGCTTCCATTGAATTCAATTAAAGCTGTCGCTACGGGTCCTGCAGGAAAATGGAGCATGCTGAGATTTCTTCCCGTGCGTGCGACCCGCACGTTGGTAAAAAATCACATCCGCATGCTTTTACTTGCCGTGTGGATGCTAATGCATCCTTATGGGCATCAAGAGGTGCTGATCTCCCGCGCGGGCGTCACTTGGACATTGGGTATTAATCAAAGTAGATTTATAGTACACAAATATATATATACATACACACAACTATAGTACACTCTGTCCTTCCCCGGTGGCCACCCCACCAACGGGCTCCCCTCTGCTGTAGTGGTGAGATGCGGCCACTGAGGGCTACTTCACTCTCCATCTGCTTCTCCACAGTAGCGCCGGTGACAGCTGCTGAGGGGAGCGGTGTAGCCGTCAGCGGCCGCATCTCCTGAAAGTGCGGAGAGCATTGAAAGGGCCTCATCCACTGCGCTGAGCGCCACTACAGCACGGGGGCACGACAGTGTTGGCCGCCACCGCAGCGTGTGCAGAGGGGGTTGTGACAGTGTTGCCGGTAGTGGGTCGCCGATCTCTGTGTACACGGCACTTCAGAGCTGAGAGGACAGCGGCGACAGGCAAGGCAATCAGACTGTATTGATTTTTGCGTGGCCTGGAGTATTATGGTTTGTTTTTGTGTTAGGCTTACATTATTAGTTCTAAATGCTTCCATGTTACAGCTGTAGGAGGAGAGACCCCCAGTACTGCAGAGTATTACACCTGTAGGAGGAGAGACCCCCAGTACTGCAGAGTATTACACCTGTAGGAGGAGAGACCCCCAGTACTGCAGAATATTACACCTGTAGGAGGAGAGACCCCCAGTACTGCAGAGTAGAGATGAGTGAGCACGCTCGGTAAGGTCAGTTACTCGAGCGAACCTCACTCATCTCGAGTAAGAGAGATCTCTCTTCCCCGCCACTCACCCCCACCACTCCCCCGAGCACGCTCGGAGGAGAAGGCAGTTACTCGAGATGAGTGAGGTTCGCTCAAGTAACTTACCTTACCGAGCGTGCTCGCTCATCTCTACTGCAGAGTATTACACCTGTAGTAGGATAGGCCCCCAGTACTGCAGAGTATTACACCTGTAGGAGGAGGGGCCCCTGGTACTGCAGAGTATTACAGCTGTAGGAGGAGAGACCCCCAGTACTGCAGAATATTACACCTGTAGGAGGAGAGACCCCCAGTACTGCAGAGTAGAGATGAGTGAGCACGCTCGGTAAGGTCAGTTACTCGAGCGAACCTCACTCATCTCGAGTAAGAGAGATCTCTCTTCCCCGCCACTCACCCCCACCACTCCCCCGAGCACGCTCGGAGGAGAAGGCAGTTACTCGAGATGAGTGAGGTTCGCTCGAGTAACTGACCTTACCGAGCGTGCTCGCTCATCTCTACTGCAGAGTATTACACCTGTAGTAGGATAGGCCCCCAGTACTGCAGAGTATTACACCTGTAGGAGGAGGGGCCCCCAGGACTGCAGAGTATTACAGCTGTAGGAGGAGAGGACCCCAGTACTGCAGAGTATTACACCTGTAGGAGGAGGGGCCCCCGGTACTGCAGAGTATTACAGCTGTAGGAGGATAGGCCCCCAGTACTGCAGAGTATTACACCTGTAGGAGGATAGGCCCCCAGTACTGCAGAGTATTACACCTGTAGGAGGGGAGGACCCCCAGGACTGCAGAGTATTACAGCTGTAGGAGGATAGGCCCCCAGTACTGCAGAGTATTACACCTGTAGGAGGGGAGGACCCCCAGTACTGCAGAGTATTACAGCTGTAGGAGGAGAGGACCCCAGTACTGCAGAGTATTACACCTGTAACATGGAAGCATGTAGAGCTAATAATGTAAGTCTAACAACAAAACTAACCCTCCAGCCCAGCCAAAAATCACGACAGATGCTGCTAGGACCTTCAACAATTCAGCCATTTAGGAGCTAGGTTTGTGACAGGGGCATTCCTCCATGCAAGCCCTATTAAACCCCAAGCTTCCAGGTGGTGACAAGGTACCACTGTACCGAACAATATTATAATCTGCAATAATAAGGCAATGGGAGGGGCACAACTGAACGTGTGTCTAAATGAGCCACATGTAGTTCTCAGCACTGAAAAAGTGTCCACATGGATTTCATCTTCCTGCACACTTGTACATTTTGGTATAGATCTTCTTGCACCCTTGTACATACTGGTATATATCTTCTCTACACTTGTACATACTGGTATATATCCTCTCTACACTTGTACATACTGGCATATACCGTGTTTTCATGAAACTAGGCCCTCCCCCGAAAGTAAGCCTACCCAGATTTTTCTGGATTTTTGGGGAGGCATCAAATATAAACCCTACCATGAAAATAAGCCCTAGCTAGATTACCTTAAACAAAACAAAAAAAAACAATACAGTACCTAGCAGGCACGGTCCAGGTCCTCGCATTGGTCTCCGGAGCTCCGCCATGCTTGTTTTAGTCCTCAGCTGCCGACAGTAGATTGCTTTCTGCTTACGGGATTCATAAATTCTGCCTCCAGGAAGTGATGGCTCCGATTGGTTCTCAACTGCTACTTAGCCAATCAATGCAGCGCTCAATAAACCAATGCGATGGTTGTGATTGGTTCTTCAACCATTGCATTGATTGGAAGGATTTGTTCTTGGTTTATCCGATAATGAATTTCATTTGAAATTCACCCATTGCATAAGTGCTAATGTGGCTGTGTATCTGGATTTGGAATTAGGAAATGAGAGAGAGAAAATCATATCTCGTACCCACTTCAAGAGTGTTGATAGTAATAGCTATTTAGATTACTATAGTTGTCATCATAGAAATTGGAGGCGAAATATTCCGTTTGGTCAGTTCCAGCGTATTAGAAGAAACTGCACAAAATTGGTGGATTTTAAGGCACAAGCTCAGATCATGAGGAAGAGATTCCTGGATAAACAGTATCCGAAAGGATTAATCGATGCTGCATACAATAAAGTATTATTACAAAGCAAAGAAGAAAAAACATCTAAAATACAGAGTACTAGAGACAGTGGCAATTAGAAGACAGCATTTGTAACTAAATTTAGTGTACAGGCAAATAAGATCAGCCATATTCTCCGAAAAAATTGGACCATACTGAGAGAGGATCCTTTTCTAAGTAATAAATTACCCACACAACCTGCATGTATTTTTCGTAAAAATCAGACTATAAAAAACCTCCTTGCCCCCCCATGTCCGAGAAGGGAGAGGAAAAAAGAAGGAATAAGGATTGAGGATAGAAATATAGGGGTCCATAAATGCAAAGAAAAGAAATGTAAATGCTGTGCGAATATCGCTCACGGTACAAGAAGCATTAAATTATCTAATGATGAAGAATATTTGATTAGACAACATCTTACCTGTAAGGCAAAGAATTTGATATACCTATTGGAGTGCCCATGCGGGTTACGGTATGTGGGGAGGACGAAGAATGTACTCCGTGAGAGGTTGAACCAGCACCGGAGTAATATCCGTAAGGGGTATGCAAAACATAGTATATCTCGCCATTTCCTTAATAATCATAATAAAGATACGGTAGGATTACGCGTTACACCTATTGAATGTATCAGGGAAATGTCTGTACAAAAGTTGCGAGAAAAAGAGATGTTTTGGATTTTTAGGTAAAATGTGATTGTTCTCAGCAAGAGAAACGACGTAATCTTGTAGATATGATACCTTTTAATGGCTAACAAAAATGGATTTTTAGGTTGAACACGCTTATCCCTAATGGTCTCAATGAGATTTTGGAAAAATTATAAGCCATTTTTTAGTATAGTTTTATAATATGTGTTTGTGTATGTGTGTATATATATCAATTTTTTAGATATGGTATATTTATATATATACTAGCGTACCCGTCGCGCGTTGCTGCGAAGACAGACATACATACATACATTCGTTTTTATATATATAGATGACGGCAGCAGCGACCACTGAGGTTTTGTAGGCCGCTGCTTCCCCCTTGCAGGCTGAATAAAATAGCCATTGTGTGAGAATCGCTGGGGGGGGGGGGGGGGGCATTCTTACTGCTGGGAGAATTGCTGGGGGGGGAGGGGGAGACATTCTTACTGCTGGGAGAATTGCTGGGGGGGATGGGAGACATTCTGACTGCTTGGAGAATCGCTGGGGGGGGATCGGAGACATTCTGACTGCTGGGAGAATCGCTGGGGGGGGGGTGGGAGACATTCTGACTGCTGGGAGAATCGCTGGGGGGGGGGGGTGGGAGACATTCTGACTGCTGGGAGAATCGCTGGCGGGGGAGCGGAGGCATGACTGCTGGGAGAATCGTTGGGGGGAGGGGGGGCATGGTGACTGCCAAGAAAATCTCTGTGGGGGAAGGGGGGCATGATGACTGCCAGGAGAACCGCTGGGGGGGAGCCATTATGACTGCTGGGGGAACCGCTTGGGGGGAGGGGGGCATTATTATTGCTGGCGGACAGCTGGGGGTGGCATTGTGACTGCTGGTGGACCACTGGGGGGGGGGGGTATTATGACTGCTGGGGGAACCGCTGGGGGGGGGGACCACTGAGGTTTTGTAGGCCGCTGCTTCCCCCTTGCAGGCTGAATAAAATAGCCGTTGTGTGAGAATCGCTGGGGGGGGGGGGGGGGGGGGGAGACATTCTTACTGCTGGGAGAATTGCTGGGGGGGGAGGGGGAGACATTCTTACTGCTGGGAGAATTGCTGGGGGGGATGGGAGACATTCTGACTGCTGGGAGAATCGCTGGGGGGGGGATCGGAGACATTCTGACTGCTGGGAGAATCGCTGGGGGGGGATGGGAGACATTCTGACTGCTGGGAGAATCGCTGGGGGGGGGGGTGGGAGACATTCTGACTGCTGGGAGAATCGCTGGCGGGGGAGCAGAGGCATGACTGCTGGGAGAATCGTTGGGGGGAGGGGGGCATGGTGACTGCCAAGAAAATCTCTGTGGGGGAAGGGGGGCATGATGACTGCCAGGAGAACCGCTGGGGGGGAGCCATTATGTCTGCTGGGGGAACCGCTTGGGGGGAGGGGGGCATTATTATTGCTGGCGGACAGCTGGGGGTGGCATTGTGACTGCTGGTGGACCACTGGGGGGGGGGGGGTATTATGACTGCTGGGGGAACCGCTGGGGGGGGGAGCGGGCATTATTACTGCTGGGGGACCGCTGGGGTATGTCACTCTTATTACTAATGGGGGGAGTGTCACTATTATTACTGCTGTGGGATGTCACTATTATCGCTGGGGTGAAGGTGTCACTATTACCGCTGGGGTATGTGTACATGTGGCAGAAATGGGCAGGGCTCTTTCAGAATAGACCGGGTGCAGATTTTGACTGCTTTTTAGATGCGGAAATGCTGCAGAATTTTCCACAGAAATCTCCGCTGAGGACATTCTGCAGTATTTCCGCGTCCAAAAAGCAGTCAGAATCTGCACCCGGTCTATTCTGAAACAGCCTTGTCCTTTTTAGAACGACGGGGGTAAAATCATACGTTGTGATAAGCCCCGCCCCCTGACGTGTTGGCACTTTGCGATACATTTGTAGTTTGGGCACTCGGTCCCTAAAAGGTTCGCCATCACTGGCCTAGTACATGTTTGCCCACTTCCAACTCCAATGGAGACTGACTGTAAATGGCTGGCGTGCTCTAGTATTTATGGTTTCAAGCTGTACGTGTCATTGCATACAGTCTGTCTATCTATCTATCTATCTATCTATCTATCTATCTATCTATCTATCTATCTATCTGGGTTATTGCATACAGTCTATCTATCTATCTATCTATCTATCTATCTATCTATCTATCTATCTATCTATCTATCTATCTATCTGGGTTATTGCATACAGTCTATCTATCTATCTATCTATCTATCTATGACATCAGGAAATGAGAGAATTAGATTTTGTAGGCCGCTGCTTCCCCCTTGCGGGCTGAATAAAATAGCTGTTGGGTGGAACATACAATTTATCCGGCTGCTGTGGCTTCTTAGGAAGATATCCTAGTACTTGTTTACCCACTTCCAACTCCAATGGTAATTGGCTGGCGTGCTCTAGTGGTTCCAAGCTGTACGTGTCATAATAGAGCCTTAATGACATCACAATGCAGCTTTAGAGAACATGTTGGGGCATGTTCAAGGGCGTCCGATGTTGATGACATCAGTGATGACATCACAATAGCAGGTGGCTTACTTACTCGATCTACGTGGGGGGGGGGCGTAACTTTCGACGACGCTCGCGCGCCATTTATCGTAGGATATTTGTACTATGCCTATAATCTTCCCAGGAGTGTACTCAACAACTTCCCAAAGTTTCATGGCGATCGGATGAATGGTGTAGTAGCGCATAAAGGACAAACACACACGCAGACACGCACGCACGCAGACAGACATACATTCAATTTTATATATATAGATTTTCTAGATTCATTATATATATAATTTATTATTGGGTACCCCTATAGTGTTTTATATTCATATTTATATTTTTATCTATTTATTTATATGTGGTGAGGGAGTTAATTTATCATCACATGTATATGGATGGAATTAATTATTAATATATGGGGGGTTGATACTTATATTTATACACATATTTTCCTGTTATTTTATGATATTACTATGTATTTTTATATGTAAATGTTATTTTTAGATATGATGTTATTTTATATATGCATTATTTATTTATAGGAGATAGATTAGGGTAGGGCTGATATGTGATTTATATTTTTGTGAAGTGTTCAGTATTATGGGTTGTTTTTATAGTCTTCCCGTTTGGCATGGCTCCTCTGTATTATAATATGGCTTCCGTTGTGTTTTAGGTTAGAAACATACTATGGATTGCAATATACAAGGCACAATAGTGCAGAATACGATCCAGCCGGCTCCAAACTCCTCCCCGCATAAGGGGAAGTGTCTAGCTTGATGACGTCATCGCGCTGCGTGCCCCAGCGTAACGTCATGACGCGGGACGCAGGGTGAACGTCGGAAGGCGCCGGAGACACGGAGGTAGCTATGGATTTACATCAGGGAAGGTAATACACTAATTTTTTTTTTTTTTTTTTTTTTTTTTTTTTAAATCAGTTTTATTGAAGTTTTTATTTTAATACAGATATAACAAATTTAAATCCAGTAAATGAAGACATACAGGGTATACAAGGAGAATCAACATAATACCATGACTGCGCAGCGTTCTTAAAGTGAATGGAAGAGGATCTCTCTTCATGAGAGTCACCTTGCAACAGCTAACTCTGTGCACCAGAAACCTAGAACTGCTATCCTCTTGTTTATCGACCCTCCAGTCATTGATATAAACAAACGGAGACAGACATAATGAACGGGAACATAAGGGAAGGTGAGAACTATTACGTAGCATCGGTGATGTCCTGGGTGATGACAAGGGGTGACCACCAGTGGGAATGGGGGGGGGGGGGGGGAGGGGGTTGGGAGGAGGAGGGGGGGAGAAGGGTCAGGAAAGAAAGGCTCTCTTTTGGCCAGATGTGTGCCGAGCTATGTCCACCTCTCAGTTAATCAGATTTCACTCTAGTATGGGGTGCGCCTCAATTCCCTCCATGGCCCCCATATCTGAAAGTACTCCTCCCTTGTGTCTCCGGACCAACTGGAGAGTTCTTCTATGTTGCAGATATCGTCCACTCTCGCTAACCACTGAGAAACTGAGGGCGCTATTTTTTGGAGCCACAGGGTGGGAATTAAAGCTTTAGCCGCATCTATCATGAAGGCCAAGAGTTTGTTCTTCCTTGGGTGAAACGCTGGAGACGGCTTCCATAGGAAGATTATCTCCGGAGTTAAGACAAGAGCAGGGGCGATTTTCCTCATGGTCTCCTCAACCTCCCTCCAAAAGGGTGTCAACACCGAGCAATCCCACCAGATATGGAGATAGGAACCTGGGTCCCCATCACATCTCCAGCATCTCTCGTGTGGCGCCAGTTTGTACGCGTAGAGCCATTGAGGTGTTTTATACCATCTAACGAGGAGTTTGTAATGGCATTCTTGAGCTAAAACACACTGAGAGAGGCCGAAGGATGAGTTTAGAATTAAGTGTGTGTCGCTTGATGACAGAGTAATGCCCAGCTCCTTTTCCCACGAAAGTAGGAAAGCAGGTTTGGATGGGTACATTTTGATGATAAATTGTTTACGGATCAGCGATAATTTCCTCCGTTTTGGGTTTTGTTCCATCAGCGCTTTTTCAAGGGGCGTCTGGGGTCTGGTAGATGGAAATTTTTTGAAGAATTCCCCAAACATCCTCTCGACCGAGGCCAATTGCAGGAAGGAGAATTTATGTTGTGGGACTAAGGTTTTAAGTGCTTCAGCGGGACTTAAGTGCGCTAGCACTTGCAGGTCACTTATGTTGAGCGAGTTGAACCTATCCCATATTGCTCTGGTAGCTGAGTCAAGAGGTATGTCTAGGAGCCTCGGGAGAAGGCTAAGTGGGGCAAGTGTGGGCGGCTCAGGAATCAGTTCCTCCTTCAGATCAGCCCAAGTCTCGCAAGGACCCTTAATCAGGGGGTTGAAATTTTTGGCTCTGCACCTAGTTTTTGAAGGAGCCCAGAGATCCTCTATGAATGCATCGCCACTTGCGTATTTAGCCAGCGAGACGAAGAGCTGGTCCTTTATTGGGTGGACCATATCCATCCAGTAGCCCATAAGTGATGCCCTGTAGAACTCCCGGACATCCGGAAGGCCAATGCCGCCCTCCATCCTCCCCCTCGTCATCAAACCATAGGCTAACCTCGGTCTCCTTTGCCTCCAGACATACCCAGAGAACGCCCTACGGAGCGCTATGAAGAAGCTCGACGGCAGGAGGATAGGGAGCATCCTTATTTTATATGTGATTATAGGTAAAATGTAAGTTTTTAGGATGTTCTTTCTTCCAAACCACGAGATGCGGGGAATATCATATAGCTTCAGAAGGTTTTTAATCTGATCTAATAAAGGAGGGAAGTTAGCAGCATATAGCTTATTGAGGTCTCCAGTGATCTTAACCCCCAGAAAGTCTATTGAGGAGTTCGCCCATGTGAAGGGTGAGTTTTCTTTTAATTTTCTGATTTGGTTCCTCGGGGTAGACACATTTAGGACCGTAGACTTCCCGTAGTTGATTTTAAAGTTAGAAATTAAGCCGAAACTGTTAAGCAGATCAATCAACCTGGGGAGGCCCTCCTCTGGGTTGGACACCAAAAAAACTATATCGTCTGCGAAGGCGGTAGTGTAGAGGGAATGGTGTTCCCATGAGATTCCTGTGATGACCGGATCGTGTCGTACTAATTGAAGAAGGGGTTCTAGGGCTAGGACGAATAACGTGGGAGATAGGGGGCAGCCCTGGCGAGTTCCATTCTTAATGTCGAAGGGAGCGGATAGAATTTCGTTAATTTTGAGTCTGGCGTGGGGGGCTGCGTACAAAGAGAAAACAGCAGAGACAAAGGCCGGGGGGAAATTGAAGCGGTCCAGGACCTCCCTCATATAGGCCCAGTCGACGCGATCGAACGCCTTTTCGGCGTCTGTTCCCACCAGAACCAATGGGATGTGGTGCTTTTGGGCTAAGCGTATCGCATGGAGTAACCTGCGGCAATTGTCTCTGCCCTCCCTCCCGCGCACAAAGCCCGCCTGCTCCTCATTGACTAGAAGGGGAACCAAACTATCCATTCTCTTTGCGAGGAGTTTCGCCCATAGTTTAATATCGAAGTTAATCAAAGAGATTGGGCGATAGTTACCACACATCTCCGGGTCCTTATCCTGTTTGTGGATTAAGGTAATGTGTGCTTCAGCCGCTTGCTTGGGCAGAATAGCACCATTTAATAAAGCGTTGAAGAGTTCAGTGAGTCTGGGGGTCAGGACAGAGCCAAAGGCTTTATAGTATGGGAGGTTCAGGCCATCCGGACCCGGGCTCTTATTTTGAGGGCTAGAGGCAAGAAGCTGTTCTACTTCTGGTTGTGTTACAGGTGTCAGTAGCGAGGCTACTTGTGTGTCGTTTAGTTTCGGAAGTTGCGCGCTGCGGAGGGCGGACACAGTCAACTTTTCTATATCCAATCCCTCAGGGTGGGGGGTATCATGTTTAATGTCATACAAACGGGAGTAGTATCTTTGGAACGCGTCGGCGATGTCTTCCGAGGAGGTCACCAGCGAGCCTGTGTGAGACTTAATGGATTTGATGAAGTTTTTTGCGCGTGCTTTCTTTATTAGGGCAGTCATAAGTTTACTCCCTTTATTGCCTTGGGCATATACTGTGTGTTTGAAGTAAAGTTGTTTCCTAATGAATTTCGACTCCAGAATTTGTTTAAGCTCCTTCCTCAGATTGGTCAGTTCATCCAATATAATTTTAGTTTGAGATAATTTAGCCTGCAGTTCTAATGTCGAGATTCTATTTAGTTTGGCGTCTATTGTTTTTTGTTGAAGTTTTTTTGTTTTGGTGCCTAGCGCTATCAAAAGACCTCTTGTGAAGGCCTTGTGGGCCTCCCATACTACCGGGACCTCCGGGCCCTCCTCCCCGTTTAAGACAAAATACTCTTCGATAAGTTTAGAGAGGCGTTCTCTTTCTTCAATCGGGTCTAGTAGTGAGGCGTTCAGGCGCCATCTCCACTCTCTGGGTTTGGGATGCGATAGGCGCAGATCAATGTGGGTCGGGGCGTGATCGGAGATAGTGATAATATCTATCTTAGCTCCTACTACGGAGGTCATGAGGTCGGAGGAGACAAAAACGTAGTCCAGCCTCTGATATGATTTGTGGACGTGAGAGTAGAAGGTATAATCCTTCGTAGAAGGATTCAGGATACGCCACCCGTCCACCAAGCTAAGGTCCTGGAGCACCCGCGCGAGCCTCCTGAGTTTTAGTTGAGAGATATGCGATCTACCCGTTGAGGAGTCAATCAGAGGATTGAGTGCTACATTCATGTCCCCTCCCAGGATCAGGTGGCCTTCCATGAAGTGACGCAACGTTGTCAGTTGTTTGACTAGCCAGGGGATTTGGTCCGCGTTTGGGGCATAAAGATTAGCTATGGTCATTTTTGTATTGTTGACTAGCCCCTTCAAGAAGAGGACTCTGCCCTCTCCGTCTCTATATTCGGAGGTGCAGGAGAAGTTAAGGGACTTGTGGAGATATGTTGACACCCCCTTGGAGGACGAGGCCGGGTGAGCGCAATGAAAGCTCTGCTCAAAGTGTCTGCCCGGCAGGGATAGACACTTCGTCTTTTTGAAATGCGTTTCCTGCAAAAGGAGAATTTTTGTGCCATACCTCTTGGCCAACAGAGAGATGTTATGCCTCTTCATCGGAGAGTTAAGGCCCTTCACATTGAAGGAAGTGACTCGTAGATCATCCATCGTGCGGAGGGTGGTTAGGCTTCACCAGGGAGAGAATCCCAGTCGGGACTTTCTGCTAGAATATAAGAGTAGAGTTACAGTAAATCAGGACTAGAGCTCAGGCCCACCGTAATAGAGTGTGCCTTAGTTAGTTGTTGAGAGGGGGGGTGGGTGTAAGGTGGGTGTTAGGTGGTTGGGAAGAACACTAGGAGAGGAGGGCGAGGATAGCAGGGTTTACACGAGAGGGTGGGGGTACACAACTGAACGCTCCTAAAAGAGTGAGGACAATAATATATAGCAGGTTGGAGCGGGTCTTCTAAGTTATTAGTAACAATGAATAGGGTCCGGGCTACTCTTTCCTAGTAAGGGAATTTGTGAACAAAGAGAAGCGAGCACCGCACCAAGACAGTCAGCCGTAGGGCTTGAGATGAACCGGCTCGGCGGGTTACCCCTCGGGACCTAAGAAGTGGGGTATGTAGACAGTGAGAACATTTATGCAAGAATACAGTTGAAAATAGGACACTAAGGAACTTATGACCAGTAACCCAAAAAAAAAAAAAACTAATAACAGGCGACAGGATGTCCAACAGGATCCCGTCGCTTATGCGGTTCAGATAAGGCTCTGTGATGGACCACATAGGGGTGACAGGTGCAATATCTGTCCCCTGCACTCAGCTGTATGCTCGCCGAGTGTAAGGTGGTACGACGTGATCAAATCACAGAGCCCCTGAACTTAAGTGGGTTATTGTCCACCAGGTGTAATACGTAAATCCAAAGGAACAGAGTCCCAATTCAGGTGCAGTCTCCTGAGGCTTCCTCTCGGGCCTTTTTCTTTTTCCCCCTAGGGGATTTTGTGTTTGCAACCGGTTGCCACTTATCCGGGGGGTCCAGGCGAGGCAGGTTGGGAAAATCGGGGATCGGCAGCCAGCAAGGTAGGTTTATAGGCTCCATTTGGAGGATCTGCCAGCAGCTCTGTAGGTCCTCTGGAGAGCGGATGTTTAGCTTACGCCCCTTGTGGGTGATACCGATACCAAATGGAAAAAGCCACGCATATTTGATATTATTTGCCCTTAAAGCATCCAGAAGGGGGCGTAGCAGGCGGCGTTTTGCGAGAGTGGATGGTGCCAAGTCCTGGAATAGTTGAATTGGGGAGTCCGCATAGGAGAGGTCTTTGTGGTCTCTTGCTGCTCTCAGGATTGCTATCGCATCTGGGAAGTTCAACAGCTTACAAACAATGTCTCTTGGGGGTTCAGAAGGCGAAGGCGGAGGCCTCAGGGCTCTGTGAATGCGTTCTATGGAGATGCCGTCTGCTCTTTCGGCACCTAGGATCAGGGAGAAGATCTCCCCGGCGATTTTAGGGAGCGCCTCTGCGGCCCAGGATTCCGGGAGGCCCTTTATGCGTATATTATTACGCCTGTTTCTATTTTCGATATCCTCCTGCATAATAAGGGCTTTGTTGAGGTGGGCATGGTGCTCAGCTAGGACTTTCTCCATGTCGAGAGCATGTGCTGTGATGGTGGCAGAGGAGGACTCTAGGTCATCTACTCTTCTACCAAGCTGCCTCATTTCTTCTTTAATTTCTCCTAACTCCATAAGAACAGGCTTCATAGTAGAGGTCATGAGGTCCCTCATAAAGGACTTTGAGATGCCCTCGCCTTCTTCCCCCTCTGAGTCCCCCCCGTCCTCTCTCTCCATGCTGGCTGCTCTGCTGGATACTTGAGAGGGTGTTAACTTAACTGTGTCGTGCAGAGACCTTGTGTTACGCTCCTTCAAATAACGCTGCATATCAACTTGTCCCTTGTTTGAACGGGGGGTACCTTGAGGGTCACTGCTTTTTTCTTTACTTGTCTTCCCCATTTTGATATCAAAATTGCTATTAGAAGTCCCGATAGGTGCCGCCGAGACGGTACTATCTTTTAGCACATCATTTCTCCTGTAGGGAGCCTCACTCCCTGGATAAACTGTGAGGAACCGTGAGTGTTTCTCACAGAGTTAGCCCTTGCGTGGCTCTCTTGTGAAGAGTCTCTGTTAGGTCCCTCCCTCTGGGCCCTTATGAACTCTTCTGGAGCCCCCGTCTAAAATTGTACACGGGGGACGAAGGGGGGGGAAGGCCCGCCGCGTGTGATGCAGCTTGTGGTTTTCTTGTAATGAGTCCCTGTCAGGGCTTTCCTTCTGGGCCCTTATGAGCTCTTCTGGGGCCCCCTTCAAAAATTGTACACGGGGGCAAAAAGGGGGGAGGCCCGCAGTGTGTGATGCAGCTTGTGACTTCTGGCCGGTTTATACCAGGTAGAGAGTCTCGGTTTGTCCCCAGTCTGGTAGCTTTTAGGTGAATGTCTGAAAAGTTATATTCTGATGAAGGGGGGGGGGGAGGGGGGTCTACCTCCCCGAGGCGCTGTATACTGCACTCCGGGTCTGAACCGGTTAATAAGCGATCACTGTACGTGCACCCTTCTTATCACGGGTGGAGGGCCCCGCTGATAGAGAAGAGGGGGAGGAATCCTCCTCTTGACTTTCCAGGTGCCGGGGTGCTTAATATGCAGGCCCTCTCTACTTGAGGTTATAGAATGTTCTCCGGTGGGGGAGGAGGGGGGGGGGCCGCTGCAGTGCGGGTTGTCCCGGTGGTGATGGAACTGTCAGTTGGGCCCCTCGGGTGGCGTCCCACGCTCTCCCCGCACAGACCTACGTTGCAAGGGCACCGGGAGCTTAAGCTCTGGGGAGGCTTGATCAAAGATGGCGCCGGGCAGCCGAACTTCCGGTCCGCTCCCTGCCGAGAAGCGCGCGCCGACTCTCTAACCGGAGCGCTCGGATGCAGCGCCGTTCAGATGGCGTCCCGTTCGGGCTTCCTCTCCCCCTCTAACCTTATGCCAGACCGCGCTGTTGTCCAGGACCGGTATGCACTCCCGGGCGGTGATGAAGGAGGCGCTCCACTTCCGGTCCGCGCCGGCAATCTACTCCAGGGCCCGGCTTCAGCGCAGGAGGTAGGCCCCGCTCCGCGACTTGGTATAATTCGTCCGGAGCTTCTCCCTGTTAAGCTCTAGCTTGTGAGGCAGCAAAGGCTGATGTTGAGCGGGTTGAAGAAGGCCCAGAGGAGCCCGCAGGGGAGATAATTCGTCTCTCACTGCAGGAGCACTGATGCCATGCGACCACTCTCTCGGCAAGCTAGGCTCCGCCCCGGTAATACACTAATTTTGATACTATATAAAGGGTTTGTGCAATTAACTTGTATGTACTAGACAAAGTCCAAGAGACGAAACGCGTTGTACAGAATAAACGGGTGTTATATCGATTATTGATACCAGAGGATATTTTCCTGAAGGAGCGCAGTGTCCTTTTTCCTGCTTACTTTTAATTCAGAATACATACTTTTTGATTGCTTTTTATTGCGTTTTTTCTGGGAGACAGGGTAACTGTCTTTAGATTTTTTAATAATAGATATGGCAAAAGGGGGTGATTTAAACTTTTACAATTAAAAAAATTTTTTTTTTTACATAACTTTTTTGTCCCCCTGGGGGACTTTAACATGCGATGCTTTGATTGCTCCTGCAGTATGACGTAATGCTACAGCATTACGTCATACTGCATTCTGATAGGCGCTCTATCAAGCCACCCCACGGGGGTGGCTTGATAGGCAGTCTGGTAAGGCAGCCCTGGGGCCTTTCATTAGGCCCCCGGCTGCCATGACACCTGCACGGCTCCCCCTATCTCACCGCGGGGGGGCCGTGCGGGACCCCCGAACATCATTTGGGGGATTTAAATGCCGCTGTCAGAATTGACGCGGCATTTAAATGGTTAATAGCCGCGCGGCTGATCGCGGCTATTGCCCGCAAGTGTCAGCTGTTATAAACAGCTGACGCCCGCACTGTATGAAGAGAGGTTGAAGAGAATTAATTAACCAGAGCCAGCATGGGTTTGTAACAAACAAGTCATGCCAGACTAATCTAATTTCCTTCTATGATAGTATCAGCGACTGGGTTGATCAGGGAAATGCGGTGGATATAGTATATCTTGACTTTAGTAAAGCATTTCCCAGAGTATCTCATACCATAAGGCAACTGTTAGGTGGATTCACAACTGGCTGAGAGATCGTACTCAAAGAGTGGTCATAAATGGCTGCACATCCCAGTGGAGGAATGTATCAAGTAGGGTACAGTCTGCAAATCATGTCCTATGAGGAACGGTTAAAGGATCTGGGAATGTTTAGCAGAAGAGAAGGCTGGGAGGAGACTTAAAGGGGTTGTCCCGCGGCAGCAAGTGGGGTTCAGCACTTCTGTATGGCCATATTAATGCACTTTGTAATATACATTGTGCATTAATTATGAGCCATACAGAAGTTATTCACTTACCTGCTCCGTTGCTAGCGTCCTCGTTTCCATGGAGCTGTCTAATTTCAGCGTCTAATCGCCCGATTAGACGCGCTTGCGCAGTCCGGTCTTCTCCCTTCTGAATGGGGCCGCTCGTGCCGGAGGTAGCTCCGCCCCGTCACGTGTGCCGATTCCAGCCAATCAGGAGGCTGGAATCGGCAATGGAACGCACAGAGCCCACGGTGCACCATGGGAGAAGACCTGCGGTCCACCGTGGGTGAAGATCCCGGTGGCCATCTTACCAAGGTAAGTAAGAAGTCACCCGAGCGCGGGGATTCGGGTAAGTACTATCCGTTTTTTTTTTACCCCTGCATCGGGTTTGTCTCGCGCCGAACGGGGGGGCTATTGAAAAAAAAAACAAAACGTTTCGGCGCGGGACAACCCCTTTAATAGCTGTCTACAAATATCTGAAGGGCTGTCACAGTGCAGAGGGATCAGCCCTATTCTCATCTGCACAAGGAAAGACTAGAAGCAATGGGATGAAACTGAAAGGGAGGAGACACAGATTAGATATTAGACAGTGAGGGGATCAGTGAGTGGAACAGGTTACCATGGGAGGTGGGGAGTTCTCCTTCAATAGAAGTCTTTAAAAGCCGGACAGACATCTGTCTGGGCTGATTTAGTGATTCTGCACTGAGCAGGGGGTTGGACCTGATGACCCTTGTGGACCCAATGACCCTGAGGCCCCCTTCCAACTCTACCAGTCTATATTATATGAAAGGGTTAATAAAAGAATGGGGTAATAAGAGACAAACACTTTCTTGCCACTCATAAAACATAAGGAGCCTGTAATTTTTGTCCAATGGCCCATTTAGACACAACAAGAATCACTCAAAAACCCCTCAAAGCCGTCTTGAGCGATTCTCGTTGCGTCTAAATGCACTGACATGGTGAGGTTTCTGCGCACGAGTCGATGATTGCTCACTTCAACTTAGCCACTATAGACTATGCAAAAATAATCACTCAGACGGTCATTGAGGATGGGGTCTGAGAGCCTCCGCTCATGAGTACATATACAAACGAGACGCTTCTGTTGGATGATTTTTAAGACATTGAAAGTTTACTTTGCACTTTTACATTCTACACATCGCAGGCAAAAATCACATGAATGAAGAATAGCCGCCATCAAGTCCTGGACTAAATAAGCATTTTCTCATCGATTCACGCTGGCGGCTGTGGTGTATCGGCGAAAAAATACCTTGCTGTACGGAAATCCCTCGGTCGGCAGAAATCCTCGGAATTACTATTAATGCTCACATAGGGGCAGCTGTCTTCTTTTCCCAACGTTTGAGGCAGCTGAAATACCTCCCTTTTTTCAGCTCCCATAGAAGTCTATGTGAGCATCCGGTGCATCTCGGTAAAGAAACGACAAGTCCTATCTTTTCACGCATCGTATAAAATCTGCTGCCGTTTTTGCTCGCCGATGTCTTATTATTCCCGGCGCAATGTTTTTACGCTAAAAATCCCTCATGTGAATGAATACATTGGAAGCCAATGCTTCAGATGGCCATGTGAATAAGGCCTCAGACTAGGAATACAGCTCTAAATGCCTGGAGAAATGGTCTTCCAGAAGTTGATTCCTAACTTTCTATATGCCTTTCAAGTTTTTGTAACTATGTTTCTAATGAACATATGAAAAACAGACTTGTTGCGATTGTCCAATCAGCGGCGCCCTGTTTATTCTGTCCCGCACATCGCAGCGTGTGATGTTGTATAAGGTCACCCCAGCTAGGCCACCTGCAGACGGCCGGGTCAGATGCGGCACCCAACCCGAGCAGAGACCAGCGCGGCACTCACCTGCTCCCGCGGCTCCGGCCCTTTGATGTGCCGGCTGCCGGGCAGCCAGCGCATGTGCAGACTGGAGCCGGTGGCCGGGGAGTGACATTTCTGTGCGGGGCTCAGCCGAGACCCGCACAGAAATAGAGCATGCCGCGATTTGTTTTCTCCGCGTGATTTCGCGCAGACAAATCGTGGCCATCTGCCTAGGATTGCGTTTTCTAACGCAATCCTATGGCAGCTTCCACGGGCGGAAATTCTGCGGAAATCCCACCGCAGACTTTCCGCCCGTGTGCAGGAGGCCCTACACAAGATGCTATGAACGTAGAGCCCTTCTACAGCATAGTAACTAATGTCAGTATGGGATCTCTGCACGCTGCCTTGGAGCTCCAGGCTGGAGACAGCTGGTTAAAGCTACGTTCCATACCAAGACATGCCTTCACCTTCGACCTCTAGGACCCTCACTGATCCTGAGAATGAAGAGGCCTCAGCCAGCAGCGTACATAGAAGAGATGGCTCCTCAGTACAAAAACTAAAATGTGCCCCCCCATTATGGTGTCCAGTTTTGCGACCCAGGACAGTAGGGCCCAGTGTTTGTTCCCTGTTCCATGCCCTTTGAAATGACCCTAGGACAAATTTTCCACTTCCAAGGGCCCTATAGCAGTCACATAGTCTGCCGCAATGGTGGCCTTAGCTCTAATTTAGCGCTGCGTCCCCTCTGCAAGTGAATGAGGCAGTGCTGCAGCTTTCTGCACAGCTCGGTGGTCAAGAGCGCCGTTGTGCGGGGAAAATGTAGGAGCAGCCCTGCGGCCCCTTCATCCATAGTATTAGCGGGTCCCCAAATTCATAAAGTGATGGCGTATCCGAGCCATAGAAACAACCCTTTAAGACATCAGATATCATGAGCAGGATCTACTAATGTTGGTGATAGAAATTAGTAGTGAGGACCAACGGATGAAGACAAACCACACACCCACGAACCTTGGTACTATTGTCTGATTGGGCTTCTGCCTACACAAGGTCATTCGCCAGGGCCGGTTCACATGTCCAGAGTCTGCCTTTGAAGGCAAGTCTCAGGCTCCAGACAGGAAAGAGATGGCTATGATAATAGGAAGCCGCCTGGCACGGTTGGCGGCATCAGTCTTCCCAATCTTCTTCGGAGCCTGAAGATATTTAGTGCAGTAACATGTCCGTCTGTATCCCTTTATGTCTTACGTAAACAGGATCATTGTTACTGGAAATGGCACTGAGAACAGATTTAGTCTTCTGCCGCCTGTTTACGGCACCCTGATGAACATAGACTGAACTGCTGGAGGATGTTAAGGGAGAGTCAGAAGTGAGATGTGATAAGGAGGATTTACATGACCTTCTCCAACTGAAGACTGAAAGACACAACTGTCTTAGAGAAGCGGCCTGTTTAGTGTGGCAGGTGCCGCTCCATTCAGTTCACTTAAATATTCTAGGTTTCATCCACCTCTAGGACATGTATGTACAGAGGTGTGGGGTGGGTATGAAGGTTGGGAGACGAGCCCACTGCATACCCCGCAGTTGCTGGCTGTTTGAAGCAGCTGTTACTTGCAGCAAACAGCCATGAATGGAGCCAGCTCCAATTGCAACTGTTCAACATCTCACCATAGCCCCCACTTGATGCAATTGCACGCCCGCTGCCTTGGGGTCATATTTGACTCTGATCTCTCCTTTACCCCCTACATCCAATCTCTGGCCCGAACATGTCAGCTGCACCTCAAGAACATCCTAGGAATCCGCCCTTTTCTCACTGTGGACGCACTAAAAGCGCTCACTGTCGCCCTCATCCACTCCCGGCTCGATTATTGCAACTCGTTGCTGATCGGCCTCCCCTGCACCAGACTCTACCCCCTCCAATCCATCCTGAATGCGGCAGCCAGGCTCATCTTCCTGTCCAGCCGCTACTCGGACGCCTCTGCCCTGTGCCGGTCACTGCACTGGCTGCCCGTTAAATACAGAATACAATTCACACTCGCCACCCTCATCCATAAAGCCCTCCACAGCACCACCCCGCCCTACATTGTATCCCTCATCTCAGTCCACCACCCACCCCACACCCTCCACTCTGCTAACGAAATCAGACTGAGAGCCCCTTTAATTTGAACCTCTCATTCCTGCCTACAAGACTAGTGAAGGCTCTCAGGGCTACCATGCAGTTTACCATAGTAATCTCTGCCTGTAGCAGGCTTAGTTGCTGGCTGCTCATTGTTTTCAATGGGGCTGCAGAAGCTCTGTCCCCATTGAAAGCAATGGGAGAACATCGCGCTCCTGTGCCACAGTTGCCACTGCTGTGACAGCTGTGGCAGGGAATTTTTCACCCCCACGGAGAGTCCCCTTGTCATTGGACACTGTGACAATACTGTCCAGTGATTGCGATCCTCTGTCACAGCTGTGGCAGAGGATCGCAATCTTCATTGCATGTTCTCAATGCAGCCGCTGCTGCTGCCAGCCCCATTGGCAACTAGGTGAAATCCCTGGATGTGACAGTATCCAGGGGTTTCACATGCAAGGAATCCTGATGCCACTGTTAGTTGCATTTTAATATCCCCGCCATTGAAAAACATTGGTTCTAATAGATGTGGATCGCAAATGCAAAAAAACAAGCCCTCAAGTAGTAAAACATAAAAAAATTTCTAAACTTACTACAGATAGTCCCCGACTTGCGAACATTCGACTTACGAATTTCGCTAGATACGAACTATCTGTACAGCACAGTATGATGTGATGCTATGGCATTACATCATACTGTGCAGGGACCGGACAGGCTTCTATCAAGCCTGATAGAAGCCTGTCCGGTCAGATCGCGGTTGCTGGGCAGCCAGGGGCCTTCCGAAAGGCAAAACAATCCAATTGCAGGAATACAGCTTATTGTGGAAAAACTTGCTTTTTATTTTCTTTTTGGTGCTTGAATAATACAGAGAACGCGTTTCGGTTATGAAACCTTGTTCACCTCTGACGTGTATTCCTGCAATTGGATTGTTTTGCGTTTATTCAGAGCCAGAAGTAGCCGGATGGCAACAGCTTGTGAGTATACTTGCTTGCGGAACTGAGGCTTGCAGCACATGAAGATAAGGTGGGACTTTTGTTTTTTGCCTTCCGAAAGGCCCTAGGGCTGTCTATGCAGAGCGCCTAGCAAGCCGTGCGCTCAATAGGCACTCTGCATAGGCAGCCCTGGGGCCTTTCAGGAGGTCCCCGGCTGCCTAGCAACCGCACAGCGTCCCGCGATCTCATCAGGGGACGCTGTACGGGCCCCCTGAACGTCGGGTGCAGGCTGTTTCTTACAGCGGGCACCCGGCGGCAGCAGTTCCGACGAGCCGCGCCGCTCGTCAGAACTGTTAACACTTTAAATACCGCTGTCAGAGCGGTATTTAAAGTGTTAACAGTTCCGACAAGCACCACGGCTCGTCGGAACTGCTGCCGCCGGGTGCCCGCTGTAAGAACAGCCGACACCCGATGTTGTATGGAGCGGGATCCACCCGCGATCCCCTCCATACTACCATTTGTTCGACTTGCGAACAAAACGGACTTGCGAACGGGCTCCCGGAACGGAACCTGTTCGCAAGTCGGGGACTAACTGTATTGTCCTAACGGTACTGACTAGACATGAGCGAGCATGCTCGTCCGAGCTTGATGCTCATTCGAGCTTTAGCACACTCGAAAGTACTCGGTACTCCAGCGAGCACCACGCGGTGTTCGAGAAAATTTAACCCTCTCCTCCTCACATGTTTAGTGGCTTTTTTAGCCAATGAAAATTCAGGGAAGGCTTTGGCACCTCCTGCTATGATGTGCCAACCCTGTGCATGTCTATAGCAGTGATTGGCTGGCCGGTTCAGGTGACCTAGGATCATAAAAACTCAGGTCACCTGATGCTCTCCTCACGCAGAGGCTGGATTAGCTGAGGGACAGAGATGCTGGGAATGAGGGAAAGCGTTAGTGTAGGTTACCTTAGAAGGAGCGTTTAGGCAGGGATCCATCTTCAAAGAACCCCACAGGCCTTTTTAGGACTACAACTCCACTTTAGTGCATTATCAGTTTGGCTGCTGGGACCAGTAGTGCACACAAAGCATTCACAAGCACCCCGACTGTATACTGCATATTGTCACCGGTTCTATACAGTATATTGCTACTGATGTATACAGGCTTATAGGAGCTAACAAAACTCCTCTCATTTCTCATTTTTTATTTGTTTTTGGCTGAAAGCATTTGCATAATAGGCCCCAGTGTGTGTCCTGTCGATCCGCACTATATAACAAGACTGTGCACATTTTACACTGTCTATTTTTGGCGTAAAGCATTGTAGGCAGGTAAAGGGTGAGGTTGTGGATGGAGTATATCTCCCTCCCAGGCTCTTAGTCTGGACAGGGTGGAGATCCAGTCCATAACTTCACCCTGGCTCTCGACTTAGCTGTAGGCACTGACCCCGTTACTGGGGCATAAAAGGCTGCAGGTCCATGGGGTCAGTGTCGGTCAAGCTGAGGAGGGAGCAACAGCCTGACAGCCTGAGGAGTAAATCCTCTGAGCACCCTGCCTGGTGGAGCATTTCGTTTTGTTATATCGCATGGACTTTTGTGTTACTGCTTTGTTGCCTGGAGGCATACATCAAAATAAAGACTGCTGTAAGGACTTCTGTGTCCTCGGTGTTGTTGCCGCCCCCACCCCCATGGAGAAAGACGGTTACAGCATACGCAAAATACCTCGCAGTTTGCATAGCATTTTGCCGCAGAGCATTATACAACATGATGAACTCTAGGGGTAAGGGTCGAGGATGAGGACGTGGGCGTCCGAATGAGGGTGTGGGCAGAGGCCAAGGTCCTTGGCAGTGTGAAGCGGTGCCTGCTGCTGAGGGAGAAATAGAACGCTGCGTATCTCTTCTCCCTAGCTTCATCTCACATTTTGCAGGTCCGCGTGGTAGACCATTATAAAAACCATAACAGTGTGATCAGGTGATGATGTGGATAGCGGATAACTCCTCCAGTAATTTATCCACCACCCAGTCTTCCACGCAGTCCACTCACGCTAGCCAAGGGACCAGACCTGTGAATCCTCACGCTGATCCTCCTTTCCTCGCAGCCTGGTCACTCCCGGAAAAGGAGAGATTCAGAACAGGCAGACTCTCAGGAACTGTTCTCGGGTCCCTTTCCTGAGTCGCAAACAACGGTCCATGAGCCACCTGAGGAGTTTGTCGTGACCTTTCACAGTCTCAGGGTGATGAGGGTGGGGACTTCCAAGTAGTGTCTCAAGCGGTATTTGTTGTTGTTGATGATGATGATGATGATAAGACAGTTGTCTGTCAGTTAGGTTGTTGTTAGGGCAGTAAGTCTGAGGGAGGAGCAGACTGAGGAGTCAGAGGAAGAGCAGCTGGACGATGAGGTGACTGACCTAACCTGGGTTAGTAAGCCTACTGAAGACAGCACTTTAAAGGGGGAGGCAAGTGCAGCAGCAGGACAGGTTGGAAGAGGCAGTGGGCTGGCCAGAGGGAGAAGCAGGGCCAGAGCAAGTAATCCCCCAACTGTTCCCCACAGCACCTCCTCGCAGCAAGCTCCCATGCAGAGGGCTAGGTGTTCGAAGGTTTGTAGGTTTTTCAATGAGAGCGCGGACAACCGACGAACACTACCAGCCTGACCACCACCAGCATGTGCAGGCATATGATAGCTAAGCACCCGACGAGGTGGAACGAAGGCCATTCACCGCCTGCGGGTTACACCACTGACTCCTCCCAGGACGCAGGCACGAACGTCTCCCGTCCTGCATCCACCCCTTCACCTGAACGGTCCTCCACTGCCTCCACCAATGTGTCCCAACACAGCATTCAGCTGTCCATAACACAAACATTAGAGCGCCAGCGCAAATATGCAGCCACCCACTCGCATGCACAATTGCTAAACGTGCATATCTCCAAACTGCTGAGCCTGGAGATGCTGCCATATAGGCTGGTAGAAACTGAGGCTTTCCACAACCTAATGGCGGCGGCCGTCCCTTGCTACTCGGTCCCCAGGCGCCACTATTTTTCCTGCTGTGCCGTCCCCGCCCTACACCAGCACATGTCACAGAATATCAACCGTGGCCTCACCAACACGGTTACTGGGAAGGTCCACTTAACCACCGACACGTGGACAAGTGCTGGTGGGCAGGGACACTACATCTCGCTGATGGCACATTGGGTTAACCTGGTGGAGGCTGGGACAGAGTCTGACCCTGGGTCCACTCATGTGATACCCACACCAAGGATTGCGGGTCCTACCTCGGTCATGGTTTCTCCGGCTTATTATGCCACCTCCTCCAACCCCCCTCCTCCTACTCCTCCACCTCTCAATTGCCATCTGTGAGCACATCGCCTTCAGTCGGTAGCTCGAGGCGCTGCAGCACTGCCGCGGGGAAGCGTCAACAGGCTGTGCTGAAACTCCTGAGCTTAGGTGACAAGAGGCACACCGCCCAAGAAATGTTACAGGGTTTGACAGCAGACAGATCTGTGGCTTTCGCTGCTGAACCTCCAACCAGGCATGGTCGTGTGTGACAATGGGAGTAACCTGGTGGCGGCTCTGCAGCTTGGCAGACTAACACACGTGCCATGCATAGCCCACGTGTTCAATCTGGTAGTTCAGTGCTTTCTTAAAAATTTCCCCCATTTGTCTAACCTGCTCAGCAAGGTGCGTCGTGTGTGCGCACATTTCTGATAGTCCACCACAGATGCTGCCACCCTCAGGACACTGCAACAGCACTTCCAGCTGCCAGTTCACTGACTGTTGTGCGACGTGCCCACACGCTGGAGTTCAACTTTGCACATGTTGGCCAGGGTTTACGAGCAGCGTAGAGCCATTGTTGAATACCAGCTGCAACATGCCTGTCAGAGTGGTAGCCTGCGCAATGCTTCACAGAGGAGTGGGCATGGATGTCTGACATCTCTCAGGTGTTAGGAAACTTTGAGGAGTCAACACAAATGGTTAGTGTCGATGCCGCCATTATCAGCATAACCATCCCACTGCTTTTCCTGCTGAGAAGGTCGCTGCTAAGCATTAAGGCCGACGCTTTGCAGATAGAACAGCAGATGGGGGTGACAATAAGTCGCTTGATAGCCAGACCACCCTCAGGTCTGGTTCTCAGCGCATTTTGAAGGAGGGGGAAGAGACTGCTGCCCACACTGCAGAGGGTACCCATGCTACTTCCTTCACATCTGTTCAGCGTGTATGGGCCGAAGAGGAGGAGGAGGAGAGTGAGAGTTATCTAGTGAGGACAGCGATGTGTTGCGTACTGGGACTCTGGCACACATGGCTGACTTCATGTTATGTTGCCTTTCCCGTGACCCTCGCGTTAGATGCATTCTGGCCAACACGGATTACTGGGTGTTCACCCTTCTCGACCCACGGTATAAGGAGAACCTTTCCACTCTCATTCCCAAAGAGGAAAGGAGTGCGAGAGTGATGCAATACCACAGGACCCTGGTGGAAAAGCTGATACTAAACTGCCCATCTGACAACGCTAGCGGTCAGATGGATGTAGTTCAGTGGGCCAACTAGCAGGGGAGATGGGGAAAACAGGCAGCATGTCCAGAGCAGGCAGGGGAACACTCTCCAAGGCCTTTGCCAGTTTTATGGTACCCCAACCAGACTGTGTCACCACCCCCCACTCTAGGCTGAGTAGGAGGGAACAGTGTAAAAAGATGGTGAGGGAGTACATAGCCGACCGTACCACTGTCCTCATGATCTCTCTGCTCCATACAACTATTGGGTGTCAAAGCTGGACACGTGGCACAATCTTGTGCTGTACTCTTAGGATGTGCTGGCCTGCCCTGCCCCTAGTGTGTTATCAGAGAGGGTGTTTAGTGCGGCTGGGGGAATCATCACGGATAAGCGTACCCGCCTGTCAACTAACAGCGCTGACAGGCTTACACTCATTAAGATGAACAAATTCTGGATTTCCCTAGACTTCTCTTCTCCACCGGTGGATAGCAGCGTAACATAAAGTATCTTTAAGCTTGAACTGGAGAACCATGCATCCTCTATCACCCCAAAAAAGGGGAGAACGTAGCTTGGTCTATCCTCTGATCTTTCTCCTCCTAAATCAGCATGTCAGGATGCTGAACAACCAATTCTTCAGAGGGTCAAAAGGCTCTGTTAAAACAATTTTTTTTCTGAGGGCCGCCTCCAGGTTCTCACCTCCAATTTTGAAGGGGTTCACCACTAGAATTCAGCAATTGTGCTGGTTCCAGCATCATACGCCCACAGAGTCCACAAATGTATCCCATCGCAGTGTCCAGCTATCTGACACCTAGACAGAATGAATTGTCCTGGTTTGGCCACTCTAATTTCTTCATAGTACATGCTGTCTATCCCTGGAGCATTGGTTAAAAAACCCCTCGGGGAGAGGCAGGGGCTGGGACAGGCGATAGCTTGCCTGTCAGTGGACCGCCATCTGGATCCCATTAAGCAAGTACGAGCTCTATGTTAAAAAAATATTTCAGGGGTTCACCTGTACTCTTGGTACACAAATTTTTCAGGGGTTCGCCCACACTCTGGGTAAAAAATGTTTTATTTTAGAATGGGTTGTTGAATTGTGGAGATGTGTAGAAGTACTGGCATCACGTTTGTGGCTCATGAAATTTTGTGCGGAGGTGGCACGGGATTGGAATTATGATCATATATTAATTTATCAGCAATTCTTATTAGCATTGTGGGCTATCACCCAGAATTTCAAAGGGTCGCTGCCTGGCCCTGCCAACCCTCTGCAGTGTGTGCCTCCGGTTCCTCCTTATCGCAGACATACTTATAAATAGACATGAGGGTGGTGTGGCTATCAATCGACCGTGTGGCATGAGGGCAGCTGAACACTGCGCAGGGAATATTTTGTGTGCGCTGTGGACGCAGGGTCGTGCGGGGGGGGGGTTGGGCAGCAATGCCTGCATGTAACCCAGGAGAAGAGGCAGCGGTGTCACCCGCAGGCAGTGATTGTCCTTGGTTGCAGGTAGTGTGGTGCTTAGCTAAGATGTGCCAGTGCGTGGGCCTTGCTAATGAGGGTTTGTCCCAAGTAAATTGTTAGGCGGGTGACGCCAGACTCTTGCCCCCAATTTGGCTTAATAGTGGGATCTGGGAGCCTCAGATGCAGCCATGCATGCTGCCCCTGCCCTTCCCTATCCGTTTCTGTGGTGTTTGCATGACTTTCTGATGTTTTCAGGTGTTTCACACAACCTCCCCTATGCGGAGCATCGGTCAGCTTGAAAAATGCTCGACTCTCATTGACTGCAATGAGGTTCGTTACTCGAAACGAGCTCTTGAGCATTACGAAAAGCTCAACTCGAGTAAACAGCTCCCGAGCATTTTGGTGCTCGCTCATCTCTAATACTGACTCATAGAAAGAACTTAGTATCACACTGTGAACACCGCCAAAGCAAAACCCCCTCAAAAATGGCACCTTCACTTATTTTTTTCGACATTTCACCCCACTTAAAATTTTTTACAAATTTTGCCATACATTAAATGGCGCCATTATAGAATGCAACTGCAAAAAACAAGCCCTCATAGGTCCATGTCATACGGAAAAATAAAATAGTTCTGGCTCTCGGAATGTGGGATGAAAAATATGGAAACAAAGACCTGAGAAATGGCTGGTAGTTAAAGGGTTAATGTTAAATGTTCTCAAACATGATAAATGTCTGCACAGTGAAGGAAAACCCCATTCCTTTCTTCTGACATTAGGATGAGAGTAACAAAAGGACATGGAAGCCTTTGATTCAGTCTTGTGAGGAAGTTATAAGCATCCGTCAGGGCGGCGTGATAACCGCCGGCGGCTGATGAGTCTAGGTAGTTGTGGTGATGGAAGTCCTGCCTGGGATTAGTAGTATTACCCATCATCATGACAGCAGGAAGCCACTTGGTGAGGAGCGGCGTCATCGCTCCGCTCCTCTCTGGAGCCAGGCAGTGGCTGGGAAGTCTCCACCGAGACGACTTATTGTCTGTTTCTCGGTTTCCTTGTTTTCTTTTGCTTTAAACTCCAACTGCTGTAAACAAGATGGATAAGAAAGCGCAGAGCGAATGTATCCTGTAGTCCTGCCAGACGCCAACGTCAAGAATGCCACCAGAGCACCAGAAAATAGATTTATTTAGGCCAAAGATAAATATATAAGACTATGTACAATTTAACTTAATATCAAATATAAAGCATCTTCAGGATAACAAACACTACAAACACTACCAGTCGTCCATGGTTCCAGCACTTGCATCCATTAGTGGTCCCCATGCTATGGAGTGGAGGGGACCTCTATGCGGGCCGCGCATCATCTGTATCCCAGGCCGGTGCACAGAGACCTGACAAGAGTTTTATACTTTCCAACTAAAAAGTTTTTGTAAACAGTGTAGAATTGTTGTAG
The DNA here is from genome assembly GCF_035609145.1 of Eleutherodactylus coqui. Classification (NCBI taxonomy): domain Eukaryota; kingdom Metazoa; phylum Chordata; class Amphibia; order Anura; family Eleutherodactylidae; genus Eleutherodactylus; species Eleutherodactylus coqui. The sequence goes on from NC_089838.1 coordinate 343,634,629, forward strand.
AGTCGTCACAGTGAGAGTCCGAGCGTCCTCCAAGGGGTGCGGGTCGATCTAAAGGAAAAGAGCGAGCATTACTAAGGGGGTCTTATCCCATCGGCACGGCCTTCTGAGGGCCTGCTTGTAACACAGCAAAGTGGAGTCTATCCATACGATTTTAGGGTACCGGTACATGCCAATGGAAAGCGGAGCGCCGGCGTGTTTTAAGCTGTTCACCATGCCTGATAAATGATACGATGTTTTATAGTCATTCCAAATGCAGCCAGACCTTGTACCTGTTTTATTTTTCATTAAAAAAGAGTTTTGTGGGGGAAAACTATTTTTTTTACTCTACTTTGTTTATTACATTTTATTTATTTTTTTCCCATAATTTTCAGCCATTACTCCTTTCCAATCCAGTGTCAGGCATCGCCCAACACTGAGATCTCCCTGCATAGCTCCCATGTTGGGTGACACACGTTCCTAAGGCCTCGTTCACGCAAGGCTTTAGCCTATACTGCGCTAAAAATCACATGAACAGGTAGCTAAGCAGCTGCGCTTAGTCATGTGCCACTGTGTGGTGACACAAAGTCCCGATATCTCCATGAGACAATGCCACAATATCGCACAGAACATAGATGCAATATTGCTACGATATTCTCGCTGCGATATCATGTCACCCATGTGGAAACCCAGGTCCAGGCGTTGCGTATTTGCCGCACTTGGTCCTTAAGGGCTTAATTTTTTTAAATATTGCTACTAAAATCATCGTGACGGGTCATTTTTATGTCTTTCTGTTGAGTTATTCCAAGGAACCCGCAATAAATAATAGTTGGGGAGTGTGCGGCGGCAGGGAAACTAGATTGGAAAGGGTTAAAGCCCCACCTCTTCCCAGCATACGATTCCAGTGCTGATGTTAGACTAGGCTAAGGCCCTTTAGTGACCCCAGTAGTATCATGGAGGATCCTTAGGATAGGCCGTCAATATCAGCTCAGTGGGGTTGTGACTGCAAACACCCCACCGATCAGTGATTGAAGGGCTCACTGAGCTCTTCTTACCGTACAGCTCAGTCCCAGTCACTTACATAGAAGAGAGCTGAGGCTGACCCAAGCTGCCCATCAGTGTGGGTGCTGAGCGTAGGACACCACCCATCTGATATTTATGGTCTATCAATACTAGAATTTCTCCTTTAAGGCCTTTCTGCAGCAGTCTCGTCTCGGTGTGTCACGGATATTGCTGCGCACTAACATCGGCTCTGACACTCGGGAGGAGGCCGACCAGGTAGGTATGGCTCTATATGTATGTACTGTTCTGTAGCTTCAGGGGTCCACGTGGGGCCTTGTTGTCTCCATGCCGGAGACAGATCATATTGTGCCGTACCTTCTGCTATAATTCGGGATGTACGGAGGATCTTCTGTCCTGTACATGCTGGACTATTCCTACGCTGCAGGTGGAGAACACGTCAGAGTCCTGAAAAGGATGTTGTATATGTGTCCTCTGTGTCTGCAGCAATAAGCCCAATGGGCGCACAGCCTTAGTAAAGTGATGCGGAGTAAATGTAGCCCTTCAGATAGTACTAACGTGGGGCAGTCCGGTCCTTGGCCGCTCACGGAGGTTTGTAGCCGCAGCCCGGCTGATTGGCGCAGCTTTTACTCTCCTGCCCCAGGTTCCCCGTATCATTAGATTCGGTTCCCAGCACTCTGAATGTGTCATCTGAGCGATCTCCATGTTGTTCATTAACCCCTTAGTGACGCCGCCTGTTTTGGGCTTGAGGGGGCAACGATTTTTGGTGGATTTTCATTTCCATTTTTCAAACGTCATAAGTTTTTTACTTTTCCGTTGACGCCGCCATATGAGGGCTTGTTTTTTGCATGGCGATCTGTCGTTTTTATTGTTGCTGTTTTTGGGTCCGTAGACTATATTGTAAAACTTATATTAATTTTTTTATGATAGCAGGGAGAGAAAACACATCAATTCTGCTATATTTTTTTTTTTTACAGCGTTAATCATGCAGCATAAGGGCTTATTCAGACGTGACCGTATATTCACGCCGACCGATATACAGCGTCCCTCTCTGCAGGGGGAGGAGGCTAGAAGAGCCGGGAGCAGTGCACTGAGCTCTCGCCCCCTCTCCACCCCTCTGCACTATTTGCAATGAGAGAGGGCGGGGCAGTGGCGGAGCTAAGTTCTGTGACTTAGGTCCATCCCCGTCCAGCCTCCTCCCATTGTAAATAGTGCCGAGGGGTGGAGAGGGGGCGGGAGCTCAGTGCACTGCTCCCGGCTCTTCCAGCCTCCTCCCCCTGCAGAGAGGGACGCCGATATACGGTCGTCTGAATAAGCCCTGAATGACACAATACATTTTTTCTGCGGGTCGGTACGATTACAATGATACCAAAATTCTTACTTTATTTTTTGGGTAACAATGGAGGTCGTTGTCCCGATACACCCAGAGAGCCCGGCTATTGGTGACAGATAGAGCGGCATCTCTTCTGATCTCACACTATCCTCAGGGCGTAAGTGTACATCCTACTGCGCTAAATACCTCCCCGCCAGGACGTACAGTTATGCCCTGTGACAGGAAGGGGTTAGGAGCGAGTGGGGGAGACTGCCAAATATAACAGGATGAGGTAAGGTAGACCGGGGCTGGGAGTAGAGAGAAGAGAAAGCTGTGAAGAGCCAATGGGGCATGGCTCAGTGCTGCTGGTATGTAGCTTATTAAAGGGATATTCCCATGAACTACAGCTCTGGGGGCTCCACTCCAAGGATTCTCATTGATCACTAGACCGAGATCTTGAGCTTTCTGCTACAGTTAGAGGGTCTCACACAGACGGATTCTAATTCCCTCCCATTCGTGTGAGTCTGCCCAAAGGAGTTTAAATGGCTCAATAGCAAAGCATTCACAGCACCACTCTGATGAAAACCTACAGCCCTGTAGATGGTCCATGAACCGCAGCACCCGTGTGTGCCCGCCACCCCTCCCTCAATTCATCATCCGGGTATTCGGGTAAAATCCTTCAGTAGCAAAAACACTCCTCTGTCTCCCCAAAACGAAGTGTAGATGCTGCCAGCGAAGTGTGATCCCAGCATGTGGGTGTGTGCAGTGGGTACAGACCATGGCCAGTTATCATTCCAGGTTAGCGCACCTTCTTATTGACTTGTTGCAGGATGTTGCCCATGGTCCGGATGTTGCTGGAGAACCTTTGTAAAGGCACGTTTAACTTGCATTGTGAGATGAATGTTGTCACTTCTGGAACAGAATTAAGAAGTAGTGTAAATCCATGCCGAATTTCAGCTTCCTGCCGAGATGTCTGCAAGAAAACAATGGCGCTTGTCATGAATCTATATCATGTGAATACAGGGCTTTCCATTGTAGCTTTACAAGTTAATGTGATTAGGATCAGGTTGTAAGGTTGGATGGCACTGAGCGCAGGCCTGCTGGAGACATGGAGGGGGATGGCACCGAGCGCAGGCCTGCTGGAGACACCGAGGGGGGTGGCACCGAGCGCAGGCCTGCTGGAGACACGGAGGGGGATGGCACTGAGCGCAGGCCTGCTGTAGACACGAGGGGGATGGCACTGAGCGCAGGCCTGCTGGAGACATGAGGGGGATGGCACTGAGTGCAGGCCTGCTGGAGACACGAGGGGGATGGCACTGAGCGCAGGCCTGCTGTAGACACGAGGGGGATGGCACTGAGCGCAGGCCTGCTGGAGACATGAGGGGGATGGCACTGAGCGCAGGCCTGCTGGAGACACGGAGGGGGATGGCACTGAGCGCAGGCCTGCTGGAGACACGGAGGGGGATGGCACTGAGCGCAGGCCTGCTGGAAACACGGAGGGGGATGGCACTGAGCGCAGGCCTGCTGGAGACACGGAGGGGGATGGCACTGAGCGCAGGCCTGCTGGAGACACGAGGGGTAAGGGGCTACTACTCTCTTATCTAACAGACTATTTTTGTGATGCACTGCTTGGCCAGTCTTGACTTTGATGACCACGTCAAAGCCCTTCCTGTCACTGTCATCTGAGGAAGTGATCTGTTGTGGTCACCCCATCATCATCATCATCATCATCAGCATTTGTTTCTTTCCAAGGTAGTTGCATCTTTCTAGTTATCGTGTAATATTGTATGTCATTTTGGCCTGATGGATACTCACCACTATACTAACGAGGAAAAACCAGGTCTGTCAAATAGTCATGCTCCGCAGATTACCACTCAGTTGTTCGCCTTTTTGTAATAATATCATATAAAGTAAGACTGTTGCATGTTTTGGCTGCAGTCAAGAAGTGGAGCGGGGGTGATGTCAGTCCAGTCCACGTGATTGCAGCTTTGGCGCATGCGGCCTGTCTCTTTCCTGCTGCTGCAGAAGTTGCCTTAGGCCTCATGTCCACGGGGAAAATCAGGCCCGCCGCGGATTCTCCATGGAGAATCCGTAGCGGGTCCCTCCTGCGCCGCGGACATGAGGCATTAAAATAACAATTCCTCACCTCTCGCACGCTCCTGATCTTCCCTTCTTCGCGCCTTGATCTTCTCTCCGTCGCGACCGGATCTTCTTTCTTCGGCCCGGCGGATGTGCTCGACACGCCAGCTGTGTGCCGCGCGCATGCGCCGGGCACATCCGCCCGGCCGAAGAAAGAAGATCCAGCCGTGAAGAAGGAAGATCAGGCCGCGAAGGAAGGAAAATCTGCATCGCCCGGAGCAGGTGAGTGTAATTCAGGCGCGGGTCTCCCGCGGACCCGGACGGCTTCCATAGGCTTCAATAGAAACCTGCGGGAGCTGTCCCCGCGGGAGACCCGCACTAAAATGGAGCATGTCCATTTTTTTTCATGTTCCATGATTTTTAAAATTCACTTTTATTGACCATCCGCGGGTATTTATCTACCCGCGGGTGGTCAATGGAGTCTTATGGGGCCGCGGATCCGCGTGCGGGAAAAACGCTGCGGATTTTAATTCTTTTGCCAGTGGACATGAGGCCTTAGGTGTCATCTGTCAGGAATGTCTTAGTATTTTATGTCCGCCTCTGCTCTGTTTGCATCAGCATCTCCTGTGGCGTATGCGCTGATTGGTCCACAGGGAGGTGTTCCCACTGGCCAGCCAATCAGCCATCGTGGGGATGTTCTTATTCTGGAGCTGCACCCTTGTTGGTGCCAGTTATGCTTCCCGGCTGAAGTGTTTGGTGAGGCAGCGAACTTCTGTCAGCTAAGTTACTAATTTCCTTCTACATTATACTGTGTAGTATACTTAGCTTTTCCATCAGCATTGTGCATCTGCCCTATCCTTCATCTAGGGACAGGCTAGATCCACTGGGCTCTTGACATGGGGCTGCTGACCTGCTTCTAGACAGGCTTCCCCAAACCAAAGATCCCGTCTCCCTATTTCTGTTGCCATTACTTTTTGTGTTCCCCACATTTTGCTGTCACACTTGTCCATATTTGCCCATTGTGGACATTGGTTACGTCTAGGCGTGAGCGGCACTGTATTTGTGCCCTGCATCAAACCCTTTCTGAAACCATCAGAATTAGAGATCATATTTGCTGAGCATAATCAATACACACGACCCAAACTAATTACAAAGTAAGTCAAAGGTGGCAGGGCTGGCATATGTTCTATGCTTCAGCACACAAGAAGCTGAGTCACTTTGTAAGTACATCATTTATCACTAATGTCTAATGGAAAGACGGGCATATGGCAACCAATCATGGCAACCAATCACAATGCAGCTCCTCCTAAACTGCTCTACAAAAGCTGCACTATGATTGATCGCTACGACTGCCAAGTATCTCCTGACGGCAAAGTCTAGCATCTAGACAAACTATCATTAGCTACATCTGTGCCACAGCAGTGTGAGATACAAGCAGGGGGCTCATTACTGCTGCTGACATCTAGCTAAACCAAACAACGGAGCGACTGTGGGAGGGGGCAATGTGGGGCAGTGTGGGCTCGGGTTTAAGTTCAAACAGATTTTATGTAGTCCTACATCCAACTGATGTGAACAATTGCATCGTGGTAACAAAATATTCTAAACAAATAGGTATAAAGAAAGCTTCAGAGATTAGAAGATGAAGGTAAAGAAGAAATGTGGAAGAGTTAGATAAGAAGATCTCCACTGCATCTTAGGTGGGAATATCCCCTTTAAGGAGCCATTCCTTAAAGGGGTTGTCCTGCGGCAGCAAGTGGGGTTATACACTTCTGTATGGCCATATTAATGCACTTTGTAATGTACATCGTGCATTAATTATGAGCCATACAGAAGTTATACACTTACCCCCTCCGGTGCTGGCGTCCCTGTCTCCATGGCGACGACTGAAGCCTTCTTCTCCTTCCATTAGACGCGCTTGCACTGTGCGGTCTTCTGCTCTGTTCAATGGGGCCGCTCCGGCATGCTCGTGCCGCACAGGTCTTCTGCGCATGCGCAGACCAGCTCTCCAGCGCGAGCACGCCGGAGCGGCCCCATTCAACAGAACAGAAGACCAGACAGCGCAAGCGCGTCTAATCGAAGGAGAAGGCAGCTTCGGTTGGCGCCATGGAGACGAGGACGGCAGCATCGGAGGGGGTAAGTGTATAACTTCTGTATGGCCAATATTTAATGCACGATGTATATTACAAAGTGCATTAATATGGCCATACAGAAGTGTATAACCCCACTTGCTTTCGCGGGACAACCCCTTTAAGTTGATTCAATGGCCGTAATATCAACCATGCCGTCCAAGTCGCATTGAGCTTCTGAAGCCTATTGTCATCTCTGGCAATGGTCTCTTCCAATTGTCTTAAATTGTCCATGTTCTAAAGGGAGGCGCTTCTGGTTGGGGACATTGTTTGGATTCCATAACTTTGGGATGACCTGCCTCATGGCCAAAATGAAGAATCTAAGTAGACCTTTTTTTGCCCTTGATATGAAACCTGGGAAAATTAACAACAGGGCCAATTCCGGGGAGAAGGTGATCCTAGCATGAGTCAGAGCATTGTATAGCTTATTGACATCCTCCCACAAGTTCTGAATCCCAGGGAACGACCACCATAAGTGAAGGAAATTCCCTTTGTACACTAAGCACCTCCAGCATCTGTCTGATAGCTGGGGATATATCTGGGCTAATTTGAATGGTGTTTTATACCACTGAGAAACCAACTTGTAATTTATTTCCTGAAATTTTCTGGAGATGGACAACTTATGTGTCAGGATTAGGGCCTTTGTCGTATCTCCGTCTGGGATTGGTGTCCCCAGTTCCCTTTCCCAATGTGCCTTGAACCCCACTACCTCGTCTTTTGTCTGCTAGCAGGAAAGGGTGTTTGTTTTAAATGTGTGTCAAGTGGTCTTATATCTTATAGATCCGAAAATAAATCTCTGAAAGCTGCACGGCTATCCCCGATCCCGGTCTCCTCAGCACTGCATCCAGCACCTACTCACTTTCTATGTTAGAACCAACGACAGAGGAAGAAGTCTCCAGATTGTTTTCCGCTGCTCGCCTCTTACCTCCTCCGATTCCTTTCCCCAGCTGTCATTACTCACCTCACCACCATCTGCAACCTCTCCCTAACCTCTGGCACTTTCCCCTCCTCATTCAAACACTCCATCATATCCCTTCTGCTAAAACAAAACAACCCTTAACCCGACCGTTGCTGCCAATTACTGACCCATCTCAAACCTTCCCTTCATCTCCAAAAGTATCAAATGACCCAATGGCAGTATAGTCAAGAAGTGACTACTCCCTACTGATCCTCCTTGACCTGTCCGCTGCATTTGACACTGTCGACCATGACCTCCTCCTCAGTATACTTCACTCTATCGGCCTAAAGGACACTGCGCTCTCCTGGTTCTCCTCCTACCACTCTGACCATTCTTTCAGTGTCTCCTTCACTGGCTCTACCTCTCCTCCACTTCCTCTCACTGTCAGGGTCCCCCAGGGCTCAGTCATTGGTCCTCGTCTCTTCTCTATCTACAAAACCCCAATTGGAAAAACCATCTGCAAATTCGGCCTCCAATACCATCTCTATGCTGACGACACCCAGCTATACACCTCTTCCCCAGACATCTCAGCACCATGACTGCAAAATCTCACAGACTTTCTGTCTGCTGTCTTTAACCCCATGTCCTCCCTCTTTCTCAAACTTTACCTCTCAAAAACTGACCTCGTCTTTCCGCCCTTAACCAGCTGACCCCTCCAATATCTTCATATCAGCTTGATGCCATCCACAAACCCCTCTCCATGACAGAGAAAGAGGCACCGCTCAGAGAATTCATGCCTGTATTGTGGGGCTCAGGACACTATGCTTTGAACTGTCCCAATAAGTTCCAGTGCCTGCCATCAACTGGGGATCATGAACTATTACCTTCCCCTCAGAGTATTATAAGGCGAATTGTTGATCAAAACTGTCCGCATCCAGTCAGGGGCAAGACTCCAAGAGGAGTCATCTAGAAAATAAGAAGTTGCCATCACAGTACTAGCCATTCAATGATGTCTGCAGCAAGAAGAAAACCGCCCCCCTCATTGGCCGTATGACTACCCAATTCAGCTACTTCCTGGAACCTCTCTTCCGTTTTGGCGTATCTATAATCTTTCAGAACCAGAGTTGAAGGTCCTCCGGGAATATTTGCATGAAAATCTAAATAAGGGTTTATTTAGCCCTCTTCCTCAATATTCTTCATAGAGAAGAAAGACTCCAGTATTTGACCATGCATAGATTACCGTAAACTAAATAAACTTACTATTACGAATCGCTACCCTTTCCTTTATTCCCGGAACTGCTGGAGAGGCTCCATGCAGGTAAATCTTTGCCAAATTGGATCTCAGAGGAGCATATAATCTTATAAGGATCTGCCCTAGGGATGATTTGAAGACCGTTTTCAGATCAAGATATGGATACTTTGAATATCTTGTCATGCTGTTTGGCCTCTTCAATGCTCCTGCCACTTTTCAACATTTTATTAACGATGTGTTTCAAGATCTGTTGGATCAGTTTGTGGTGGCCTTCCTCGATGGCATCCCTATTTTTTCTGATAACTTGGAGAAAAATTGTAGCCACGTCCGATTGGTCTTGAAATGACTCCGTAAGAACCGTCTCTATATCAAATTAGATGAAATGTAAATTTGAGCAGTCCTGTATGCAATTTCTGGGGTATATCATCTCTCCAAACAGTTTGAATATGGATCCTAGCAAGATTAAGGCTGTTGGGGATTGGCCTGCTCCGAAAAACTTAAAAGATGTCCAACACTGTCGAATTTGCACATTTTTACAGAAAATTCATAAAGGACTTCTCAAAAAACATCTTGCCTATTACCACTCTTACAAAAAAAAAAAACCCACAAGTATTTTCATGGTCCCCAGAGATGCAGGTCACCTTCAACAGATTAAAGACACTCTTTATCTCTATACCAATACTGGTTCACCTGAACCCTGAATTTCCCTTTTTTTCCCTATCATCTCCACAACAGCACACCTGATGTCGCCTCCTCCTGATAGGACAGAACACATAGAGTGGGTTAGGGCATCCCCCCTTTCCCACCTTCCTCAGTGTTTTTCCTGTCCTGCAAGGAGGCAGGTATCCTTGAGTAGTGCTGGGAGCTGAAACTCCTAGCTGCAAGAGGAAACATATGCCGGGATCAAAGTCAGCAGGCGCTGTTCTTTCTTCCAGACCTTCACCCAGGACACTGCAGGCGCGATTCACCTGGGCCAGATTCTACCCCACCGCGGTCCAGGTGGGCTTTACGTGGGGTCTGCTGGCTGTGCTCTCTTCCCCGCTGTCGGCATAATTGCTGTAGTCCTGCATAGGGCAGGCGTGGCACTCTGTTGTTCTCCTTATCAGGGCTGCTGGGAGCGGAGACCATGTGACCGGGCGTCAGGGGGGCTTAGTGGCACGTTCAAAAAATATGAAGGAATCTGAGAGAAGCAAAACAAATAGACACCACTGTTTGGATCCTGCAGTGTCAGGACCTTTTATCCAACATATCTGCAGTACCTCATGCCATGAGTACTCCAGTATTGGACGTAACCGACTCGGCTACTACCTTGGGGGTCGTAAGTAGCCCGTTGGGTAAAAAGTTGCTGCATAAAATGTATGTGTGGAAAGTCTATGCATTTATAGGGCCTCTTTTTCCCTGTTGTCAGGGGGGAAACAAGGAAGCAACAACAAAGGCCCATTTGAAAAAATGCGTGGCTTGCATAAGGAAGCTGTCGTCCGTATATGACAAATCCCTCTGTAAATTCTGTATTGCTAAAATTATTAAGGAAGAGTCGGGCGGATTTATGAACGATATTACATCCTTGATTAGGGAAGAAGTCCACTCGACCTTGCAAGAGGCACGTCCAGCTGTGGCCTCTTCTCAGAAACGACAGAGGAAACCAATGGGTTCTCTGACTCCAAGAAAAGTTCCTTAAACTTGACCTCAGATGAACAAGCAGACCCTGCAGAATCCATTGATGAGGATGACTATAAAACATTTTTATTTAACTCCGAAGATATTGCATAGTTAATTAAGGCTACATTAATATGGAGGAGCCCAGAAAGAAACGCACAACACAGGATGAAGTATTTGGTAACCTGGTGGAGAGGCACAGGTATACTTTTCATGTTCATGTCAACGTGCAATAAATGATTAAAAAATAATTGTGCAATCCAGACAAAGGCTCTTTTTCTTCCAGGGGTATCAAGAGGTGCTACCTCTTTGCACAAGAGGTCTGTGCACACTGGTAAGAAATCCCTAGGGTAGACGTACCTGTGGCTAATGTGGCCGGGAGGCAGCCTCCAATATACTGAGGCCAGGAATAGCAACCACTTGTGTTGCCAGAACACTAAATGTGTGGCTAAACCAGTTAGGGGTACACCTACTAAACAAGACCCCTAGAGATCAGGTACTGGAGTCCCTCCCGGTCTTAAAGATGGTGACCACCTTCTTGGCCGATGCATCAGCAGGGACAATCAAGTTTTCTGCTCACATAGTGGTGCTTTCAAATTCAACTAGGAGAGTGTTATGGTGGAAGTCGTGGTCAGGGGATCTGGCATTCAAGAGCAAGCTATGTTCCCTGCCCTTCCATGGCCAATTCCTGTTCGGACCTGATTAGGACAAGATATTGGAGAAGGCCGCTGATAAAACGAAGGGGTTTCCCAAAGAAAAACCGCCAAGGAAAAAAAACGTTTTTGCACACCATTTTAGCATGCAGAGCCCTATAGGGGTAAAGGGAAGATGAATTGTTGGAGCTATCCCAAAGGGTGTAAGGGAAGAGGCTTCTTCTCTAATCCTCACCATGGGGAGGCCTCTAAGCCCAGGCCCCCACGTCATCTCTGTGGGAGCGAGACTAGGGGCCTTTACGAACTGGTGGGCCCATATCTCCGGGGATACCTGGATTCCCAGAATCCTAAAACGTTGCTATCATATAGGATTAATGTCTCGCCCGAGAGAAAGTTCACTAACAACAATAGGCTAAGTCAGTCAATCAATACAGCTTCAACAGTAGAACTACAAATAGGGGCAGTAATACCGGTTTCTCAAAAACAAGGACCAGGCCAGTCCAGTACTCCCGTCTATTTTTAGTAAAGAAACCATGCTGAAAATCACGAATGATAATAATTTGACACCTTTGAATATCCATATAAAGTACAGAAAACTCAAGATGGAGTCGATAAATACAGTTACAAAGCTAATAAAGAAGTGGGCGTTCATGGCGTCAATAGATCTAAAAGAAGCATATTTTCACGTGCCGATCCACGAGGACTCCCAAAAGTATCTAAGGTTCGCATTATGCATGAAGGGAAAGATAAGCCCTTTCCAGTTTTCCTGTCTCCCATTCGGGATATCCCCTGCTCCCCGTATCTTCACCAAAATCATGGGAGAACTAGTAGCCAGCTTGAGGGAAAATTATTCTTGATCATACCATATCTAGACAATATATTGGTAGTGGCAGACTCCAAGGAGCGTCTAGAACATCATCTGACAACAGTAATCCACTTCTTACAATATCTAGGGTGGATAATCAACTGGGAAAAAATCAGATACGACTCCCAGTCAGAAGAAGGTGTTTCTCTGAGTTCTGCTGGACACAGAAAAGCAATGCTCCTTCCTTCCCATAACAAAAGCACAGGAATTACGCTGTCTAGTCAGAATATTCCTGAAATACAAAACTTACATCATCACATCAGCAATGAGGTTGTTGGGGAAACTCATGTCATGCATCCTGGTGGTGGCGAGGGCCCAAGCCCAGTTAAAAATCCTGCAGGAAGAAATCCTGGTGTCATGGGACAGGAAACAATCAGGCAGACAGGCGGATGCATATAACCAATGCAGTAAGAGTCTCTTTGACCTGGTGGCTCTCAACTCAGAACCTTTTGCGAGGCGTTCACTGGTCACAGGATCCAGTGCAAGTGGCTGGAGAGCACATATAGGAGAACTGTATCTTCAGGGGGTATGATCTCAAGGGGTAAGATTGCAGTCCTCAAACGTCAGAGAACTTTTAGCGATCCTAAAGGCCATTCAGAAGATCGAACGGGTAGTCCGGGGCAGGTATCTGAAGATTCTATCGGTCAACACGACAGCAGTAGCCTACATCAGACGTCAGGGAGGGACAAGATGTGGGGCTCTACGGAATGTAGCAGAAAAGATCTTCCTGTGGGCAGAAAGAAATGTCTTGTCAATCTCAACAGTCCATCTAAAGGGAGTCCTAAACCGGGAGACGGACTTCTTAAGCAGACAACAAGTTCATCGAGGCAAATGGTCCCTTTCACAGGAGGTCTTCAATGCACTAACAACCAGGTGGGGAATGCCGCACACAGACCTCTTCATGACAAGGAAGAATCACAAAGTAAAAAGATTATCACCCAGTCCAGGAGACCACCCGGTGGCAGTAGATGCCCTGACACAAGACTGGGGTCAAGGACTGGTCTACGCTTTCCCCCCAATTCCATTGATTCCGAGGGTTCTTCAGAAGTTTCAGTCGCAGAAGTGCACCCTGATATTAATAGCTCCCTTTTGGCCAAGAAGGAGCTAGTTCGGGCTTCTAAAGAGTCTAAGTTGTCAGGTTCCTGTCCCACTGCCAGTACATCCAAACCTCTTAATTTAAGGTCCTCTAAGGCACCTTGACCTGACAAGCCTTCACGTATCAGCCTGAATTTTGAGAAATCCATGTTACAAGGATGAGGTTTCTCCTCAGAGGTAGTGAGCATGTTACTACTCAGTAGGAGGGAGTCGACAAACAAAATTTACCAAAAAACCTGATGCAACTTTGTAGCTTAGTGTAGGGAAAGGGAAATCAGTTTTTCCTCTCCCAACATCCCCAAAATCTTGGAGTTCCTTTAGGGGGATCTGGACAAGAATCTCTCTACCAACATCCTGAGGGTACATTCTTTGACAATAGGCTTTCAGAAAACTCCTGAAGAGTAAGATTCTTTAGGGCAGTGGCAGACCCCAGTGGAACTTAAATTGGCTCCTTAGGGGGTCTGCCGTGTCTCCGTTTGAACCCATAGATTCAATATCCATTAGAAATCTAACCATAAAAACCATATTCTTTGTGGCCATTAACTCAGTGATGAGAATAAGCGAGCTACAGGCCCTGTCCATCCGTTACCCATTTTACAGAGTGACAGATAGTAAAATAATTTCCAACTAGATCTGTCCGTCCTTCCAAAAGTCGTATCCTCCTTCCATAGATCTCAGGATATAGTTATCCCCTCGTTTTACGGTAACCCTAAAAAGGAGGAGTCTCACTTTCTAGATGTCAGAAGGGTAGTACTCAAGAAAGTACGATAATCTTTTTGTCCAAATTTTTTCCCCAAATAAAGGGAAGAAAGCAGTGAAAAACTCCATAGCTAGGTGGATTAAACTAGCTATCGCAGAATCCTACGCTGCAATAGATAGGACAGCCCCGAGAAATCTTAGAGCTCACTCGCCGAGGGCCGTGTCCACATCCTGGGTGGAGGGAGCATCCTCATCGGTAGAACAGATTTGTAGAGCAGCCATTTGTAAGAAAATGCATACACATACCAAACATTATAGATTAGAGGTCCAAGTGGACGATGATCTGACTGGTAAAGTTCTTTTGGCCGTGGTCCCACCCTAACAATTTAGTTGGTACATCTCAAGTGTGCTGTCGTGGAGGCGATAGGGAAAAGGTAGATTATATTTACCAATAATCAAGTTTTTAGGGAGTCTCCACGACAGCACCGATACAATTCCCCCCTCCCACCCCTGAAAAAAGGGAAATATGTTTTGTATTTCTGTTTTAATATCGATTTAGGTAGTTAATTTAGTTAAGGTTCCTACCCCTGGTGGTTTCGTTATAAAGCACTAAGGAAGGTGGGAAGGGGGGGGGGGGGTGCTTTAACCCTCTCAGTGTATTCCTGTCCTATCAGGAGGAGGTGATCTCAGGTGTGCTGTCGTGGAGACTCCCTAAAAACCTGATTATCGGTAAGTATAATCTACCTTTCATCGAAGTTGACGCCTCTGATTTGACAGTAGAAACTATCTTGTCACAATGAGAAGGAGATAAAATGCAGCTGCATCCTTGTGGGTTTCTATCGTATATATTGTCATCTGCAGAAAGAAACTATGACATCAGGAATAAAGAACTTTTAGCCATTAAGGTAGCCTCTGACTGGAGACATCTTCTTGAGGGAGCTTATCATCCGGTGACTGTTCTTACGAACTATAAGAATTTAGAATTTCTCCATATAGCCAAAAGATTATCAGCTAGACAAACACAATGGGACTTATTCTTTTCAAGGTTTAACATTATAGTCTCATACCAGCCTGCCTCCAGGAATGGTAAGGCCAATGCCTTGTCAAGAATTCTTGTTGAATCAGGGAAATACACTAATATGGACTTCATATTACTCTGGTTCCTAGAAATTCCTGTTGATCTTCAACCCAAAAGAACTAACAAGGTTTAAAGAAGGGTATGAAAATGATTTTTCCTCAATTTGCCTTCCAAGGAGGTTAACTTTTTGTTTAAGAGGGGGTTCTGAATACAGGGAAATACACTGTACGTTCCAGACACAGGTCGACTTAAAGTTTTAAAACAGATCCATGACACTAAACTTGCTGGTTATCTTGGGATCACAAAGACTTTGGAGCTCCTGCTTTGTTTCTTCCAGTAGCCCAAGTGCAAAGGTCATAGAAAAAATATATTGACTCCTGTGATACATGTGCATGAAATAAGATTCCCTAAGCTCGACCTTTGGGTCTGCTGCAGCCTATTCCAGTTCCATCTAGACCTTGGGGATCCATATCTATATACTTTACCACCATCCTCGTCGTGGCAGCCCGGCTTACAATGATGGATCATTGTATTTCCGCCAAAGGAATTCCAAAAACTGAGTATACTTCGGAACTGGTGACCAAGGAAATATTTAGACTACATGGAATCCCTGATGATGTATTTTCTGGGGGGTTCAGGAAGAGTTTTTGCATGGCCCTGGATATGACTATCTAGATTCTGCTTTTCACCCGCAGTCCAATGCTCAGACCAAGAGAACAAATCAGGCTTTAGAACAAGATCTCTGATGTTTCATCTCCCACCTCCAGGATGATTTGGTGGATTGTCTACCGACGCCAGAATTCACCTATAACAATGTCAAACATTATTCAACACTCAGAGTCCTTTTTTTGCGAATTATGAGCTACATCGGTTCTTCATTCCTGGCCTCCCTGTCCAGTCTCCCGTCCCCACTGTCACGCACAGACTTGTAACATTGTAGGGAGTTAAAAAGAAGTACTACGGGAGGCTCGGGGAAGTTCCAAGCAAGCCGCGAATAAACATCGCAAAGGCTTCCCTACCTTTGAGGTGGGGGATAAAGTATGGCTATCAACCAAAAATCTTAAAAACCATGTTCATTCCCCCAAGCTCGGGCAAATATTTTTGGGGCCTTTCCCAATCACAACAAAAGTAGTCCAAGTGGCATTTTGTCTGGACCTGCCTGGCGAATTGAGAATCCATCCAGTTTTTCACATATCTCTCCTCAAAACCTTTAAAGAAAATCCCTTTCCCGGAAGGACTCAACCACTCTCCTCACCAGTAGAAGTCCAAGGAGAGGAGCAATATGAAATCAAGAAGATTCTGGACTCCAGAATATATAGAAAGAAATTACTGCATGTGGTCCAATGGAAGGGATATGGCCCTGGGGAGAATTCCTGGGAGCTCGCCTCCAATGTCCATGCCCCTAAACTGACGAGAGAGTTCCATTGCAGGTATCCAGAGAAAACGGCCCCTGGGATGTCCAGAGGCCGTCCTGGAAGGAGGAGGCGAGCTCCATAAACCTGGCTTCATGTTCCTTACCCCTATAATCCAGTTCCTGTTTCCCTGTCTGGCTCTGCCCCATTCTCTTGATTAGGTACTGTAAAAGCCTGGCCCTGCCACTCCCTCAGCCTTTAAAGCAGCTCCTACCTCTACCTACTGCCTTTAAAAGAAGGTTGTCCTTTGCGTACTGATCACTGTTTTGTTCCTGACAATTACTCTGCTAAATTTTCTGTACTGCACCACCCTATCCATTTGCCAATCCCCGGCTTGCCTAACCACATTGCCTGCCTTTGCTGACTACCACCTGAGACTCCAGTCCCGTGCCAGAATCGTGATAATGAGTTTCTGTCAATAACTATAGTTAATTACCTTATCCAACTTGCACAGGACCCAACTAGAGGAAGGGCCATTTTGGATTTAATATGAGCCAATAGACCGTACAGAATAATAGAGGTGCAAGTAGGAGGGCACCTGGAAAATAGTGACAAGAACATAATAAATCTCCATTTGTCTATCAATATGGAGTCTTATCGGGGGGAGCTACAAAAAAACTAAAGTTTAGACAAAGTTCAATCAGCTTAGAGGTGTCCTAAACCATATTGACTGGGATAATGTCCTCAAAAATAAGAGTACAGACAGTAAATGAGAAATGTTTAAGAACATCCTAAATACTTACTGTGAGAGATTCATATCTTACAGGAATAAAAAGGTTAGTAGTATGAGAAAAACCGATGTGGCTTAATAAAGATGTAAGAAGAATGTAAAGCAATTTGGGCATCTGTGCTCAAGAAGGACATATGAGAGCTTGAGTGGGTACAATGGGGACAACTAAAGTAATAAACGGAATGGGTGAACTACAATACCCAGAGAGGCTATCAAAATTGTGACCATTTTGTTTGGAAAAAAGACGGGTGAGGGGCGCTCTAATAACTATAATATATCAGAGGTCAAAACAGAGATCTCTCCCATCATCTATTATACCCAGGACCGTAACAAGGGGGCGCTTCAAAAACTATGTATAATATATCAGGGGTCAGTACAGAGATCTCTTCCATCATCTGTTATACCCAGGACCGTAACAAGGGGGCGCTCTAATAAGTATGTATAGATATATCAGGGGTCAGTACAGAGATCACTCCCATCATCTGTTATACCCCAGACCGTAACAAGGGGGCGCTCTAATAACTATGTATAGATATATTAGGGGTCAGTACAGAGATCTCTCCCATCATCGATTATATGCAGGACTGTAACAAGGGGGCACTCTAATAACTATGTATAATTTATCAGGGGTCAGTACAGAGATCACTCCCATCCATCTGTTATACCCTGGACCGTAATAAGGAGGCGCTCTAATAACTATGTATAATTTATCAGGGGTCAGTAGAGAGATCTCTCTCATCATCTATTATACCCAGGAGTGTAACAAGGGGGCGCTCTAATAACTTTGTATAATATATGATGGGTCAGTACAGAGATCTCTCCCATCATCTGTTATACCCAGGACTGTAACAAGGGGGCGCTCTAATAACTATGTATAATATATGAGGGATCAGTACAGAGATCTCTCCCATCATCTGTTATACCCAGGACGGTAACAAGGGGGCACTCAGATAACTATGTATAACATATGAGGGGTCAGTACAGAGATCTCTCCCATTATCTATTATACCCAGGGCTGTAACAAGTGGGGCGCTCTAATAACTATGCATAGATACATCAGGGGGTCAGTACAGAGATCTCTTTCATCATCTATTATACACAGGACTGTAACAAGGGGGCACTCTAACCGTATATACCGGCGTATAAGACGACTTTTGAACCCCGAAAAATCTGCTCTGCAGTCGGGGGTCGTCTTATGCGCCGGTAATACAAAAAAAAAAAAAGTGTAAAAAAAAAAAATTCATTACTCACCTCCCACGGCGTTCTGTCGCGCTCCGGCAGGATGTCGCTCGCTCCGGCAGGCTGTCGCTCGCTCCTCGTCCCGGCGCAGCATAGCTTTCTGAATGCGGGGCTTGAAATCCCCGCTTCTAGAAAGCTAATACACACGCCGGCAGCCATGACAGCATTGAATGGCTGTGATTGGCTAAAGCACACGTGGCTTCAGCCAATCACACTATTCAATGACATCATTGAATGGCTGTGATTGGCTGAAGGCGCACGTGTTAGCAATCACACCCATTCAATGATGTCATTGAATAGTGTGATTGGCTGAAGCCACGTGTGCTTTAGCCAATCACAGCCATTCAATGATGTCATGGCTGCCGGCGTGTGTATTAGCTTTCTGGAAGCGGGGATTTCAAGCCCCGCATTCAGAAAGCTATGCTGCGCCGGGGACGAGGAGCGAGCGACAGCCTGCCGGAGCGAGCGACATCCCGCCGGAGCGCGACAGAACGCCGTGGGAGGTGAGTAATGAATTATTATTTTTTTCTCCACTGTATACCGGCGTATAAGGTGACAGTTGGGGGGTCGTCTTATACGCCCCGTCGCCTTATACGCCGGTATATACGGTAACTATGTATATATATATATATATATATATATATATATATATCAGGGATCAGTACAGAGATCTCTTCCATCATCTATTTATACCCAGGACTTTAGCAAAGGGGCGCTCTAATAACAATGTATAATATATTAGAGGTCAGTACAGAGGTCTCTTCCATCATCTATTATACCCAGGACTGTAACAAGGAGGCGCTCTAATAACTATGTATAGATATATCAGGGGCCAGTGCAGAGATCTCTCCCATCATCTATTATACCCAGCACTGTAACAAGGGGGCACTCTAATAACTATGTGTAATATATCAGGAGTCAGTACAGAGATCTCTTCCATCATCTATTATACCCAGGACTGTAACAAGGGGGCACTCTAATAACTATGTATTAATATATCGGGGGTCAGTACAGAGATCTCTCCCATCATCTACTATACCCAGGACTGTAACAAGGAGGCGCTCTAGTAACTATGTATAGATATATCGGGGGTCAGTACAGAGATCTCTTCCATCATCTATTATACCCAGGACTGTAATAAGGGGACGCTCTAATAACTATGTGTAATATATCAGGGGTCAGTACAGAGATCTCTTCCATCATCTATTATACCCAGGACTGTAACAAGGGGGCGCTCTAATAACTATGTATAGATATATCAGGGGTCCGTACAGAGATCTCTCCCATCATCTATTATACCCAGGACTGTAACAAGGGGGCGCTCTAATAACTATGTATAGATATATCAGGTGTCAGTACAGAGATCTCTCCCATCATCTATTATACCCAGGACTGTAACAAGAGGGGGCACTCTAATAACTATGTACAGATATATCAGGGGTCAGTACAGAGATCTCTGCCATCATCTATTATACGCAGGACTGTAACAAGGAGGCGCTCTAATAACTATGTATAGATATATCAGCGGACAGTACAGAGATCTCTCTCATCATCTATTATACCCAGGACTGTAACAAGGGGGTGCTCTAATAACTTTGTATATTAGGGGTCAGTAGAGAGATACCTCCCATCATCTATTATACCCAGGACTGTAACAAGGAGGCGCTCTCTACCTCTAGGGGAAAGAAGGTTTTAACACGACATAGAAGGCGATTCTTTAGTGTAAGAGCAGTGAGACTGTGGAACTCTCTCCTGAGGATGTGGTGATGGAGAACTCAATAAAAGAGTATAAGAGGTTTTGGACGTCTTTCATGAGTGTTACAGTATTACATTTCACAATAGTGAGTGCAGCTCTGGGGTATAATACAGGCTGTAACTCAGGAGCAGTACAGGATAAGTAATGTATGTACACAGTGACTCCACCAGCAGAATCGTGAGTGCAGCTCTGGAGTATAATACAGGATGTAACTCAGGAGCAGTACAGGATAAGTAATGTATGTACACAGTGACTCCACCAGCAGAATAGGGAGCACAGCTCTGGGGTATAATACAGGGTGTAACTCAGGAGCAGTACAGGATAAGTAATATATGTACACAGTGACTCCACCAGCAGAATAGTGAGCACAGCTCTGGGGTATAATACAAGATGTAACTCAGGATCAGTAATGGATGTACACAGTGACTGTGTAATGGGCATGACTTTTTTGCTACCGGAATTCTCCCCATCAACAGATAGGACTTGTCTTTTGCTGTCACAACGCCGTCAGCTCCATAGACTCCTATGGAAGACTATGCTAGCCAGCCAGCAAAAGGAGATGAAGGGAACTCTCTGTTGTGGTTATGAAGGAAGGGCCCCGCCACGGAGAATTTCCTTAATCCCTGTGAGGACTGCCTTCACCCCTGCGGCGGGAGACTCCCTTCATCTCCACGGTGGCGGATGCCTTGCACTGTTCTGGTGGCCGAGGGATTTTGGGGCTGGTGCATTAGTGTACTGCAAGACGCATGTAAACTCATGGAGCATAGCCACGACTTGGTAGCGGCCATTCTTCGTTCACGCAATTTAGCACTCCAATAGCACAGCTATTTGAGCGCTAAAATGACGCTCATGTGAAAGAGGCCGAAGGCCACCTTCACACTGGCAGGATTTGCTGTGGAGATTCTGCAGCGTTCACAGTACAAGCCGTGTGTAGAGGAATTAAATATCACCCTCACATAGAATGGAGAATTACAGCAACGACTTTGCAGCAGCTTTATAAAACTGCGGATTATTATTCCACAGCATGGCTACTTATGCTGCAGACTCATGCTGCGGACCTCGAAAGATAAGGGTTAATTCCGCAGCTGCTCTGCAAAACATGTGGCCAAATCCACACTATTTAGGTGCAGATTTGGCCACGGCAGAATTCCTGTGGAATTAGTGCAGTGATGCCGACATATCCCTTTACATAGTACAAGATAACGGTGTCTCATACCTGGAGCGCACGCCATTCCGCATTCAGGCTTGGTTGTGGGACGGTGACATTCCTTGAGAACTGACATGAAACATTCTATAGAGGAGAAGAAGGAGGAACCTATAACAGCCAATTCAGACATCGATTTAAATAAAGTCATACCTTTAAAGTTAAACACAGCAGAGCAAAACTAACATTTGGTGGCTCGTCTGTAGAGACAGTTGTCCCTGGCTTGCTTTTTTTGTTTTTCTGTGTTTAACCCTTGCTGAATATATAGTAACATCAGTCCCCTGATGAGCCCCTGAGATGGTGTAAAACAACGAGGGTATGCTTGTTTGGGGGACCATTTAGGTTGTTTTAGGGTCTCCACAACGGTGAGTGTGGAGCCGTCCTTTTCTGGGCAATGGCCCTGCCCTTCTCACTGGCTGTGATGAGGACAATCCAATTTTATTGTTCCCTCCACTGATTAGCTGTGGTATCTTTTGTTATTCACACTGTATTGATATTGCATATTTGCCTTGCCTACATATATTGATAAAGGTAAATTCTTCAAACTCTTGCTGGTTTCTTACGACAGGTCGTCGTGTTTTTGATAAATTGACCCTTTACTGTAGTTCACCATTGATTTTAATACTTATTATTAAGCTATGTTTTAGTTAGCTGATATCTCCCTCTCATATCTCATCTCACCCCCTCCTGTTTCAGTACAGATTGTGGCGGTTGTTTAACTACTTAACTTCCATATTGCTATTAGTGGACCTAAATCCAGCGTGCTTCTGTGTGTCCGGTGAGTCCCCTCCGGGGTCCCCTGTACCCAGCGCTCTGCAGGTGTATAATAACAACTAGATTTTGCTGCAAGACGCAGCGGTCTTGATCTTCGGGTGCTTTCACATGGGCGACTGTGACATTGGCCCAAGAAACTCAAACCCATATCACGCTCCTAAACTTACAATGTTTGCCCGCAATTGGGATGCATTTTGTGGCGTCTCTGCACTTGGGATTTTCACAAAATTGCATGTTTTTTCATAGAAAATAATTGCACTCGCATGAAACTCACATTTATATGTAGATTTTTTTTTTTTTGCCTGTCATTGGAAATAATGAAGGACTCTTAAAAAATTGCCAAAAAAATAGAACATACAGACCTCTGTGAAGTCAGCACCCCATCTTTCAAAAAAGTAAATTTTTTCATAAGTTGTGGATGCACCCCAAAGAGTTCTAGAGTTCCCAATTATTTTTAAAAATAGTTCTAGCGAATTAAGCAAAAAAAAAAAAAATCAACAAATGTATCTCTGGGTGCTAACTTCCAAAAATGATATTACTGAATCAGCGAGAACTTTGTAAATATTGGTTCTAGAGCTTTGAGCAATAAGAGTTCTCTTCAGAACTCTTGAGGTGCTACCCAGAACTCTTATAAAATCGCGGGATTTCCCAAAAAATTATTTACACATAATAGCTAAAAAATTTCAAAGTTATGTGTAAATACTCTTTGGGGAAATTCTGTGATTTTGTAAGAGTTCTGGGTAGCACCTCAAGAGAAAACTCTTAATGCTTGAGGCTCTAGAACCAATATTTACAATGTTCTCGCTGATTTTTAGATGCCGGATCTAAAAATGTGTGTAAATAAATTTTTTGGGAAATCGCGCGATTTTATAAGAGTTCTGGGTAGCACCTCAAGAGTTCTGAAGAAAACTCTTAATGCTCGAAGCTCTAGAACCCAAATGTACAAAGTTCTCGCTGATTTAGTAATATAATTTTTGGAAGTCAGCACCGCAGAGATACATTTGTTGATTTTTTTGCTTAATTCGCTAGAACTATTTTTAAAATTAATTGGGAACTCTAGAACTCTTTGGGGTGCATCCAGAACTTATGAAAAAATTAACTTTTTTGAAAGATGGGGTGCTGACTTCACAGAGGTAACATACAGTGGTTTTTGTATCGCAGACCTTCGGTCCAAGAGTCAAATTGCTCATGTGAATAAAAACCATGAAATTCGTGTGTTCTTTTCACTCGTGAGTTCCGTATGACAGTCGTACTGAGCCCATGCGTGTACCGCCCCCATGTCACTTGCAGTAGGTTCACACCCGCAGGTTCTCATGTGCTTTTCTGTGGTAGGGTTTCATTTGGAGGAGCACCACGGCCTCTTGTCCGATGGGTGCCTGGTTCACTACCTGTATTCCCTTATGTCTGACATGCCTACAGCGGCTTCGTGTTGGAGGGACTCGTCTGAATAATTACTGCAAATACAGGGTGATGAGCGATAATTTGCTGACTTGTCATTTCGTTTCAGCTCACTGGTTGATCGAAAGTCATGTGATGTAATCATGCCATTGTTCGTATTTAAACATTTGCATGGAGAATCCCTCTATGAATGGAATCTTGGTGAACAACCAATGAGCAATAAGTGCTGCATGTAAGGCGACAGCGATATCACCGCCATATTGCATCTGTGTTCTGTGCGATATCGCGATTTCGTGTTGCTACAAAGTCGTAGTGCTCTTTGTAGTGCTCTTTTGCCCAGATTTTCGATCCTTTGATTTGTTCATTGATGGCTGTGATTGGTTCATCAAGCGCTGCAGTGATTAGCTGAGCCGTGGCGCCCAAGAACCAATCAGAGCCAGAACTTCCTAGAGGTGGGGATTTTTAACCTCTAAACCAGGAACCGCTGGCTGAAAACTACAGACAAGTGTGCCGGAGCTTCAGAAGGAGACGTGCGGCGGAACGGAGAGCGTCTGTTAGGTGATGTATTGCTTTTCTTTTGTTTTTTATGGAGCTAGGGCTTATTTAAGAGCTCGAACAGCAGGATTTACTGCTATAAAATTGCATCGCACCGCTCAAAAAACACGTTTTCATGCAATGCAACACAAAGGGGGACATGGGCTACAGAACATAGCAAATCACGGCAATTCAGCATGCTGTGATTTTTTTTTTTCTTTCTTGCAATTTTGCAGCCTACAAAATATCGCTCATGTGAAAGAACCCACTGGAACCCATGGGCTTCACATACATGTGATTTGTAGCGCCTTCACATTGCGAGATTTTGTCGCCTGTGGGAAAGGCCTTCAAACAGCTATCGCACATCTGCGTCAGCGGATTTACTGAGTGACTATCTGAAGTATATTTGCTCAGTGTAAGGTGGCCTTAGCTTGCTGTAAGCCATATATGTTTAACATAGGGTACCATAGCTTGGCACATAAGGCGCTGGTAGAACCCACCCCAAGGAAGACTTTACAACATACAAACAACTCACTATCAACTTCAAGGCTGCACTCACTTCTATCAAACAGGATGAATTTGCTACTCTTAGGGATTAAGCAAATTGCTGGAGGCAATGCTCGGCGGTATGGAGCATGGCTGCGCCAGAATGAGGGGGATTTCTCCAGAGTTTCGCCAGAGCGCAGGAGTTTGAAAATTACCATGGGAAGACAGGTGCTGCCCGATCTTCCCCGTATCTAGTATTCACTACCTGCGGGGAACACAGGGCAGGTCCTATCTGTTCTCTGCCGTAGTATTCACTACCTGCGGGGAACACATAGCAGGTCCTATCTGTTCTTGGCCATAGTATTCACTACCTGCGGGGAACACAGGGCAGGTCCTATCTGTGGCTAGATCTTGGGGCTAGATCTGAGGGCTGCACTTGGAGATCACCGTTTTTCACCCTTTGACCCCATCATTCAGGAACAGCACACTGCTGCTTCGGATAGTATCTGTCAGGCGGCTGCTGATGCCACTTGGTCAGGATTACCGTAACGCAGGGTCGGTGGATGCAGAAAAAATCTTAGACTAAAAGGAGCTGAGATCAGGACTGTTACAATTTGTAACTAACGCAGTACAGGAAGGTGTAGACAGTCCTGTCGAGGAACAGACCTAAGGTCACAACAGGTGGATTTCTTGTGTAGTCAAGAAGCAGGTCAAGGGTCAGGCAGAGTGGCAAAATAATTGTGGTCAGTAAACTAGCAGAAGTCTGGAAAGTAGAAACCAGGAAATCAGGAGATCAGACATGTCAGCACCATGCACAATAGAAAACTAACCACTCAGGCCACGCTGTGCCTTACATAGACTGGAGCCAATCTGGATTGGCTGGGGGTCTGAAAGCTGGGTACACACGCTAGCCCTTTAAGAGGCAAACCAGACGCATGCACTCGCCCTTTGGTAGAAGAGACAGACAGAGTGGAGAGCTTGCATCGTCTGCCAGAAGTGACACATGGAACAAAAAACACAGCTGCGGTATCACGGTACACGCAGAAACACGTGGCAGCCGTGCTGGTGCACATTCATTATCTGAAAAAATGCAGAACTCTTGTGTATACCAGCCACGTAAAGATGCAAGGCTTCTAGTATATAGCTTCATCATAGTATATATGCCCTTTACATGGCTTGTATACACAAGAGTTCTGCATTTTCTTAGATAATAAATATGTATGAGTGTTGCTACCATGTGTTTCTGCGTGTACACAAGTCACACATGGGACATGGCACAAGCCAGGGCTGACAATAGGAGGAGATATGAGACACTGGCAGCCATAGCAGTGGCCTATCCTCAGACTAGTTCATCAACAGTTGATTGGCGGCCACCCAGGACCCCTGCGGTCAGATTCTTGCCATAAGTGTGTCGTGTATGAAACAGGAAGCACACAGCTCGGTAGACACCCCGCCATAACCTGGGTTCACATTGGAGGCCCTGTTCTCATTGAATTCCAATGCATATTGTATGGACCCCTGTGCTTCTGACACCATGCGGTTGTGCTGTATGCCATACAATATAGCATACTACCATGACAACCTCACAGCAAGCATGATATTCCCATGACTGCAGTAGCGAGATCAAGAGAATAAAATCTAAGCTTTGAAAGGCTCTACCTTTGCTGGCTCTACCTTCCCTCCTCTTCCCCTTGCTTTGGGGGCCCCCAGGGCTCAATTCTCGACCCCCTCCCCTCCTCTTCCCCTCGCTGTTAGGGTCCCCCAGGGCTCGGTCCTTAGCACCCTCCTTTTCTCCTTCTACACAGCCCCTATTGGACAGACCATCAGTAGTTTTGCCCTCCAATACCACCTCTACACTGACGACACCCAGCTATGCACCCCCTCCCATGACATCACAGCGCTGGGCCTTCAGAACGCCACTGACTGTCTGTCCGCTGTCTCTAACACTATGTCCTCTCTCTACCTAAAACTCTCTAAAACTGACCTGCTGGTGTTTCCACCCTCCACTAACCGCCCTCATCCTGACATCTCCATCTCACTGCCTTGGGGTTATATTCTACTCCGATCTCTCCTTCACCCCCTACATCCAATCTCTCCCCTGAACATGTCAGCTGCACCTCAAGAACATCGCAAGAATCTGCTCCTTTTTTACCATGAACACACTAAAAAAAACTCAGTCGCCCTCATCCACACTCGGCTCGATTATTGCATGTCACCCGCACCAGACTCTTCCACCTTCAATCACTGCACTGGCAAATACAGAATGTAATTCACACTCACTACCTTCATCCATAAAGCTCTCGACAGCACCGCGCCGCCCTACATTGCGTCCCTCATCTCAATCCACCACCCAGCCCGAGCCCTCTGCTTCGCTAATGAAATTAGATTAAGCGAACCTTTAATTTGAACCTCTCATTCCCATCTCCAAGACTTCTCAAGAGCAGCACCAGTCCTCTGGAACATGCTACCCTAAACTATCCGGGCAATCCCCGATGCACAAAACTTCTGGCGTGCCCTAAAAGCGCCCCATTTCAGAGAGGCATACCATATCCCCTAAACCAAACCCCTCTGTACTCCCCTGATAACATGCTCCCTGACCTACCGACTGCAATCCCTGCTAGCTGCAATCAACCATCTCCTGCAGTCATACCGATTAGAATTGCTCCTTTCAGAAGTGGAATTTGTCCAGTCATAAGCTGGTATTCAGATTTCTCATTGATGACCTGTCAGGGTACCCAGAGTGACATGAACCCCTTGGGGCAGAAATAATGGTGCAGACACTATTAAGGACTAGTAGTGGTGCGGATGCTCGAATGCAAGATGCATTTCTGTAACAAAACATCTTCACTTTGTTCCTGCTTTGCACACAGTTTCCTGTTCTTGGACAAGACTTAAAATCTTCATGCAACTTTTTTAAAGACTCTGACCATTGAGGTGGTGGGGGCTTGTACAACCATGTTGTCATAGGACCTAGTGGGGCAGTGTTCAAAGCAGACTGCAGTAGAAGCGCCCAGTCCACATTCATGTTATACACACAACCTCTTTTATAATGCTGCACAGCAGCCCTTATAAAGTCTCCTCCGAGGTCACATGACCGCCACAAGAAGCCT
Source organism: Eleutherodactylus coqui (assembly GCF_035609145.1). Classification (NCBI taxonomy): domain Eukaryota; kingdom Metazoa; phylum Chordata; class Amphibia; order Anura; family Eleutherodactylidae; genus Eleutherodactylus; species Eleutherodactylus coqui. Next base: position 343,661,981 of record NC_089838.1, read on the forward strand.
TTAAAGGTGTGACGCTTCACTAACATTCCTGTGGCTCACCATTTCTTTGTCTTCTTTAATGATGGATCTGATGTAATGATCGAGAAATGTTTGGTCGCAGAACGGCACGGAAGTAACGGGCCACACATCAATAAGTAACATCTGTAGCAGGATAAGTAAACCTGGAAAACAGCAGAGAGGAAACATGAGTCATTTCTGACAGCTCTTATGGAGTGAGAAGCAGCTTACGGCAGAGCTGAAGGTCACACAGATCCTTGGTCCTCTCTGGAGCATCCTGCTGTTTTGGGGTCATTCCATGCCAAATCTCCACAGCTCAGATTTTCATGGTACTTTGTAGGATAACAACAAAAGCCGTATAACTTTGTTACTAATTCTGGTAGAACTTTCATCTCGGCTCACAGTGACGCTAATGGAGGACATGTTTTGTTGCAAAGGGTTTTTTTTTAATGAAATATTACATTCTTTGTTTCAAGGTCACATAATGTAAGCTTTGACCTTAAATAGCTAAAAAAAAAAGTGTACATTTAATTCTTGGGTGAATAAAGTATGTAATAGAGGTAATTGCAGTCCCTCCTGGTGCAAACTTCATTTTGGAATGGTTTTGAGAACAGGAATAAAAATTTGTATGCATGAAAGTATATGTCCCATTCAATGAGATAGGCCGCCTGCAGACGAGCGGGTCGGATCCGGCGGCGAGAATCCTCGCCGCGGGACCCGACCCGAGAGCCTGCAGTGACGAGCGCGTACTCACCCGCGCCTGGCGGCTACGGCTCTTTCATGTGCCGGCTGCCACGCAGCCGGCGCATGCGCAGACCGGAGCCGGCGGCCGGGTGAGTGCGAGCCCCGCACAAAAATAGGACATGCCGCGGTTTGTTTGCCGTGCGAGATTTCACGCGGCCAAACCGCGGCTGTCTGCATAGGAGTGCGTATTGTAATGCACTCCTATGCAGACTTTCAGTGGCAGAAATCCCACGGGAAATACCGCCGCGGGATTTCCGCCCGTGTGCACTTGTTTAGGAAGTTACTTTATTATAAATATAATGCTATACATCATTTTGAGGAAAAGATACGTCAGAGTCCTCTCATCGAGGCTTCTTCTGTGCGTTGGGTGTTTATTACCTCGTGTAGGTTCACCCGGTTGCAGTCCGTGGATCAACCTTAGGCTTTTTTCCCACGAGCGTATATCGGCCCGCTGTTTTCACGGTCAGCCTATATACGCCACGATCTGATGCATTGGCCGGGCCAATATAGTGCCGGGCGTTTTTACGTCTGGCCCAAAAGATAGTCCTGGGCCAGAATACGTAGGCCGCTGCATGGGCTCCTATTCTCTCCTCCCCTCCGGCTGTTTGCAATGGGAGGGGGTGGGACGGTGGCGGCCAATATACGCTACAATCGGAGGAGTTAAAACTTGTGAACAGGCGCACAAATCTAATGTTTGTGCGCCCGTTTAGATGGTATGGGCCCTGGCGCATGTACTCCGAGGCTGCAAATGCTATTGTTCCTTCCCCTTCTTTCGCCCTCGCCAGTTCACCTCCTCCCTCCTCCCCTCCGGATGATTCCAATGGAAGTGGGCAGTACAGGGCAGAGCTAAGCACCGCCTCATCCTGCCTCCTTCCATTACCCTCTGCGGACAAGGTGGGGAGGGTGCGGGAGCTTGGCTAGAAATCACCAATAACTGTTATGAGCGACGCACACTGAGTTCTCAATGGGATACCGCTGATGGCATTCTTTCAGCTGGTTTACCGCTGACAGTTCTCCAAAAACAAAGCAGCCATTTGCATATACAAAGCAGCTGGTGTTCTCAGAGCTGTCAGCGGTGTCCCTCTCTGGAAGACCTGAGATAACTCAGACCTCAGAGTTGGATTTCAGAAAGATCTTAAAGATTTTAATGACCTCAGAAAGAGGAGAGGAAGGATCCAATGGCTGGATGTTCTTAAGGACAGAAATGTCCAAGAAGGTTGGGAAATATTGTAACATGAGATTCTCAAAGCACAATTGTTACCAATCCCTAAAAGAATGAAGAATGGGAAGCATTTAAAGAGACCCGGATGGATGAACACAGAACTTGTACACATGTTACAAAGGAAGAAAAATATGTTTATCAAATGGAAAGAGAGGGGAATATCTAAAGAAGAATATAATGCCGTCTGCAGAAACTGTAGGGCAAGTGTCAGAACATCTAAAGCTGATAATGAATTGAGGCGTGTAAATTGGGGATTGTAAGAGTGGCCAAAAGCCATAAAAAGGATTTGGGGGTCAAAAGCAAAAGAAAAGTCAAAGCTGCTATTGGATGCTTACAAAATGAAAATGGTGAATTGGTTAAGAATGATGTAGAGAATGATGAACTTTTTAATTCTTATTTTGTATCTGTTTTTTTTTTTCTCAGAAAGTAGATGTACCATCAGCTGATGTTCCCTGTGCTATTGGGGGAATACAAGAATGCAGGCTATCTGTAAGCAGAGAGATGGTGAGGGAACACTTAGCTAACTTACATGAATCCAAGTCTCAAGGTCCAGATGAATTACATCCGAGGACACTAAAGGAAGCAGCAGAGGTAATTACTGAACCACTCACCATAATCTTTGAAAAATCCTGGAGAACAGGAGAAGTCCCAGAAGATTGGAAAAGGGCAAATGTACCTATCTTCAAAAAAACAAAGAAGGTGGACCCAGGAAACTACAAGCCTGTGAGCCTGACTTCTATACCAGGAAAGATCTTTGAACAAATTTTTAAACAGCATGTATGCAAGTACTTGGATGAGAATGGAGTAATTAACCAGAGCCAGCATGGGTTTGTAACAAACAAGTCATGCCAGACGGATCTAATTTCCTTCTATGATAGTATCACTGACTGGGTTGATCAGGGAAATGCGGTGGATATAGTATATCTTGACTTTAGTAAAGCATCTGACAAAGTATCTCATACCATACTTTAAAAAAAAATTACCACATGTGAGATTGACAAGGCAACTGTTAGGTTGGTTCACAACTGGATGAGTGATCATACTCAAAGAGTGGTCATAAATGGCTGCACATCCAAGTGGAAGAATGTATCAAGTGGGGACCACAAGGCTCTGTCCTGGGCCCAGTGTTGGCCAACATTGTAATAAATGATCTGGAGGAGGGAATTGATGAGAAACTGATCAAATTTGCCAACAACACAAAGCTAGGAGGATTAGCTAACACTAGGGAAGAGAGAGTATTCAAAAAGATCTAGAAAAGCTTAAACAGTCTGCGACTAACAGAATGGTATTTACCAAGAAGAAATGCAAAGCCCTACATCTGCGCTAGAAAAATGAAAAAAGCAGATACAAAATGGGAGGAATTGTGCTAAGCAGCAGCACACATAAAAAAAGACTTGGTTATACTAATAGACCATAGACTGAACATGAGTCAACAATGTGATGCAGCAGCCAAAAAGGCAAACACGATTCTGAGATGTATTAAGAGAAGCATAGTGTTAGGAGGAGGCTCACCGCTGGGGGCATTGGTTCCCGGCGTGGGCGTGCTGGCCTTCCCGAATCCGTCGGCAGTCATGCGAGCGTCGCTGCTCGGGATTCCACCGTGCTGGTCGGCGCTCGGGCTGGTCGGCGGTGTGGACCCCTTCGCATTGGCCAGGCTTGGGGGAGGCCAGGTTTATTGCATCACCTGCTGGCCCATCATCATGGCCTGCCCCGCCTTAGGCGGGGACTCCTGTATTTAGCTCAGCTGACACTGGAGCCCAGTGCCAGTGTTTGTTTTGGTCCAGCTAACACCCGCTACAGCAGTTCTGTCTCCAGTTGTCTGATTCGGCTATTCCTTGATTCTGAGCTTGTCTTTTCCCTCGGTCTGATGTTCCTGTTTGGTTTTACCCTTTGTGTTCCTTACTCTTAGGTTTTGTGTTTTGTCAGTTGTTTGTGGTTAGTTGGTATTCTCTGTCCCATCTGTCACGGGGTCCTCCTTAATGCACAGTAGGGACCACCGCCCAGTTGTCGCTCTGTGGTTTAGCCCAGAGGGGCAAGTAGGCAGGGACAGGGGAGAGGGCTGGTGTAGGGACTTCCGTCCCCCCTGGTTCCTACCCAGTCCTGACTGAAACACTGGCCATACAATTTTCGAATTTGCATTCTCTGGCCCTAAGTAATCCCGGCTATGGAGGCTGTGTCTGCATTGGTTAACCAGGTGCAAAGTCTGACCGAGGTGGTACAAGATTTTCCGGCCCGCCTCCTGCACCAGGAGCAAGTGGTAGCTGGTGCTCCGGTGATGGTTTCCCATGGTCCTGTATCAGTATGTGAACCCAAAGCTACACTCCCTGGTTTCTTTTCTGGTGACCGAAAAGCGTTTTTCGCGTTTCGTGAAAGATGTAGATTATACTTTAGTTTGCGTCCACACTCTTCTGGGTCTGATTACCAGAAGGTGGGTATTGTTATCTCTCGATTAAGGGGTGATCCACAAAGTTGGGCCGTTTCATTGCCACCCGATTCACCCTCTCGTCACTCCGTGAATGCTTTCTTTGCAGCTTTGCGTCAGATATATGATGAACCAGACCATGCAGGCTATGCTGTGTCTAAATTGTTAAGTCTTTGGCAGGGCAAGGGTGCTGCCGAAGATTTTTGTTCTCAGTTCTGACAGTTCTGTGTTGATTCTGGATGGAATGACCGGGCCTTAAAGGATTTATTTCTCACCAGGTTGTCAAAGTCAGTTAAGGACCTGCTGTTGTCTCATCCTGAGCCTAAGACATTAGAGACTGCCATGACTTTAGCAGTTCGGGCTAATCGTCGTCTTAGGGACAGATGTAAGCCTAGATCTGGTAGTTTCTCCCCCGCACTGAAGGAGCAGGATTCCGTCCTACCCAGCAACCATACTGAAGCCATGGAACTGGGGTATATGTCACCTCCAGATCGCAAGACATTCCGCTTAAAGAACGGGCTGTGTTTCTACTGCGGCGATCCTGGACATCGGGTCGCCACCTGTGACAAGAGACAGCCGCAGGAAAACTTCCGCTCCTAGGTGATGTCCGGAGGGATCACCTAGGAGCTCAGGTACTTCCGGGTATTTCTAAGTTGCTTCTGCCTTGTTCCATTAGGTTTGGTTCTTGTCTTATTTATGGTCATGCATTTATGGACTCAGGGGCGGCTGCTAATTTTGTAAATTTGGAGTTTGTTAAGTCATTTGCATCTAAATTGCGGGAATTGATTCCTCCCATACAGGTCTCTGGAATTGACTCCACCCCATTGACTGCGGGGCTAGTTAAGAAGATTACACCCGAACTAAAGTTCTCCGTGGGAGCCCTACATACAGCGACATGTACGTTCCTAGCCATGAAGAATATATCAGTCGATATTCTTTTGGGGTTACCATGGTTACGTCTTTACAACCCCGTTATTGATTGGGCAGCCTCTGAGTTGATACAGTGGAGAGCGGGCTGTGGAGATCATTTAACATCTGTCCAACTGCATTCTTCCAATTGTGAGGTTACTGGCCTGCCTAAATACTTAAAGGAGTTCGCTGATGTATTTTCTAAGCAACTTTCAGAAGTGTTGCCCCCTCATAGGGAATGGGATTGCAAAATTGATCTTGTTTCTGGGGGTAAGATTCCCAAGGGGGGAATTTACAATGTTACAGTCCCTGAACGGGAGGCCATGAAGGAGTATGTAACTGAGAGTTTGGCCAAGGGGTATATCCGCCCCTCTGAGTCCCCTGCGGGGGCCGGGCTCTTCTTTGTGGAAAAGAAGGATGGCGGTCTCCGGCCTTGTATTGATTATCGAGCATTAAACAAGATTACGGTTAAGAATCAATACTCGCTTCTGCTGATCCCTGATCTCCTTAATCAGGTTATTGGTGCCAGATGGTTCTCTAAACTCGATCTCAGGGGAGCATACAACCTGATTAGGATTAGAGAAGGGGATGAATGGAAGACTGCATTTATTACTCCATTGGGCATTTCGATTGTTTAGTGATGCCATTTGGTTTATGCAAAGCTCCAGCTGTTTTTCAGGGCTTCATGAACGCCATATTTCATTATATTCTGGGTACTTTTGTGGTAGTGTATTTGGATGATATTTTGATTTTCTCCCCCGATTGGGAGACGCATCTGAGTCACAGTTGTTTGTGGTTAGTTGGTCTTCTCTGTCCCATTTGTCATGGGGTCCTCCTTAGTGCAGAGTAGGGACTGCCGCCCAGTTGTCGCCCTGGGGTTTAGCCCAGGGGGGCAAGTAGGCAGTGACAGGGGAGAGGGCTGGTGTAGGGACCCCCTGGTTCCTAACCAGTCCTGACACAGAGTCTAGATCACGTGAGGTCATTATCCCCCTCTACTCTTCCTTAGTCAGACCTCATCTGGAATACTGGGTCCAGTTCTGGGCACCCCACTTTATAAAAGACATAGACAAACTGGAGCAAGTTCAGAGAAGAGTCACCAAGATGGTGAGCGTTCTGCAAATCATGTCCTATGAGGAACGGTTAAAGGATCTGGGAATGTTTAGCAGAAGAGAAGGCTGAGAGGAGACTTAATAGCAGTCCACAAATATCTGAAGGGCTGTCACAGTGCAGAGGTATCAGCCCTATTCTCATCTGTACAAGGAAAGACTAGAAGCAATGGGATGAAACTGAAAGGGAGGAGACACAGATTAGATATTAGGCAGTGGGGGGGATCCATGAGTGGAACAGGTTACCACGGGAGGTGGGGAGTTCTTCAATGGAAGTGTTCAAACAAAGGCTGGACAAATATCTGTCTGGGATGATTTAGTAAATCCTGCACTGAGCAGGGGGTTGGACCTGATGATCCTGGAGGTCCCTTCCAACTCTACCAGTCAGTGATACTAACAGTGCCTGGTATTGGAACTGAGCTGTACATAAGCCATGTGATTAATGGACGTGGCATCACAGGGCTGAGAGGAAGCTGTAGCATTCACCCAAGCACCACCGCCCCTTCAACTAGCTGATTTTTGGGGTGCGAGGTGTCAGACCCACTGATTTGATATCTATTGTCAACCCTGAGGATAGATTATCAATCCATCATGGGAAAGCCCCTTAACTGTAATGCCGGGTTTTTAGTAATTACCACTAGCTTTCCCTGTTGCTTCAAACACTTCTCCAGAACTCCAAAAGAAAATAATGGGAATAAAAAATAACTTTTATTACATCAAGATTATAAATAAAAAATAAATCTTGTTATTTGTATAGCGCCGACTAATCCTGCAGCACTTTCAAGTAATTTATTATTCCCCCCAAGCTGGGTACTCATTTTACTGACCCTGGAAGGATGGAAGTCTGAGTCGACCTTGAGCCAGCTACCTGAACCACGTGGGGATCGAACCCGCAACCCTCAGGTTGTGAGCCTGAGCTTAGGACTGTATACTGCTGGCTTAGCAATGTGGAGAAATAAACAATAAAAACCAAGAGGGACCCCCTTATGCGTTTCAAGCCCACTGATCCTGACTCTTACTCATAGCTGGCTATAAGTTGGCTCGAAACACTTAACCAGGTGCCTCGTGTTTTGAGATTTCATTCCTTCACATTGTTTTAAATTGTGCTGTAATAAAAGAGATTTTATTGAAATGATTTTCTTTTGGCGTGCTGGAGAGATGGTAGACAATGTGGAAGGAGGTCCCAACACCTCCTAACACTCTACGGCTGGTTGAGAGTACGGAACAATGAACGAGCTAATAATGCCTTCTTCTGAGGTATACTGTGCTGTAGAGTCCCGGGTTGGCCAAGTGCCAGGTGGCATCAGCCCAAGAGCCTTTAATGAGCGCGGTTCCTAAATAGTCTACTATTTGTGATCTCCGGGCACTTTACATCCGCTGGCGCTGCTCTGAAAACACAATCCAGTATAATCGCCATAAAAATAAGAGAAGACACTTTGAGGAATGACAACTCTGAATGGAAGTGACGTGATCCCAGCGTGGGAATACATATATTTTGGGATTAGTAGATGTGGGAGGATTGTATGGTTTAGACAACCTGTTTCCTCTAAGGGCACATTTACACAACTGTATGAGTAACATGCTGCCCGTTGGTGACCGGCGGAGGCCGCGCGTGGCAGCGTATCTCACGCACATGGCCAATGTGACTTGTTTCTGTCATTAATTCCCTGCTTATTGGGGTGGGTGAGGGTCGGAAGACCACCTGAGTCCAACACTCGGCTATAAGGAAAGACCCATACGTGTCCCCCTGGACGTGTGATATCACTGGGGATACAAGGCACAGGACATAAAGAGGAAAGACATGGCTGGTGGCGCCTGAGAGAACTCAGTAACATCCTGAGGACCGGAGAGGCTTTCCCTCCCAACACTTGTGGTGTGTCATAAGGGGTCAGTCACAGGCGACTTTCCTGTGTGCGTTTTGTGCATCATGACATCAGACAAAACTCACGGAAATAGACCCATTAAAAACAATGGCTTCAATTTACATGAACATCTTCTCCCTTGCAGCATCGAGAACAGTGCAGTGTGTCCTATTTTGGGTGATTCTGTTCAAGAATTGCCTATTCTACCCCGAGGGAGAGAAAAATAGAAACATTTGCCCCTCGCTCACATGTAAAGTTCCTGAGAGTGCGATGTGCAGCCTCCTCGCCCCTGCTAAAAGGGTCCTAGTACTGGGACCCCCAGCAGAATGTGTAGCATATATGGCTGTTGGGTGGGGAAACCCCTTATTGCAGTGGCTTGGACAGTTGCCGGAGGTGAATAGAGCTGAACTTGTGATGACTTGTAGAAGTCCCGTCACAAGCGATCTCAGCAGGCATATCAGCGTGAATCAGCACAAGCTGCGAGAAACTGAGGCTGAAGATGGGAACGGGCCGTACAATGACAGGGCTCCTTATATACTCAGGGCCTGGGAACGGGCCGTACAATGACAGGGCTCCTTATATACTCAGGGCCTGGGAACGGGCCGTACAATGACAGGGCTCCTTATATACTCAGGGCCTGGGAACGGGCCGTACAATGACAGGGCTCCTTATATACTCAGGGCCTGGGAACGGGCCGTACAATGACAGGGCTCCTTATATACTCAGGGTCTGGGAATGGGCCGTACAATGACAGGGCTCCTTATAAAAGACATAGACAAACTGGAGCAAGTTCAGAGAAGAGTTACCGAGATGGTGAGCGGTCTGCAAATCATGTCCTATGAGGAACGGTTAAAGGATCTGGGAATGTTTAGCAGAAGAGAAGGCTGAGAGGAGACTTAATAGCTGTCTACAAATATCTGAAGGGCTGTCACAGTGCAGAGGGATCAGCCCTATTCTCATCTGTACAAGGAAAGACTAGAAGCAATGGAATGAAACTGAAAGGGAGGAGAGACCGATTAGATATTAGACAGTGAGGGGGATCAATGAGTGGAACAGGTTGCCACGGGAGGTGGGGGGGAGTTCTCCTTCTATGGAAGTCTTCAGAGGCCGGACAGACTGGGATGATTTAGTGATCCTGCACTGAGCAGGGGGTTGGACCCAATGACCCTGGAGGCCCCTCCAACTCTACCATTCTATGATTTTAAGAAGTATTTTCAGTGTAAAGAAGAACAAGGATTCCTGGAAGTGATGATATGGCCCCAGAGCCCGGAACTCACATCATCCAATCTGTTTGGGGTTACATAAAAAGACAGAAGGTTTGGAGTGAGCCGACATCCACAGAAGATCTGTGCTTAGTTCTCCAAGATGTCTGGAACATCCTATCTGCCGAATGCCTTCAAAAACTGTGTGCAAGTGTACCAAATGGAAGTGATGAAGGTGAAAGGCATTACACCAAAGATTGATAGGATTGCACTTCTCTCTTGTTCAGTCACTTTGCATTTTTTTAATTGACAAAAATAAATTATTAACCCTTCTATTTTTAAAAGCATTCTATAATGATACTGATAATGATCACATGACTCTATAATAATACTGATAATGATCACATGACACTATAATAATACTGATAATGATCACATGACTCTATAATAATACTGATAATGATCACATGACACTATAATAATACTGATAATGATCACATGACTCTATAATAATACTGATAATGATCACATGACTATAATAATACTGATAATGATCACATGACACTATAATAATACTGATAATGATCACATGACTCTATAATAATACTGATAATGATCACATGACTCTATAATAATACTGATAATGATCACATGACACTAATGATACTGATAATGATCACATGACACTATAATAATACTGATAATGATCACATGACTCTATAATAATACTGATAATGATCACATGACACTATAATAATACTGATAATGATCACATGACTATAATAATACTGATAATGATCACATGACACTATAATAATACTGATAATGATCACATGACTCTATAATAATACTGATAATGATCACATGACTCTATAATAATACTGATAATGATCACATGACTCTATAATAATACTGATAATGATCACATGACTCTATAATAATACTGATAATGATCACATGACACTAATGATACTGATAATGATCACATGACACTATAATAATACTGATAATGATCACATGACTATAATAATACTGATAATGATCACATGACACTATAATAATACTGATAATGATCACATGACACTAATGATACTGATAATGATCACATGACACTATAATAATACTGATAATGATCACATGACACTAATGATACTGATAATGATCACATGACACTATTATAATACTGATAATGATCACATGACTCTATAATAATACTGATAATGATCACATGACACTATAATAATACTGATAATGATCACATGACTCTATAATAATACTGATAATGATCACATGACACTATAATAATACTGATAATGATCACATGACTCTATAATAATACTGATAATGATCACATGACTCTATAATAATACTGATAATGATCACATGACACTATAATAATACTGATAATGATCACATGACACTAATGATACTGATAATGATCACATGACACTATAATAATACTGATAATGATCACATGACTATAATAATACTGATAATGATCACATGACACTATAATAATACTGATAATGATCACATGACACTAATAATACTGATAATGATCACATGACACTATAATAATACTGATAATGATCACATGACTCTATAATAATACTGATAATGATCACATGACACTAATGATACTGATAATGATCACATGACACTATAATAATACTGATAATGATCACATGACTCTATAATAATACTGATAATGATCACATGACTATAATAATACTGATAATGATCACATGACACTATAATAATACTGATAATGATCACATGACACTATAATAATACTGATAATGATCACATGACTCTATAATAATACTGATAATGATCACATGACACTATAATAATACTGATAATGATCACATGACACTATAATAATACTGATAATGATCACATGACTCTATAATAATACTGATAATGATCACATGACTATATAATGATACTGATAATGATCACATGACTCTATAATGATACTGATAATGATCACATGACACTAATGATACTGATAATGATCACATGACTCTATAATAATACTGATAATGATCACATGACTCTATAATAATACTGATAATGATCACATGACTCTATAATAATACTGATAATGATCACATGACACTATAATGATACTGATAATGATCACATGACTCTATAATAATACTGATAATGATCACATGACACTAATGATACTGATAATGATCACATGACACTATAATAATACTGATAATGATCACATGACTCTATAATAATACTGATAATGATCACATGACTCTAATAATACTGATAATGATCACATGACTCTAATAATACTGATAATGATCACATGACTCTATAATAATACTGATAATGATCACATGACACTATAATAATACTGATAATGATCACATGACACTAATGATACTGATAATGATCACATGACACTATAATAATACTGATAATGATCACATGACTCTATAATAATACTGATAATGATCACATGACTCTATAATAATACTGATAATGATCACATGACACTATAATAATACTGATAATGATCACATGACACTATAATAATACTGATAATGATCACATGACACTAATGATACTGATAATGATCACATGACACTATAATAATACTGATAATGATCACATGACTCTATAATAATACTGATAATGATCACATGACACTATAATAATACTGATAATGATCACATGACACTATAATAATACTGATAATGATCACATGACTCTATAATAATACTGATAATGATCACATGACTATATAATGATACTGATAATGATCACATGACTCTATAATGATACTGATAATGATCACATGACACTAATGATACTGATAATGATCACATGACTCTATAATAATACTGATAATGATCACATGACTCTATAATAATACTGATAATGATCACATGACTCTATAATAATACTGATAATGATCACATGACACTATAATGATACTGATAATGATCACATGACTCTATAATAATACTGATAATGATCACATGACTCTATAATGATACTGATAATGATCACATGACTCTATAATAATACTGATAATGATCACATGACTCTATAATGATACTGATAATGATCACATGACACTATAATGATACTGATAATGATCACATGACTATAATAATACTGATAATGATCACATGACACTATAATGATACTGATAATGATCACATGACTCTATAATAATACTGATAATGATCACATGACTCTATAATGATACTGATAATGATCACATGACTCTATAATAATACTGATAATGATCACATGACTCTATAATAATACTGATAATGATCACATGACTATATAATGATACTGATAATGATCACATGACTCTATAATGATACTGATAATGATCACATGACACTATAATGATACTGATAATGATCACATGACTCTATAATAATACTGATAATGATCACATGACACTATAATGATACTGATAATGATCACATGACTCTATAATAATACTGATAATGATCACATGACTCTATAATGATACTGATAATGATCACATGACTCTATAATAATACTGATAATGATCACATGACTCTATAATAATACTGATAATGATCACATGACTCTATAATAATACTGATAATGATCACATGACTATATAATGATACTGATAATGATCACATGACTCTATAATAATACTGATAATGATCACATGACACTATAATAATACTGATAATGATCACATGACTCTATATTATCCACTGGTAATGATCACATGACTCTATAATAATACTGATAATGATCACATGACACTATAATAATACTGATAATGATCACATGACTCTATATTATCCACTGGTAATGATCACATGACTCTATAATAATACTGATAATGATCACATGACTCTATAATAATACTGATAATGATCACATGACACTATAATAAGGGCTCCCACCCACTGGCAATTTTTTTTCCTTTGCGTTTTGCGTTTTTTCTCAAGAGCAATTAGTATTGAATGTGTTCCTGTCCACTTGCGTTTTTTTTTTCAGTCCGTTGCAATTTTTAACATAGGAACTGTCAGTTGTATATGTGTCCTTATTTTTCTCTTAATGCACCCATGAATGTCAATGGAAATTACCGAAAAAGCCGCGAAAAACGCGCGGAAAACGCTGCGTTTTTCACGCACGAAAATCGCAAATGCCAGTGGGTGGGCGCCCTAATACTGATAATGATCACATGACTATAATAATACTGATAATGGTCACATGACTCTATAATGATACTGATAATGATCACATGACTCTATATTATCCACTGGTAATGAACAATATGCATGAGGCCAGCACACTGGTGGACACATGCTAATCTCATTACTTACTATCATTGATGTTTGCCTCTCATTGCCTGTAGCATCAGACTGGTAAGAGTAGCCTGCAAGCCAGTGCATCATATATCTGTCAGTCATGCCAGCCAGTGTTTGGCATTTTATAGACCGGTCTCATGCCAAAGCTTTACACAATCATACTGTAATAATTACCTACCAGTCACACCCATATCCAAATCTTCACATGTAGGGCGCCCGCATTTTCCATCTCAGTAGATGGGGATTCACTTTCAAACAGAAAGAAGCAGAGATGATATTCCTGGGGTTTAGGTCCACGGCGGGCAGGTATCCCCTTCTCATAGCCAAGTTGTGGGGTGCAGAGGGTTTCCTTCCAGTTATGATGGTGCTTAAGTTCTTCGGAGGGTGCAAGTTCCTGGCTTTGAAGGGGGAATGCAGCGTGCAGGACAGACAGTCGCGGTTAATATTTCACCAGCAGTTGGAACTGGGAGAAAGGTACTGAGGGGATGGGATTTAGAATCCTTTTCCAATTCATATATGTGTCTGTAAGGGAGGATTTCCTGAACAAAGAAAAAACGGAGTATCCAGAAGGAAGTAGGCAATGCAGAAGTCCTCACGTCAGCTCCCCCGGGAGACCTGTCAGTCTATATATATGCAGGCATTATGGAACTCCTAGGGATGGGGGCAACATCAATGCACATCTGACCTCTCGTGAACCCGTTGTATACAGGAACAGACACTGCAGCAAAAAACCTACATGGATGGGAGAAAAGTCTGTGTGCCATACTACAGCAAGAGGTGGCCACTGCCTACATACACTGTAGCTTAATGCTGCGATGGGCAGAATATCTCCAGATACCCCCATGTATAGATCAAGAAATAACCCCAAACCTCCTCGGATGTAGTACAGACCCCAACATTTACATGTCTGGTAGCAGGTTGGACCTTCTTTGGTGTTTAGAACCCCAGCTTGTCTCGTGGACTTGAAAGCTTGGAATGGTTCTGCATGAATATCAACCCCTGCGGACAGCAGTGGGCTTTTAGTATTTGCTGTAGATTAGATGGAAATTCAACATGTTCTGACCGGCTGACAGGAAGGGGTCAGCGATTCATGCTGCTCGCGCCAAATTCTGCCCTCCCATCAGCAGCAGACATCTGGCTCCATCTGACCAGGAGATGTTTTCCCGCTGCTCAGTGATACAAGTTTTGCGCTCTTTTACCCGCTGGGGTCTTTCCGTTTATTGTAGACACAATGGCGCTGGAACTGGCCGCCTGCTGTTAGTTGTAGCACCAACATTAGATGGCAAGCGCAATATCGGGCCTTGATTCACTGCTATGGCACTCGCCCGTGTGAAGTTAGCCGAAGTGTAAGAAAAAGTGCTTACAGGCGCACTCCCTTCTCTTAAAGAGGCACGAGATGTACTGTATCATTATCAATAATACATCTAGCATACAGTAAACATGTTTCGGGGCCACTGCACCCTTTCTTCAGTATGGGGACAAGCAGTGGGGCTGGTGTGGTCTCTTTGCAGAAGACTGAAGGAAAATGTTTTTAAAATTTGGGATTTTTTTCTAAATAAACATAAAACATACCAACCAAAATTTACCAAAATGTGTCATGGGAAACAATCTCAAAGTCACTTGAATAAGTAATTGGATTCCAAGTTATAGCCACATAAAGCCAAACATGTCGGATTTGAAGAATTGGGCTTGGGTGGCCAGAAGTTAAAGGGTAAAGAGATAATTCCAGAAGGAGAGACACATGCCCTTAAGAGCTTAGAATGGGCGAGGTTGGGTAGGGGCATGGGTATGGTGGAGAGCAGGTTATGGTATGTTTTACGCTTGTCTGAAGAGTTGCGGTTTTCGGTTATGTGGGGGGGGGGGGGGGGGGAGAAATTTTGTGATGTAGAATCCAGAGAAAATATTCATGAATGTGAGGAGCGGAGAGAAGAGCCCTGCAGGTCTTGTGAAGAGCGGAGGTTATGTGTGGGGTGGTATTTGGAGATGAGGCCAGAGACGTATGGAGGGAACAGTTGTGAAGTGCTCTTTAGGTCGTGGTGTGTCTGCTGGACAGTGGGTAACGGGTGAAAGAGGGGAGAGGCGGTGGAAGAACGAAAGAAGGAATGTATTCCTTGGAAGACTCAGGATCAATTGGAGGGCTGCAAGTCTTCCCCAGGGCAAGCCACAGACGAACCATGTAGACCAGTGTTTCACAACTCCAGTCCTCAGGGACCACCAACAGGTCATGTTTTCAGGATATCCTATAGTAAGACCACCTGTGGCAATGTCTGAGGAACGACAATAATTACATCACCTGTGCAACACTGAGGAAATCCTGAAAACATGACCTGTTGGGGGTCCCTGAGGACTGGAGAGAGGAAACACTGATGTAGACCACCGTGAAAAGGCATTGCTGAAGACATGAGGAGAAGTATTTGCACATGGTCACTCCTTCATAGTTAGATGGAGTGGGGTTCTTGTTAACCCATAAGTAACCAGCCGATTTTGTGCCTTAAAGGCCAAGCAATTTTCATCATTGCATTGCAAAGGCCTTAGGCCGGTCTCACACGACCGGACTTGAATTTCGGATTCCACAGTCAGCATTCACAGGGACTTCCTGCAGTAAAACACGGGCAAAGAAAGGCAATTTTACATCTTCCTTCACAGGTGCGGATACGAATTGCGTATTCAACAAGTGGAAGAAAAATCACAGCATGCTCTATTTCCAACAGAATCCACCGACGGCCTCCTTGAACATTGTGTATGGGCTGTGGGTATCCACACAATCGCTTAGCAATGATGCGGGTATGCACAGTCCATACACAATGTTACACATACAAACTACTGCGTATGACTGCCTGCGTGCCTCTGCGGTCATACACCATTCAGTACTGTGCCATACGCAGGGTCACCGGCCAGGCTCACAGCCATAATCCACTGCGGGCCTCCTGCATGTGCAGTCCGACCTGCTGGTGTGAGCCTGGCCTAAGGCTGCCTTCACACTGATGAGGAAATTCTGTGAGATTTGCATGTTGCACAAATATGAACCCCAATCTTTTGAATGGGGTCATACAATGAGCGCTGTTTTCCTGCACGGTACTGCGATGCGATGCTGTGCAGGAGACAAATTGCTGCATGTTGTATCTACCTGCATTCTCTCACATCACTACGCCCATTGTTTTCAATGGGGCCGGCGGCAGCAGCGCACTACATGCTAGATGCACGCGATGCAATGCGAGGTCTCCCAGCAAAACCATGTGAGAAACTCTGTGATCCTTCATCACAGCTGAGACACGGCCGAGGATTGTGTCTGCCCCGAAACCATGCGACGCTGTTCTGAAATGAAAATGCCTCGCAGCCATAAGAAAATTCACATGGTGGGCAGTACAATATGGGGGCGCGATTCACGGACCCATATCACGCTCGTCAGTGTGAAGTTAGCCTTACTCTAAACCAGCAGGACCAAGGCAGTAGCTTGCATAGCTCTGGAAAATGGTGGGATGATGCCAAGGTCATGCTGCCTCAGTCCTCATATGCCTTTGAGGAACCCACATAACATACAGTTCACCCTGCAATCACCAAGTAATAACCATATGCTGCTTAATTATATTGTATGGTTTGAGTTTGTTTCTCAGGTTCCTGATAAATGGGGGTGAACCTGAGCAATTGTCCAGTTGGCAGCCCCAAACATGGGTCCTGAATGTACTGCACAGTTCTGAATTTACAGTTTTTGTCAGAAAAAAAATCAAGTACCTAGGAGTTCCATCTCAGGCAGATCTGTAAATGATGGGAGTTATGGTGATTAGGTGAACGGTCTTTTCACTGGAAGCCCTAAAAGTGGTTCCCTATAAGAGGCTCCTTGTGTGCAGTGACCTCTTCTTCCGCTTGTAGAGCTTGTTGGCCACTAGACGCCTCTACGACGCAGAGAAGAGATTTCACCCGTTACCAGAGTCTGAGAGGGGTGTATTATTTAGATGTGAGAAGCTGGATGGTCGTATCGATGAATTGTCCCCCACTGGGCCGTTCTAATCTGACTTTTGGAGGTGTTAATACCAGTGAATGGGAGCACACAAGGTGACCGGGCTCCAGACCCCGACAGACCACCGGTAGAGAGGAGCGTCTGACCAGACTGTTAAGAGGTTATAGCACCAGTGGATGGGGGCACACAAGGTGACCAGGCTCGGGACTTCCCCTACAGACCACCAGTAGAGAGGAGCATCTGACCTGACTGTTAGGAGGTGTTGGGAACAGTGGATCTCTGAGGGCATACAAGATGACTGGGCTCAGGACACCCCCTACAGACCACAACTATAGAGGAGCATCTGATCAGACTGTTAGGAGGTGTTGGGACCAGTGGATTGGGGCACACAAGGTGACTGGGCTCAGAATGCCTCTACAGACCACCAGTAGAGGGAAGTGTCTGATCAGACTGCTAGGAGGTGTTGGGACCAGTGGATGGGGGCACACAAGGTGACTGGGCTCAGGACGCCCGCCTACAGACCACCAGTAGAGAGGAGCGTCTGACCAGACTGTTAGGAGGTGTTGGGACCAGTGGATTGGGGCACACAAGGTAACTGGGCTCAGGACGCCCCCTACAGACCACCAGTAGAGAGGAGCATCTGACCAGACTGTTAGGAGGTGTTGGGACCAGTGGATGAGGACACACAAGGTGACTGGGCTCAGAATGCCTCTACAGACCACCAGTCATGAGGAGCATCTGACCAAACTGTTAGGAGGTGTTGGGACCAGTGGATGTGTAAGAGCACACAAGGTAACTGGGCTCAGGACGCCCCCTACAGACCACCAGTACAAAGAACGTCTGATCATCCGACAAGCACCAGCAGCTCTAACTGTTTTATTGTCTGCTATCCAGAGACAGGAGGCGCCATTGTTACATACTGTGTCTGTCTGAACCATTTCCAGGCGCTTTGCTAAAGGACATTTGGTCTTGCGGTACTCAATACATGTACGGCCTCTGACACCCAACATCGCCTCTGTTTGCAGTGATGTCATGGATGATAAAACTGGACACTACGGAGGGGAACCGGGTTGTATTCAGCGGTGAATCCAGGTTTAGCTTGGGCGCTGATAACGGCTGTGTTCTTGTCTGGAGACCTCGAGTTGAGCACCTCAATCCTGCCCTTGCTGTGAAGCGACACACTGCTCCCTGCTGGTGTGATGGTCTGGGGGTCATCACATACAACAGTCGGACCCCCTAGTAGTGGTACGAGGGACAATGACCGCTCTGCGATGTGTTCAGGACGTCCTGCAGCCACATGTGTTCCTCTCATGGCAGCTTCCAGTATCAGGATAATGCTCGTCCGCACACACAAGGGGGTCACAGGAAGCCCCACAACATTGTCACACTTCTGTGGCTGCCTGATCACCAGATTTATCACCAATAGAACATGTATGGGACCATCTGGGATGCCAACTGCAACAACCTATGAGTTTACATGATCTAATGGCTCAGTTACATGTGGAGTGATATGCGGCAGTATGCCATACAGAACCTGTACGCCTTAATGCCCGCCTGTATCACATCATGTATCCAAGCTAGAGGCGGTACAACAGGCTACTAGAGCCTCCATGCTCAACCACATCACATCTTGTATCCAAGCTAGAGGCGGTACAACAGGGTACTACAGCCTCCTTGCCCTCCTGTATCATATCTTGTACCACCTCTAGGTTGGATACAACAGGGTACTAGAGCTTCCATGCCCACCCGTATCATATATATATATATATATATATATATATATACACTCCTTCTAGGGGAGTGATGTTACTGACAAAGAGTGTGTAATACAGTAGAATGTTTGATCTTATAAAGCAGTCACTAAGTAGCAATAGACAATGTATGATGTGCAGTCTTGGGCCTTGTTCACACGGGCGACACGTCATTGCTGTGAGAAAATCACAGAGATATTGCTGCGGTTTCTTGCGATGATACCACAACTTTGTAGGGGGAAGTTGAAATATAAGTCCTACCCTGAAAATAAGCCGTAGCTGAAGAAAAAAATAAGTATACATCACCTTGAAGCGCTGTCGGTGCCTCTGCTACAGCTTCTCCTGGAATCACCGACACTGGTTTTCTTCTCTTCTGGCTGGGGATTGAAAAATCCCCGTCTCCTGGAAGTGGTGGCTGTGATTAGCTGACGCTTAGCCAATCACAGTCGGCACTTGATGAATGGCTGTAATTGGTTCATCGAGCGCTGGCTGCGATTGGCTAAGCGTAAGCCAATCACAGCCAACGCTTCCAAGAGGCGGGGATTTTTCAATCCTCGGCCAGAAGAGATGAAGAGAAACAGTGAAGTGGACCCAGAGAGAAGATGTGGCCGGCTTACAGCTCTTCTGTTTTTTTCCTGTAGTCGGGGCTTAGATTAGGGCTTTGACAATAGAATTTCCTACTGTCAAAGTTGTATCACACCGACGCTCTGATGCGATGGAACAGACAGGAAGGCTCCATAGGGAAGCATGGGCTACAAGACCTCACGAGTCGCAGGCTTATCGGAGGACCCGTGAGGTTTTTGTCGGGTTGTCACATCCTACAAAACATCTCCCCCATAGCAAAGCATGGGCTTCACATACATGCGAATTGTAGCAACGAAATCGAGTGACTTTGTCACCCGTGTGATGGAGGCCTTAAAGTCCCATTACATGCCCCATGTTGCAGGCTCTGTGCTAAACTAGGTCCTTTAATCCTATTCCCCTCTTCAGATATGATGTTGTATGTCATCTACCTTTGTTTTACTTCGTCTATTCTCTGTCTTTCTCCAGACAATAGTGGCGTCTGTGCCCCGCAGTTCGTTTCCAACTCAAAATACTTCTTCGGAGTGATGTGTTTACTGCAGGAAGTAATAACAATTAGTAAATGAGAGCCTCTTACTGCAGAGGATCTGATCTCAAACGTTTGGAGACAGGCAGGCCGGGATTCATGGAGAGGTGACATTGCTGAACGTGCGCTTTCACTACGTGGTCCTTTTATTGTTTTCCGCTTTCTTTCTGGAGGTGAATACAATGTCCTGAGTCATTTCAGGGCCATTCTGACACATTGTGGAGTTGTCACTCACAGGGGTGCAGTCCACAGAGGTGCACACTAGTGTCATGGGCTCGATCAGAGGCGACTGTATAACGTGCGTACGGACATGTCATAGCACTAACAAAAGATGAGCCAGGTGTCATGTAAGGTGGCAGTAATGAATAATATACAGTGCTGGGGATGTATGTGAACCCTGCCCAATGAATTCTATTTCTGCATGTTTGCATACTTGAAATTTTCAGATCAGCTGGTCTCCCTGGTCTGATGTGCAAAAGGGAAGTTGTCCCTAGTTTTGAGGACATGCACATTTACAACATTATCGTTAAACGACTGAACGAAACAACGTTTTTGCATAAAATGCTGAGCGTTAGAACGTCCAGACTATCGCTTGAAATCTCTCTGCTTCCCTTATTAGCTGAAGTAAACACTGCATATGTTTTTGGCTCACTTTGGTGTGTGTTTATGTGAGGAAACCTCGGCCGGCAGGATTTTAATTAGTGTGAAGTAAAGCCATTGTCTCCTGCCAGCAGGAGTAAACAAGTAGTCATTGTACAAACAACCACGCCTCCCCTCAAGTTGTTCAGCCTTTCAAAGACTAAAGGAAAGCCAATTAAATGAAGCGAAAAGCAATCAAACTAACGATCACTGTTATGCAGACTGAGGCTTAGTGATAAGCGATAAATGAATAGTGTGCTATGACTTCACAATCACACGTAACGATTATTGCGCAATTGCCTTCATTTGAAGAAATTGTGAGCGATAATCGTTACATGTGAATGAGTCTTCCGTCGGTCCAGTCAAGAGTCATTCCATGTCGAGTGGCAGTCAGAGGACGGCAGCGGTACATTTTATGGCGGTCAGAGGACGGCAGCGGTACATTTTATGGCGGTCAGAGGACGGCAGCGGTACATTTTATGGCGGTCAGAGGACGGCAGCGGTACATTTTATGGCGGTCAGAGGACGGCAGCGGTACATTTTATGGTGGTCAGAGGACGGCAGCGGTACATTTTATGGCGGTCAGAGGACGGCAGCGGTACATTTTATGATATACTCAATTGTAGAATTTAAACAAAAACAATCTGTAATGCAAAGACAAGAGCAGGCCCGTCCGACGGCGATGGAGAAATAAAACAGCAGTGGGAGGAAAAGCTGGAAATGGGAAAACAAGGGACCGCCTCATTAAGGGTACAAGGGGCCCTTCATGCTGCAGAATCCCCATTGTAGCCGGGCTGAAACAATCCTGCAAAGAAGGCGCACCGCAAGTTATCACACATGTCACTGCCCAGGGGGCACGGCCAGCAATTAGCTGTAGGGGGTAAGTACTTTTTCACAGTGGTGACATCGGGGGGATACATTGTATCATCTGGTGATTCCTCCTGTCATCTTTATCTTCTAGTAAAATTAATTGGATGATCTGAAACATTTATATGAAGCAAAACAACAAAAATCTAGAAATTGGGGGAAGAGCGAATACCTTCTCTTGGCGCTGTATATACCCAATTGGGATAACAGTAAAGATACAAAGGGCAATGCAATATTCTGGTTTCTGGTACGACTCAAACAAAAGGATGCACAGCCAGAAAAACACTTCACACACCAAAAATCCCATCCGAGCGATCCTTACTGAACGTGAACTACACGAACAAGCAGACTAAAACATGTAAGAGTCAGCATAGAGCAGCCAAGCCCGAGTGTAGAGCCAGAGCCAAACCTGCTCTGCGGGTGGAATATCATTAGCATAGCATGAGAGCAAAGCGTGCTGCCGCAGGGGATGTATCACAGCCATGGAACCCAAGGAATCCAGTAATGCAGCACCACAGATCATATCCATACAATGTCTGAACATTGGAGCCCAGAGAGGGGGCAGGCGCTGACTACTAAAGATCAGAGCCAACTAAACTGTGCCGGGTAGCCAGCAGTCAAGTATCCAACCCCACCAGTATCACCCACAGGCTGCTTCATCTGGGGGGGGGGGGTTGCCCATGGCTCACACATCTGGGGGGGGTGCCCATGGCTCATACATCTGGGGGGGGGTGCCCATGGCTCACACATCTGGGGGGGGGGGTGCCCATGGCTCATTCATGTGGGGGGGGGGGTGCCCATGGCTCACACATCTGGGGGGGGGGGGGGGGGGTGCCCATGGCTCACACATCTGGGGGGGGGGTGCCCATGGCTCACACATCTGGGGGGGGGGGTGCCCACAAATGTCCTTATGTAACGGCTCTGCTAAAAAAGAAGGAGAAACACAATCATACAGCACCCAAGGGTGCACAGATGAGATCATTCAGTAGCGCCACAAGGGTATACTAATATGGCTTGTTAGTTCTATTTCTGGTCACATACTACATAGGTGTTATATATCTCTAAAGTCTTTTGTGGGTTAGTACATAGCCATTACTGGTAGTATTCAGCAATCATTAATTAGGCAGGATTTATAAGCTTCATTTCATATATATAGCTACATTCATCTTAAGGTCTATATGGAGATTATATATATATATATATATATATATATATATATATATAGTAAGCAGGTAAAGGATGAGGTTGTGGATGGAGTATACCTCCCTCCCAGGCTCTTAGTCTGGACAGGGTGGCGCCCCAGTCCCCAGCTTCACCCTGCCTCTCAGGAAGCGCAGCGGCGGGCTCTGGTCCCGTTAATGGAGCATAAAAGACTGCAGCTCCAGGGAGTCAGGGCCTGACAGCCTGAGGAGCAAGCCTCTGAGCATTGGATAGTGCAAACTGCATTTGTGTGGTGTATGGACTGGGGGACCCTGCACCGTACCTCTGCGACTTTAAAGGACATTTTCTTGTTTGCTGTGTTTGAAAATAAAGACTGCCGTGAGTTTCATCTACTGTTTTTGAGTCCAGTGTGTCGCTGCCACCGCTCCCCTGGAGGACTTTACCACAATATATATCTATATATATATATATATATATATATATATATATATATATATATATATATATGCACAAACATAGAGAAAATGGCTGTGTATTATCGGTTTTACTATCCAGGCTACATTAAACAGGTGCATATGTTTTTTCACATCGTATGGGAGCAGCAGATGTGATCATACTGTAAGGGGGAGCAGCGGATGTGAGCATACTGTGAGGGGGAGCAGCGGATGTGATCATACTGTGAGGGGGAGCAGCGGATGTGATCATACTATGAGGGGGAGCAGCAGATGTGATCATACTGTGAGGGGGAGCAGCAGATGTGATCATACTGTGAGGGGGAGCAGCAGATGTGATCATACTGTGAGGGGGAGCAGCAGATGTGATCATACTGTGAGAGGGGAGCAGCAGATGTGATCATACTGTGAGGGGAGCAGCGGATGTGATCATACTGTAAGGGGAAGCAGCGGATGAGATCATACTATGTGGAGGGAGCAGCAGATGTGATCATACTATGAAGGGGGAGCAGTGGATGTGATCATACTGTGAGGAGGGAGCAGCGGATGTGATCATACTATGTGGAGGGAGCAGCGGATGTGATCATACTATGAAGGGGGAGCAGTGGATGTGATCATACTGTGAGGGGGAGCAGCAGATGTGATCATACTATGTGGAGGGAGCAGCAGATGTGATCATACTATGAAGGGGGAGCAGTGGATGTGATCATACTGTGAGGAGGGAGCAGCAGATGTGATCATACTATGTGGAGGGAGCAGCGGATGTGATCATACTGTGAGGGGGAGCAGCGGATGTGATCATACTATGAGGGGGAGCAGCAGATGTGATCATACTGTGAGGGGGAGCAGCAGATGTGATCATACTGTGTGGGGGAGCAGCAGATGTGATCATACTGTGAGAGGGGAGCA
The DNA here is from genome assembly GCF_035609145.1 of Eleutherodactylus coqui. Classification (NCBI taxonomy): domain Eukaryota; kingdom Metazoa; phylum Chordata; class Amphibia; order Anura; family Eleutherodactylidae; genus Eleutherodactylus; species Eleutherodactylus coqui. Next base: position 343,686,624 of record NC_089838.1, read on the forward strand.
GCAGATGTGATCATACTGTGAGGGGGAGCAGCAGATGTGATCATACTGTGAGAGGGGAGCAGCAGATGTGATCATACTGTGAGAGGGGAGCAGCAGATGTGATCATACTGTGAGGGGAGCAGCGGATGTGATCATACTGTAAGGGGAAGCAGCGGATGAGATCATACTATGTGGAGGGAGCAGCAGATGTGATCATACTATGAAGGGGGAGCAGTGGATGTGATCATACTGTGAGGAGGGAGCAGCGGATGTGATCATACTGTGAAGAGGGAGCAGCGGATGTGATCATACAGTGAGGAGGGAGCAGCGGATGTGATCATACTGTGAGGAGGGAGCAGCGGATGTGATCATACTGTGAGGAGGGAGCAGCGGATGTGATCATACTGTAAGGGGGAGCAGCGCATGTTATCATACTGTAAGGGGGAGCAGCGAATGTTATCATACTGTAAGGGGGAGCAGCGAATGTGATCATACTATGAAGGGGGAGCAGCGGATGTGATCATACTATGAAGAGGGAGCAGCGGATGTGATCATACTGTGAGGAGGGAGCAGCGGATGTGATCATACTATGAAGAGGGAGCAGCGGATGTGATCATACTGTGAGGAGGGAGCAGCAGATGTGATCATACTTTAAGGGGGAGCAGCGAATGTTATACTGTGAGGAGGGAGCAGCAGATGTGATCATACTATGTGGAGGGAGCAGTGGATGTGATCATACTGTGAGGAGGGAGCAGCGGATGGGATCATACTATGTGGAGGGAGCAGCGGATGTGATCATACTATGTGGAGGGAGCAGCGGATGAGACCATACTTTGTGGAGGGAGCAGCGGATGAGATCATACTATGTGGAGGGAGCAGCAGATGTGATCATACTATGAGGAGGGAGCAGCAGATGTGATCATACTGTGAGGGGGAGCAGCGAATGTGATCATACTGTGAGGAGGGAGCAGCAGATGTGATCATACTGTGAAGGGGAGCAGAGGATGAGATCATACTATGTGGAGGGAGCAGCGGATGTCATCATACTGTGAGGAGGGAGCAGCGGATGTGATCATACTGTGAAGGGGAGCAGCGGATGAGATCATACTTTGTGGAGGGAGCAGCGGATGAGATCATACTATGTGGAGGGAGCAGCGGATGTGATCATACTGTGAGGAGGGAGCAGCGGATGTGATCATACTGTAAGGGGGAGCAGCGGATGTGATCATACTATGTGGAGGGAGCAGCGGATGTGATCATACTATGTGGAGGGAGAAGCAAATGTGATCACACTATGAAGAAGGAGCAGCGGATGTGATCATACTGTGAGGAGGGAGCAGCAGATGTGATCATACTATGTGGAGGGAGCAGCAGATGTGATCATACTATGTGGAGGGAGCAGCGGATGTGATCATACTATGTGGAGGGAGAAGCAAATGTGATCACACTATGAAGAAGGAGCAGCGGATGTGATCATACTGTGAGGAGGGAGCAGCAGATGTGATCATACTATGTGGAGGGAGCAGCAGATGTGATCATACTATGTGGAGGGAGCAGCAGATGTGATCATACTATGTGGAGGGAGAAGCAAATGTGATCATACTGTGAGGAGGGAGCAGCGGATGGGATCATACTATGTGGAGGGAGCAGCAGATATGATCATACTTTGAAGGGGAGCAGCGGATGTGATCATACTGTGAGGGGAGCAGCGGATGTGATCATACTGTGAGGAGAGAGCAGCGGATGGGATCATACTATGTGGAGGGAGCAGTGGATGTGATCATACTATAAGGGGGAGCAGCAGATGTGATCATACTGTGAGGGGGAGCAGCAGATGTGATCATACTGTAAGGGAGAGCAGAAGATGGGATCATACTGTGAGGGGGAGCAGCGGATGGGATCATACTGTGAGGGGGAGCAGCGGATGGGATCATACTCTAAGGGGGAGTAGCAGATGTGATCATACTCTAAGGGGGAGTAGCAGATGTGATCATACTGTAAGGGAGAGCAGAAGATATGATCATACTGTGAGGGGGAGCAGCAGATGTGATCATACTGTGAGGGGGAGCAGCGGATGTGATCATACTGTGAGGGGGAGCAGCGGATGTGATCATACTATGAGGGGGAGCAGCAGATGTGATCATACTGTGAGGGGGAGCAGCAAATGTTATCATACTGTAAGGGGGAGCAGCGAATGTGATCATACTATGAAGGGGGAGCAGCAGATGTGATCATACTATGAAGAGGGAGCAGCGGATGTGATCATACTGTGAGGAGGGAGCAGCGGATGTGATCATACAGTAAGGTAGAGCAGCAGATGTGATTATACTGTAAGGGGGAGCAGCGGATGTGATCATACTATGAGGGGGAGCAGCGGATGGGATCATACTATGTGGAGGGAGCAGCGGATGTGATCATACTATGTGGAGGGAGCAGCGGATGTGATCATACTATGTGGAGGGAGCAGCGGATGTGATCATACTGTGAGGAGGGAGCAGCGGATGTGATCATACAGTAAGGTAGAGCAGCAGATGTGATCATACTGTAAGGGGGAGCAGCGAATGTGATCATACTATGAAGGGGGAGCAGCGGATGTGATCATACTATGAAGAGGGAGCAGCGGATGTGATCATACTGTGAGGAGGGAGCAGCGGATGTGATCATACAGTAAGGTAGAGCAGCAGATGTGATCATACTTTAAGGGGGAGCAGCGAATGTTATACTGTGAGGAGGGAGCAGCAGATGTGGTCATACTATGTGGAGGGAGCAGCGGATGTGATCATACTGTGAGGAGGGAGCAGCGGATGGGATCATACTATGTGGAGGGAGCAGCGGATGTGATCATACTATGTGGAGGGAGCAGCGGATGTGATCATACTATGTGGAGGGAGCAGCGGATGTGATCATACTGTGAGGAGGGAGCAGCGGATGTGATCATACAGTAAGGGGGAGCAGCGGATGTGATCATACTATGAGGGGGAGCAGCGGATGGGATCATACTATGTGGAGGGAGCAGCGGATGTGATCATACTATGTGGAGGGAGCAGCGGATGTGATCATACTATGTGGAGGGAGCAGCGGATGTGATCATACTATGAAGAGGGAGCAGCGGATGTGATCATACTGTGAGGAGGGAGCAGCGGATGTGATCATACTATGAAGGGGGAGCAGCGGATGTGATCATACTATGAAGAGGGAGCAGCGGATGTGATCATACTGTGAGGAGGGAGCAGCGGATGTGATCATACAGTAAGGTAGAGCAGCAGATGTGATCATACTTTAAGGGGGAGCAGCGAATGTTATACTGTGAGGAGGGAGCAGCAGATGTGGTCATACTATGTGGAGGGAGCAGTGGATGTGATCATACTGTGAGGAGGGAGCAGCGGATGGGATCATACTATGTGGAGGGAGCAGCGGATGTGATCATACTATGTGGAGGGAGCAGCGGATGAGATCATACTTTGTGGAGGGAGCAGCGGATGAGATCATACTATGTGGAGGGAGCAGCAGATGTGATCATACTGTGAGGAGGGAGCAGCGGATGGGATCATACTGTGAGGGGGAGCAGCAGATGTGATCATACTGTGAGGGGGAGCAGCAGATGTGATCATACTATGTGGAGGGAGCAGCGGATGTGATCATACTGTGAGGAGGGAGCAGCAGATGTGATCATACTGTAAGGGGGAGCAGCAGATGTGATCATACTATGTGGAGGGAGCAGCAGATGTGATCATACTGTGAGGAGGGAGCAGCGGATGGGATCATACTGTGAGGGGGAGCAGCAGATGTGATCATACTGTGTGGAGGGAGCAGCGGATGTGATCATACTATGTGGAGGGAGCAGCGGATGTGATCATACTGTGAGGGGGAGCAGCGGATGTGATCATACTATGAAGAAGGAGCAGCGGATGTGATCATACTGTGAGGAGGGAGTAGCAGATGTGATCATACTATGTGGAGGGAGAAGCAAATGTGATCATACTATGAAGAAGAAGCAGCGGATGAGATCATACTATGAGGAGGGAGCAGCAGATGTGATCATACTGTGAGGAGGGAGCAGCGGATGGGATCATACTATGTGGAGGGAGCAGCGGATGTGATCATACTATAAGGGGGGAGCAGCAGATATGATCATACTTTGAAGGGGAGCAGCGGATGTGATCATACTGTGAAGAGAGAGCAGCGGATGGGATCATACTGTGAGGAGGGAGCAGCGGATGGGATCATACTATGTGGAGGGAGCAGCGGATGTGATCATACTATGAGGAGGGAGCAGCAGATGTGATCATACTGTGAGGAGGGAGCAGCGGATGGGATCATACTATGTGGAGGGAGCAGCGGATGTGATCATACTATAAGGGGGAGCAGCAGATATGATCATACTGTGAAGGGGAGCAGCGGATGTGATCATACTGTAAGGGGGAGCAGCGGATTAGATCATACTATGTGGAGGGAGCAGCGGATGGGATCATACTTTGTGGAGGGAGCAGCGGATGTGATCATACTGTAAGGGGGAGCAGCAGATGTGATCATACTGTAAGGGGGAGCAGCAGATGAGATCATACTATGTGGAGGGAGCAGCAGATGTGATCATACTGTGAGGAGGGAGCAGCGGATGGGATCATACTATGTGGAGGGAGCAGCAGATGTGATCATATTGTGAGGAGGGAGCAGCGGATGTGATCATACTGTGAGGAGGGAGCAGCAGATGTGATCATACTATGTGGAGGGAGAAGCAAATGTGATCATACTGTGAGGGGGAGCAGCAGATGTGATCATACTGTAAGGGGGAGCAGCGGATGAGATCATACTATGTGGAGGGAGAAGCAAATGTGATCATACTATGTGGAGGGAGCAGTGGATGTGATCATACTATGTGGAGGGAGCAGCGGATGTGATCATACTGTAAGGGGGAGCAGCAGATGTGATCATACTGTAAGGGGTAGCAGCAGATGTGATCATACTATGTGGAGGGAGAAGCAAATGTGATCATACTGTAAGGGGGAGCAGCGGATGTGATCATACTGTAAGGGGGAGCAGCGGATGAGATCATACTATGTGGAGGGAGCAGCAGATGTGATCATACTGTTTGGGGGGGAGCAGCAGATGTGATCATACTGTGAGGGGGAGCAGCGGATGAGATCTTACTATGTGGAGGGAGCAGCAGATGTGATCATACTATGTGGAGGGAGCAGTGGATGTGATCATACTATAAGGGGGAGCAGCAGATATGATCATACTGTGAAGGGGAGCAGCGGATGTGATCATACTGTAAGGGGGAGCAGCGGATGAGATCATACTATGTGGAGGGAGCAGCGGATGTGATCATACTGTAAGGGGGAGCAGCAGATGTGGTCATACTATGAGGAGGGAGCAGCGGATGTGATCATTCTGTGAAGGGGGTGCAGTGGAATAATAATAATCGCTTACATAGACAGGGGGAATACAGAAGGCCAAAAGTGCAAACATTACAGAACCACGGTTACATATAATAATCAGTTGATGGAAACAATAGGGGTGCGGGTCCTGCTCCAACGAGCTTACATACTACGAATACCATAGTGGGGTGATACAGAAGGTAAAGGGCTGGAGATGTGCGCGGTATGGCGAGGTGGAGAGTGAGGGGTGATATACACATAGACAATGGTCAGACATTTAGCCGTGTGATGGCAGGATCGGTATGACTGCAGGGGCAGTTCATGGTGGCTAGCAGGGATTGCAGTCAGTAGGTCAGGGAGCATGTTATCAGGCGAAGTGCAGAGGGGTTTGGTTTAGGGCAGGAGTGTCAAACTCATTTTCACGGAGTGCCACATCAGTCTGATGGTTGTCTTCAAAGTGCCGACTGTAATTGGAAGGCCTCCTGTTCACGGGTGATTTCCAATGCATTACCCGCAGTGATAATCGAGCCGTGGGTATCGCAGTGAACACTTTCTATAGCGTTGCTATGGAAAGCGCACCTACGGCGTCCATGAGTGGAGAATCATAGCAATTCTCTGCTCGCGGGATCTAAATCGCGGCATACCACGATTTGCTGAGGTGAGCCTATCTTTCAGAACTGAAAGCTAAGTGACCCCCACAGTGGCCTCAACAGTAATAGTGACCCCTACAGATGCCTCAACAGTAAAGGTGACCCCCACAGAGGCTTCAGCAGTAATAGTGACCCCCACAGAGGCATCAGCAGTAATAGTGACCCCCACAGAGGCTTCAGCAGTAATAGTGACCCCCACAGAGGCATCAGCAGTAATAGTGACCCCCACAGAGGCTTCAGCAGTAATACTGCCCCCCACAGAGACCTCCGCAGCAATACTGACCCCCCCCCCCACAGTGGCCACAGCAGTAATACTGATAGTATCCCCTATATCAGTAGTAATAGAGCCCCCTGAAATCCATATACTTACCCTCTCCTCCTCCTCCTTGTGTAAGTGCCGCTGATCCTCTGCTCACTGTTTCTGGCACTGATTGCCGATGCACACTGTGATGTCAGTGTGCATGTCCGGATGCCTCCTCCCTTCTACTCTCGCGGAACCAGGGGAGGGGGGAGTACAATCCTGGGTGCACACGGATGTCACAGTGGCGCCTGGGATCTGCGCTGCTTACTAAATACTGGCAGGGGAGCCGCGGCCTCCCAGCTGGTATTCACTGCTGTGGCCGGCCATGCTCACGCGCCACGTTGAATAAGCTGGCGGGCCGGATTCGGCCCGTTGGGCCTTGTGTTTTACACATGCGGTTTAGGGAATGCGGTATGCCTCCCTGAAGAGGTTTTGTTTTTAGAGCACGCCTGAAGTTCTGCGAGTCCTGGATTGCTCGGGTAGCCTTTGGTAGTGCGTTCCAGAGGACCGGTGCTGCTCTGGAGAAGTCTTGGAGGCGGGAATGAGAGCTTCGAATTAGAGGGGCTCTCAGTCTAGTTTCGTTAGCAGAGCGGAGAGCCCGGGCTGGGTGATGGATTGAGATGAAGGATACAATGTGCGGCAGTGCTGCGTTGTGGAGGGCTTTGTGGATGAGGGATACAATATAGGGGAGCGCTGCGCTGTGGAGGGCTTTGTGGATGAGGGATACAATATAGGGGGGCGCTGCGCTGTGGAGGGCTTTGTGGATGAGGGATACAATATAGGGGGCGCTGCACTGTGGATGAGGGATACAATATAGGGGGCGCTGCACTGTGGAGGGCTTTGTGGATGAGGGTAGTCAGTTTAAATTGAATTCTGTATTTAACGGGCAGCCAGTGCAGTGACCGGCACAGGGCAGAGGCGTCCGAGTAGCGGTTGGACAGGAAGATGAGCCGGGCTGCCGCATTCAGGATGGATTGGAGGGGGTAGAGTCTGGTGCGGGGGAGGCTGATCAGCAACGAGTTGTAATAATCGAGCCAAGAGTGGATGAGGGCGACAGTAAGCGTTTTTAGCGAGTCCACAGTGAGAAAAGAGCGGATTCCTGTGATGTTCTTGAGGTGCAGCTGACATGTTCGGGCCAGAGATTGGATGTAGGGGGTAAAGGAGAGATCAGAGTCGAATATGACCCCAAGGCAGCGGGCGTGCTGGGAGTTATGGTGCCACACACTGAGATGGAGATGTCAGGAGGAGGGCGGTTAGTGGAGGGCGGAAATACCAGTAAATCAGTTTTAGAGAGGTTTAATTTTAGGTAGAAAGAGGACATGGTGTTAGAGACAGTGGACAGTCGGTGGCGTTCTAGAGGACCGGCGCTGTGATTGTCGTTGACGTAGAGGTGCTATTGGAGGCCAAATCTCCTGATGGTTTGTCCAATAGGGTCTGTGTAGATGAAGAAGGGGAGGGGGCCGAGGACTGAGCCCTGGGGGACCCCAACAGCAAGGGGAAGAGGAGGGGAGGTAGAGCCAGCAAAGGAGAAGCAGAAGGAGTGGTCGGATAGGTAGGAGAAAGTGATCATACTATGTGGAGGGAGCAGCAGATGTGATCATACTATAAGGGGAAGCAGCGGATGTGATTATACTGTGAGAGGGGAGCAGCGGATGTGATTATACTGTGAGAGGGGAGCAGCGGACGTCATCATACTATGAAGCGGGAACAGCAGATGTGATCATGTTGTGTGGGGTGAGCAGTGGAAATGATCATACTGTAAGGGGTGAACAGTGGAAGTTATCATACTATGCAAAGGGAGCAGCGGATGTGATAATACTGTGAGGGGGAGCAGCGGATGTGATAATACTGTGAGGGGGAACAGTGGAGTGATCATACTGTGACGGAGAGTACTGGAAGTGCTCATACAATAAGGAGGGAGCAGCGAATATAATCATACTGCGAGGGGGAGCAGCAGATGTGATAATACTGTGAGAGGGAGCAGCGGATGTGATCATACTGTGAGGGGGAGCAGCGGATGTGATCATACTGTGAGGGGGAGGAGTGGAAGTGATCATACTGTGACGGAGAGTTCTGGAAGTGGTCATACAATAAGGAGGGAGCAGCGAATATAATCATACCGTGAGGGGGACCAGCGGATGTGATAATACTGTGAGAGGGAGCAGCGGATGTGATAATACTGTGAGAGGGAGCAGCGGATGTGATCATACTGTGAGAGGGAGCAGCGGATGTGATCATACTGTGAGGGGGAGCAGCGGATGTGATCATACTGTGAGGGGGAGCAGCGGATGTGATCATACTGTGAGGGGGAGGAGTGGAAGTTTTCATTCTATGAGGAGGGACCAGCAGATGGGATCATACTGTGAGGGGGGAGCAGCAGGTGTAATCATACTGTGAGGGGGAGCAGCGGATGTGATCTTACTGTGAGGAGGGATTGTTGGATTATAAAATGTAAGTTTTTTTAAATTATAGCATTATTTATATATCAATATATATATAAAGGTGAAAGCCCTCACTGACTGACTGACTGACTGGCCACTTAATTCTCTAGCTTCCCGATGTTGTACAGACATGAAATTTGGCATGACCATTCTTTAGGTCCTAAATAGGAAAAGGGGCCACAACTTGATTATTCCATGCTAAATGCAAAATTATTGGCACCCCTATGTAATGTAACCTCCCTGTGTCGTAGAAGCGTGAGATTTTAAGGTTCTAAATGAGAAAGGTGGGAGGGGCGGCACATTCTGCAGAGGGACATCGGTACATGCAGCCTGAGGAGAATCTAACGCTCCTCCATGTGTATACAGATTTTATTCCTCCGTTCCTCTAAAGTATCCTTGACTTCATAAAATTTTCTATGCAAACAACACCTACACACCTGTATCAAATTAACTCAGGCGAGGCGGATATATCAGCTAGTGTATTTTAATTTGCTGAATAAAATGTATTTAGCTCCTAGATTTCTTAGTTTAGGAGCCAACTACTTCTAGGTAATGTTTTAAATCTGCAGCTCAATACCAACAGGCCTCAGGACAGCTAATCTCTATCTGGGCACTTGCGACTACAACGCTAGGCCACACTGACTCAACATTGACTCCCCAAGTCAATGATGCCTCGCTACATAGTACAACTTTGCTCCCCAGATTCCAAGTTAGTGCTATTCGGCTCCTGCTGCAAAGTCCCTGCTGGTGATAATAGAAAGGTGATATATTACACAAGTCATTGCAGCTCACTATGTACAAGGCCTCGTATCTGCAAGGGGGGTGACGTTTAACATTGTCCCCCTTACCCTCCTATTTAGCTAATGTACTGCATGTGCCTTATAATATTGTATGTTGATCACTTTAAGGGGGCGGAGCCGGGCTGCTGGCCACATCCAGAAAAAAGCACGCAACATTTCTCCTTGTTAAATACCAGGATGGTATTTAACAAGGAGAAATACAAAGTCCTACACCTGGGCAAGAAAAATGAAGAAAGCAGATACAGAATGGGAGGAATTGGGCTAAGCAGCAGCACATGTGAGAAAGACTTGGGTATACTAATAGATCATAGACTGAACATGAGTCAACAATGTGATGCAGCAGCCAAAAAGGCAAACACAATTCTGGGATGTAGTAAGAGAAGCATAGAGTCTAGATAACGTGAGGTCATTATCCCCCTCTACTCCTCCTTAGTCAGACCTCATCTGGAATACTGGGTCCAGTTCTGGACACCTCACTTTAACCCATTTACGACCAGCCACTGTATATATACGGCGGCTGGTGCTGGGCTTAAAGGACCACCGATCGTAAAAATACGGCGGTGCTCTAAGCCTCCTGTCTCTGCAATCAGTCAGAGGCAGGTACAGGTTATCAGCTGTTAGTGACAGCTGATAACCTGGAGCAGAAGGCAGGAGGGGTTTTTAACCCTTCCTGCCTTCTGCTTCCCCGATATCCAGTGCTCAATGAACACTGTCGGGGCAAAGTGAAAGTAAGAAGTTCTTTCACTACGGGAGCCTCGGGGGGTCATGTGACCTCCCGGGATTCCCTGCTATGCAGAGCTGGAGGGTCAGACTTAGACCCTGGCAGCTCTGCAAGTGACTAATGTCACCACAGGGGTTGCTATCCCCTGCAACTGGGGATCCTATGGACGCCCCAGCTACAGTGGGAAAATGTCAAATAAAGTTAAAAAAAAAAAAAGTGAGTGTCCCCCAGAGATCTTATATGACGTCATGGGGGACATAGATAGTAAAAAACACAATTACACACATAAGTAAAACAAAACAACAGAATAAAACAACAAAACATACATAAAAAAGAGAATAACACAAAGCAGACGCCAACAAAAACCGTCAACGTATGCGCCCTATAAACCAAAACCATACATACTATATATCAAAACGTCCGAAATAAATAGAGGAACCCATTTCCATACTTTATTTTAGTGTAAATATAAAAATAATTTTTTAAAAACTATAAATGTTAAAAAAAATCATTTTTTTTAGCATTTTACCCCCAATGAAACTAAAAAACGGAAAAAAAAAGTCAGTGAAAAAGATATTAAAAAAATAGTCCTATATGTCACGGGGAAAAAAATGCAGCGAAAATAATTTTGGTAGCTAAAGGAAAAAAAATAGAGCAGTAAAACCGCCACATGGGTAAAATCCCTAAAAAGTGTCTGGTCCTTAAGGTACAAAACAACCTGGTCCTTAAGGGGTTAAAAAAGACATCGACAAACTGGAGCAAGTTCAGAGAAGAGTTACCAAGATGGTGAGCGGTCTGCAAATCATGTCCTATGAGAAACGGTTAAAGGGTCTGGAAATGTTTAGCAGAAGAGAAGGCTAAGAGGAGACTTAATAGTGGTCTACAAATATCTGAAGGGCCGTCACAGTGCAGAGGGATCAGCCCTATTGTCATCTGTACAAGGAAAGACTAGAAGCAATGGGATGAAACTGAAAGGGAGGAGACACAGATTAGATGTTAAACAGTGAGGGGGATCAATGAGTGGAACAGGATACCACAGGAGGTGGGGAGTTCTCCTACAATAGAAGTGTTCAAATAAAGGCTGGACAGACATCTGTCTGGGATGATTTAGTGATTCTGCACTGAGCAGGGGGTCGGACCGATGACCCCGGAGGACCAAGTGACACTGGAGGTCCCTTCCAACTCTACCAGTCTATGATCCTGGTATTTGGAGAGAGCCACTATCCAGAAGAGGTGAGATGCATCTAACAGTTTTACGGCAACACCAGCTGCTCTACAAGGGGCTGATGGTCTTTATTAACACCGTGGCAACTGGTACTTGAGAGGCTGAACACTACTGGCAACCAGATTAAGCAGTTTACAGCCTTTCAGCTACACTCCTGTAGATTGCTAGTAGAGATGAGCGAACGTACTCGTCCGAGCTTGATATTCGTTCGAGTATTAGCGTGTTCGAGATGCTCGTTACTCGTAACGAGTACCACGCGATGTTCGAGTTACTTTCACTTTCATCTCTGAGACGTTAGCGCGCTTTTCTGGCCAATAGAAAGACAGGGAAGGCATTACAACTTCTCCCTGCGACGTTCAAGCCCTATAGCACCCCCCTGCAGTGAGTGGCTGGCAAGATCAGGTGTCACCCGAGTATATAAATCGGCCCCTCCCGCGGCTCGCCACAGATGCATTCTGACAGAGATCAGGGACAGTGCTGCTGGTGCCGGAGCTGCTGTAGGGAGAGTGTTAGGAGTTATTTTAGGCTTCAAGAACCCCAACGGTCCTTCTTAGGGCCACATCTGACCGTGTGCAGTACTGTTGAGGCTGCTTTTTGCAGTGTTGCATTTTTTTATTTTTTTTTTGCATATCGGCCGTGCAGAGCATGGCGTCCGCAGTCTGCAGTCATTATACAGAGTATAGGGCCAGTACTGGTGAGGCAGGGAAAGAGATATTCAGGCTATATAGGCAGTGGGCTTTTTCCAAAAAATTGGGGAAAAATACTATATTTGGGCTGCCTGTGACCGTCTTCAGTTTACTGCGTGTCTGCTGGGGGTAGTAGTCCTAATTAATACGCAGCTAAGCGTTACAGCAGGTTGGCGCAAAATTGTTTCCTGGATCTGCTGTCTCTGTTACATCAGCGCCGTCATCCCGCCAGAGGGAAACAGTATACATAATATTATATGCTGCCCACAGTATCTGTCTGCTGGGGGTAGTAGTCCTAATTAATACGCAGCTAAGCGTTACAGCAGGCTTGCGCAAAATTGTTTCCTGGATCTGCTGTCTCTGTTACATCAGCGCCGTCATCCCGCCAGAGGGAAACAGTATACATAATATTATACGCTGCCTACAGTATCTATTTGCTGGGGGTAGTAGTCCTAATTAATACGCAGCTAAGCGTTACAGCAGGCTTGCGCAAAATTGTTTCCTGGATCTGCTGTGCATTCCGTAAGGGAAGTCAGCCTCCAACCACAGGCCAATAAGCGGCACATTTAATTACAGCGTTCTGTTTCTGCACTACTGGTAATACAGCATGCTGAGGGGTAGGGGTAGGCCTAGAGGACGGGGGCGAGGACGCGGAGGCCCAAGTCAGGGTGTGGGCACAGGCCGAGCTCCTGATCCAGGTGTATCGCAGCCGACTGCTGCGGGATTAGGAGAGAGGCACGTTTCTGGCGTCCCCACATTCATCTCACAATTAATGGGTCCACGTGGTAGACCTTTATTAGAAAATGAGCAGTGTGAGCAGGTCCTGTCGTGGATGGCAGAAAGTGCTTCCAGCAATCTATCGACCACCCAGAATTCTGCGCCGTCCACTGCTGCAACTCTGAATCCTCTGGCTGCTGCTCCTCCTTTCTCCCAGCCTCCTCACTCCATTACAATGACACATTCTGAGGAGCAGGCAGACTCCCAGGGACTGCTCTCGGGCCCCTGCCCAGAATGGGCAGCAATGGTTCCGAATCCTCTCCCACTAGAGGAGTTTGTCGTGACCGATGCCCAACCTTTGGAAAGTTCCCGGGGTCCAGGGGATGAGGCTGGGGACTTCCGGCAACTGTCACAAGAGCTTTCAGTGGGTGAGGAGGACGATGACGATGAGACACAGTTGTCTATCACTCAGGTAGTAGTAATTGGAGTAAGTCCGAGGGAGGAGCACACAGAGGATTCGGAGGAAGAGCAGCAGGACGATGAGGTGACTGACCCCACCTGGTTTGCTACGCCTACTGAGGACAGGTCTTCAGAGGGGGAGGCAAGTGCAGCAGCAGGGCAGGTTGGAAGAGGCAGTGCGGTGGCCAGGGGTAGAGGCAGGGCCAGACCGAATAATCCACCAACTGTTTCCCAAAGCGCCCCCTCGCGCCATGCCACCCTGCAGAGGCCGAGGTGCTCAAAGGTCTGGCAGTTTTTCACTGAGAGTGCAGACGACCGACGAACAGTGGGGTGCAACCTTTGTCGTGCCAAGATCAGCCGGGGAGCCACCACCACCAGCCTCACCACCACCAGCATGCGCAAACATATGATGGCCAAGCACCCCACAAGGTGGGACGATGGCCGTTCACCGCCTCCGGTTTGCACCGCTGCCTCTCCCCCTGTGCCCCAACCTGCCACTGAGATCCAACCCCCCTCTCAGGACACAGGCACTACCGTCTCCTGGCCTGCACCCACACCCTCACCTCCGCTGTCCTCGGCCCCATCCACCAATGTCTCTCAGCGCACCGTCCAGCCGTCGCTAGCGCAAGTGCTGGAGCGCAAGCGCAAGTACGCCACCACACACCCGCACGCTCAAGTGTTAAACGTGCACATAGCCAAATTGATCAGCCTGGAGATGCTGCCGTATAGGCTTGTGGAAACGGAGGCTTTCAAAGGTATGATGGCGGCGGCGGCCCCGCGCTACTCAGCTCCCAGTCGCCACTACCTTTCCCGATGTGCCGTCCCAGCCCTGCATGACCACGTCTCCCGCAACATTGTACGCGCCATCACCAACGCGGTTACTGCCAAGGTCCACTTAACAACGGACATGTGGACAAGCACAGGCGGGCAGGGCCACTATATCTCCCTGACGGCACATTGGGTGAATTTAGTGGAGGCTGGGACACAGTCAGAGCCTGGGACCGCTCACGTCCTACCCACCCCCAGAATTGCGGGCCCCAGCTCGGTTGTGGTATCTGCGGCGGTGTATGCTTCCTCCACTAAACCACCCTCCTCCTCCTCCTCATACGCAACCTGTCTCGCAATCAAGATGTGTCAGCAGCAGCACGTCGCCAGCAGTCGGTGTCGCGCGGCACGGCAGCACAGCAGTGGGCAAGCGTCAGCAGGCCGTGCTGAAACTACTCAGCTTAGGAGAGAAGAGCCACACGGCCCACGAACTGCTGCAGGGTCTGACAGAGCAGACCGACCGCTGGCTTGCGCCGCTGAGCCTCCAACCGGGCATGGTCGTGTGTGACAACGGCCGTAACCTGGTGGCGGCTCTGCAGCTCAGCAGCCTCACGCACGTGCCATGCCTGGCCCATGTCTTTAATTTGGTGGTTCAGCGCTTTCTGAAAAGCTACCCACGCTTGTCAGACCTGCTCGGAAAGGTGCGCCGGGTCAGCGCACATTTCCGCAAGTCCCACACGGACGCTGCCACCCTGCGGACCCTGCAACATCGGTTTCATCTGCCAGTGCACCGACTGCTGTGCGACGTGCCCACACGGTGGAACTCTACGCTCCACATGTTGGCCAGGCTCTATGAGCAGCGTAGAGCTATAGTGGAATACCAACTCCAACATGGGCGGCGCAGTGGGAGTCAGCCTCCTCAATTCTTTACAGAAGAGTGGGCCTGGTTGGCAGACATCTGCCAGGTCCTTCGAAACTTTGAGGAGTCTACCCAGATGGTGAGCGGCGATGCTGCAATCATTAGCATCACCATTCCTCTGCTATGCCTCTTGAGAAGTTCCCTGCAAAGCATAAAGGCAGACGCTTTGCGCTCGGAAACAGAGGCGGGGGAAGACAGTATGTCGCTGGATAGTCAGAGCACCCTCCTGTCTATATCTCAGCGCGTTGAGGAGGAGGAGCATGAGGAGGATGAGGAGGAGGGGGAAGAGACAGCTTGGCCCACTGCTGAGGGTACCCATGCTGCTTGCCTGTCATCCTTTCAGCGTGTATGGCCTGAGGAGGAGGAGGAGGAGGAGGATCCTGAAAGTGATCTTCCTAGTGAGGACAGCCATGTGTTGCGTACAGGTACCCTGGCACACATGGCTGACTTCATGTTAGCGTTACACGCATTCTGGCCACTGCGGATCACTGGGTGTACACACTGCTCGACCCACGGTATAAGGAGAACCTTTCCACTCTCATACCCGAAGAGGTAAGGGGTTCGAGAGTGATGCTATACCACAGGACCCTGGCAGACAAACTGATGGTAAAATTCCCATCCGACAGCGCTAGTGGCCGAAGGCGCAGTTCTGAGGGCCAGGTAGCAGGGGAGGCGCAGAGATCAGGCAGGATGTACAGCACAGGCAGGGGAACACTCTCTAAGGCCTTTGACAGCTTTATGGCTCCCCAGCAAGACTGTGTCACCGCTCCCCAGTCAAGGCTGAGTCGGCGGGAGCACTGTAAAAGGATGGTGAGGGAGTACGTAGCCGATCGCACGACCGTCCTCCGTGACGCCTCTGCCCCCTACAACTACTGGGTGTCGAAGCTGGACACGTGGCCTGAACTCGCGCTGTATGCCCTGGAGGTGCTTGCTTGTCCTGCGGCTAGCGTCTTGTCAGAGAGGGTGTTTAGTGCGGCTGGGGGAATCATCACGGATAAGCGTACCCGCCTGTCAACCGACAGTGCCGACAGGCTTACACTCATCAAGATGAACAAAGCCTGGATTTCCCCAGACTTCTCTTCTCCACCAGCGGACAGCAGCGATACCTAAGCAATACGTAGGCTGCACCCGCGGATGGAAGCATCGTTCTGTATCACCATCAAAAACGGGGACCTTTTTGCTTCATCAATCTGTGTATAATATTCATCCTCCTCCTCCTGCTCCTCCTCCTGAAACCTCACGTAATCACGCCGAACGGGCAATTTTTCTTAGGCCCACAAGGCTCAGTCATATAATTTTTGTAAACAATTTTTAGACGTTTCAATGCTCATTAAAGCGTTGAAACTTGCACCTGAACCAATTTTTATTTTAACTGGGCTGCCTCCAGGCCTAGTTACCAATTAAGCCACATTAACCAAAGCGATTAATGGGTTTCACCTGCCCTCTTGGTTGGGCATGGGAAATTTTTGTGACGTACATTAGTACTGTTGGTACACCAATTTTTGGGGCCCTCGCCTACAGTGTAATCCAATTAATTTTTTGCCCACATGCATTAAAGCTGACGTTACATCAGCTGTGCTGGGCACTGCAATGGGATATATTTATGTACAGCCGGTGGATTCCTGGCACCCACCCATGCTGTGGGTCCACAGGGAGTTGTAACTACATGTGTCCACTTCTAAAGAACCCCAGTCTGACTGGGGCATGCAGTGTGGGCCGAAGCCCACCTGCATTAAACATGACATTACCTCACCTGTGATGGGCACTGCAATGGGTTATATTTATGTACCGCCGGTGGCTTCCTGGCACCCACCCATGCTGTGGGTCCACAGGGACTTCACAATAGGGAGTTGTACCTGCCTGTGTCTATGAATTAAAAACCCCGGTCAGGTTGGGGCATGCAGTGTGGGCCGAAGCCCACCTGCATTTAATCTGACGTTAGCTCTGCTGTCCAGGGCACTGCAATGGGATACATTTATGTACAGTGGGTGGGTTCCAGGGAGCCACCCATGCTGTGGGTGCACACGGAATTCCCATTGCGGAGTTGTACCTGCCTGTGACTATTTATAAAAAAACCCGGTCTGACTGGGGCATGCAGACACCTTGACAGAATGAATAGTGTGTGGCAAATAGGTTCCCCAGTGCTATGCCCACGTGTGCAGCTCCTGATGGCGGTGGCACAGAATTATATTTCTCATTGCTTCTGTACAGCATTGTGGGCTATCGCCCCGCCCCTTTTAAAGAGGGTCGCTGCCTGGCCCTGCCAACCCTCTGCAGTGTGTGCCTCCGGTTCCTCCTCATGGCAGACACACTTATAAATAGACATGAGGGTGGTGTGGCATGAGGGCAGCTGAAGGCTGCGCAGGTACACTTTGGTGTGCGCTGTGGACACTGGGTCGTGCAGGGGGGGGTTGGGCAGCATGTAACCCAGGAGAAGTGGCAGCGGAGTGTCATGCAGGCAGTGATTGTGCTTTGTTGGAGGTAGTGTGGTGCTTAGCTAAGGTATGCATTGCTAATGAGGGCTTTTCAGAAGTAAAAGTTGTTGGGGGGGGGCACTCTTGCCGCTATTGTGGCTTAATAGTGGAACCTGTGAACTTGAGATGCAGCCCAACATGTAGCCCCTCGCCTGCCCTATCCGTTGCTGTGTCGTTCCCATCACTTTCTTGAATTGCCCAGATTTTCACAAATGGAAACCTTAGCGAGCATCGGCGATATACAAAAATGCTCGGGTCGCCCATTGACTTCAATGGGGTTCGTTACTCGAAACGAACCCTCGAGCATCACGGAAAGTTCGTTCCGAGTAACGAGCACCCGAGCATTTTGGTGCTCGCTCATCTCTAATTGGTAGCAGTGGTCCCTGCGCCTCCCCGTCTACATATGAGGGAGAAGACCACAGCAGGCACAAGGTTTTTGCATCGGTTCAGAACTATCAGACTAACCAATATATTGTTCTACTATATTCTGCAGCATTATAAGTGTGTTGGCACCCAGAGACATTGTGTTAGATAAAGTTCTGTTTTACTGCAACAATGGAACCCATGGGATTTGTGACTGAGGCTATCCGGCCAGTAGTTGATGTCTGAGCCAGGAGAGCTCCAATCCCCTGGCTTGCCTGTGACCGTAGGCATGGATGACAACCGGAGTCTCCTCCCACTCTTCCCCTGTGTCCATCTGGAACTGATGCAGGAGCATCCGCTCCAAGACCACCCCCAACCGGTTTCATAGCCACAGAGCAGCCAGAGTGCCCATGTGACCCGTATCCACCGCCAAAAGTGCCTACAATCGGGATGTGAGCATCAGAACTGAAGCATGAAGCCATGGAAGAAGGCGATATGTGGCCAGGTGCTTGTACATCCAAACTATTGAGTCTGCACCTCACAAAGTACAAGACCTGCTGAAACCGTCCAGATACCGCAGGGCCCATCAGTCCGGGCCTCAACACATCAGAGGACCTTCATATGAAGCTTTTAATGTTTATGGCTAGACAGTATATATATATATACACTGAGGTGTAGTAATTCTGGTTGCACACAGCTCTCTG
Source organism: Eleutherodactylus coqui (assembly GCF_035609145.1). Taxonomy (NCBI): domain Eukaryota; kingdom Metazoa; phylum Chordata; class Amphibia; order Anura; family Eleutherodactylidae; genus Eleutherodactylus; species Eleutherodactylus coqui. The sequence continues at coordinate 343,705,206 of NC_089838.1, forward strand.
CTCCTGTATTTCGTGCTGGTTAACGTAGGACGCTGCGCTTCATTATCATTATCTGCATCCTGCAAAACCGCATGGGGATTCCAGGCAAACGTAACAGCAAATAATCCTCGGATCTCCTACGTGACAAGTACAACTTGTGTTTGGGATTTTTTTGCCAGGTTTTGTATCCTCCTCCACAAAGCAAATAGGAAAAACTTGGCGGCAAAATGAGGTCTTTTGTGATTAGAAAGTATTGAACGTGACTGATGTCAGCCTGAGGTTAGAGAAGGGTCACATCCTCCATATCTATCTCTGGCATACATATCTACCCCATATCTACCTCAGATCTATATCTCTGGCATATACATCTATCTAATATCTACCTCAGATCTATATCTCTCTATCTCTGGCATACATATCTACCCTATATCTACCTCAGATCTATATCTCTGTCATATACATCTATCTCATATCTACCTCTCTCTCTTTCATATCCACCTACCTATCTATCTCCTACCTCTCTCTCTCATATCTCTCTCTCTCTCTAATATCTATCTATCTCTCTCTCTCTCTCTCATATTTACCTCTCTGTCATATCTATCTATCTGTCATGGAGAGGGAGGGGGGACCCGACCGATCTCGCCTCTATCATTGATTTGTCACGGATCGACTACTGCGAGCTCTCTCGCTGCTATGACCCCTTGTCACGGCAGAACCTCAATCGATCACTCTAGTGGGATTGCGAGCACGGAGGCGTTAGAATACAGGTGGATTTGTACCCAGCTTTCCCAGACTTCTGCATGCAGAGTGTAAGCTCAAATCGCCCCTGATCCAGTCTGACGCCTCCAGCGCTCTACAATACCCGCACAGACTCGCTGCCACCACCAGCCTTGGTTTCCCTGGTAAGCTGGAACCCAGACTTGGAATTACTAATGCGATTCCCGGAGATACGGTTCTCTTAAAGCGTTCAGGGCACACTAGTAAAGTTTGACTCTTTATTCTATAACAGAGGTAGCAGCGCTGGGATGAAGATATACAAGAGATGACTTATATGAGAGACTAGCTGATATACCCGGCTTCGCCTGAGTTAATTTGGTTCTGGTGTTTATCTGATGTTCAGACGGAAAATCTTCTGAAGCCGTGGTTACTTTAGAGATACTGAGGAAAAACATATGTTCACCATTTTGCATAGTTCTCTGCGTTACCCAGGAAACACCACGTGGAGGCAACCATGCAACGTTTCCTTTATATAAAATGACATCAGGAAGTGAGAGAATTAGATTACATACATAAAATTTGGACGCTAATTCTTTTGCGCATAGAATTGAATAATCGTGTTGGGACCCATTAACATTTCCTATTTATGACATAATCAATGCCCGTGCCAAATTCTAAGTTTCTATGACATTGGGAAGTGAGAGATTTAGATTACGTACGTAAAATTTCGACGCTAATTCTTTTGCGCTAGAATTGAATAATCGAGTTGGGACCCAATTACTTTTCCTATTTTGGAGATAATCTGTGCTTGTGCCAAAATTCATGTTTCTACGACATCGGGAAGTTGGAGAACTTTTGGCGAGTCAGTCAGTGAGTCAGTCAGTCAGTCAGTGAGGGCTTTCAGCTTTATATATATAGATAAGGAGCTAAAAGTACAGGCAAACAAAGGGACAAAAGAAGAGAAAATACCAATCTATGTGGTTTCCAACAGTCCTGATATACAAGGGTATCACAGAAAGATGACAGCCGACACTCAATGTCACCCCAGGAATCTGACCACTTGGGTAAGGAACCCTCTTTCTTTTTTAAAGCCCCCACTGAACCACACCCCCGTCAAACTTCTTTTGACATCATCAAGCGTGGCTTGAGTATATCCGTGGATCATCTGTAGGACACTAATTTAATATTTCGGCCATATTTTCCTGGGAGGTGCTCCAATGGGGAAGATACGACCGTCATACTTAATATCAAGAATGTATCTATCCATGGATACTAAACATGATGGGGGATGGATGATCGGTTATGCCTATAGGCAATTCTGGAGGTTCTAGGGGGTCACACAGGGACAGGAGTAACTGCTCCAGGTCCACAGTATCCTCATGGCTCGGGAAATGTATTTGTAGTTAGGCTGGGACCTTCAGGTGGCCCACAATCCCCAATATAAAATTCTCCTTGGAGAAGGACAGTCGCGGAAAGCAGAATGTCTACGAGAAATTCCAGAGGTGTCAAATCTCCCTAACAGGAGGGTAATTAACATCCCCAAGTCACTGGTTAACTTTTTTGCCATCATGATCAAGGATTTCCTGAGGCCAAGTGTACATCAGAGACCTCTGGGAGGGGGAGATGATGTAGACGACGTCATCCAACTTTCCCTTAGTCCAGAATGGTGGAAAGTTGACAGGCAAAGTGTGGTGACACTTTATCAATACCATTATACCACACTATCTCTGTCTCTCAGGAGTTCTCCAAGGGAAGTGCTGAGAGCATTGTTTCCCCGTGGAGAACAAAGGATCTGAGCGCAAATAAGAGCCCCCCCCCCCCCCCCCCTGCCCCCTACCCTCCGGCTATTAACTGCTTTCAGCTAAGGCTTCATTTGCACACTTAATTGCTTTTAAGTAGCTGAGCAGATACTTCTTAGTTTATGCAAAATGATGGCTCCGAGCTGTCCCTGTCCCGTGAGTGATCATCTGCTGGTGTAAAGGGGTCTTTTCTCATATCTCCCTCAAGCCGCCTGCACACGGCCGGGTCGGATCCCCTGCGAGAAATCTCACAGCGGGACCCAACTCGTGCCCCTACAGGGACCAGTGCAGGTCTCGCCTTCTCCCGCGGCTCATATCTTTCTTCTCTCTCTCTCATCTCTCATCTCTCTCTCTCTCATCTCTCGCTCGCTCATCTCTCTCTCTCTCGCTCTCTCTCTTTCTCATATCTGTCATATCTCTCTGTCTTTCTTATCTCTCTCTCTCGCTCTCTCTCTCTCTCTGTCGCTCTCATATCTCTGTCATATCTCTCTGTCTTTGTTATCTCTCTCTCGCTCATCTCTCTCTCTCAGGCCGGCTTCCCACTGGCCATAGGCTTCCCTGCGATGCGAGAGTGAGTGAAAACGCATGATAATGAAACCAATGATTTTCAATGGTTTCATTCTCATTTGTGATGTTTTCACTCAATCCTCGCAGTGCTCAGAAAAATCTGCACTATCACCTTTTGTTTTCAATGGAACCAGCGGCAGCAGCACCAGCTCCATTGAGGCAACCTGTTCCACCCATTGATCCCCCTCACTGTCTAATACAGTGATGTGCAGTCGAAACGTCGCCTGTTTTTTTATGCCATTGAAAAATAAAGTGACATCCATGCGGACGTAAACTTTTACTATTGCACCTATTTGTGCTGTTCATACTTTCTTCTTGTTTGGACTGCTGTTTGGGGGACTGGATCCAACCTCGCTTCTTGAACCTGCACACATTTTTGCCAATATTGGCATACCCTGCCTGAAATCAGGTGCTGCTGTGAAACCCTTTATCTACAGTGATGGCAAACCTTTTAGAGACCGAGTGCACAAACTGCAACCCAAAACCCACTTATTTATTGTGAAGCGTCAACATGTCAGGGGGCGGGGCTTATCACGACGTATGATTTTTACCTCATTATAAAAAGGGCCGCTTCAAAATAGACCGGGTGCAGATTTTGAACCCTTTTTGGATGCAGAAATACTGCAGAATTTGCCACAGAAATTTCTGCTCAGGACATCCTGCAGCGTTTCCGCCATGTGTAAACTGTTTGTGTAAACAAACAGTGGCCCTCCCACAGCTTCCCCAGTGATAACAGTGACCCCCCCCCCACTGCAGCTGCAACGGTAATAGTGTTCCCTACAGTGGCCCCATCGGTAATAGTGTCCCCCACAGCGGCTCCAGCGGTAATAGTGACCCCTACAGCAGCCCCAGTAGTAACAGTGACTCTCCCACAGCAGCTCCAGCAGTAACAGTGACTCTCCCACAGCAGCTCCAGCAGTAACAGTGACCTCCCCATAGCGGCCCCAGCGGTAATAGTGACCCCCCCACAGCAGCCCCAGTGGTAACAGTGACACCCCACTGCAGCCCCAGCGGTAATAGTGGCCCCAGTGGTAATAGTGACATCCATCAGTGGCCCCAATAGTAATAGTGACATCCCACAGCAGCCCCAGTAGTAACAGTGCCCCCTGGAGACCCATATACTTACCCCCTCCTCCTCTGCACAGCGCTGCTGCTGGCGCTGATCCCAGACACACACTGTGATGTCAGTGTTCTGCTAGACCCCACCTCCCCCTTGCTCTCGTGGAACCTAACAGAAAACATCAGGGGAGGAGGAGGAGGATCCCCGGCTGCACACTGAAATCACAGTGTTCACCAGGATCAGTGCAGCTGAGTGAATACCGGCAAGAGAGCCACGGCCCCTGCTGGTATTCATTACCGTGGTGAGCCTCCGACAGCGGCGCGTGCCAGCAGGGAGGGTTCTGAGTGCCATAGGTTCGCCACCACTGTCTGATATCTAATCTGTGTCTCCTCCCTTTCAGTTTCATCCCATTGCTTCTAGTCTTTCCTTGTGCAGATGAGAATAGGGCTGATCCCTCTGCACTGTGACAGCCCTTCAGAAGTGGGGTGCCCAGAACTGGACCCAGTATTCCAGATGAGGTCTGACTAAGGAAGAGTAGAGGGGGATAATGACCTCACGTGATCTAGACTCTATGCTTCTCTTACATCCCAGCACTGGACCCAGTATCCCAGATGAAGTCTGACTAATGGTCCAATTACACATAACTAGAGATGAGCGAGCACCAAAATGCTCAGGTGCTCGTTACTTGGGACGAACTTTTCGCGATGCTTGAGGGTACGTTTCGAGTAACGAACCCCATTGAAGTCAATGGGTGACCCGAGCATTTTTGTATTTCGCCGATGCTCGCTAAGGTTTCCTTGTGTGAAAATCTGGGCAATTCAAGAAAGTGATGGGAACGACACAGCAACGGATAGGGCAGGCGAGGGGCTACATGGTGGGCTGCATCTCAAGTTCCCAGGTCCCACTATTAAGCCACAATAGCGGCAAGAGTGCCCCCCCCCCCCCCCCTCCCAACAACTTTTACTTCTGAAAAGCCCTCATTAGCATGGCATACCTTTGCTAAGCACCACACTACCTCCAACAAAGCACAATCACTGCCTGCATGACACTCCGCTGCCACTTCTCCTGGGTTACATGCTGCCCAACCGCCCCCCCTCCCCCCCACAGCGCACACCAAAGTGTCCCTGCGCAGCCTTCAGCTGCCCTCATGCCACACCACCCTCATGTCTATTTAGAAGTGCGTCTGCCATGAGGAGGAACCGCAGGCACACACTGCAGAGGTTGGCACGGCTAGGCAGCGACCCTCTTTAAAAGGGGCGGGGCGATAGCCCACAATGCTGTACAGAAGCAATGAGAAATCCAATCCTGTGCCACCTCCATCAGGAGCTGCACACGTGGGCATAGCAATGGGGAACCTATGTGCCACACACTATTCATTCTGTCAAGGTGTCTGCATGCCCCAGTCAGACCGGGCTTTTTAATTCATAGACACAGGCAGGTACAACTCCCTATTGTGAAGTCCCTGTCGACCGACAGCATGGGTGGCTCCCTGGAACCCACCGGCGGTACATAGAAATATCCCATTGCATTGCCCAACACAGCTGAGGTAGTAATGTCGTGCTTAATGCAAGTGGGCTTAGGCCCACACTGCATGCCCCAGTCAGACTGGGGTTCTTTAGAAATGGACACAGATGCAGTTACAACTCCCTGTGGACCCACGGCATGGGTGGGTGCCAGGAAGCCACCGGCGATACATAAATATATCCCATTGCAGTGCCCATCACAGCTGATGTAACATACGGGACGACCAGCGGTCAGACTCCTAACGGTAATCGTCCGTGTTAATGGGCCATGAGTGTATTAAGTACTGCACTATTGTCCTTCTAGCCCCAGAAGCTCACAATCTAATCTCTCTCACACTGGAGATAATGTAACTGTCAGTGCAGAACAGGAGGACAGTCACGTTAACGACTGCAGGAGCGCCAATGTCACCGGTGAGGTCAGCGCTTGTGCAGAGACTGGACGCCTTGCTGCCGGCTTGCGGGCTTTACCTTCCATGTGTAACACTGAGTGGGGAGCGTTTCCACGGAACGACAAGCCCGCAACCCGGCAATGGTAAAGCATTATTCAGCTTCACTCCCAATGAAGTCCGTGTGAGCTGCTGCCTCCTATTACATGGCCAGCCCCGTGGTAGGAGAAGCAGCTTCAGCTTGTGTCCCGTTGCACTGCCAGCAGGAGGGCAGCACTGCCCACCTGGCATCCTGATGGCACTTAGCTATCCTTTAAGCTGTTGTCTACGGTCAATTGTAGAAGATTTGCAAGAGTTTCAATGAATGAAGGAGCTTTATTGTGAAGATAGCAGAATGGCTGCTGAATAATAAAGCTGCCCGAGCCATGGCCGCTTACATGGACGATGGCCGCTCGGAATTCATCCAAACCAACGAATGGGAGCAACAACCAGGCAGCGTGAATGCTGAATAATGCTTTACCATTGCCGGGTTGCGGGCTTGTCGTTCCGTGGAAACGCTCCCCACTTAGTGTTACACATGGAAGGTAAAGCCCGCAAGCCGGCAGCAAGGCGTCCAGTCTCTGCACAAGCGCTGACCTCACCGGTGACATTGGCGCTCCTGCAGTCGTTAACGTGACTGTCCTCCTGTTCTGCACTGACAGTTACATTATCTCCAGTGTGAGAGAGATTAGATTGTGAGCTTCTGGGGCTAGAAGGACAATAGTGCAGTACTTAATACACTCATGGCCCATTAACACGGACGATTACCGTTAGGAGTCTGACCGCTGGTCGTCCCGTATAAACACCTGCAGAGACCAAGCGCCAAGCCGTTCAGTGGAAACAGCGGTCACTTCTGAAGGACTGCCTGGAGGTGGGGGGCGCTCCGCAGCCGGCGGCGCTGAGTGATGGCAGCAATACTCGCTCCTGCGTGAGGCCGCTCTCACACTGCTGTTTCCTGCGATTAGCCCGGCATCCCAAGTGCTGCGCTGACCGCGGTACAACGCCACCAGTGATTTCAATGGGACCACACGGACCGTAGCTCAAACGCTACGATTTTCAGGAGCTGTCTGTTCTATTTCTGCACGTTTTAGCACTTTTTAACGCAGCCCATCACCCACCACAATGTGCTATCATACGCCGTACCATGCATTCAAAAACGCCACTCAAAATCACAGTAAAATGCTGCCATTCTGAGCGGCATTTATCTGGCCTTACAGTAGAGGAGCGGGCATCACTGCCGGGCATCGTTGCCTCGTCCCGTGTGAATGGCGCTTTACCCTCCTGAGCGGTATACAGTGGCCTCAGGACGCCCTCAACATGCATTTTCGGCAGAATGTTCAGCATTCATTTGCAGCTCCTGTCGGAGGCGCTAAACTAGAACTGCATGCTCCAGAGTCCTGACTGCAGGATGCTTGGCGCCATCTAGTGGTTTTACTTCTGCAGACAGGAGAGCGAGTGCAATTGTTCTCAGTGAGGAAACTGCGTCATCCTGTAGACATTAGACCTCCTACTGGCCAACAAGACATGATGTCACCGCAGCTTCTGGACAAATACATGATGTCACCACAGCTTCTGGACAAATATATGATGTCACCGCAGCTTCTGGAAAAATACGTGAGGTCACCACAGCTTCTGGACAAATATGTGATGTCACCACAGCTTCTACACAAATATATGATGTCACCGCAGCTTCTGGACAAATATATGATGTCACAGCAGCTTCTGGACAAATACATGATGTCACCACAGCTTCTACACAAATATATGATGTCACCGCAGCTTCTGGACAAATACATGATGTCACCACAGCTTCTGGACAAATACATGATGTCACCACAGCTTCTGGACAAATACGTGATGTCACCACAGCTTCTGGACAAATACGTGATGTCACCACAGCTTCTGGACAAATACATGATGTCACCGCAGCTTCTGGACAAATACATGTTACCGCAGCTTCTGGACAAATACATGTTACCGCAGCTTCTGGACAAATACATGATGTCACCGCAGCTTCTGGACAAATACATGATGTCACTGCAGCTTCTGGACAAATACATGATGTCACTGCAGCTTCTGGGCAAATACATGATGTCACTGCAGCTTCTGGGCAAATACATGATGTCACCGCAGCTTCTGGACAAATACATGTTACCGCAGCTTCTGGACAAATACATGATGTCACCGCAGCTTCTGGACAGATACATGATGTCACCACAGCTTCTGGGCAAATACATGATGTCACCGCAGCTTCTGGGCAAATACATGATGTCACTGCAGCTTCTGGACAAATACATGATGTCACTGCAGCTTCTGGACAAATACATGATGTCACCGCAGCTTCTGGACAAATATATGATGTCACCACAGCATCTGGGCAAATACATGATGTCACCGCAGCTTCTGGACAAATACATGATGTCACTGCAGCTTCTGGACAAATACATGATGTCATCGCAGCTTCTGGACAAATACATGATGTCATCGCAGCTTCTGGACAAATACATGTTACCGCAGCTTCTGGACAAATACATGATGTCACTGCAGCTTCTGGACAAATACATGATGTCATCGCAGCTTCTGGACAAATACATGTTACCGCAGCTTCTGGACAAATACATGATGTCACTGCAGCTTCTGGACAAATACATGATGTCACTGCAGCTTCTGGAGAAATACATGTTACCGCAGCTTCTGGACAAATACATGATGTCACTGCAGCTTCTGGGCAAATACATGATGTCACTGCAGCTTCTGGACAAATACATGATGTCACTGCAGCTTCTGGACAAATACATGATGTCACGGCAGCTTCTGGACAAATACATGATGTCACTGCAGCTTCTGGACAAATACGTGATGTCACCGCAGCTTCTGGACAAATACGTGATGTCACCGCAGCTTCTGGACAAATACATGATGTCACCGCAGCTTCTGGACAAACACATGATGTCACCACAGCATCTGGGCAAATACGTGATGTCACTGCAACTTCTGGACAAATACATGATGTCACCGCAGCTTCTGGACAAATACGTGATGTCACCGCAGCTTCTGGACAAACACATGATGTCACTGCAGCTTCTGGACCTACCTAGCCGGCGGCACACGAGCAGATTTACATCACAGAAAAATACTGCAATCCTAGGAAATACCGTCCGTAGCATGCTGAGGGGAATCCATTCTGTCTGCACACTTACCCAAACCAATTGCGGTTTCCGTACGGATGGCTTTCATTGAGGTTGTGGACAGGTCGCAGATTCCGCGTCATCACCTAGCGACGGCGTGGGAAAAATAGACATTTTTAAAAAAAAGCTGTACTGTGCATGACCGATGGCGGCTCGCCATGACCATCCGCAGCGCAGATGAAACGAACACCGGCCGGGCACAGGGGCGGATTTCACTGCAGGCTCCGATCCGTTCACGGGCAGCCGGCCTTAAGGCTCCTGTCCACGGGCGATAGTTCATTACGTTACCTGCGGTGATAATCCAGCCACGGGGAACGCAGTGAACGCTTTCCATAGTGTTGCTATGGAATCTGTACCCCTGACATCCATAGCGATTCTCTGCTCACGGGATTCAAATCGCGGCACGCTGCAATTTTGCCGCAATTTTCCGCGCTGTCAGATAGGGTAACCTCAGAGACCTGACGGCTCGGCCCTGCTCCCCCGCGGCCGCGAACAGGGGGTCTTAGGGGTGTTTCTGAGAACAACCCCCTCTCCCAGCAGCATACCGAGCACATTTATAAGCAGGGCTCCATGTAGAGACCCCAGGGGCGCTAACTGACGGTGCCTTATTGTAGCGTCACATCAGGCAGAACTCCACTGAGCGACCCCTTCAGTAGACCCCCAGCTGGTGGCGTTGGACTTCTTCAGCCTTCAGACCCGCGGTAATTCGTTGTGGTGTAGATTCCACGAGGTGATGGAGGTGCTGATTAGATGGCGGCGCTGACATGTTCTGACCGGCTGGCAGGAAGGGGGCAGCGATTCATGCTGCTTGTGCCAAATTCTGACCTCCCATCACCAACAGACATCTGGCTCCATCTGACCAGGAGATGTTCTTCTGCTGCTCAGTGATACAAGTTTTGCGCTCTTTTGCCCGCTGGAGTCTTTCTGTTTCTCTTAGACACAATGGCGCTGGAACTGGTCGCCCGCTGTTATACCATCCGTGCGGAGGAACGGTGAGTTGTGCGTTCGGACACGTTAGTTGAAGCTCCAGCGTTGTATTCAGCTGACTGTGCAGCCTGTTGGTCAGAACGATTCCTGACATCCTCCTCCGACCCCTTTCAGTGAGGAGTTGTTTCCGTCTGCAGGATCCCCTCTTGCTGGATGCTTTCCTCAATTGCGACATTCTCTGTATACTCTCTGCAGCGTTACATGAGAAACACCCCCCCCCCCCCCTTCCCGGTTGGCAGTGAGGCCCCGCTAGTCGCCGATGACCGGCCTCGTTGGCAGTGAGGCCCCGCTAGTCGCCGATGACCGGCCTCGTTGGCAGTGAGGGCCCACTAGTCGCCGATGACCGGCCTCGTTGGCAGTGAGGCCCCGCTAGTCGCCGATGACCGGCCTCGCTGGAAGTCGCTCCGATCGCTGGATTTTCTCATCTAATGTGGATTCACACTGAAACTGATCCACGGAAAGCTTGTCCCGTGATTTAATGCTCCGGCTCACGGGGAGAGTTTTCTATCATGAAAGAGCAGAAAGTGTCTCTAATAAAGTGGCCGTTGAGTGTCTAATCACTGGCTTTAATAAAGCGCCGTTAAACAAAAGCGCACTTCGTAAAATGCTCTAAAATCCCATGAGAGATGGATCCGAAGGTGGGCTGCACACGGCAGAGACAGACCTCACATGCGGGCCCCTGCAGCAGAATCCGGCCCCACATACCTGCCATTCCTGTCCTGCGGATGGTCACGGACGCTCGCCGTAAGTCATGCGCAGTACAGATCTTTTTTTTAAATATTCGTTTTTCCTGCGCCGTCGCTAGGTGATGACAGATACCGCAGCCTATCCGCAATGTCAATTAACTTTCCCTCAGCTTGCGCAAATCACAATTTGTTTCTGCGAGTGTTAAGGAAAAAGCGCGTTCCCATACCTTTTCATAGCATGCTACTCACTGCGGACGCCGGCGGCAGATTGTGTGCAGCTGGCCTGAAGCAGTGAAAGACCTGTACAACCAACTATTACCGAGTGTCAGTGCTCCAGGAACAGGCGGCCTGCGCCACAATCAGGGGCGTAGGGGGGACCCATGGCCCTGGGTGCAAAGGTGCAGCCTGGGACCCCTCTTCTGCGTGCAACCTCTCTTCTTGTCCATCGACCCTTCATTGCAGCACAAACAACCGGGGGCATTGCAGGGGTCTCACAGGGGCGTTGCAGGGGTCTCACCAGGGCGGGGTCTCACAGGGGCGTTGCAGGGGTCTCACAGGGGCATTGCAGGGGTCTCACAGGGGCATTGCTGGGGTCTCACAGGGTCGGGGTCTCACAGGAGCATTGCAGGGGTCTCACAGGAGCATTGCAGGGGTCTCACAGGGGCGTTGCAGGGGTCTCACAGGGGCATTGCAGGGGTCTCACAGGGGCGTTGCAGGGGTCTCACAGGGGCGTTGCAGGGGTCTCACAGGGGCGGGGTCTCACAGGAGCATTGCATGGGTCTCACAGGGGCATTGCAGGGGTCTCACAGGGGCGTTGCAGGGGTCTCACAGGGGCATTGCAGGGGTCTCACAGGAGCATTGCAGGGGTCTCACAGGGGCGTTGCAGGGGTCTCACAGGGGCATTGCAGGGGTCTCACAGGAGCATTGCAGGGGTCTCACAGGAGCATTGCAGGGGTCTCACAGGGGCGTTGCAGGGGTCTCACAGGAGCATTGCAGGGGTCTCACAGGGGCGTTGCAGGGGTCTCACAGGAGCATTGCAGGGGTCTCACAGGGGCGTTGCAGGGGTCTCACAGGGGCATTGCAGGGGTCTCACAGGGGCGTTGCAGGGGTCTCACAGGAGCATTGCAGGGGTCTCACAGGGGCATTGCAGGGGTCTCACAGGGGCATTGCAGGGGTCTCACAGGGGCATTGCAGGGGTCTCACAGGGGCGTTGCAGGGGTCTCACAGGAGCATTGCAGGGGTCTCACAGGGGCGTTGCAGGGGTCTCACAGGAGCATTGCAGGGGTCTCACAGGGGCGTTGCAGGGGTCTCACAAGGGCGGGGTCTCCTGAACAATTGTCTCTACAACTGGACAGAAATGATCTTGCAGCACATTGCTGAGAATTGATCGTACCCATGCATAGTAAACAGACAGTACTGACAGCCAGGGAGGTGGAGTCTCAACACACCCAATGCTACCTGGATTAGGGGGACTGCAGCACTTCTCTGGTTCATACTGTGTAGTTTCCTGCTATTGGGGTGTTTTTCCACTCCTCCTTTTTGCAAAGTTCTCCGGCCCCTAGTGAGTTCAGATCAGCTAGCAACAGCTGGGGGAGGGGCTAGTCATGTTCAGCAAGAAAGAGGGCCTGTGATTGGTAGAATGAATCCCCCTTATGGGTTGGGCTAGAGTGAAGGTGTAAAAGGAAAGAGGAGGTAGAGTCAAAGCAAGTGGGAATAAGGAGAAAGCTCTGCCAGAAGAGCAGCCAGTGCGGTAGGAAGGAGGAACAGCATAGTGTGAGTACTCAAAAGCAAGAACTGTATAGTAAAGGAAAAAAGAGAAGAAGGAGGAGATTTAACCCCTTAGTGACCAAGCCTGTTTGCGCCTTAGTGACGCAGCCAAATTTTGGAAATCTGACAAGCGTCGTTCAACATATCATAACTCCGTAGGCTTTGCATATCCAAGTGATTCTGACATGTTTTTCCGCCACACGTTCTACTTCATTTAGGTTTTAAAAAGAGACCGATATAATTTGTGTACATTTATTAAAAGTACCGATATTGGGAAAATTTTGAAAAAGTTGTCATTTTTTCACATTTTCATCTGTAATATCTCAAATATGTGCAAACATACTGTACAAATTTTTGATAAGATATATATTTCCATCTGTTTACTTTATTCTGGATGCACACGTGAAAAACTTTTGTGTTTTTTTTAACCCTTTAGGAGATGTACAAATTTAACATTACTTTTCAGCATTTTGAGGAACACTTTGTTTCCTGCACCAAGCCAAGATTGCAAAGGCTCATGAGTGTCAGAATGATAGATACCCCACAAAGGACCCCATTTTAAAAACTATACCCCTTAACGTATTCACTGAGGGGTCAGGAGGATTTTGACTCCACATTTTTTTCAGGAATTAATTCAATTTTGAGGAGAAAAAATAAAATTTCATATTTTTGCAAATATGTCATTTTATAGTGCACATGAGAATAAGGAGTGACACCCCAAAATGGATACCCCCGTTTGTCCCGTGTTCAGAAACATACCCCTTGTGGCCCTAATCTACTTACAAGACACATGGCTAGGCCTATAATGGAGGGAATGCCTGCTGGATTTCAGGGTACAACGGAATAAATCCCAGGCCCCATTGCCCACTTATACGGAAAAAAAATTGACACGTTAAAAAATCCCTCCCCCCCCCCCCCACACACACACGCACTCCGCGCCCTTTTTGTCTTTCCCCAAATCTTAGATAAAAGTAATAATGTGAACTGTGTGGTATTTCCAAAGACAGGGGTAATTACGGAGGCTGGTTGGGATGGGTACATGGGGCAATAATACCAGGTATCCCCCCTCCTCTCATGCTTTTTGGGGGTCATTTCTTGACCTCAGTAGCGGGTATGGGGTATAAAGTGGCGCTCTGCGAGTCTTCGTAATCTTGCTGCGGTGCGGCGGTCTCACACAGAGGGCGCTCAACAAGCTGCTCCTGGCACTGCAGGGAGGCGAGCGTTCCCGGGGCTTCTTGTAAAATGCGTATTACAGGTAGCGGTCTGAATAACGCCGGGCTCACGCAGCTGTAGGTGGAATACGCTTGCGGAGGCCCGCAGCGGATCCCAGCTGTGAGCCCGGCTGTGACCCTGCGTACGGCCGCGTAATGTACTGCGTATAACTGCCTACTCACACAGGCGGTCGTGCGCAGTACTTTTTTGTGTTTGTATTTCCCGCACCGTCGCTTAGCGATGACCCGGGTACCCGAAGCCCGTATACAAGGTAGTTACGTATGGGCTGCGGGTATATCCGCGACCACGGAGCACAATAGGTTCTATGCTGCGGATAGCCGCGGTAAAATAGAACCTGCTGCGTTCTCTTTTCTGCGAGTGGATTACACAATTCCGACCCGCTAATGTGAGCGGAATTGTGTAATCCAATGTGATAGATCCGCGTATTACCGCGGATCAGACGCATGCAGGATCGGTAATTCCTATCCGGTCATGTGAGACCGACCTATGTTAGATCGGTACCTTTTTATCACGTGACCAGGGACCGCTCAACAAGGTCACTGCTCCAGGCTCTCAGCGACCATTGGTCGCTGGAAGTAAGGAGATTTTAAGTTTCCTGGGCTCCCCGACTCCTGCGCATGTGTCCGGCTTTTTGCCGGCGGTCGCATATTGTGATGCGATTGAACTGAGTGGCTGTGCAAAGGCATAGGTAGGTAGTAATCACCAACTACTAGCCGTATGGTTTACCATAAGCTCAATGAACTAGTTCAGTGAACTAATGACCTTGTCTGACTGTTCTCCTAACATTTGCTAAAAAGCGGAATATTTTGGACATATATGGTATGGTCTAGTGAAAAACAGCAAGAATGACTCATAGTCATCAGATATTGTAAGTAATAGAATGCAGATGTCGATAACTTCATGGAGAAAATATTTAGTATATATGTATTGCCAAGAATCTATCGAGCATGCGTAGAACCTGTTTAGTCATATAAGAATGACGTATATACTCATAACTGCGCAGAAGCAGATATGCCACATAATGTAAAAGTAGTATAAAAGAGCACAATCCTTAGCAGAGCTTTGGGACTCGATGTGTGGCTGACAGACGTGTCAGCATTCTCCCGGATTCCTCCTACCAATCGTACCTGGAGATCCCCCGATTGCGGAGTGATGCTACAATATCCGGTGACGTATTGATGCTTATCTTTGTTACCCATGGGATCTGAATGCCTATATGTTAATTAACTATTTCACTTACATTCATATACTAAAGAGTAAATAAACTCATGTGTTTTATATTTGTCTTGCCTTAAAACTGTCTCAGTATGCTTAGTTGGTATGCTAATGAGGTTGAAGAATCACCAAAACTTGAGCAGGAAAGACACATGCGCAGGATCCGGGAAAGTTCATAGAGGAAGATCGCGTCGGGGTGCAAATACGGAGGCCTCCGGTAAAAAGTTTCATTTCATCTCACCGATCGCATCGATGAGGGGAGATGAAGCTTCACCTTTTTTTACTTTTACGTGATCTCCATTATCCATTGGATAACAGCGAACACGTGACCAGGAGCCGCTCACCGCGGCCCCCGTGACATCTCCAGGCTCTCGGCTAAGTTTTGTAGCCAGGAGCAGGGAGATTTTAAATTATTCTGGCAATCCACTGCTTTTGCGCATGCGTCCGCCATTTTGGGGACAGGCGTGTACGCAGAAGCTGGGGTAAGGTCAGCGGATAAATCCGGGGGCCTTAAGTACGTAATTTCATCCTCCCTCACAAATATGATCCATGAGGGGAGATGAAACGTACGCTTTTTTAACTTTTTTTTACTTTTTAAAACTTTTTTTTTCACTTTTTACACTCTTTTTTTACTTGAAATGATCACTGCTATCCATTGTACAACAGTGATCATGTCCCCTGTGACATCCCTCTGCTCCTGGCTACACATGGCAGCCAGGAGCAGAGGGATTCTGAATTTCCCGGGGCTCAAGCCCCTCTGTGCACGCGCCCGATGATTGCCATCAGGGGCGCATGCGCAGAAGGTGACCTCGGGTCCTGGGATACCAGGACATCGCGGAGGACCCGAGGAGAGTATTTTCACCTACCCTCATGGATCCGAACCATGAGGGGAGGTGAAACGGACACTTTTTAAAACTTTTTTTTAACTTTTTCGCGGTTGCCGCTATCCACTGGATCTTGCCGCGGTCCCCGGTAACATCTCCTGGTTCCCAGCTACCTTCAGGAGCTGTGAACCAGGAGATTTTGAATTTGCCGAGGCTCCCGGCCTTCTGCGCATGCGCGTGACGTCATACGTCTGGCGCACATGCGCAGAAGAGTGGCGCTGGGTCCCTGAGGACCCTTTCACCGCGGCAGACTTCAGGGAAGGCGGGTAAGTACTTTAAATCTTAAATCTGAATCTTTAAATTTATTTACTTTTTTTGCACTTTATTGCGATTGGTGCTATCCATTTGATAGCGCCGATCGCATTGCTGGGGGCACTGCCCGCAGCCCAGGATGACAGCTCCATACTGTCGGTAACCTGCGGGCACCGACAGCATGGAGCTGTCACGTCCCCAGCTTACAGGGCTTTAATCCTAAGAGGATGCATGTTTCTACGTCCTCTAGGATTAAAGTCAATTAATGAGGACGTAGAAACACTATGGGGCCGTCACTAAGGGGTTAAGCAAAAGGAGAAAAATAATGGAGGTTAGAAAACTAAGTCAGCAATTAATAGTCAAAGCAAGGGAGAAAAGCTGGAAGAAAAAGGAAGGTGTACAAATGTAGTCTCTTGTACTCATCCCCTGAGAAATGTCCAGAAATGATCCTTGTATGCAATTGTAACTATCTATTGTAAAGTCACATACTGCAAACTGTATGAAGCAAGTTAACTCCAAGTCTCCCTCTCTCTCTCTCTCTGAAAATAAATCTGTTTTATGGTTTACTTTACAGTTCGACTCCTGGAGTGCCTTCTCACCAACTTAACACCTGCACTGAGGTACCACACTATGTGCTCCAGAGGAGAAAAGGACTTCAACCCCCATTATATTTAATGATCCCACTTTTTATAATTATTATTTTGTTCGGAATGTGTCTCTACCCGTACACAGACTGGCATCATGGCAAAGCAACATCTTATCCTACCCGACTCCACGGGTAGCACCTTAAATAAGAACTGATATTTACCACTGTGTAGCACCACACCAGGCTGCGTTTTCCATCATCTTTTCCACTGCTCCCTCTCCTAGGTCTGGTCCAGGTCGGCACACTTTCTGTCCTAGCTTTCAGGCAGAGGAAGATGGTGACCAGAGTTCACATGCTTCTGTAATCCTCTTGTTTGAGACGTGGGGGAAGTATCACCAGAGGTGGATTAAGTATCCCATTAGTCTTGAACTGCATAAAAAATGTAGGTGTCCCATTAGCCTTAAGATTAAAAATGATCTGACACTTATTTCACAGATACCAGAACCGAGATTACCGAATAGATACAGTACTAGAACAAAAACTTACCGTATAGATACAGTAACAATACATACTACATAGATACGGTACCAGAACCAAGCTTACTGTACAGATATGCTAATAGAATGAAGCTTACCATACAGATACATGACCAAAGCACATCTTGTGTACATACATACAGTACCAGAAGCAATCTCACTACAAAGGTACAGTACCAAAGCCAAGTTCGGTGCACAGATACTGCCAAAGTGTTGGAAATAAATGTATTTGCTTGGAAATTGCATGTTGTCTGCATAATAGTGTCATATTCTTCCAAAAGTATTCATTGTGCTTTCTGAAGCCCCATTTACACGCAAAGATGAGTGCTCAAAATCCGTTCAAAAGATAGGGGAAATGACAGATCGAGTGATCATTTTGCATAAGCTGCTAATGGGCATAAATGCCCACTGGTAGCTTATTAGCTTTATTTGCATGTAAATGAGGCTCCCTTCAATGTATGCAGATAACAGCAGGTGGTCTGTTATCTGCATACAGCTCCTTTGCTCTGCTGTGGGACTGCAGCTGAATACAATGTTATCAGCACTCCCGTGGAGAATCACAGCATTTGGTCCCTGCCATCAGCTCTCCGGCCAAACAATGTATTCCTCAAAAGACATAATTTGAGTGAATTTTGAGCGAGAATCGTCCTGTGTAAATGGGGCTAAAGACCATGAATGTTGCATTTAGTTTCAGCCACTTACGGCAGATCTGATGCAGATTTTTCAAAGTGGAAAATCCACCGCAAATCTGCAGAAAATTTGGCAGCTTAAATTGACCGCAGACCAAACATCAAGAAATCAAAAAATGTATAAATTGTGTTGCCCTTTGATGCAGCTGCCGATACGAATGCTGCGGCTTTTGAAGTCTGCTGTTTCTTGTTTGTAGGGGACAATGCTGAGGATCTTTTGTAGGTAATTGTGCAGCATTTACACTACATGTGGCCGTGCCCTGAAAGTCATAAAGTAAGGGTCACATGGGGTGGAACTACTGCAAAAATACACAGTACTTACAGCAGAAGCTAAGTGGATTAGATTTAGGGTACGTTTACATGTTGCATCAAAAACTGCACTATTGGTGTGGAGCCATTGCCGCGTCCGAGGAGTGGGCCCTGAGCCAAGGAGACAGCGGGGTAAAGTGAAGGCCCTGTCACGGGCTATACTGTCTCCTCATTATGGGTCGCTAGGAACCTGATCTCGTTGCTGGCTGGGTGAGATGACAACAAAAGTAACCTGAAGCCCTGTTTGTCATTCGTGACGCCAACGTTCCATCCTCTGATGTGGAGTCTTTTCTTGCCAGGAACCAGGAACGTTCAGTTCTGTCCGTTTACTGAAACTTGCTTGAAAAATTTAGAAATGAACAGTTCTTGCACACAACAAATTTCAGGGTGTTGGAGTGGAAGGCACCTCCAGGGTCATCGGGTCCTCCAGGGTCATCGGGTCCTCCAGGGTCATCGGGTTCTCCAGGGTCATCGCGTCCAACCACCTGCTCAGTGCAGGATCACTAAATCATCCCAGACATATTTGTCCCGCCTCTGTGGACTTCCATTGAAGGAGAACTCCCCACCTCCCGTGGTAACCTGTTCCACTCATTGATCCCCTCACTGTCTAATATCTAATCCGTGTCTCCTCCCTTTCAGTTTCATCCCATTGCTTCTAGTCTTTCCTTGTGCAGATGAGAATAGGGCTGATCCCTCTGCACTGTGACAGCCCTTCAGATATTGTAGACCCCTATTAAGTCTCCTCTCAGCCTTCTCTTCTGCTAAACATTCCCAGATCCTTTAACCGCTCCTCATAGGACATGATTTGCAGACCGCTCACCATCTTGGTAACTCTTCTCTGAACTTGCTCCAGTTTGTCTATGTCTTGTATAAAGTGTGATGCCCAGAACTGGACCCAGTATTCCAGATGAGGTCTGACTAAGGAAGAGTAGAGGGGGATAATGACCTCACGTGATCTAGACTCTATGCTTCTCTTAATACATCCCAGAATTGTGTTTGCCTTTTTGGCTGCTGCATCACATTGTTGACTCATGTTCAGTCTATATGATCTATTAGTATACCCAAGTCTTTATCACATGTGCTGCTGCTTATCTCAATTCCTCCCATTCTGTATGTGCTTTCTTCATTTTTCTTGCCCAGATGTAGGACTTTGCATTTCTCCTTGTTAAATACCATTCTGTTAGTCGCCGACCACTGTACAAGCATTTCTAGATTTTTTTGAATCCTCTCTCTCTCTCTTCCCTAGTGTTAGCTATCCCTCCTTGCTTTGTGTCGTCGGCAAATTTGATCAGTTTCCCATCAGTTTCCTCCTCCAGATCATTTATAACAATGTTGACCAACACTGGGCCTAGGACAGAGCCTTGTGGTATCCCACTTGATACATTCTTCCACTTGGATGTACAGCCATTTATGCCCACTCTTTGAGTACGATCACTCAGCCAGTTGTGAATCCACCTAACAGTTTCCTTGTCAATCCCAGATTTGGTCATTTTCTCAATAAGTATGGTATGAGATACTTTGTCAAATGCTTTACTAAAGTCAAGATATACAATATTTACCACATTTCCCTGACACAACCCAGTCGGTGATTCTGTCATAGAAGGAAATTAGATTCGTCTGGCATGACTTGTTTATTACAAACCCATGCTGGCTTTGGTTAAATACTCCATTCTCATCCAAGTACTTGCATACATGCTGTTTAATAATCTGTTCAAAGATCTTTCCCGGAATAGAAGTCAGGCTCACAGGCCTGTAGTTTCCTGGATCCACCTTCTTCCCTTTTTTGAAGATAGGGACAACATTTGCCCTTTGCCAATCTTTTGAGATTCCTCCTGTTCTCCAGGAATTTTCACAGATTATGGCGAGTGGTTCAGCAATTACCTCTGCTGCTTCCTTTAGTACCCTAGGATGTAATTCATCTGGACCTTGAGACTTGAGTTTATTTAAATTCGCTAAGTGTTCCCTCACCATCTCTCTGCTTATAGATAGCCTGCATTCTTTTATTCCCCCAGTAGCACAGGGACGATCAGCTGATGCTCCATCTACTTTCTGAGAGGAAACAGATACAAAATAGGAATTTAACAGTTCGTCCGTCTTTCATCCTGTAAGCATCCAATAGCATCTTTGACTTTTCTTTTGACCCCCCCCCCCAAATCCTTTTTTATTGCTTTTGGCCTCTCTTACAAGCCTCAATTCATTATCAGCCTTAGCTTTTCTGACACTTGCCCTACAGTTTCTGCAGACCGCATTATATTCTTCTTTAGATATTCCCCCCTCTTTCCATTTGATAAACATATTTTTCTTCCTCTATAACATGTGTACAAGTTCTGTGTTCATCCATCCGGGTCTCTTTAAATGCTCCCCATTCTTCCTTCTTTTAGGGATTGGTAATGATTGAGGTTTGAGAATCTCATTTCACAATATTTCCCAACCTTCTTGGACATTTCTATCCTTAAGAACATCCAGCCATTGGATTCTTCCTATCCTCTTCTCAGGTCTTCCTCCCCTTGTTATCCAACATCCAAGGATATCAGGATCGCTGCCTCCTAAGGTCCCGGCCACCCTTACTTCCTCAACCATTCCCTCCCTGTTGGTAAGAATTAGGGCCAAGATAGCAGATCCCTTTGTTTTCTCTTCTACCTTCTGGAAGATAAAGTTGTCACCAAGAGCGGATAAGAATCTGTTGGATCCATTACTTTTACCTGAGAGATTCCCAACAAATGTCTGATGGGTAAAATCTCCCATGATCCCTATGCTGGGCTTCTCTGAGAGCTTGGCCATCTGATGTAGAAAGAGTTCCTCCATATCTTCTGCTTGTCCAGGCGGCCTATAGCAAATGCCTACAATGGTGTCCTTTCTGTTGTTCTCTCCTTGTATTCTTACCCAAACAGTTTCTACAGAACTCCCGGCTCTGAAGCTTGAATCTCTGTGGAGATGAATGTTCTCCTAACATACAACACAACATCTCTCCTAATGAGTAAAGCAAGGCGCCTACCAAATATATGCTTACCTATCTGTAAGGTCACTAGCAAGCAGTCCATCATATAGGTAATTCACTCCATGGTCTATGAATCCAAATCTTTGTTACAGCACCATCGATGTAGCCAGTTGTTCACCTCTAAGATTATATTATACCTTTACAGTCCCAGTTATCTGTAGGCTTTTCTTCCCCATTGAACTTTCTCTCTAACCACGGCCAAACACTTCTCTCGCAGACTTTTCGTTTCTCACTGTCTCCCACGTGGTTCCTGCATGTCCGGGTATTCATACACTCTTGGAGTAACTGGTAACAGAAGGGTTCCTGGTATGGCTAGGCTCTGGCATCTCTCCATCTACGTCTCTTTCTCCCTCTCATTCTGTCTTTCTCTCTTACTAACTTTCCAGATTCTCCCTTGGAACTCTCATGCAATCCTCTATTACACATTGTAGTAGTGCAGTACACAGAAGGGCCTGTAGAGGGCTGCAGACAGGACTTCTGCTGCTAGGGTTAACACTAAGGGGTGGAGCAGGAACCAAATAAAAGCCAGTTCCTGCTAAAAGCAAGAGGGAGAGGACCAGTGCAGCATAGCTAAGGTGCTGTAGGCTGGTGGCCTAGCAAAGGCCAGAGTCCGACAGAGGCGACAACCCTGGACTCACACCCAAGTTGGGAGAGACGTTGGCTGAGAGAGCCAGGTTCGTGGAGCTGGTAGGGCTGCTAGCCCAGGGTCTAGTGCAGACCAGGAGTTTGACAGGGAAGACGACCCTAAACTCCACACCCAGGTGGGGCGCTTATATGGACTGTGTTTTGTGATTGCGGTGATGAAAAATAAAGCCTTGCAGGAGCCAGATAAAGAAATCAGCATCCTGAGCAGTTTTTGTGCATGTGGTTGCCACTGCGGGTAGAAAGGTGGGCGATCCAGAGGGAAGTTATCCCCGACTTGCCACAACATCCATCACATGTTCAACAACCAATCGACTAATAGACAAAACATTTCCAGACATCACCAAACATGAACAGGCATTAACCCTTTCATGCCTGCAGACTCCAATACACATAAAACTGATGCATTCCACAATTAAAACAGGAACACAAGACATGCATATTGAGGTGCAGTAGTGGACCCCAAATCTAGGCCACTACACTTTACTTGGGTTCACCCGAGGGTGCGCAGCTGATTTGAACCTGCAAAGCTGCTTCTCTCACCTCATAATGAGCCCTCGCTGCTGCACACATCCCTCACCCAGCAACTGCTGGTCACTTCTGCATCACTTCATCGCTGGCGGCGGACGCAGTAGCGGTTGCCAGGTGAAGGATTTGCGCTGCTATATGAGGTGAGAGAAGTGTCGTTGAAGGTTCATATCAGCAGCGCATCTGCAGGTTAATACCAGTCAAGATCCTCACCAATGGGGCAGATTTGTGCTGCAGATCTCCGCCATGTATGAATGCACCCTTAGGCCGCCTTCACGCAGCCAAGAAAATCTTGTGGGATTTGTGTGTTGAGAGACATAAATGACCCCCATTCTTTTTTTATGGGGTCATATATATGAGTGATTTTTTTCTCATATCACAGGGTGGGAAGAATATTGCGACATGTCGTATCATTGGGTGTTGAGAACGCCTCGCCAATTGGGGTCTGACAACGCCTCGCACCCTGTGCAAAGTGAGTTCACCCACTGAAGGTCCCTGAAGTGATGCCAGGCATTTTTTGCCTGAAAAACACCTCTTCGTGAAATTGCAGGTGCACAAGCGCTATCGGGCCGGGACTTACCCATCAATATCACGCTCGCCTGTGTGGAGTTAGCCATAAACAAATCTCATCAGCATGGAGCCGACATCCGCTTGGATTTAAGATCTGCAGCATTTCAATAGTTTTTTTGCACATTTGAGTTGGGATTTCATTTCCTGCAATGGAAAAGGTGAAATCTACAGTAATAAGCAGGTGAAACACTAGCAGACGTCGGCCGCCGCTTTGCGTCCATAATACAGAAGTGCAGCCCGACCGCAGGTCTCCTGGCCTGAATTTTAAGCACCATACATTCCTATGATGCTCAGAGATGGAGTCAAGGGACCTGTGGTCGGGCCGGATTACACTTCTGTATTACAAAAAAGAAGGGGGTTTGGTCTGTGTCGGCACCAGAGCAAAGTGTGGGTGTTCTCAATGAGAGAAACCAAGTCATCCTGCAGATAGGAGACCTTTAATGGAGCAAAAATACATGATGTCACAGCGAGCTTTCGGGTTCTTCTATCGACCCTTCATCAGGCTAAAATAAAACTGGTTTGGATGGGGCACAAATATAACATACAAATGCAGAGAGGAGGGGGCCGCCCCTCGATCTAAATAAGTGTCCACACACTGAAATTTGAGACTGTTTCACACTCAAGACTTAAAATAACACCAGACAAACTGAGCAAATAGATAAATACTTAATCAGTCCACTGAGCTGAGGAATGTGACAGTTTTATAATGTCTGTTATCTCTCCTTTAAAAACTGCACAAAAAAGGAGATGGAAACCCTACCTCTGCAGCGCCACCTCTTGGATGGCAACATTCTTACAAATCAATTTCTGAATTTTTAGGAAGTTTAAAAAAAACAATGATTGGGAAGATGACGCCCTTCTTGACCTCCTCCAGACCTTTCATATTCTTCACTGATGCAAGAACCCCGCTCTGAGGTTCTTTCCATTCTTGAGGGTATCAAACATGGCCATAAATTTATACTCCCAAATTCTTCTGTGACGCTGCATCTTGAAGTTGCCCTTCAGCATGATGACTCTTATCTGCTCTATGCCGTGTCCGTGACCACAAAAATGTTTTGCCACAGATAATTACGTCTTTTCCTCTCTAATCATGCGGCGATGAGCTGTCATCCCCCCTCTCAGTTTTTCTCTTATTTTCCCAACATAAATCCCCCAAACAGGACATTTACCGCCCCGGTTAAGGTACACAACATCAGACATGGAACATGTGACCGTACCCCAGGATCTTATAGTCCTGCTGTGTGTTGGGGATCCATATCCTGTCTGCGGTCCGTACATGTGAGCAGGTCTTACAGCCCCTTACATTACATGGATCTTATAGTCCTGTTGTGTGTTGGGGTTATGTATCCTGTCTGCGGTCCGTACATGTCAGCAGGTCTTACAGCTCCTTACATTACAGGGATCTTATAGTCCTGCTGTGTGTTGGGGTTATGTATCCTGTCTGCGGTCAGTACATGTCAGCAGGTCTTACAGCTCCTTACATTACAGGGATCTTATAGTCCTGCTGTGTGTTGGGGTTATGTATCCTGTCTGCGGTCAGTACATGTCAGCAGGTCTTACAGCTCCTTACATTACAGGGATCTTATAGTCCTGCTGTGTGTTGGGGTTATGTATCCTGTCCGCGGTCCGTACATGTCAGCAGGTCTTACAGCTCCTTACATTACAGGGATCTTATAGTCCTGCTGTGTGTTGGGGTTATGCATCCTGTCGGCGGTCCGTACATGTCAGCAGGTCTTACAGCTCCTTACATTACAGGGATCTTATAGTCCTGCTGTGTGTTGGGGTTATGTATCCTGTCCGCGGTCCGTACATGTCAGCAGGTCTTACAGCTCCTTACATTACAGGGATCTTATAGTCCTGCTGTGTGTTGGGGTTATGTATCCTGTCTGCGGTCTGTACATGTCAGCAGGTCTTACAGCTCCTTACCTTACAGGCATCTTATAGTCCTGCTGTGTGTTGGGGTTATGTATCCTGTCTGCGGTCCGTACATGTCAGCAGGTCTTACAGCTCCTTACATTACAGGGATCTTATAGTCCTGCTGTGTGTTGGGGTTATGTATCCTGTCTGCGGTCTGTACATGTCAGCAGGTCTTACAGCTCCTTACATTACAGGGATCTTATAGTCCTGCTGTGTGTTGGGGTTATGTATCCTGTCCGCGGTCCGTACATGTCAGCAGGTCTTACAGCTCCTTACATTACAGGGATCTTATAGTCCTGCTGTGTGTTGGGGATCCGTATCCTGTCCGCGGTCCGTACATGTCAGCAGGTCTTACAGCTCCTATTACAGGGATAAGTTCATTTTTGTGTGTGGGAGGACAATGCACTCCTGATTATACAGGTCCTCAGACTTGGAGGTTCCTGTAACACAGAAGGGGAGGGTCCGGGAATATGGTGGTCAGACGGTCATCTTTCTGTGGGTATGATGGAGTGTCTTTGCGGTTTTCTTTAGTACCTCCAGCTGTAAATTGCAGTCACTACTAGAGGAACACGAACATTTCCTTCCTTCTTCGTGTATTGTAGTAGCTGATTCCTGGGTTTTCTGGTGGCTCTGGTGATTCCTGGGGATCCTGTTGGCTCTGGTGATTCCTGGGGATCCTGGTGGCTCTGGTGATTTCTGGGTATCCTGGTGGCTCTGGTGATTTCTGGGTATCCTGGTGGCTCTGGTGATTTCTGGGTATCCTGGTGGTCAGCTACTCTGACAGATATGATGACTTACGCAGCAGGAGGTTGGTAAGAGTCTCTGCGTAGTTTAGGAACTGACTGCTGATATCTGTATATGACAGCTGTGCCTTTATATGAGAAAAAACTTACTTATGGTAATGAAATAACGAGACCAGTCCAATTGAATACCAGTAAACTGAAGGCCTGCAGTTTACTATATAATGTCAGGTCATAGCGACAGTTCACTCTGGTGGATTTGGGAGCAATGATAACAGCAACAATGGCATTGTATCCACATTGACAGAGTCAGATCTCTTACTTCTCTGAGTGTGAAGGTTATTTGGATACAATAAAGATGTTCCCTTTACTGTGTCCAGGCTGTCAGCGACAGGCTGGAAGGGCTTGTGCAGGGTAGATTATATTACACTGTTAGTTAAAGGGGTTGTCCCGCGGCAGCAAGTGGGTCTATACACTTCTGTATGGCCATATTAATGCACTTTGTAATGTACATTGTGCATTAATTATGAGCCATACAGAAGTTATCAAAAGTTTTTTACTTACCTGCTCCGTTGCTAGCGTCCTCGTTCCCATGGAGCCGACTAATTTTCGCCCTCCGATGGCCAAATTAGCCGCGCTTGCGCAGTCCGGGTCTTCTGCTCTCTTCAATGGAGCCGCTCGTGCAGAATGCCGGCTCCGTGTAGCTCCGCCCCGTCATGTGCCGATTCCAGCCAATCAGGAGGCTGGAATCGGCAATGGACCGCACAGAAGAGCTGCGGTCCACGGAGGGAGCAGACCCCGGCGGCCATCTTCAGCAGGTAAGTATGAAGACGCCGGACCGCCGGGATTCAGGTAAGCGCTGAGCGGGTTGTTTTTTTAACCCCTGCATCGGGGTTGTCTCGCGCCGAACGGGGGGGGGGGGGTTAAAAAAAAGAAAAAACCCGTTTCGGCGCGGGACAACCCCTTTAACTCCACAGGGGGAGGTAACACTCGCTATTATGATGACCTCTCTTTCTGACTGCCTCTTATTTCCTTATTCAGGATGGAGGAGAAACTCCGCTACTCTCCGTGCTTCCTCCCTCTAGCTCTTCTGATGACACACTCGCTGTCTCACCGCACTATATCCATCTCCTGCTCTTGTCTTTGCATCTCCCCTCTTTTGCTCCCAAGCTCCAACTCTCAACTGCCAGCATACACACATTAAAATTGCCTTTTCCATGCGGGCTTCGGTGTTGCTAAGCAACTAAAGCACCAATCAGTAAGCTGTAACTAAAGCACCAATCAGTAAGCTGTTACTAAAGCACCAATCAGTAAGCTGTAACTAAAGTACCAATCAGTAAGCTGTTGCTGGGATAGATATTTCAGGAATAACAGCTTTTATCTCAGGTGGGGCCCCTCCTATGTCTTCTTGAGGCTCATAGTGAGATCCCTGGAACTTATTAACTCTCTTTGACTACTCTCTACGACCCTCTAGGTCACGACAGATAGATAGATAGGAGATAGATAATCTGGACCACTTCTCTGTGTGAGGAGAACAGCAGGGCATGCAGACGTGGCTGCCATATACTGTGTCAGCAGGATGATGACATCATGCTCCTGCTCCCCTCCACTCCGTTCCTTGCAGCTGCCTCCCTCCTCCTATTCTCTGCTTCGGCTTCCTCTCTGGCTGGTTGCACTGCTGGCTGTGATTGTTCTCAGCAAGAGAAACGACGTAATCTTGTGTGTGATTGGTGTGGTGCGGCCAGCCAGTAATGCACTGAATGTACATTTTGTATATGGTGGAGGGCAGCCTCTGGGCCCCCTATCAGCACAGGGACCCAGTCACCGTTGCAACCCCTGACAGTATGCCTATGTCCCATTAGTATTAATGCTCCCAGTTGTGCCCCCAATAGTATTAATGCTCCCAGTTGTGCCCCCAATAGTTTTAATGCTCCCAGTTGTGCCCCCAATAGTATTAATGCTCCCAGTTGTTCCCACAATAGTATTAATGCTCCCAGTTGTGCCCCTAATAGTATAAATGCTCCCTGTTGTGCCCCCAATAGTATTAATGCTTTCAGTTGTGCCCCCAATAGTAATAATGCTCCCAGTTGTGCCCCCAATAGTATTAATGCTCCCCGTTGTCCCCCCAATAGTAATAATGCTCCCAGTTGTGCCTCTAATAGTATTAATGCTTTCAGTTGTGCCCCCAATAGTAATAATACTCCTAGTTGTGCCCTCAATAGTAATAGTGCCCCTAAGTAAAGGCCCAATAGTATTAATGCTCACAGTTGTGCCTCTAATAGTATTAATGTTCCCAGTTGTGCCCCCAATAGTATTAATGCTCCCAGTTGTGCCCACAATAGTATTAATGCTCCCAGTTGTGCCCCTAATAGTATTAATGCTCCCAGTTGTGCCCCCAATAGTAATAATGCTCCCAGTTGTGCCCCCAATAGTAATAATGCTCCCAGTTGTGCCCCCAATAGTAATAATGCTTCCAGTTCTGCCCCCAATAGTAATAGTGCCCCAAAGTAAAGGCCCAATAGTATTAATGCTCCCAGTTGTGCCCCATTAGTATTAATGCTCCCAGTTGTGCCCTAAATAGTTTTAATGCTCCCAGTTGTGCCCTGTTACGGCACTCTGCCCCCCGAGCGCCAGTTGGGGTGCCCTGATCTCCTGCACCCCACTGTCCCTGCCTACTTGCCTCGGCCCTGGCTAACCCCAGGCGGACAACTGGGCGGCAGTCCCTGCACTGGCTAGGGACCTGGCGACTGCCTAGCTGGAACTACTAACAGGGGACAGAGTGCCGACAGAAGAGGCAGGTGTAACAAACCAACAAAACTTACAAGTACAAGCAGGGCTGGAGATGGAGCTCACAGGCAGATAGACAGGACCCGAATAGCAACTAGTGCTGACTGGGACAGACCAGACTAGGGGCTAACAGGACCAACAGAAACAGGCTGAGAAAGAATAGCAGGGCTGACAGACAACTAGGGACTGGCTGAGGTAAACTGCAGACAGACTGACTAGCTGAAAGCAGAACCAATAACTGGCAGTGAGCTCACATCACTGCCAGTCTCTTAACCACAAGGTTCCGCCCCCGGGCGGAGAGTGGGAGGAGGCAACTCCACCCACTGCTGTATAAGACGAACGGAGGAGTGCGGGCGGCACCCTACGGGTGGACACGCCCATGCCGCCGCCCACCGGCCGTCCCAAGCTGCTGGGATAACCTCGACACAGGGCTCCAGGCTGCTGGAGCCGACGCCGGAGCGACGCGCGCCGACCGCGGGATCCCGTGCCGCGCTGTATGGTAACATTACCCCCCCTCTGACGGGGGACCTCCGGGCCCCCGGAAACTCGACCAGGCTTATCCAGGAGGCGGCTGCGAAAACGCTGTACCAACCCGAGAATGTGACCCACCTGGGCGGTCACCATGGGCTGATCCTCAGGTCCATGACTTCGGTAGTCTGTGGCTGCCCCATTTCCTTCAGGGCCAACCGTTGACATATCGTCATGTTTCAGGTCGTCTTCCGAGTCAATGTCCAACCATTCACCACTGTCTTTTGACCCATCCTCGCTACCAATGACGCTGCCTTCAAAATCTGAGGCATCTCCAACTTTAAAATCACTGTCATCTGAGCTATCATACTCCAAAAAACTCTTCCGGGCCCCCAAATGTTGTAAGGTTCCTGTAGCCCGGCGAGAATCCAGGATCTCCTGGGCCTCGTATTCAACTTCATCACGGACCGGGGTGGGCGGCGGGGGACCGGAGGTGGGCATCACCGAAGAGACAACAGGTTTCGACAAAGACTTATGGAACCCCGTGCGACCCCTCCTTTTGCGATTTCCAGAGGGCCGGTACCCCTTCTGTCCCACCCTGTACGGCTCAAATACCGACAGACTCTCCTCACAACGCAACTGCATACGAGACCCCACCCCTTTCTTCCATCCCCCCTGCAGCGCACCGGCGGCGACATCAGCAGCAGGACGGGCGGACGGGGTGTGAGGGTAAGTGATACCTCGGGGACTGAGTGCGGTATCGACTGAGCAGGGCGGAAGGGGAGCGCGATGGCTATGGCAGGACGGCCCCCACTGGGTTAGCTCCCCAGTGGCCCAATCGAATTGGGGGTTGTGCAACGCCAGCCACGGCATCCCTAGTACCATGTCTACCGACATTTTCTCCATCACCAGGAATGATAGACCTTCCGAATGGCGACCCCCCACCGTGAGTTGTAACACTGGGGTCCTCCATCGTACCAAGCCCGAAGCAAGAGGAGTAGCATCAATGCTAGCAAAACGAATTGGCGTCTTCAGCGCCAAAAATTCCGCCCTCAGGGGCTCAACAAGACGCATGCTTACCAGGTTAGCGGCTGCTCCGGAATCAATAAATGCCTGCCCTAGGCGGGAGAAGTTCCGGAATCTAACCTGGCAGGGTATTAGAAGTCTAGGACGTACCTGTGGTCCTAGGCGACCCTCCCTGCAATCGCCTAGGACTGGGAGTCTTTCTGCCGATTCGGACTGTGGGCGCTGAGGCCTCAGGGGGCAGGTTATCACCCGATGTCCAGCTTTCCCGCAGTAGAGGCAGAGATGATGCAATAACCGAACTCGGCGTCGCTCCTTGGGGTCCAGCGGGTCCAGTTCCATAGGTTCGGGAACAGAGACTGGTACGGAAGAGGAAGGAACCGGACAAACGACCTCCCTGACTCTACTGGTCTGCCTGTCCTGCTTCCCAGCCCTGAGCCTCCTATCTGCCTTCACCGCTAGCTCCATGGCCTCCTTTAAGGACCCGGGAATGGGATGGGAGATCAACAGCTCTTTGACCGCGTCCGAGAGACCCTGCAGAAAAACGTCCTTCAGGGCACTCTCGTTCCATGCAGTGTCGCCCGCATAGCGTCTGAAACTGGAGCAATAATCCTCCACACAAAGCGACCCCTGATGCAGCGCCAGCAACCGTGAAACCGCCAACCCCACTCGGTCCGGCTCATCGAAGATGCCCCCGAGTTCCTGAAAAAAGGAGTCCACCGACTGCAGGGAGGGGGAACCCTCGGGAATAGAAAAGGCCCAAGTCTGGGCAGAGCCCCGCAGCAGGGATATTATAAGCCCGACCCTCTGGGCCTCTGAGCCCGAAGAACGGGGACGCATCCGAAAAAACAGGCGACACGCCTGTTGAAAAACGAAAAACTTGTTCCTCTCCCCAGAGAACACCTCGGGGAGAGGGCACTTGGGTTCGGGACTGGTAAAGGCGTTCTGCCCCTGCGACAACGCCCACTGCTCCTGGGCCACCATGCGAGCTGACAAATCCCGGATCACCGGCACCAGGTCTTGCAGCTGGTTTGCAAGGGCGCTGATCGCCGCCATGAAAAAAAAGGTATTTTAAGGGCCAGTTATTATGTTACGGCACTCTGCCCCCCGAGCGCCAGTTGGGGTGCCCTGATCTCCTGCACCCCACTGTCCCTGCCTACTTGCCTCGGCCCTGGCTAACCCCAGGCGGACAACTGGGCGGCAGTCCCTGCACTGGCTAGGGACCTGGCGACTGCCTAGCTGGAACTACTAACAGGGGACAGAGTGCCGACAGAAGAGGCAGGTGTAACAAACCAACAAAACTTACAAGTACAAGCAGGGCTGGAGATGGAGCTCACAGGCAGATAGACAGGACCCGAATAGCAACTAGTGCTGACTGGGACAGACCAGACTAGGGGCTAACAGGACCAACAGAAACAGGCTGAGAAAGAATAGCAGGGCTGACAGACAACTAGGGACTGGCTGAGGTAAACTGCAGACAGACTGACTAGCTGAAAGCAGAACCAATAACTGGCAGTGAGCTCACATCACTGCCAGTCTCTTAACCACAAGGTTCCGCCCCCGGGCGGAGAGTGGGAGGAGGCAACTCCACCCACTGCTGTATAAGACGAACGGAGGAGTGCGGGCGGCACCCTACGGGTGGACACGCCCATGCCGCCGCCCACCGGCCGTCCCAAGCTGCTGGGATAACCTCGACACAGGGCTCCAGGCTGCTGGAGCCGACGCCGGAGCGACGCGCGCCGACCGCGGGATCCCGTGCCGCGCTGTATGGTAACATGCCCTCAATAGTATTAACGCTCCCAGTTGTGCCCTCAATAGTAAGAGTGCCCCTAAGTAAAGGCCCAATAGTATTAATGCTCCCAGTTTTGCTCTCAATAGTAATACTGCTCCCAGTTGTGCTCCTAATAGTATTAATGCTTCCAGTTGTGCCCCCAATAGTAATAATGCTTCCAGTTGTGCCCCCAATAGTACTAATGCTTTCCGTTGTGACCCCAATAGTAATAATGCTCCCGGTTGTGCCCCTAATAGTAATAATGCTTTCAGTTGTGCCTCTAATAGTATTAATGCTTTCAGTTGTTCCCCCAATAGTAATAATGCTCCCAGTTGTGCCCTCAATAGTAACAGCGCACCTAAGTAAAGGCCCAATAGTATTAATGCTCCCAGTTGTGCCCCAATAGTACTATTGAGGGCACAACTGGGAGCATTAATACTATTGGGGGCACAACTGGGAACAATAATACTATTGTGCCTTTACTTAGGGGCACTATTACTATTGAGGGCACAACAGGGAGCATTAATAATAGTGCCACTAAGTAAAGGCTCAACAGTATTAATGCTCTCAGTTGTGCCCCCCAATAGTATTAATGCTCCCAGTTGTGCCCCCAATAGTAGTAATGCTCCCAGTTGTGCCCCCAATAGTATTAATGCTCCCAGTTGTGCCCCCAATAGTATTAATGCTCCCAGTTGTGCTCTCAATAGTAATACTGCTCCCAGTTGTGCTCCTAATAGTATTAATGCTCCCAGTTGTGCCCCCAATAGTAATAATGCTTCCAGTTGTGCCCCCAATAGTACTAATGCTTTCCGTTGTGCCCCTAATAGTAATAATGCTTTCAGTTGTGCCTCTAATAGTATTAATGCTTTCAGTTGTTCCCCCAATAGTAATAATGCTCCCAGTTGTGCCCTCAATAGTAACAGCGCACCTAAGTAAAGGCCCAATAGTATTAATGCTCCCAGTTGTGCCCCAATAGTACTATTGAGGGCACAACTGGGAGCATTAATACTATTGGGGGCACAACTGGGAGCAATAATACTATTGTGCCTTTACTTAGGGGCACTATTACTATTGAGGGCACAACAGGGAGCATTAATAATAGTGCCACTAAGTAAAGGCTCAACAGTATTAATGCTCTCAGTTGTTCCCCCCAATAGTATTAATGCTCCCAGTTGTGCCCCCAATAGTATTAATGCTCCCAGTTGTGCCCCCAATAGTAATAATGCTTCCAGTTGTGCCCCCAATAGTAATATTGCCCCTAAGTAAAGGCCCAATAGTATTAATGCTCCCAGTTGTGCCCTCAATAGTATTAATACTCCCAGTTGTGCCCCCAATAGTATTAATGCTCCTAGTTGTGCCCTCAATAGTAATAGTGCCCCTAAGTAAAGGCCCAATAGTATTAATGCTCCCAGTTGTGCCCCCAATAGCAATAATGCTCCCAGTTGTGCCCCCAATAGTAATAATGCTTCCAGTTCTGCCCCCAAAAGTAATAGTGCCCCAAAGTAAAGGCCCAATAGTATTAATGCTCCCAGTTGTGCCCCATTAGTATTAATGCTCCCAGTTGTGCCCTAAATAGTTTTAATGCTCCCAGTTGTGCCCTCAATAGTATTAACGCTCCCAGTTGTGCCCTCAATAGTAAGAGTGCCCCTAAGTAAAGGCCCAATAGTATTAATGCTCCCAGTTGTGCTCTCAATAGTAATACTGCTCCCAGTTGTGCTCCTAATAGTATTAATGCTTCCAGTTGTGCCCCCAATAGTAATAATGCTTCCAGTTGTGCCCCCAATAGTACTAATGCTTTCCGTTGTGACCCCAATAGTAATAATGCTCCCGGTTGTGCCCCTAATAGTAATAATGCTTTCAGTTGTGCCTCTAATAGTATTAATGCTTTCAGTTGTTCCCCCAATAGTAATAATGCTCCCAGTTGTGCCCTCAATAGTAACAGCGCACCTAAGTAAAGGCCCAATAGTATTAATGCTCCCAGTTGTGCCCCAATAGTACTATTGAGGGCACAACTGGGAGCATTAATACTATTGGGGGCACAACTGGGAACAATAATACTATTGTGCCTTTACTTAGGGGCACTATTACTATTGAGGGCACAACAGGGAGCATTAATAATAGTGCCACTAAGTAAAGGCTCAACAGTATTAATGCTCTCAGTTGTGCCCCCCAATAGTATTAATGCTCCCAGTTGTGCCCCCAATAGTAGTAATGCTCCCAGTTGTGCCCCCAATAGTATTAATGCTCCCAGTTGTGCCCCCAATAGTATTAATGCTCCCAGTTGTGCTCTCAATAGTAATACTGCTCCCAGTTGTGCTCCTAATAGTATTAATGCTCCCAGTTGTGCCCCCAATAGTAATAATGCTTCCAGTTGTGCCCCCAATAGTACTAATGCTTTCCGTTGTGCCCCTAATAGTAATAATGCTTTCAGTTGTGCCTCTAATAGTATTAATGCTTTCAGTTGTTCCCCCAATAGTAATAATGCTCCCAGTTGTGCCCTCAATAGTAACAGCGCACCTAAGTAAAGGCCCAATAGTATTAATGCTCCCAGTTGTGCCCCAATAGTACTATTGGGGGCACAACTGGGAGCATTAATACTATTGGGGGCACAACTGGGAGCAATAATACTATTGTGCCTTTACTTAGGGGCACTATTACTATTGAGGGCACAACAGGGAGCATTAATAATAGTGCCACTAAGTAAAGGCTCAACAGTATTAATGCTCTCAGTTGTTCCCCCCAATAGTATTAATGCTCCCAGTTGTGCCCCCAATAGTATTAATGCTCCCAGTTGTGCCCCCAATAGTAATAATGCTTCCAGTTGTGCCCCCAATAGTAATATTGCCCCTAAGTAAAGGCCCAATAGTATTAATGCTCCCAGTTGTGCCCTCAATAGTATTAATACTCCCAGTTGTGCCCCCAATAGTTTTAATGCTCCCAGTTGTGCCCCCAATAGTATTAATGCTCACAGTGGTGCCCCTAATAGTATTAATGCTCACAGTTGTGCCCCTAATAGTAATAATGCTCCCAGTTGTGCCCCCAATAGTATTAATGCTCCTAGTTGTGCCCTCAATAGTAACAGTGCCCCTAAGTAAAGGCCCAATAGTATTAATGCTCCCAGTTGTGCCCCCAATAGTATTAATGCTCCTAGTTGTGCCCTCAATAGTAATAGTGCCCCTAAGTAAAGGCCCAATAGTATTAATGCTCCCAGTTGTGCCCCCAATAGTATTAATGCTCCCAGTTGTGCTCCCAATAGTAATACTGCTCCCAGTTGTGCTCCTAATAGTATTAATGCTCCCAGTTGTGCCCCCAATAGTAATAATGCTTTCAGTTGTGCCCCCAATAGTAATATTGCCCCTAAGTAAAGGCCCAATAGTATTAATGCTCCCAGTTGTGCCCTCAATAGTATTAATACTACCAGTTGTGCCCCCAATAGTTTTAATGCTCCCAGTTGTGCCCCCAATAGTAGTAATGCTCTCAGTTGTGCCCCCCAATAGTATTAATGCTCCCAGTTGTGCCCCTAATAGTATTAATGCTCCCAGTTGTGCCCCCAATAGTATTAATGCTTCCAGTTGTCCCCCCAATAGTAATAGTGCCCCTAAGTAAAGGCCCAATAGTATTAATGCTCCCAGTTGTGCCACTAATAGTATAAATGCTTTCAGTTGTGCCCCCAATAGTAACAATGCTCCCAGTTGTGCCCCTAATAGTAATAATGCTCCCAGCTGTGCCCCTAATAGTATTAATGCTCCCAGTTGTGCCCCTAATAGTATTAATGCTCCCAGTTGTGTGCACAATAGTATTAATGCTCACAGTTGTGCCCCTAATAGTATTAATGCTCACAGTTGTGCCCCTAATAGTAATAATGCTCCCGGTTGTGCCCCTAATAGTACTAATGCTTTCAGTTGTGCCCCCAATAGTAATATTGTGTTGTGCCCCTAATAGTAATATTGTGCCCCGGTTTTGCCCCTAATAGTAATAATGCTTTCATTTGTGCCCCTAATAGTATTAATGCTTTCAGTTGTGCCCCCAATAGTAATAATGCTCCCAGTTGTCCCCCCAATAGTATTAATGCTCCCAGTTGTGCCCTCAATAGTAATAGTGCCCCTAAGTAAAGGCCCAATAGTATTAATGCTCCCAGTTGTGCCCCCAATAGTACTATTGAGGGCACAACTGGGAGCATTAATTCTATTGGGGGCACAACTGGGAGCATTAATACTATTGGGCTTTTACTTAGGGGCACTATTACTATTGAGGGCACAACAGGGTGCATTAATAATAATTCCCCTCAGTAAAGGGCCAATAGTAATAATGCTCCCAGTTGTGCCCCCAATAGTAATAATGCTCCCAGTTGTGCCCCCAATAGTATTAATGCTCCCAGTTGTGCCCCCAATTGTAATAATGCTCCCATTTGTGCCCCCAATAGTATTAATGCTCCTAGTTGTGCCCCCAATAGTATTAATGCTTCCAGTTGTGCTCCCAATAGTATTAATGCTCCCAGTTGTGCCCTCAATAGTATTAATGCTCCCAGTTCTGCCCCTAATAGTAATAATGCTCCCAGTTGTGCCCCTAATAGTATTAATGCTTTCAGTTGTGCCCCCATAGTAATAATGCACCCAATTGTGCCCCCAGTAGTATTAATGCTCCCAGTTGTGCCCCCAATAGTAATAATGCTCCCAGTTGTGACCCCAATAGTAATAATGCTTTCAGTTGTGCCAATAATAGTATTAATGCTCCCAGTTGTGCCCCCAATAGTATTAATGCTCCCAGTTGTGCCCTCAATAGTATTAATGCTCCCAGTTGTGCCCCCAATAGTATTGATGCTCCTAGTTGTGCCCCCAATAGTGTTAATGCTCCCAGTTGTGCCCCTAATAGTATTAATGCTCCCAATTGTGCCCCTAATAGTATTAATGCTCTCAGTTGTGCCCCTAATAGTAATAATGCTCCCATTTCTGCCCCTAATAGTATTAATGCTTTCAGTTGTGCCCCCATAGTAATAATGCTCCCAGTTGTGCCCCCAATAGTATTAATGCTTTCAGTTGTGCCCCTAATAGTATTAATGCGTTCAGTCGTGCCCCCAATAGTAATTGTGACGCCCTTAGTTGTCCCAGTTGTAATAGGGCCCCTCTGTGTCCTCCCTACCCTGAACCTCTGGCCATGCAGCAATCTCACCACATCTAGTATTTCACTCTCCCTCTCTCTAGCTCCTCTCCAGCCGGCAGAATTGGCAGTCGTGTCTGAAGGGGCCAGATATTAAGCTGGCTCCAGGAACTTTATGTTACACCACTGGGCTGAAGAGATAGCAGTGCGCTGCTGCAGACCATTTCACCTGCCATATTCATGGGTTATTAGGTGTGCAAGCACTGAGGGGCACAGATGCCACCTCCATAATGCTAGGACCTCCAGCAGCCCACCAATCCCGAGAATCACAAGGTCTCTGCCCTAGAACTGTGTGGGAACTGCCACACTACATGGACCTAAAGGGATTTTCCAGAACTTTGCTATTCAGGTGATCTGAGCTTGTAGGATCATTCATGTACTGTTCTATCTCTGGTGCTCAGTAAACAGCTGACCGTCAGACCTCAACCAGTCTGATACTGATCGCTCTCCGGAGGATCCTGGAAGACCCTGGAAGCAGTAATAGTAGACAGATCACCCCATGGTGTCGGTCCGGTCCTCGCTGTGTATCGTCCTTTTCTAGATTAACAACTACTAAGAGTTGATTATTGCCTATATCATCCTTCACTAGAGATGAGCGAGCGTACTCGGAAAAGCACTACTCGCTCCAGTAATTGGCTTTATCCGAGTATCGCTGTGCTCGGGTCTGAAGATTCGGGTGCCGGCACGGAGCGGGGAGCTGCAGGGGAGAGCGGGGAGGAACGGAGGGGAGATCTTTCTCTCCCTCTCTCCCACCCGCTCTCCCCTGCTCCCCGCTGCGACTCACCTGTCAGCCGCAGCGGCACCCGAATCTTCAGGGACGAGCACAGCGATACTCAGATAAAGCACATTACTAGAGCGAGTAGTGCTTTTCCGAGTACGCTCGCTCATCTCTATCCTTCACCCATTGGCAAACCTATAAGAGTCAGAAAACCGCTTATACCCTATAGAGGATGAATGGTGTCTGATCTGGAGTGGAGGTTATGGTGACTCTTGGGCATTGTGTAGTGCCGGCCTCATTTATGTATTTATGTCCCCAGTGTTCATGGGATATTATGGTTGGAGTCCAGAGAAGATCCTTGGTATGAACAGATATGAAGCAGCAGAGCTTCAAAAACACCACTAGGTGGTGCCATCCCTCAGCTTTCATACATCTGACCCCAGTGGCCACTCGATGTAACAGCACCCACTTGGAGCCTGAGGCTGGTCGGTGTTGTTTGTGGTTGTATAGACCGGGCACACAGTTCCCCGGCGCCACATTACGGGCATCTTATCACCATCTTATCTGCATTTCTGATCAGGTTTATTCTTAACGTCTCCCTGAGACATCGTGGTGCTCCTTGAATTAGGAGACGTTGGTCATTATTGGGTAGATTGTATTGCCCTCACAAATCCATCTTCACACAGCTGAGGGTTTGTTATGGTACTTCGTGCAGGACGACTGTTGGGCGATGGTTGTTCTAGTGAATGGAGGCGGCGCGGCTCGGGGATTCTTCCATCCCCTGTAAACAGGAGTCGCTCAAACATTCAGTGCTTCCTGTTTATGAGGGCTGTGCTGCTAAAAACCAAGTGACTCCGACAGGTGAGCGATAACTTGGGGGATAATCTCCCCGTATAAGGGCTCATGTCCACGGGCAAAATAAGAATTAAAATCCGCAGCGGATTTTAACTCTTCTCCTGCCCGCGGATCCGCACCCCATAGGGATGCATTGACCACCCGCGGGGTAGATAAATACCCGTGGATGGTCAATAAAAGGGATTTTTAAAAAAATGGAGCATGAAAAAATCTGGACCATGCTCCATTTTCATGCGGGTCTCCCGCGGGGACGGCTCCCGCGGGCTTCTATTGAAGCCTATGGAAGCCGTCCGGATCCGCGGGAGACCAAAATCAGATTTTACTCACCCGCTCCGTTTCTTCTCTTTGCCGCGGCGCCATCTTCTCTGAGTCGCGGCCGGATCATTTTGCTTCGGGCCGGCGCATGCGCGGGGCACGTCACCGACGTCATCATGCGCATCCGCCGAGCCGAAGAAAGAAGATCCGGCCGCGACGCAGAGAACATGACGCCGCAGCGAAGAGAAGAAACGGAGCGGATGGGAGGTGAGTTTATTCTTATTTATTCCTATTTTCAGCCCTCTTGTCCGCGGGGCAGGAGGGACCCGCTGCAGATTCTCCATGGAGAATCCGGAGCGGGCCTGATTTTCCCCGTGGACATGAGGCCTTAGAGTACCTATACAGGTAAGAGGCGGCTGCAGGAGACCAACGCTGCGTGTGCCGCTGATACAACATGTTCTACACTGACGCATTGTTAACATTAATAAATGGTGGGAATGCTGGAGATGTCTAATTTTTAGTGTTTTTGTATTTTTCTTTCTTAATACGGAATCTCTAGTTTAACCCTTTTACTGCAATCAATACTGATGATGAAATCAGCCATGTCTGACAGTGGAAGAGTGGTCATAAATGGCTGCGCATCCAAGTGGAAGAATGTATCAAGTGGGGACCACAAGGCTCTGTCCTGGGCCCAGTGTTGGCCAACATTGTTATTAATGATCTGGAGGAGGGAATTGATGAGAAACTGATCAAATTTACTGACGACACAAAGCTAGGAAAAAATGCACATAAGGGAGATGGAATAAATCCTCCACAGCGCCACCTATTGGAAGGCAGCATTCCTTCAAGTCAAAGTCAGACTTTTTATACAAGCCTTGTAACCATGACTGGGAAATAAAAGCAAAGCCAGACCCCATGTACAGACAGCTGTTTCAGGGTTTTTGCCCTTCATCAATGAACATTAGGAGTCTGGCTTTGCTAGTGAGAGGCCTGGGATGGGGGTCAGAAACACTACTTTTCTCCTTAGGGAGAGGAACTATACTATAAACTAAGTGAGGAGACTCAAATGGCCATGCACGCTCCTGGGTAATATGCAAATAAGGGAGATGGAATAAAACCTCCACAGTGCCACCTATTGGAAGGCAGCATTCCTTCAAGCCAAAGGCCGCCTGCAGACGGGCGGAAATTCCACGGCAGGATTCCCTGCAGAATTTCCGCCCCTGGACGCCTGCATAGGATTGGATTACCATACTCAATACTATGCAGACGGCCGGGGTTTGTCTGCGTGAAATCCCGCGCAGCAAACAGACCGTGGCATGCTCTAATTCTGTGCGGAGTTTGCAGAGCCCCGCCCAGAAACGTCACTCCCCGGCCACCGACTCCGCTCTGCGCATGCGCCAGCTGCCCGGCAGCCGGCACATGAAAGGAGCCGGAGCTGCGGGAGCGGGTGAGTCCGCGGTGCTCTCTGCAGGTGCTCGGGTCGGGTCCCGCTGCGAGAATTCACGCAGCCGGATCCGACCCGGCCGTCTGCAGGCAGCAAAGTCAGATTTTTTATACAAGCCTTGTAACAATTACTGGCCTGTCCCAGGCCTTTCACTAGCAAAGCCAGACTCCTACTGTACACTGATGAAGGGCAAAAACCCTGAAACAGCTGTCTGTACATGGAGTCTGGCTTTGCTTTTAATTCCCAGTCATTGTTACAAGGCTTGTATAAAAAGTCTGACTTTGGCTTGAAGGAATGCTGCCTTCCCATAGGTGGCACTGTAGAGGTTTTATTCCATCCCCCTTATTTGCATATTACCCAGAGGAGCGTGCATGGCCATTTGAGTCTCCTCACTCACTGTCTAGGTGCTCCCCCTAAGGAGAAAAGATAGCATTTCTGAGAAAGCTAGGAGGGATAACTAACACTAGGGAAGAGAGAGAGAGAGGATTCAAAAAGATCTAGAAAAGCTTGAACAGTGGGCGGTGACTAACAGAATGGGATTTAAATAGTATCTGCACTTTCACCTTTGGAGCGCTTCTGCTCTGCAGCTGTTTTTGGCTATATAAGCACTATAAGGGACCGTCTGCAGCTGCCGGAAGGAGCCAAAAATGACCGATGGAGAATAAGTGCTCCAAAGGTGAATATACAGGTACCCTTTAACAGGGAGAAATGCAAAGTCTTACATATGGCAAAAGAAAAATCAAAAAAAGCACATACAGGATGGAAGGAATTGGGCTAAGCAGCAGCACATGTGAAAAAGACTTGGGTATACTAATAGGTCACAGACTGAACATGAGTCAACAGTGTGATGCAGCAGCCAAAATGGCAAACACAATTCTGGGATGTAAGAGAAGCATAGAGTCTAGGTCCCGTGAGGTCATTATCCCCCTCTACTCTTCCTTAGTCAGACCTCATCTGGAATACTGGGTCCAGTTCTGGGCACCCCACTTTATACAAGACATAGACAAACTGGAGCAAGTTCAGAGAAGAGTTACCAAGATGGTGAGCGGTCTACAAATCATGTCCTATAAGGAACGGTTAAAGGATCTGGGAATGTTTAGCAGAAGAGAAGGCTGAGAGGAGACTTAATAGCGGTCTACAAATATCTGAAGGGCTGTCACAGTGCAGAGGGATATGTCAATCCCAGATTTGGTCATTTTTTCAATAAGTATGGAGTATGGTATGAGATACTTTGTCAAATGCTTTACCACAGCCAAGATATACTATATCCACCGCATTTCCCTGATCCAACAGTCAGTGATATCATCATAGGAGGAAATTAGATTCGACTAGCATGACTTGTTTGTTACAAACCCATGCTGGCTCTGGTTAATTACTCCATTCTCATCCAAGTACTTGCATACATGCTGTTTAATAATCGGTTCAAGGATCTTTCCCAGTATAGGAGTCAGGCTCACAGGACTGTAGTTTCCTGGATCCACCTTCTTCCCTTTTTAGATAGAGACAACATTAGCCATTTTCCAATCTTCTGGGACTTCTGTTCTCCAGGAATTTTCACAGATTATGGCGAGTGGTTCAGCAATTACCTCTGCTGCTTCCTTTAGTACCCTAGGATGCAATTCATCTGGACCTTGAGACTTGGATTCATGTAAGTTAGCTAAGTGTTCCCTCACCATCTCCCTGCTTATAGATAGCCTACATTCTTTTATTCCGTCAGTAGCACAGGGAAGATCAGCTGATGATCCATCAGGAAGACGTCACATCATGGGGAGGCAGACGTTACGTGATGAGGATGAGGATGTTACGCAATAGAGAGGAAGGTGTTATTTGAAGGGGATGAGGACTTTATGTTAAGGGAACAAGAACGTTATATGAATGGGCTGAGTACATTATATGATGTGGACAAGGACATTATGTAAGGGGAACAAGGATGCTACAGGAAGTGGACAAAGACTTTAAACAAAGGGGATCAAGTAATTATCTAAAGGGAATGAGAACTTCATGGAAGGGAGAGGAGGACATTCCTCAGAAGATCAACGTGAGAAAGGAGTCTGTTATGGGGTAAACAGAGAGGTAACAAGTGTCTGCAGTGTGTGCACACCGTCTGAGTGCCCTCTCCTCACACACATACCCCCTCTTGTAACCTGTTTACACAGCAAGCAAAGAAATGCAACTTCACAGCTGAAGCAGGACTGAGCCGGAGCCGGAGGGGCAAAGACAAGGCAAGGTGAAAAGGCTTTCAACTATGAGAGGTCAATGCCTGGAGGCTGCACCAGCAGCACCCTGTATTTGTGTTGTGCACACACCACACTGGGCAGGAAAGGGGGTACTGTCACTTCTATCTAGAGAGAACTTACAATAGTCAGTACAACGGCACAGTTCCATTAGGGGAGGGGGGTATTTACACAGCTAACGGATCCGTTTCTAACGAGTTTCTGTTTGTTTTTTAGTTTGTTTTCTGGTTTGGGCATTTTTGCCTTGAAAATAACACCAAATATAAAAGTTATCACCCAAGGCGTACAGTAACTTACACTAGAACATCAGTGGGCGATTTACAGGACGCACAATGTATGACTGTATAATAGTGAGCGCAGCTCTGGGGTATAATACATGATGTAACTACAGGATAAGTAATGTATGTACACAGTGACTCCACCAGCAGAATAGTGAGTGCAGCTCTGGAGTATAATACAGGATGTAACTCAGGATCAGTACAGGATAAGTAATGTATGTACACAGTGACTCCACCAGCAGAATAGTGAGTGCAGCTCTGGAGTATAATACAGGATGTAACTCAGGATCAGTACAGGATAAGTAATGTATGTACACAGTGACTCCACCAGCAGAATAGTGAGTGCAGCTCTGGGGTATAATACAGGATGTAACTCAGGATCAGTACAGGATAAGTAATGTATGTACACACTGACTCCAGCAGCAGAATAGTGAGTGCAGCTCTGGAGTATAATACAGGATGTAACTCAGGAGCAGTACAGGATAAGTAATGTATGTACACAGTGACCCCACCAGCAGAATAGTGAGTGCAGCTTCTGGAGTTGGGTGTGTGCTGGTTAAGCTCTGCAACTTCCAGGGTGTGGTCTGAGAAGGAAGGTTTGCTGAGCTTGGATCCCAGAGAAGGTGCACTTTTCTGGGCTTTGTTGGATATGGAGTCCCGCACCCCCTCCCCCCGGGGCCACTCGGGGGGAGGGAGGGAAGTGAAGGCATTGCTGGCATCAGCAATGCCGAAAGAAAGTTTGCCACTGGTGCCGGAGAAGCCAGCAGCACGCAGGAAAACAGGAGCTTCTGCTGGAGGTAAGAAGAGACTTGGACCTGGTCGTGGCTGCAGCAGCGTGGCACCATTTGTCAGCACGGCGGCTTCTGATAGCGCAGGGAGTGAGATTGTGACCCGCAGCCAGACCCGCAGGAGAGCAGGTGAGCCGCAGACCCTGGCAAGTATGGGTAAGTGGAGCGAAAGAAAGAAGGAGGAATCAGTGATTGAGCTGGCCTCCAGGCTGGCGAAGAGTATTAATGACTATAACTTTGCTGGAAAAATGTTGGTCATGCAAAAAGGGAAGGTGCGCGATGCCAAGCTGATCATGGAGCAAAATGCTTCTAAGGACAGAAAGGCAGAAGCCAGAAGGGCAATAAAGAAATGCAAGGACTGCATTAGAATGTGGGAAGCGGTGAGGGAGAAAATACTGGAGGAGAGCGGGCCCTTTAAGGAAAAAATAATAAATGATGACCGGTTTGCAAAGATGGCGGCAAGGTGCAGTGGCCAGGAGCAAAGCGAGTCAAGCAATGATGAAGCCTCAGATGAGGAATTGTTTGAGGATGTGCAG
The DNA here is from genome assembly GCF_035609145.1 of Eleutherodactylus coqui. Classification (NCBI taxonomy): domain Eukaryota; kingdom Metazoa; phylum Chordata; class Amphibia; order Anura; family Eleutherodactylidae; genus Eleutherodactylus; species Eleutherodactylus coqui. The sequence goes on from NC_089838.1 coordinate 343,749,317, forward strand.
GAGACCCTGGAGGAGCAGCCCGTATGCTCACAAGAGCTAGTACCAACACCCAGTGGCACTACAAGTTCCAGAGAGCTGTTGCCTGAGGAAATTGGACTGCCATCTACCTCAGGGGAATCAGAGGTGGAGGGAAACGCAGGAAGGCTACAAGTGCAGAAGACCCCACAGCCAGAAGCCTCTCTGCATATTGGGGGCTTCATGTTTGGCAATGAGATGCCGGAGGAGGATGTAGAGATAAAGAAAAAGAAAAAGAAACCTGTTAAGCTGCAGGAAAAGCTTGTGTTTGTCAAAGTTCCCGTGAGGACTGATCTGGCTGCAAAGTCGGATCAGAGTTCTGACCCCAAAAACCCCCCTGGCTCGGACTCTGTGGTGGGCCTGGAGCAGGGAGTTGGGGAGAAAAGGGCCCAGCTGGTCAGACCCACTGTCCCTGTGTTAGTTGGTAACAGGAGCAAGGAGGTCAGTAAGAAAGGCGCAGTAAAGGCCAGTACAGATGCAGGTCGCGGTAACAGCAAGGAGGGTGGCAGCGGTGCCACTAACACAGCAAGTGCTGCCTGTGATGCGGAGGGGGCTGCGGACCTAAAATCAGGGGTCTCCCATAATCTGGGAGTAAGTCAGGCCGGATCCCGCGCCTCCAGTGATGCGGAGGCAAAAAAGGAAAAAGGAAAAACACAAGCAAAAGTCCGGAGGCTTTACCATCTACCTCCGGAGAGGCCAGGACCCATGGACGACATGATCCGAGGATAAAAGTGGTAGATCCGGGTATGGATGTGCGAGAGCGTGTGGTGGATGTGAGGGACAACGCCGAGAGTAAACAATTCTCTGCAGGTTCTGGGCCTTCGGGCACCTCGGGCCCCCCTGGCAGCCGGGGATCTGGAGGCCCAGGGGATAAGGTGGATAGGCCGGGGGGGTCACAGGTTCCAGTCGCCCCTCCAGCGGCGACAACAACTGGCAGGAGTTATGCCAGTGTCGCCGCTGGAGGGGAGGAGTCCTCCTTGTCTCCAGGCTCTAGGGAGGGCGCTTTGCAACAGCGTCTCCTGGAGGCTTTACGGAAGGGGGAGAGTACAATCACAGTTGGAGGAAGAGAGGTGGATCTATCTCTCTGGAAAGAGAGACATGGCTTGGGTGCCTTCCGAGAGCAAAGGGGGGAGACCGTATGGTCCCTACCGACACCCGGGCAGGACGCAGGTCGTAGGAACGTGGTCCGTCTTCGTTGGAGAGGCAATGATGCATGCCCCCTGAGGGCAAGGGTAGTGGAGCTTCTGCTGAAGATGGGCTTCAGGGCAGTTGACATCTTTGCCCTGATCCATCCTTACGGCACGTCTGAGTTTGACATCAGCTTCGTTCGCCCAGAGGGCTTAGAAATCTTCTGGGGGAATTACGAGCTGGTGAAAAACGAGCCCGGCTGGCGAGACTTTGCCATCCAGGTGGTGTCTCGCCAGAACGGTATCAAGAAGGTGACCGTTTTGACTCGTAACGAGTCACTTTCTTGCTTTGACATCATGACGTGGCTCAGTAGGTACGGAGAGGTGACGGAGATGCCAAAAAAGAACAGGGATGAGCACGGCATATGGTCTGGGGCCTGGACGTTCATGGTCCAGCTGAAACGTTCAGGTAACTCAGTGGCACACATACCTTCTGCAGCCTTCCTCGGCAGGGATCGTATCTTGGCCTTTTACCAGGGGCAGCCGAAGCTCTGCCACAGGTGCGGCGACCCCTCACACTTGAGCGCCGCTTGTAAGACCTTGAAGTGCGCCCTGTGTGGGGGTCTGGGTCATCTAGCCGCCTCCTGTGCGGAGATTAGGTGTAACCTGTGTGGTGACCTCGGTCACCCATTTAGTCGCTGTCCGCGCTCCTTTGCCAATGCGGTCTCAGCACCTACGGATGGGGGTCATGATGTGGCCTCCGGGGGTGAGGGGACCAGCAGAGGTGGAGGAGCTCAGGAGCCAGGGAAGAACCGGCAAAAGACGCCTGCGGAGCAGAGGCGTCAGGAGAAACGCAGACGGAGCAGGGAGCTGACAGGAGCACCCACAGCAGGTGGGTCGATGGTGGCCCCTGTTCCAGAAGCAAATCTCGCGGCTGAGGCTTTGAGGGACAGCGATTTAGATGAGGAGGACAGGAGGATCCAGAGGGAGGAGACCAACTCTGCAGATTCCTCTCACTGCGAAAGTGTGGATGAGGAAGGCAAGAGGTGGCTAGAGAAACGGCGTAAGCTAGGTGCCACGAGGAGGAAACGAAGGGGGGATTCAAGATCTTCTCCCACCCCGGGCCAAGTACTGGAAGGAAAAGCCTGCTCACCTCCAGTTGGACTCTCCAATAGGTTCCGAGCCCTCCGAGACATCTCTTCCTCCTCTTCTGAGGGGGAGGCGGAGGGCAAGGTTCCTAGGGCAAAGGAAGGGTCAACAGGGGGCGCTGAGTCTCCACCTCATGAAGGCATAGTTCCTTCCGGGGTGGAGGCTACTCTGGAACCTGGAAACAAGGACGACGGGGTCAGGGGATCCCCTGCTATGGACACATCTGTGTCCAAAAAAAGAAGCAAGGGGCTTTCCTCTGACCCCGAGGAAGCGGGTGTGAGGAAGAAAGCCGTCTAATTTAATCACTCATGATGGCGGCACCCACTCTGCTGACTCTGGCATCAATTAACGTTGCCAGCATTAAGTCTGATACGGCTAGATTTGCGGCCTTTGATTTTCTCGGCCGCGTTGAAGCCGACATTTTATTTTTGCAGGAGACCAGGCTGTCTGATTTGGCAGCCATACATAAGGCAAAAAGGGAGTGGAGGTCAGGCCCTTCCTACTGGTCTCTTGCGGCCGAGCCGTATAGTGGAGTGGCGGTACTTTTTACCGCAGCGGTTGAATGCCGACGAGTTATTGAATTAGAAATGGGAAGGTGCCTGATCTTAGATGTCCTCATGAAGGGACAAGAATTAAGACTTGTCAACATCTATGGTCCCCAGTCAAAAAAGGACAGGAAGAGTCTCTTTATGAGGATCAAGCCCTACCTTTTTACCAGCCGCCAAGTTGTCTTTGGAGGTGACTTTAATGCAGTCACAAGAGCCCGCGATAGGGGAGGCTCTGGAGACAGGCGGTTGACTTTTGACAGCGTCGCACTTAATAGTATAGCTAGCGAGGCTCGCCTGGTGGATGTCCACATCCGGCACACCCCAGGCCACGAGGGGTTCACCTATTATAGAGGTCAGAGCAGGTCTAGAATAGACAGGTTTTATTTGAAGGAGGAAGCCATCTCTTCACCAGTGTCCGTTGTTGAGGTGGAATTCTCCGATCACTGTCTAATATTGTTTTCTCTGAATGTTGCAGAAACCCCCCGGATGGGCAGAGGTTTTTGGAGACTGAATTCATCACTCCTGGAGGAAGCAGAGATAAGACAGTCCTTTGAGGATTTTCTGCAGAGCCAGGTACCATTACTGGATCTCTGTAGCAGTAAGTCAGAGTGGTGGGAGATGTTCAAGAGGAGGGCGGCAAGGTTCTTCCGAGAGCTCTCCAACCTCAGATGCCTGGACAGGTACCGCCTGTACAACGGCCTGAGGAGGAAACTCGAACATCTCGTTTCGACTGGAGGTAGCCGCGAGGAGATCTCCAGAGTGAAATCTTTGCTCAAGAAGTGCCAGTACGATAGACACGCATCCTTGGTTTTTGAGAGGGATTTCGGGAAGTACCGCTCGCCCGACCCTTACAGAAACTGTAGGATGTCAGTGAATAGTAAAGTGGTCACTGGACTGATCGATAGTACAGGATCCCTGAATCGATCCAGATCAGGGATTCTGGAGGTCGTCAGATCCTACTACTCGCAACTCTTGGGAAAGAGGGATCTAGATTCGGACGTGATGTCGGCTTTCCTGGCTGAAACTGTCCCTGAGCCGGGGGTAGACACCTCTCTTGATGTTTTGACAGGAGAGATCAGAATAGAGGAAGTTAAACTGGCGATTGATGGGCTCCGGCTCAAAAAATCGCCAGGTCCGGATGGACTAACATCCGAGTATTATAAGACCTTCAAGGACCTCTTGAGTCCCCTCTTGACGGAGGTATTAAATGAGTGTCTTTCCTCGGGCACTCTGCCAAAGTCAATGAGGAGGTCAGCTTTGATCCTTCTGTCAAAGGGTAAAGACTCGAGCCGTATTGAGAACTGGCGTCCCATAGCACTTCTCAATACGGACAGGAAGGTTCTGGCAAAAGTGCTGTTTAATCGGTTGGTCAAGTTTGCACCCCGGCTCCTCTCGGGGGCCCAGCATTGCTCTGTTCCAGGCCGTAGCACCTTTAGCGCTGTTCTTGGTGTCCGGGAGGCAGTGGAGCAGGGTAGGGCTGGTCACTGGGAGGGGTACTTGCTGTCCTTGGATCAGGCCAAAGCGTTTGATCGGGTTAATCACGAGTACCTCTGGTCAGTCCTTCTGAGATACGGCCTGCCAGTGGGGTTTGTTGATTGGCTGCGAACATTGTATGCAGGGGCTGAGACTTTCCCGCTGGTGAACGGTTGGCTTGGCCGCCCTTTTGAGGTGGGTTCCGGTGTCCGTCAGGGCTGTCCTCTAAGTCCCCTGTTGTATGTGTTTGCGATAGATCCCTTTCTTAGGAGGGTTGATCGTGGACCTATAGCAGGGGTCGGGATGGACCGGGCGGTGCCGGAGGCTACCCTGAGGGCAGTGGCATACGCCGATGATGTCACGCTCTTCGTATCCTCAAGGGAGGAGGCGGAGTTTGTGGTGTCGGAGGTGGATGCCTACTCAGAGGCATCCGGGTCCAGAGTCAACTGGGATAAGTGCGAAAGTCTCTGGTTAGGAAGGGGGGATCCTGTGTTTGATCTCCCGGACACTCTTCCGGTGCCCCAGACTTCAGCAAAAGTTCTTGGCATCAAATTTGGCCAGGGGGATTACCCCATGCAAAATTGGGTAGACAGGCTGGATGGTGCCACTCAGAAGGTAAACCAGTGGAAGGGTTGGTCTTTGACCCTTCGGGAAAGAGTTAGCCTGATCAAAACATACCTGCTCCCTTTATTCATCTACCTGGGCAGCGTATGCATTTTGCCAGAACCTCTTTGGACCCGGGTCTACAACCTGTTCTTCCTAATGTTGTGGGGGAATAGGTTGAACCTGATCAGGAGAGATGTCACATATCGCACGAGGAGACTAGGGGGGTTATCTATGGTCAACCCTGTGGTGTTTCTTGTAGACACCTTTTTTAAGATCAACATAGGCAACCTCTGGCAAGAAAGGGCTCCTCTGTGGGTCTACTCCTGCCGGGGATGGTTTCGGCCCTTCTTCCAGGAATGGGAGACAGGAGGGCGAGTGAAGGACCTTCGCACGCAGCATGGATATCTCCCGGCTTACGCTACCTTGGTTCTGAAGGTGATACGCCGGTGGGGTCTGGGGATGTGGGAGATCAGGACTCTGACGAGGAGGCTCCTCGACGAAAGAGTCCTGTTGACCCGTTTCCAGAAGCCCCTGGCGCTCAAGGACTGCCCAAGTCGGGACCTGGAGGGAGGGTTACGTTTACTGAATTCAACCCGGGTCCCCTTGAAGTTTTGGGACTTGGCTTGGCGCTGCTTTCACGGGAGACTGTATGTAAGGGGTAACTTGAAGAGCAGGCCTCTGATTGACAGGGGTTGCCCCCGTCAGGAGTGCAGCAATGTGCTGGAAAGCATGGAGCATTTCCTGCTTCAGTGCCCCTTTAATACAGAGGTATACCAACGGGTAGGGGTCTCCATAGGCTGGCGTCAGCTGGCACACCTCTCCTATGCGGAGTGGGCTTATGGAGCCTTCAGAGGCCTTGGTGGCAGGGACCGCTGCACTTTATTTCTAGTTAGCCTAGTGGTCAGGTTCCACATCTGGAGTGCACGGTGCCTGATTTCGACGGAACTGAAAGTCCTCCCCGTGGATACGGTATGTAGGAACATCCTGGGTGACCTGGTGAAGGTGCGTTCTTTGGAGTATGAGAAGCTGGGCACATCTAAAGCTTCTCTCCTATGGAGAGGGCTTGTTTTTCGTTAGGGACAGTCTTTTCTTAATCTTCTAGGGGCAGAGTAGGGAGAGAGGAGGGACAGGATAGGGAGAGAGGAGGGATAGGGCAGGGACAGTTTTCCATGAAGGGTCAGACTGAGGGGCAGATTAAGGACAGTCTAGGGCAAATTAGGGAGAGAATAGGGAGACCTTTTTTTAAATTAAAGGGATAGTACATTGTGATGTCTGTGCCCGGCTTATCACCTCCAATCCCGGTGGCGGGCTGTGAGTGCACCATGAAGCTTTTTGTTTTGATTTGGGCAAAATGGAATGAAGTAGGGCTGCAGGAGAGCCGACCTTAGGCTTTCGGGTTATGTATATATTATGTATGTTGGTTGGAGTGTATTATGGTTTGTATATATTGTACATATTCACGTTTTGGGTGGTAGGTAGGTTGGGTGGGGAGTTGGGGGGAGTGGGATTCACGCCTTGAGCCGTAGCCTGGCACGTCCCGAACATTGAACTCTGGGCACGGACTGGTGGAGCGGGCATGGCCCCCAGGCTGCGGCGGGCACAGTGTGGTATTAATAAAAAAAAGAAAACCCTGGTGTGGCTTGGCACGTCCTGAACTAAGAACTCTGGGTACGGACTGGTGGAGCAGGCTTGGCCCCCAAGCTGCACTGGGGACCAAAAAAAAAAAAAAAAAACAACAAAAAAAAAACATACATATTTTTAGTTAGTTTTATGCCAGTTGGCTCGGTCTTTCTGTTTGAATTTGGTTATTTATGTTGCTATTTCAGTTATTTCTGCTGTTTATGTTATTGCTTCCATTTGTTCTGTGTGGGTGCAGTGCGGCACGGCTGGACCTGGAGGTGTAGTTTACAGGGTTTTATGTAGTTAGTTTCCTTTGTTTTATATTTTAGGTATATACTTGTATATAGTGTTATAGGTGTATATTGTGTTATATGCTGAGTGTGTATGTGTGTGGGTGTGTACGGCGGGGGAAGCCCGGATATGGACTTTTACTTTGTTTATGGATCATGGACTGTGGGGGAAGGGCCTTATATTGCTTTATATGGTTATTATTGTTAGTTTGTCTTTGTTGTGTTTTTTAATTTTATAATAAAAGATCTACAGGATGTAACTCAGGATCAGTACAGGATAAGTGATGTATGTACACAGTGACTCCACCAGCAGAATAGTGAGTGCAGCTCTGGGGTATAATACAGGATGTAACTCAGGAGCAGTACAGGATAAGTAATGTATGTACACAGTGACTCCACCAGCAGAATAGTGAGTGCAGCTCTGGAGTATAATACACGATGTAACTCAGGGTCAGTACAGGATAAGTAATGTATGTATACAGTGACTCCACCAGCAGAATAGTGAGTGCAGCTCTGGGGTATAATACAGGATGTAACTCAGGGTCAGTACAGGATAAGTAATGTATGTACACAGTGACTCCACCAGCAGAATAGTGAGTGCAGCTCTGGAGTATATTGCAGGATGTAACTCAGGATCAGTACAGGATAAGTAATGTATGTACACAGTGACTCCACCAGCAGAATAGTGAGTGCAGCTCTGGAGTATAATACAGGATGTAACTCAGGATCAGTACAGGATAAGTAATGTATGTACACAGTGACTCCACCAGCAGAATAGTGAGTGCAGCTCTGGGGTATAATACAGGATGTAACTCAGGATCAGTACAGGATAAGTAATGTATGTACACAGTGACTCCACCAGCAGAATAGTGAGTGCAGCTCTGGAGTATAATACAGGATGTAACTCAGGATCAGTACAGGATAAGTAATGTATGTACACAGTGACTCCACCAGCAGAATAGTGAGTGCAGCTCTGGGGCATGGTGCTTCATTTACACAGGACAACGGTTGGCTAAACGACTGCATGAGCGCTGATGTCACGGCTAGTTGTTGGCGCTCATGCAGAACGTTCAGAGCGCTTCACATCCTTTGTGTCACGGAGTGTTTAGATGCAGAGATCCAGGGAGGACTTGTAAGCCGGTTGGAAGTCAGTGACAATCCGAAGCCAAGCCCGCTTTGCATTTAGATGTAATGATTATGGCGCATTTCAGTTCGTTTGAATGAACTTTGTGCGATAATACAGGATGCACCTGGGGGTGAGGTGGTCCCGTGTCCTCCGTGGTGGTCCCTCCGCTGGGACTACAGGCCATACAGTTACATGGCTTACTGTAAGCAGGAAGTAGTCGCCGACAGGTGAAGGTTACTGAGGTGTCGCTATAAACCTCTTATCTGCACTCATAAATGTGCTGGCAAGAAAAGTGTCTTCCAGGAGAAGAACTGGGGAGTGTGGGGGGTCGGGCGGGCGTGGAGGGGCGGGTGACGGCTCGCTGCCCTATGACCCAACTGGGGAGTGTGGGGGGGTCGGCGGGCGTGGAGGGGCGGGGGACGGCTCGCTGCCCTATGACCCAAGTGGGGAGTGTGGGGGGGTCGGCGGGCGTGGAGGGGCGGGGGACGGCTCGCTGCCCTATGACCCAACTGGGGAGTGGGGGGGGTCGGCGGGTGTGGAGGGGTGGGGGACGGCTCGCTGCCCTATGACCCAACTGGGGAGTGTGGGGGGGGGGGGGGGTCGGCGGGCGTGGAGGGGCAGGGGACGGCTCACTGCCCTATGACCCAACTGGGGAGTGTGGGGGGGGTCGGCGGGCGTGGAGGGGCGGGGGACGGCTCGCTGCCCTATGACCCAACTGGGCAGTGTGGGGGGGGTCAGCGGGCGTGGAGGGGCGGGGGACGGCTCACTGCCCTATGACCCAACTGGGGAGTGTGGGGGGGGGGTCGGCGGGCGTGGAGGGGCGGGGGACGGCTCGCTGCGCTATGACCCAACTGGGGAGTGTGGGGGGGGGGGGGTCGGCGGGCGTGGAGGGGCGGGGGACGGCTCGCTGCCCTATGACCCTCCTCACTTAGAATGGGACCTTTATTGAGGCCATAAAACCTTTTACTGCCCCCCAAAAAGTGAATGTTTAACCAAGACAAATCCAGCTGAGAGGAGAGAACCTGCTGTGTCTGCAGTGAGCTGCAGGAGGAAGGGTTGTCAGTGCCGCCCACCTCAGGAGCAGAAGTCGTGGCTTCAGAGCGCAGCTCACGCCCAAGATGGATGACCACTCTATGTGTAGTACTCAGCTTTCCACGCATCCAGACTGCCATAGAAGTCTATATATCTGCCTTGTACATTCGCCATGCTCTCCTAGTGGGCTACGTTTGTGTCAGTCTTCACTGTAGACCTGGCATTCTATTCATAAGCAACAAAGGTCCTACCTGGAGCTGGTGAAGGGTCCGTTCACACGGGGGAGCTCCATCCAATGCCATATGGACAGAACTTGCATGTCAAAATAACGTACATCCAGAAAAGTGATTTGGCGTAGAATATGTTGTTGGCTCTGGAACCGCACTCGCCAGCGTAAAATATGTCATGGCGGAGAGGAAGGAGCGACGTACCCACCGCAGGATGAAGAGGGGCTGAAGATTAGTGCGGCTCTGGCCCCCGGCGTGCGATCACATCGCGTTCGGGCCGCTTCATTCTGAGCTGTACTATTGCATCGGGCCAAGAGAACGAAGAGTCTGCGGTCAGTGATGCCGGCACCGGAAGGCTTACTGGGAGCGGCCGAGCGCCACAACTTGGAGATGCCGCTGATCAGGGGATGATGGCGGCTGAGACTTCAAGATCAGCGACAACATGGTAGTCGGCGCACAGGAGCCCGTCGCACTCGCTGGAGACTTCGCCAACCTGAGCCCACAGGCCTTCAGCTTCCTGAATCTAGATTACCCGCCCACAAACCTCCCGCGACGCTCGGCGCTACAAACGCACGTTACTTCTCGGATCGCGGCGCCCTCGTACATCCACCCAGTTGGGACGATGGAGGTTAGGCTTAAGATCATTTATTACCGGTCACAGGTGGTTTTTTCTCTTGAGCCGATGGGCGGAGGTGGAGACCTCACTGTGCGCCCATCTTTGGGCGATTCCGTCTAAGAATCGCCCATTATTAAATATGAGCTGAAAAATTGCATCGCTCGTGCATAAAACTCGCAGCGGCGTGAGTGCGGCGCGCACAACTGCCATAGAGAATAATGGAGATGGTTTTAGCAAAATTGCGCAGGATCCACACAGGCGGCGATTCCTTCATCCTGGACTATCGGTCCGCGAAAACAAATCATTCATAGGAGCTAAATCATTCAATGCTGGCCGGCCAATGGCATGCGCCCGCGAGCGTGCGGCCTCCGTCCGCGTGACGGTCGCTTCAATACGAAAGTTTTATAAATTAACGCTGCCTTTCCTGAAGCCCGCCTGCACGCGCAGCGCAATTTTTTATTTGCCCGAAGCAAATATTGTCAGGTTTTCTTCGATCGCACAGAATAGGACGGGCTGCATTCTCTCCGTTTCACAGCAGCGCGCCGGGGTGTATCGCGCAGCGTTGCATCGCTGTATGAGCGACGGGTATTGCCACGCAGGCCGGTGATTGTGCACAGTGCATGACCGCGTATCTCACGCACGTATCTCGCGCTCGCTGTCATGCGCAGTCTGACTAGTTTCTTTCTTTGATTCTCCGCTCTGTCTCGTAGCGGCGTTGCAATGTATTGCCCATGTACAGCGTTCAGCGGCCAGCAGGGCTGGGCACGCAGAATACGCCTAAAGTACAACATGCTGCGCTTTTTTTTGTAAATGGATCAATCGATGTACTTTCCTCAGCTCCATTCACCATGTGGCACACGGTGACATTCCGTTTGTGTGAATGAGCCCCACGGAGGAGGCAATGAGCTCCCAGCGCTGCATCTCATTCATGACAAGTTACCTCCAGTCACTCTGTGATGTCATCAATGTGACTGTGATGTCACCCACTGGTCCTGTGAGGGTCCATGCGTCCCGTCTCTGAACATGTCTGGCTAGACTAAGTGACTGCGACTGACACCAGAGGAGGGCGACATTCCTGCAGCCAATGAGACATGGCCCCTTATTAACCCCTGAGCTGCCTAGTACCCCAGGCGTGGACCATGTGTTGACCTTCCAATAGAATATAGCAGTTTGCAGCATTAGTAGTCATAACACAATGTTCGCACCCGCAGCCGTCTGTCTCTTGCATTATCTGCGTAGCCATTGCTTAGTAAATATTGCATTCTGCCTCCGATAACTCCGTATGCTGGTAGAGTCACCGGGTGCATTACTGATCCTGCCAGCATGGCCAGTGGGGCACATCCTCGGAGGGTCATGTGATGGCTCGCGCCCCCCTGACTGCTGTTAGGTACTAGGATGAACTCATTGTCAGACCCTACGCTGGTGCAGGACAATGCCCCGTGCCCAGAGTGTAGGCAGCTCCTGGAGGGTGAGGGCACTGATGCTACTGAGTGACCTCATGCTCTCCAGACCTCAGTCCAATCGAGAACCTCTGGAACATTCTGAACTTTCGTTCATTGATATCCAATGTGTAATTTAAATTTGTTCCCACTAAAATATTCTGTTGGGTCCAGGCACATAAAGGCCGGATGTGCTGTGGGAACCCGGTGCATGCATGGTGGTTGGGGGCCGGATGTGCTGTGGGAACCCGGTGCGTGCATGGTGGTCGGGGGCCGGATGTGCTGTGGGAACCCGATGCATGCATGGTGGTCGGGGCCGGATGTGCTATGGGAACCCAGTGCATGCATGGTGGTCGGGGGCTGGATGTGCCATGGGAACCCAGTGCATGCATGGTGGTTGGGGGCCGGATGTGCTGTGGGAACCTGGTGCATGCATGGTGGTCAGGGGCCGGATGTGCTGTGGGAACCCAGTGCATGCATGATGGTTGGGGGCCGGATGTGCTGTGGGAACCCGGTGCATGCATGGTGGTTGGGGGCCGGATGTGCTGTGGGAACCTGGTGCATGCATAGTGGTCAGGGGCCGGATGTGCTGTGGGAACCCGATGAATGCATGGTGGTCAGGGGCCAGATGTGCTGTGGGAACCCGATGAATGCATGGTGGTTGGGGGCTGGATGTGCTGTGGGAACCCAGTGCATGCATGGTGGTCGGGGGCTGAATGTGCCATGGGAACCCAGTGCATGCATGGTGGTCAGGGGCTGGATGTGCTGTGGGAACCCAGTGCATGCATGGTGGTCGGGGGCCGGATGTGCTGTGGGAACCCGGTGCGTGCATGGTGGTCGGGGGCCGGATGTGCTGTGGGAACCCGATGCATGCATGGTGGTCGGGGCCGGATGTGCTATGGGAACCCAGTGCATGCATGGTGGTCGGGGGCTGGATGTGCCATGGGAACCCAGTGCATGCATGATGGTTGGGGGCCGGATGTGCTGTGGGAACCCGGTGCATGCATGGTGGTTGGGGGCCGGATGTGCTGTGGGAACCTGGTGCATGCATAGTGGTCAGGGGCCGGATGTGCTGTGGGAACCCGGTGCATGCATAGTGGTCAGGGGCCGGATGTGCCGTGTGAACCTGATGCATGCATGGTGGTTGGGGGCCGGATGTGCTGTGGGAACCCAGTGCATGTATGGTGGTTGGGGGCCGGATGTGCCGTGGGAACCCGGTGCATGCATAGTGGTCAGGGGCCGGATGTGCCGTGGGAACCTGGTGCATGTATAGTGGTTGGGGGCCGGATGTGCTGTGGGAACCCGGTGCATGCATAGTGGTCAGGGGCCGGATGTGCCGTGGGAACCCGGTGCATGCATAGTGGTCAGGGGCCGGATGTGCCGTGGGAACCTGGTGCATGCATGGTGGTTGGGGGCCGGATGTGCTGTGGGAACCCGGTGCATGCATGGTGGTCGGGGGCTGGATGTGCTGTGGGAACCCAGTGCATGCATGGTGGTTGGGGGCCGGATGTGCTGTGGGAACCTGGTGCATGCATAGTGGTCAGGGGCCGGATGTGCTGTGGGAACCCGGTGCATGCATCTTGGTCAGGGGCCGGATGTGCCGTGTGAACCTGATGCATGCATGGTGGTTGGGGGCCGGATGTGCTGTGGGAACCCAGTGCATGCATGGTGGTTGGGGGCCGGATGTGCCGTGGGAACCCGGTGCATGCATAGTGGTCAGAGGCCGGATGTGCCGTGGGAACCTGGTGCATGCATGGTGGTTGGGGGCCGGATGTGCTGTGGGAACCCGGTGCATGCATAGTGGTCAGGGGCCGGATGTGCCGTGGGAACCCGGTGCATGCATAGTGGTCAGGGGCCGGATGTGCCGTGGGAACCTGGTGCATGCATGGTGGTTGGGGGCCGGATGTGCTGTGGGAGCCCAGTGCATGCATGATGGTTGGAGCCGGATGTGCTGTGGGAACCTGGTGCATGCATGGTGGTTGGGGGCCGGATGTGCTGTGGGAACCCGGTGCATGCATGGTGGTTGGGGGCCGAATGTGCTGTGGGAACCTGGTGCATATATGGTGGTCGGGGGCTGGATGTGCTGTGGGAACCTGATGCATGCATATTTGTCAGGGGCCGCATGTGCCGTGGGAACCTGGTTCATGCATGGTGGTTGGTGGCCGGATGTGCTGTGGGAACTCGGTGCATTTATGGTGGTCGGGGGCCGGATGTGCTGTGGGAACTCGGTGCATGTATGGTGGTCGGGGGCTGGAGGTGCTGTGGGAACCCGGTGCATGCATGATGGTCAGGGGCTGGATGTGCTGCGGGAACCCGATTCATGCATGGTGGTCGGGGGCCGGATGTGCTGTGGGAACCAGATTCATGCATGGTGGTCGGGGGCCGGATGTGCTGTGGGAACCCGATTCATGCATGGTGGTCGGGGCCGGATGTGCTGTGGGAACCTGATTCATGCATGGTGGTCGGGGCCGGATGTGCTGTGGGAACCCGATTCATGCATGGTGGTCGGGGCCGGATGTGCTGTGGGAACCTGATTCATGCATGGTGGTCGGGGGCCAGATATGCTGTGGGAACCCGGTGTATGTATGGTGGTCGTGGGCTGGATGTGCTGTGGGAACCAGATTCATGCATGGTGGTCGGGGGCCAGATGTGCTGTGGGAACCCGATTCATGCATGGTGGTCGGGGCCGGATGTGCTGTGGGAACCCGATTCATGCATGGTGGTCGGGGCCGGATGTGCTGTGGGAACCTGATTCATGCATGGTGGTCGGGGCCGGATGTGCTGTGGGAACCTGATTCATGCATGGTGGTCGGGGGCCGGATGTGCTGTGGGAACCCGATTCATGCATGGTGGTCGGGGCCGGATGTGCTGTGGGAACCCGATTCATGCATGGTGGTCGGGGCCGGATGTGCTGTGGGAACCCGATTCATGCATGGTGGTCGGGGCCGGATGTGCTGTGGGAACCCGATTCATGCATGGTGGTCGGGGCCGGATGTGCTGTAGGAACCCGATTCATGCATGGTGGTCGGACGCCAGATGTGTTGTGGGAACCTGTTTCATGCATGGTGGTCGGGGCCGAATGTGCAGTGGGAACCCTGTGCATGCATCGTGGTCGGGGGCTGGATGTGCTGTGGGAACCCAATTCATGCATGGTGGTCGGGGGCCGGATGTGCTGTGGGAACCCGGTGCATACATGGTGGTTGGGGGCCGGATGTGACGGGGGAACCCAGTGCATGCATGGTGTTTGGGGGCCGGATGTGCTGTGGGATCCCAGTGCATGCATGGTGGTCGGGGGCCGGATGTGTTGTGGGAAGCTGGTGCATACATGTTGGTCAGGGAACGGCTGTGCTGTGGGAGCCCAGTGCATGCATCGTGGTCAGCGGTCGGATGTGCTATGGAACCCGATGCTTGCATGGTGGTTGGGGACCAGATGTGCTATGGGAACCCAGTGCATGTATGGTGATTGGGGCCCGGATGTACTGTGGGGACCCAATTTATCCATGTTGGTTCGGGATCGGATGTGCTGTGGGAACCCGGTGTATGCATGGTGGTTGGGGGCCGGATGTGCTGTGGGAACCCGGTGCATGCATCCTGGTCAGAGGCCGGATGTGCTGTGGGAACCCGGTGCATGCACCCTGGTCAGGGGCCGGATGTGCTGTGGGAACCCGTTGCATGCATCCTGGTCAGGGGCCGGATGTGCTATGGGAACTTGGTGCATGCATGGTGGTCAGGGACCGGATGTGCTGTAGGAACCCGATTAATGCATGGTGGTTGGAGGCCGGATGTGCCGTGGGAAGCTGATGCATGCATGGTGGTCAGAAGCCAGATGTGCTGTGGTAACCCGGTGCATGCATGGAGGTCAGGGCCGGATGTGCTGTGGGAAACCGATGCTTGCATGGTGGTTGGAGACCGGATGTTCTGTGGGGACCCGATGAATGCATGGTGGTTGGAGGCCAGATTTGCCGTGGGAAGCTGGTGCATGCATGGTGGTCAGAGGCGGGATTTGCTGTGGTAACCCGGTGCATGCATCGTGGTCAGGAGCCAGATGTGCTGTAGGAACCCGATTCATGCATGGTGGTCGGGGGCCGGATGTGCAGTGGGAACCCAGTGCATGCATGGTGGTCGGGGGCCGGATGTGCTGTGGGAACCCGATTCATGCATGATAGTCGGGGGCCGGATGTGCTGTGGGAACCCGATTCATGCATGATGGTCGGGGGCCGGATGTGCTGTGGGAACCCAATTCATGCATGGTGGTCGGGGGCCGCATGTGCTGTGGGAACCCGGTGCATACATGGTGGTCGGGGGTGGGATGTGCTGTGGGAACCCGGTGCATGCATGCTGGTCGGGGGCCAGATGTGTCGGGGGAACCCAGTGCATGCATGGTGGTTGGGGGCCGGATGTGCTGTGGGAAGCTGGTGCATACATGTTGGTCAGGGAACGGATGTGCTGTGGGAGCCCGGTGCATGCATGGTGGTCGGGGGCCAGATGTGCTGTGGGAACCTGATTCATGCATGGTGGTCAGGGGCCCGGATGTGCTATGGGAACCCAATTCATGCATGGTGGTCGGGGGCCGGATGTGCTGTGGGAAGCCGGTGCATGCATGGTGGTTGGGGGCCGGATGTGCTATGGGAACCCAGTGCATGCATGGTGGTCAGGGGCCGGATATGTTGTGGGAACCCGATGAATGCATGGTGGTTGGGGGCCGGATGTGCTATGGGAACCTGGTGCATGCATGGTGGTCAGGGGCCGGATGTGCTGTAGGAACCCGATGAATGCATGGTGGTTGGAGGTCAGATGTGCAGTGGGAAGCTGGTGCATGCATGATGGTCAGAAGCCAGATGTGCTGTGGTAACCCGGTGCATGCATGGTGGTTGGAAGCCGGATGTGCCTTGGGAAACTGGTGCATGCATGGAGGTCAGGGCCTCATGTGCTGTGGGAAACTGATGCTTGCATGGTGGTTGGGGACCGGATGTCCTGTGCGGACCCGATTGAATGCATGGTGGTTGGAGGCCAGATTTGCCGTGGGAAGCTGGTGCATGCATGGTGGTCAGAGGCCGGATTTGCTGTGGTAACCCGGTGCATGCATCGTGGTCAGGAGCCAGATGTGCTATGGGAACTCGATGCATGCATGGTGTTTGGTGGCCAGATGTGCTGTGGGAACCCAGTGCATGCATGGTGGTTATGGGCTGGATGTGCTGTGGGAAGCTGGTGCATGCATGGTGGTCAGTGGCCGGATGTGCTATGGGAACCCGATGCTTGCATGCTGGTTGGGGACCGGATGTGCTGTGGGAAATCGGTGCATGCATGGTGATTGGGGCCCGGATGTGCTGTGGGGACCCAATTTATCCTTGTTGGTTGGGGACCAGATGTGCCGTGGGAACTCGATGAATGCATGGTGGTTGGGGGCCGGATGTGCTGTGGGAACCCAGTGCATGCATGGTGATTGGGGCTCAGATGTGCTGTGGGGAACCAATTTATGCATGTTGGTTTGGGATCGGATGTTCTGTGGGAACCCTATGCATGCATGGTGGTTGGGGCTGGATGTGCTGTGGGAACCCGGTGCATGCATCATGGTCAGGGGCCGGATGTGCTGTGGGAACTCGGTGCATGCATGGTTGTTGGGGACCGGATGTGCTGTGGGAACCCGATGCATGCATCATGGTCAGGGGCCGGATGTGCTGTGGGAACTCGGTGCATGCATCATGGTCAGGGGCCGGATGTGCTATGGGAACCCGATGAATGCATGGTGGTTGGGAGCCAGATGTGCTTTGGAAACCCAGTGCATGCATGGTGATTGGGGCCCGCATGTGCTGTGGGGACCCAATTTAACCATGTTGTTTGCAGGTCGGATGTGCCGTGGGAACCCGATGCTTGCATGGTGGTTGGAAGCCGGATGTGCCTTGGGAAGCTGGTGCATGCATAGTGGTCAGGGGCCGGATGTGCTGTGGGAACCCGATACATGCATGGTGGTTGGGGACAGGATGTGCTGTGGGAACCCGGTGCATGCATGGTGATTGGGGCCCAGATGTGCTGTGGGGACCCAATTTAACCATGTTGGTTGGGGGTCGGATGTGCCGTGGGAACCCGATGCTTGCATGGTGGTTGGAGGCCGGATGTGCTGTGGGAAGCTGGTGCATGCATGGTGGTCAGAGGCCGGGTGTGCCGTGGGAAGCTGGTGCATGCATAGTGGTCAGAGGCCGGATGTGCTGTGGTAACCCGGTGCATGCATCGTGGTCAGGGGCCAGATGTGCTGTGGGAACCCGGTGCATGCATGATGGTTGGGGGCCGGATGTGCAGTGGGGACCCAATTTATGCATGTTGGTTCAGGACCGGGTGTGCTGTGGGAACCCGGTGCATGCATGGTGGTTGGGGACCGGATGTGCTGTGGGAAGCTGGTGCATGCATGGTGGTCAGGGGCCGGATGTGCTGTGGGAACCCGGTTCATGCATCGTGGTCAAGGGCCGGATGTGCTATGGGTAACCTGATGCTTGCATGCTGGTTGGGGACCGGATGTGCTGTGGGAACCCGGTGCATGTATGGTGATTAAGGGCTCGGATGTGCTGTGGAGACCAAATTTATCCATGTTGGTTGGGGGCCGGATGTGCAATGGGAACCCGATGCTTGCATGGTGGTTGGGGGCCGGATGTACTGTGGGAACCCGGTGCATGCATCTTGGTCAGGGCCCGGATGTGCTTTGGGAACCCGATGCTTGCATGGTGGTCGGTGACCGAATGTGCCATTGGAAGCTAGTGTATGCATCGTGGTCAGGGGCCGGATTTGCTTTGGGAACCCGATGCTTGCATGGTGGTCGGTGACCGAATGTGCCATTGGAAGCTAGTGTATGCATCGTGGTCAGGGGCCGGATTTGCTTTGGGAACCAGGTGCATGCATTGTGGTTGGGGACCGGATGTGCTGTGGGAACCCGGTTCATGCATCGTGGTCAAGGGCCGGATGTGCTATGGTAACCTGATGCTTGCATGCTGGTTGGGGACCGGATGTGCTGTGGGAACCCGGTGCATGCATCATGGTCAGGGCACGGATGTGCTTTGGGAACCCGATGCTTGCATGGTGGTCGGTGACCGAATGTGCCATGGGAAGCTAGTGTATGCATCGTGGTCAGGAGCCGGATTTGCTTTGGGAACCAGGTGCATGCATTGTGGTTGGGGACCGGATGTGCTGTGGGAACCCAGTGCATGCATGATGATTGGGGCCCGGATGTGCTGTGGGGACCCAATTTATCCATGTTGGTTGGGGACCGGATGTGCCGTGGGAAGCTGGTGCATGCATGTTGGTCAGGGGCTGGATGTGCTCTGGGAACCCGATGCTTGCATGGTGGTTGGGGACCGGATGTGCTGTGGGAACCCGGTGCATGCATGGTGATTTGGGCCCGGATGTGCTGTGGGAACCCGGTGCATGCATGGTGATTGGGGCCCGGATGTGCTGTGGGGACCCAATTTATCCATGTTGGTTGCGGACCGGATGTGCCGTGGGAAGCTGTTGCATGCATGGTGGTCAGAGGCCGGATGTGCTGTGGTAACCTGGTGCATGCATCGTGGTCAGGGGCCAGATGTGCTATGGGAACCCGATGCTTGCATGGTGGTTGGGGGCCGGATGTGCCGTGGGGACCCAATTTATGCATGTTGGTTCGGGACCGGATGTGCTGTGGGAACCCGGTGCATGCATGGTGGTTGGGGGCCAGATGTGCTGTGGGAAACCAGTGCATGCACGGTTGTTTGGGGGCCGGATGTGCTATGGGAACCCGGTGCATGCATGATGATTGGGGCCCGGATGTGCTGTGGGGACTCAATTTATCCAAGTTGGTTGGGGAACGGATGTGCCGTGGGAACTTTATGAATGCATGGTGGTTGGGGGCCGGATGTGCTGTGGGAAGCTGGTGTATGCATGGTGGTTAGAGGCCCAGTTCTCCAGGTACCCAAATCCCTCCTTCTTACACCAACCCCGGAGCCACTTGTTTACCTCCCTAAGATTCTGCTGCCTTTCTAGTGTGGCTTTAGGTGCAGGTAGTATTTCTGAGAAAACTACCCTGGAGGTCCTCGCCCTAAGCTTGGACCCTAAGTCCCTGAAATCATTTTTGAGGGCCCTCCATCGACCTCTAACTTGTTCATTGGTGCCAACGTGCACCATGCCCGCTGGATCCTCACCAGCCCCTCCCAGTAATCTGTCAATCCGATCCGCGATATCTCGAACTCGAGCGCCAGGAAGACACCACACCGTTCGACGATCCCGGTCTTTATGGCAGATTGCCCTCTCTGTCCCCCTAATAATTGAGTCCCCCACCACTAGGACCTGTCTAGCCTGCCCTGCGCTCCCGTCCCCGCCTCACTGGAGCAGTCATCTCCCTGGGGTTCAGAGGGCATGTGTTCCGCCTGTCAGCTCATAGTTATTTTGCCAGCACACCTTGTTCTGTCCAGAAGAGCCAGGGTTAACATCTCCTGTGCCTCCAGTCAGGTTAATTACCCTGCTGTGTCTGAGAGGTGTGCTGGTGATTGACAGGTCTATCTACCTATCGGCGCCTCCATATAATATCCAGCTCTGGCTGCCTTGGAGGGGCCGATTATTGTTCAGTTTTCAGTGTCAGTTTAGTAGCTCTGCTGCTCTGACCTGCTGAGTGTCGGTCCTTGTACTTTGTGCCATTCCCTCAGTCCGCTAGCTTGTCTGCCCTGTTTGGTATCCTGCTTCTGTCAGCTTGTTGGCTATACCTCGCTGTTATCAGCCAGGCCTTTCCATCTGCCTCTGTCTTGTTTGTATTGTTCGTGTTGGTTCTTGTCATCTGCCTTTCCTGTCGGTGCTAGTGGGTAGTAGTCTCTTGCATAGGTACTGCGGTCCCTGCCTGTCCTTCCCTAAGAAGCATAGGGTCAGAGTTGGCGCCCTGGACGTGTCCACCATCAGGGCTATCTCCAGGAAGGGACAGTGGCATGGGTGAAGATCAGGGAGCCCCGTGCCATGCGTACCTTGGCCCCCCACTAGTATCGTAACAGCATGTCGTGCTGCAGCGGTGCTGGCTCTGTAATGGCATCCCCCTCATCTGCCAACGTTGCAGACTTGTTGGGTTGTGCCAGTTCTGGACCAGCCTCCCTAGTTCTATTCCCTCTACGCCTCTTTCTATCTGACACCCAGCTGACTGCCTGCTCCCCCGGCTCTTCTGTACTGCCATCCTCCCCCGCCTCTTCCCCAGCGAGGGCGCAGTGAGCACCAAACTCCTTTCCATGTTGTCAATGGCTCTCAGTGTTGCCAGTTGCTCATTTAGATCCAGAATTTGGGCTTCCAAATGTGCGACGTGCACGCATCTTGTGCAACAGTATGCACCCTCGATCGGCTGATCAAGGACCGCATACATTGCACAAGTAGCACACTGAATGACATTGCCAGGCATGGAGCTCATCCTAATGGGGATCTACAATTTACTTGTGGAAGTAGTGAAGATAGACTTTCTCACACTCTGCTCACACGCTGCCTCCTATGCACAACCCCTCACACACTTTTTTTTTTTAATCTAACGCTCGCACTCCCACTCAGTCCCCTAATCCTGCTGCACTTACACCTTGCACACAGACACTTATACACTCACACTCTAATACACTCTAATAGACACACACCTAGACACTCACCTAGACCCATAGGCACACACACACTAAGACCCACAGGTACACACACTTAAACCCACAGGCACACACACACACACACACACACAAAGAAGACACACAGAGTATACTTATCGGCTCTGTCAGCAGCTCCTCTGCAGTCTCACCGGCAGGACCTCTCTCCCAGCGTCCGTCCTCTCTGTCCTCCTGCCGTACTCCCATCCTGAGTTATACGATGTTCTTCTTTCCACTCCTCTTCCTTCTCTCCACATTAATAGAGCCCTAACCCCTTGTAAGTGTTTATATCACACATACTGTTGTGGCTTGTCAGTCCCAACAGTGTGACATGGTGGCCTCGACGCAGGCCAAGACCTGTTGCCTTGTTTTGCAGGACAAGGTTTAGTGCACCATGTACAGAGACTGCTGGGTGCTGTCTCTCTTTGCTGCTCGGATGCATGCGGGATTAGTGATGCCTGGGAGAAGATTGGAGGTGTGATTCTCTCATTGCTCTGCCAGTCCTCAGGTGTGGAGTAGCTTTATATTCTCACCCTTCCCTGTGCTCAATGCTGTTTATTCAGCTCCATAGAGGAGTAGTGGAGAGTGGAGCTCCTCTGTGCTGGGTGTACTGCTATGTCCAGATAAGTTGCTGTGGTTTACTCTTCAGTTATATTTCAGTTTTCATTTCTGTTTTGCTTTGTTGTTCGGTTTGTCTCTCCAGGGGCCTCTACAGGGACAGTCAGGGCCCAGGAAGAAGACCGTGGGGCCAACTCTAACAAGGCGATTACTCTGCTTGTAGGCAGGGACCCTTCACCCCCCTGCTAGGTTAGGGCCAGGCTTCCTTCTCCCTGGAGTGGTGCTACTGTTCAGCATAGCGTGGTGCGCACTGTTCTCCAGTGCATGGTATTGTCAACTGCAGTGGTTGTGAACGTCACTCTGTGTCCGTGCTGAGCGTAGTGCTTGTGTGCCGCATGGACGTGACACATACCATCCATGTCTTTGGACTCCAGGCCAGTCCACTCCCTGAGGTCATAGCTTCCCCAAGGATAGACTCGGCACCCCCTGTAGGCCCTACCACCACCTCTGATCCCTTGCTTCTTAAAAAAAAGGAGAGGTCTTCTTGATCATGGAACCAATCGGAAATATTAGCCTAGCGGGTAGTTAGTTTTACCTTCCTTTAACACCTGAACCAGGGAGGGAAATGGTCTCAAATCTCCCCTTTTCTTTTTGCCACCCCATTATCTCTAGCCATCTCCTACTGTACTCATCCATATTATCACATTTGAAGGACTCTGAGTGTATACTTACCTCATTCTTTATTATACTTATCTTTTCATCTAGCTTCTTAGCCCTCAGGACCGCAGCAATAAGGTTGGCCTCTCAAACAGGAATCATTGCACTAAACCAAGACTCTCCCATCACCACATTTGTCTATACGCCTCGGTTGGGCAGATGTCTTTTATTCCTCACTGGGCATTCAGTCCCTCCACCTCTGCTAGTCTGCTCTCTAACCTCCTGGCTGGGTAAATGAAGGAGGGCAATAACTGAATGGGTGACCTAGCTTACCACACAGGTAACATCTAATTGCCTTAAAGACACAATGTTTCAAAGAAGCATACCAAATCTCCTGATCTAGTCCCCCACTCCCATAATATGCACCCTGCCCCTCCCTATGGCTTTCCACTTTTGCCTATCGTGAACACTTCCTGCGCCGCACCTCCTTCACTACCCCCACCCTGTCTGTGTCCTCATAACTGTATATCTACCCCAAAACATCCAGACAATTCTCGACATGCGGAACCTCTGACGCACCTTAAAGATGCACCTCTTCATAGAGGCATACCAAACCTCCTGATCTAGTCCCACCCCACAATACGACCCCTGCCCCTCCCTATGGCTTTCCACTTTTGCCTATCATGAACCCTTCCTGCCCCACAGCTCTTGCACTACTCCCACCCCATCTGTGTCCTAAAAACTGTATATCACATGTTATCATCACATTGCTGTGTTCCACCTTGCTCCGCCGCCTGTCCCAGTACCTTCTGTATCACCCCACCCCTGAGCTCCACCTCCTGCCCCGATACCTCCGGTATCACCGCATCCCCGTGCTCCACCTTCTGCCCCGCTACCTTCTGTATCACCCCACCCCCGAGCTCCACCTCCTGCCCCGATACCTCCGGTTTCACCGCACCCCCGTGCTCCACCTTCTGCCCCGCTACCTTCTCTTTCACCCCACCCCCGTGCACCGCGCCTGTCCAAGTACCTTCTGTATCACCCCACCCCCATGCTCCACCTCCTGCCCCAGTACCTCCGGTAACACCGCACCCCCGTGCTCCACCTCCTGCCCCGCTACCTACGGTATCACCCCACCCCCGTGCTCCACCGCCTACCCTGGTATCTTCTGTATCACTCCACCCCCGTGCTCCACCTCCTGCCCCGATACTTCCTGTATCACCCCACCCCCGTGCTCCACCGCCTGCCCCGGTACTTCCTGTATCACCCCACCCCCGTGCTCCACCGCCTGCCCCAGTACCTCCTGCATCACCGCACCCCCGTGCACCACCTCCTTCCCTGATACCTCCAGTATCACCCCCATCTCCGTGCTCCACCGCCTGCCCCTGTACCTCCTGTATCGCCCCACCCCTGTGCTCCACTGCCCGCCCTGTACCTTTTGTATCACCCCACCCCTGTGCTCCACTGCCCGCCCTGTACCTTTTGTATCACCACACCCCCGTGCTCCACCGCCTGCCCTGGTACCTCCTGTATCACCCCCCCCCCCCCCCCCGTGCTCCACCACCTGCCCCAGTACCTCCTGTATCCCCCCACCCCCGTGCTCCACCACCTGTACTGGTACCTCCTGTATCATCCTACCCCTGTGCTCCACCACCTGCCCCTGTACCTTCTATATCACCCCACCCCCGTGCACCACCACCTGCCCCTGTACCTCCTGTATCGCCCCACCCCTGTGCTCCACCGCCCGCCCTGTACCTTTTGTATCACCACACCCCCGTGCTCCACCGCCTGCCCCTGGTACCTCCTGTATCACACCCCCACCCCCCCGTGCTCCACCACCTGCCCCGGTACCTCCTGTATCACTCCACCCCGTGCACCACCGCCTGCCCCTGTACCTCCTGTATCACCCCACCCCCGTGCTCCATCACCTGCCCCTGTACCTCCTGTATCACCCCACTCCTGTGCTCCACCGCCTGCCCTGGTACGTTCTGTATCATACCACCCCCGTGCTCCACCGCCTGCCCCTGGTACCTCCTGTATCACCCCACCCCCGTGCACCACCGCCTGCCCCTGGTACTTCCTGTATCACCCCACCCCCGTGCTCCACCACCTGCCTCTGTACCTCCTGTATCACCCCACCCCTGTGCTCCACCACCTGCCCCGGTACCTCCTGTATCACCCCACCCCCGTGCACCACCGCCTGCCCCTGGTACCTGCTGTATCACCCCACCCCTGTGCTCCACCACCTGCCCCTGTATCTCCTGTATCACCCCACCCCTGTGCTCCACCGCCTGCCCTGGTACGTTCTGTATCATACCACCCCCATGCTCCACCGCCTGCCCCTGGTACCTCCTGTATCACCCCACCCCCGTGCACCACCGCCTGCCCCTGGTACTTCCTGTATCACCCCACCCCCGTGCTCCACCACCTGCCTCTGTACCTCCTGTATCACCCCACCCCTGTGCTCCACCACCTGCCCCGGTACCTCCTGTATCACCCCACCCCCGTGCACCACCGCCTGCCCCTGGTACCTGCTATATCACCCCACCCCTGTGCTCCACCACCCGCCCCTGTATCTCCTGTATCACCCAAACCCTTTGTTTCCAAATAATTGAATACTACATGTAACTTTTGTAACTTCTGTAATTTTCGTATCGTTTGTGTTCCCCATGTGCCTGAAAGCGCAGCGGAATAAGTTGGCGCTGTACAAATAAAGATTATTATCTCCCCCCCAGATGCAGGGAGTCGGCCTATTCCCAACACAAGCCACATTTCTGCTCCTGGCAGTTTGCACAGAAGGGTTGGGTCATTTCTTCGGTGACAGAGCTTTGGGTGAACCTGGTAGAAAACCTCAATGTGATCCGGCTTGAGGAAGGTCGCAGATGGAATGTGGGTGACAGTATTTCTGAACGTCTAAGTTTTAAGATAAATGTCTAGGCCCCTCACCAGATGCAAAACTTATACCTCTTCTTTTTCAGGATGTCCGTGACCTCCCCATACCAACCAAGCCACATCATGATGTCTACACAGCGAGTGATTCTCTAGGGGTCCAAACGGATACTTTCGTGACCAATGCCCAACCTTTGGAAAGTTCCCGGAGTCTGGGTGATGAGGCTGGGGACTTTCGGCAACTGTCTCAAGAGCTTTCAGTGGATGAGGATGATGAGACACCGTTGTCTGTCAGTGAGTTCGTTATAAGGGTAGGAAGTCCGAGGGAGCAGCACACAGAGGATTCGGAGGAAGAGCTGCTGGACGATGAGGTGACTGACCCCACCAGGCTTGCTAAGCCTACTGAGGACAGGGCTTCAGAGGGGGAGGCAAGTGCAGCAGCAGGACAGGTTGGAAGAGGCAGTGGGGTGGCCAGGGGTAGAGGAAGAGCCAGAGCAAAGAATCCCCCAACTGTTTCCCAAAGCACCCCCTCGCGCCAAGCCTCCGTGCAGAGGGCTAGGTGTTCAAAGGTGTGGATGTTTTTAGTGAGAGCCCGGACGACTGACGAACAGTGGTATGCAACCTGTGCCGCACCAAGATCAGCCAGGGAGCCACCACTACCAGCCTCACCACCAGCATGCGCAGGCATATGATGGCCATTCACCGCCTCCGGGTCGCACCACTGCCTCTTCTCCTGTGCCCCAACCTGCCTCTCAGATCGAACCCCCCTCCCAGGACACAGGCACGAGCGCCTGTCGGGCTGCACCCACACCCTCACCTCCATGGTCCTCCACGGCCTCTAGCAATGTCTCCTAGCGTAGCGTTCAGCTGTCGCTAACACAAGCGTTGGAGCGAAAGCGCAAATACGCCGCCACCCATCCGCATGCACAAGCTTTAAACGTGCACATTACCAAATTAATCAGCCTGGAGATGCTGCCATACAGGCTTGTGGAAACGGAGGCTTTCAAAAGCACAATGGCGGCGGTCCCGCGCTACTCGGTCCCCAGTCACCACTCTTTTTCCCGGTGTGCCATCCCCGCCCTACACCAGCACGTCTCCCACAACATAAACCTTGCCCTAACCAATGCAGTTACTGGGAAGGTCCACTTAACAACGGACACGTGGACAAGTACTGGCGGGCAGGGACACTATATCTCCCTGACAGCACATTGGGTGAACTTGGTGCAGGCTGGGACCGAGTCAGAGCCTGGGACCGCTCACATCCTACCCACACCCAGAATAGCGGGCCCTACCTCGGTGCTGGTATCTGCGGCGTATTATGCCACCTCCTCCAAAGGCCCCCCTCCTCCTCCTTCGCCACCTCAACCTTTCAATTAAGAAGTGTGAGCACGTCGCCAGCAGTCGGTAGCGCGCGGCAGCACAGCGGTAGGCAAGCCATGCTGAAACTAATCAGCTTAGGTGACAAGAGGCACACGGCCCCTGAGCTGTTACAGGGTCTGACAGAGCAGACCGACCGCTGGCTTTCGCTGCTGAGCCTCCAGCCGGGACATTGTTGTGTGTGACAACGCCCATAACCTGGTGGCGGCTCTGCAGCTCGGCAGCCTCACACACGTGCCATGCCTGGGCCACGTCTTCAATCTGGTGGTACGGCGGTTTCTGAAAAACTACCCCCACTTGTCTGACCTGCTCGGCAAGGTGCGCTGCGTCTGCACAAATTTCCGCAAGTCCACCATGAATGCTGCCACCCTCCGGACACTGCAACATCGGTTTTAGCTGCCAGGGCACCGACTGCTGTGCAACGTGCCCACACGCTGGAATTCTATGCTGCACAAGTTGGCCAGGCTGTACAAGCAGCGTAGAGCAATTGTGGAATACCAGCTGCAAC